>NC_064634.1:82083010-82706191 GCF_023864275.1 Schistocerca cancellata | reverse complement strand
ATGTGAATTATACCAGAAAGACGTGATTTTGATAGATCATTATTTTGCCATAGCACTGAAGGGGTCTACTTTCGTAGTACTCAAGTTATAACACTGAAAACATCAACTACAGGAAGCCTCTGTCCACCGATATGTAGTTCCCCGTCATTTTGTTGTAACAAATCGTAGCTAAAACGACTCATTTTCAAGAAACCTCGATTTGGTGACGTTCTGAAACAGCCGATTTTTCACACCACGTGGTCTGTGAGAAAGGAAACGCACAAAACACGACGTTGAACGCCTTACGATATGGTGGCTGCTAATGTTCTGCTTGTGACGTTAACAGATGTCGCATCTCATTGGCCACGTATCCCTCCGAGAGGCAAAAATCTGACGCGCCAGATTCTTTATTCCCCACTCCGCAGGGCAGCGGTACGTGGACTTCCACGCTGTGACGTCACCAGTTGCTCGTCCACGTGCGTTTTCTCCTCCCGTGAGAGGACGGCTGTACGGCGGACTTGGAGCGGCACCACTGGTGCAGCGGAATCGGAGGAGAAGCCTAGCTTGCCCTGCCGCAAGGAAAGAATATGAAATGAATTAAAAGCACTGAAATCAAGTGGAAACATCAGTAGTAATGAAAGCTGAATCGGATCTAGAGGAGCGTTCAGGCTCCCTGAATTCTAAGGCGACTGCTCGCGATAAAGCGAGAAACACTGGGTCGAGTCCTGGACTGGCACAGCTTCCGATTGTCCCTTCACATTTAGCACCTCTGAACGATTTGCACTGATAACATTACAAACCACCTCCATAAATTTTATCCACATAAATCCATTAATTTAATTTCAGTTCATTTAATTTATTCCCTTTTTTTTTAAAAAAATCGTAACTATTTAATTTCGATTTCCAGTATGGTAGTGAGGTGTATGAGGGCGTACGTTCGCCTTAGCTAGTAGCAATGTACCCCCTCTTCCACCGTTGGTTTCGCTTTGAACTGCAGCACGGCTATACTCCGATTAAAATAATTTGAGTGGAGTGATAGAGGCCTTCCGTCAGCCAATCGTAGGTCGTTCTGGAGCTCCACGCGCTCGCTGGGTTGGCTGTTCTGTGCATGGATTCAGCGACTTGTCTAGTGTGGCTGGCTGCACATCGCCGCCGGCCAGGGTGGCCGAGCGGTTCTAGGCGCTACAGTCTGGAACCGCGCGACCGCTACGGTCGCAGGTTCGAATCCTGCATCGGGCATGGATGAGTGTGATGTCCTTAGGTTAGTTAGGTTTAAGTAGTTCTAAGGAACTGATGACCTTAGAAAAGTCCCATAGTGCTCAGAGCCATTTAAACCATTACATCTGCCAGTGCTGCAGTGGTTCTGATTGCAGTTTGTGTAATCTACTTCTGTTTTAAACGAAAGGCAGTGCACCACTCAGATTTACCAGTGCATCAGATACCCGTTGAGTGCTCTGTCCCCCGCCACTGCAAACTGTCAAGCACATAGTTATTTTATTCGAGCTATAGCGCGGCCGATAGACGTAATTTGGCGTCAAGTGTATACAATTTGTCGAGTCCGGGGTCGGAATAAAGACGTGAGGTGCATGGTCACGTTAAAGATATGAAGGCGGGTAAAAAACAGTCGGTTTACAAGGGAGAGAAGAAACTATATCTAGAGTGATTTACACAAAATGTACATTACATTCCATATAAATCAAAGAATTATCGCTGGTAATGGACTTACGTGTATGAAATGTAGAATTGTAATTTCAACAATGCGCATCTAAAAGTAAGGAACCTTAACGAACGATATTTTATAACAAATTCCAAGAGTCTTGTGAAACGTGTAGAGCTATTATTCTGCAGAGGTTGAAAATAACGCTTCAGTTGTAAATTACTTTATTTTCAAACGACCGGTTTCGAACTGTTATAAGCCCATCCTCAGGTGTCGTATTGGAAATAGCAGAAAATGGGAGATAATTTTGACACGCCGCAACACTCATAAAAAAACAAAAAACAATTTTTTTCTAAAAAGTTTTAAAAACTTTTGAGAAACATTTCGAAACCGTCGGTCGTGCTAGATGCTGTGACACCTATGTCAGTACACAAGTGGCGCCAGACAGTACAGATTGCCTGGGTGGGGAATATATACAAATGGTATCACGACACTTAGGTTGTTCTGTGGTCCCCGAGCGCCGCGTGTACAAGGCGCTGTGTGCTGCCTATGAACGCAGAACAGGGAGTAGCGGATGCGAACGAGGAGGCAAATTGGTAAGCCGGAGTGGCAAAAGTGCTGCCATCTATTGACGGAGAGAAGAAGGCGGGGCCACTAGCCCGGCCGTTCACAATTTGAATTTAGTGGTTTACATTTAAAATGAAGAAAAAACAAAAAATACATAAAAATACAAGATATAAATAAAAAGTGCATTATGCGTAGTAAACGAGCGTATTGAACAGGTCGGTTCAGAACTGTGGTAAAACTGAGTGGAAGGTGCGATATAATTATATAAACCATAAAGCGCAATGACACTTTCTTGTTACATGAGTTGGAAACAAGTTTTAAATTTAGTGGGGATATGTAAGTGGCAACGTGGAACAACGCGCCACAGTCATCAGTTAAAAGAACATGCACATGTACCACTCCTATTTACAAGCTCTCGTTACTGATCAACAAGGAAAGTAGCGAAACCTTACAGTAGACACTGCCAGAAAGTAATATGCCAATTAACAGCAAGCAGAAATAGCATTAAAAGGACACATTAAAACGTTTTAGAAAAAAATTTGTTTTTTATGTGTGTTGCTGTGTGTGAAAATTATCTCCCGTCATTTGCTATTTCTACATCTACATCTACATCTACATCTACATCCATACTCCGCAAGCCACCTGACGGTGTGTGGCGGAGGGTACCTTGGGTACCTCTACCCTTCTATTCCAGTCTCGTATTGTTCGTGGAAAGAAGGATTGTCGGTATGCCTCTGTGTGGGCTCTAATCTCTCTGATTTTATCCTCATGGTCTCTTCGTGTGATATACGTAAGAGGAAGCAATATATAGTGGTTGACTCGTCGGTGAAGGTATGTTCTCGAAACTTCAACAAAAGCCCGTACCGAGCTACTGAGCGTCTCTCCTGCAGAGTCTTCCACTGGAGTTTTCTATCGTCTCCGTACCGCTTTCGCGATTACTAAATGATCCTGTAACGAAGCGAGCTGCTCTCCGTTGGATCTTCTCTATCTCTTCTACGATCAACTTTATATGATCATTCCATTTTAAATCACTCCTAATGCCTACTCGCAGATAATTAATGGAATTAACTGCTTCCAGTTGCTGACCGATTATATTGTAGCTAAATGATAAGGGATCTTTCTTTCTATGTATTCGCAACACATTACACTTGTCTACATTGAGATTCAATTGCCATTCCCTGCACCATGCGTCAATTCGCTGCAGATCCTCCTGCATTTCAGTACAATTTTCCATTGTTACAACCTCTCGATATACCACAGCATCATCCGCAAAAAGTCTCAGTGAACTTCCGATGTTATCCACAAGGTCATTTATGTATATTGTGAATAGCAACGGTCCTACGACACTCCCCTCCGGCACATATTTGTGTCTGTTCTCGCGTAACAGTCCGAAACCGGTCGCGTGAAAATAAAGTAATTTACAACTGAAGCGGTATTTTCAACCTCTGCTATAATGCTCAGTTGCCGATGTTCTTCCAGCAGGATTGTTCGTATTATTCAGCAGTTCCCAGTCATTAATAGTACTGAAACTGTTCTTTATAAATACTTTTTGTCTAATTTGATTTTGAAGCCGTACTGGCTTGGTTGGTTGGTCGTAACTTTGCTGTTGTTTAGCTTTGGATGACTTTGTGCATTTCCAAGTGCGAGACAAACCAAATATACATTCCTGCGAGAATACAACATGAATTTGGGCCTGTTTCATGATCTTTATAAAAAAAATGTGCAAACTGATTAAATCCTCAATGTTACTATTAATCTCTTTAATTAAACAAAGTGGCCCTCATTCGTTAATGATCTGCCTAATAATGTTCATGAAATGGTTCCTATACGTTAGCAATTTTCGTAACAAACTGATCCTGGAAATATCTGGGCAGTTGATGGTTGGAGTGCTGACACATTATCTGCGTATCCAGTTACGCTGGCAACTGATGTGTTATATACATAGGGATCTTATTAACCCGTACCGCATCAAAAACAGCCTGACGATGGCGCATTGAAGCGCTGAAACTGGTTGCAACAAAATAAAATAAAATCATAAGGACGGCTGTAGGTATTTTATTTTGTCACAATAGTAAACGACCGTCGTCCCAAAGACCTCCTCCCAAAAGGATGGACATACTCTGTAGGGAAAGACGGATAATACACAATATGTACAAGAACCGAGAGGGAAGAATAAAAATGGAAGGTCAAGAACGGAGGACTCGTATAAGAATTATGTAAGACATTGATGTAGTTCTCGCCCCTATATTTTAATGTATACGTTTAAGAAGCAATGACGGAAATCAAAGAATACCGATGATAAGTTTTGCTCATGACATTGCTGTCCTCAGTGAAAATGAAGAGGAACAGAGGAAGTGTAGAATGGAATGAACAGCCTAATGAAGACAAACATGGCTAGACAATAAATCGAAAAACGACGAATGTAATGAGAAGCAGAAGAAATGAGACTGCCGATAAACATCCCACCAAAATTGGGGACCACAAAGCACACGAAGGTGAGCAATTCTGCTACGTTGGAAGCAAAATAATACATTCCGGAGACCGTAAAATGCAGATTAGCACAGGCAAAGAGGAGGTTCGTGGCGAAGACAATTGCACTAGTGACAAATATAGGCGTTAATTTGAGAAATAAATTTCTGAGAATGTACGTTTGGAACATAGTGGATTAGGAACTGTGGGCAAACCGAAAAGAATGAGAATCGAAGCGTTTGAGATGTGTTGTTTTAGAAGGATACTGAAAATTACATGGAGTGATAAGATAAGGAACGTATAGCGCAGAATGTACGGGGTACTCTGAGATGAAGACACTGACACAATACAGAAGTTCGCGGCTGTCGCTATCGAACCAGTCAGAAGACTGATGAAGCAAATAACTTAAATCAGAATATTGTAGGATATTAACTTACATCCAAAGAGCATCGCCATTGACGATTTCACAATATCCAAGTTAGTTTGCAGATTGCAACTGTCAGTGAATAAATAATTAGTTGACTTTATATGCATACATCTAGCACACCAGTAAATCTGCTGCTGTTGTTGATAGGGACGTGCATCCTATACTACTCCGGCAATGAAATGGTAATGTGAGAGTGGTGGTCTAGTGGGAAGAGCACTAAACGCCGGTCCCAAAGGTTCCGGGTTCAGTTCCTCGTTCCATTCCCTCTAGGATGGCCCCAACTCCATTCAGCCTACAACCAAAAGAGAACTGGTGATATTTTCTGGGGATGAAAGGCGGCTGGGGCAAAGAACTCGCCACCGCCCTCCCCCCCTCCTAGTGCCACGGTGAAGAAAGGCTGTGCTCTACTTACAGTCAAGCTGGTAGCTCGGCTATGGGCCATGTGCTTCACAGACTTTACTCTGCTCAAATTTTGCTAATTGCCTGATTTTCTCAAAAGCGATAATGGCTAGGTGTGTTTTCACAACTCAAGAACTGTAGTTTGAAACTACTGTATAACAACATAGAGACAGTCAGTGGCAGCTCGTGCAAAATTATACCAATGTGCTACAATGTTGTGGCCTATAGCCTTTTGATTAACAATGGTAGTTATCGTAACTAAACAGAATACATTAATTTTATTTTTATAAATTGAACTGTTTAAATTTATTTAAATTTCATAATTAACAGTTTAACATTGCAAGGAATATAATAAATAGGAAAAAAATTGTGTCTGTTGGAATCGAACCCAGGTTTGAGGATCATTCTATGCTTTGGACCACTTACCCACAGTGTAGACATGACTCTACATTTGCATAATACGTTACATACAATTTGAAGGAAAAATACTGACCTTCTGAATTCAGTAACCTGCAGCAAATAGTTGACTTCGGATTAAATATTTGATCAGAAGATTGTCTGCCCTTAGTAAAAACATCTCAATATTCACCTAAATTTCCCTTCAATGTCGTTTCTGCTGCGTTAAGCATAAACTTGGAAAATATGTTATATGGAGCTGAATGTAAAGAAATTCCTCTGTTGTTGATAACATCTTTCTTATGAAGCAGATGCATCAAGGCCACCTTCCACTCTCCTGGGAGTTTTTCTGTGATCCCAAGTTTTCTCAAAGATTAATTTTCTATAATTTTTTTATTTTTAGTGGAGACCATTGCAAAAGTTCTGCTGTAATAGAGTCTTCTCCACTAGCCTTATAAGGTTTTAATAACTTCTACCGTCTCTTTGATAACTGGGAACAAATGTTCTTCTAGATTTTCATGAGTGTATGAGTATTGGATCTTATGGATTGGTACTGGACAACTGAGAAGCTGATCGAAATATCTGTAAGTATTTCGAAATTTTCTGTGTTACGTGAGCCAATTCGGTGAGCCTTGTGCCACGCCCCTATGTTGTTAGATTTATATTTGAAGTACATCGATCTGACTCCTTAAATGTGACTTTCTGCTCCAGATGTCTGCTGGAAAATGGCCTGTTAAGCTGATCATCCACATATCATCAACAGAAAACATTTTCATACTCAATTTCTTCGTATATTTTCTTGTTTTGTCACCAACGACCCTATAGACTTCTGACTAATAATGTTAGTAATCGTAACTAAACTGTTATTTTTAAATTTTATGATTAACAGTTTAACTCTGCAAGGAATAAAACAAAATGTAAAAAATGTTGGTAACACTGCCAGTCAAACCTAGATCCGCAAATTACCAGCCTGTGTTTTACGACACTGTACCACAGTGCTGTCACGACGACCCTTATTTAAAAAGGTCGTGATACTCTACGCTTGCACAATGAACTACATGCAGCTCCAAAGAAAAATACTGGCCTGGTGCTGCGAGCAACATAGCAGTCGTGGTTCCAGAAGGGCCGACATCACAACAGGAGCATGCGCAGTAGAGAACAGACGCCTTCGTCTCTTCTCTGAGTTGATCGTAGTGCGGCTGACAGGCGTTTCTGGGCTCAACACCGGTTTCCAGTTACTGCGCAGAGAGCACTTTATTTGCATTTTTTTTTTTCGGTTATCAGTCTACTGACTGGTTTGATGCGGCCCGCCACGAATTCCTTTCCTGTGCTAACCTCTTCATCTCAGAGTAGCACTTGCAACCTACGTCCTCAATTATTTGCTTGACGTATTCCAATATCTGTCTTCCTCTACAGTTTTTGCCCTCTACAGCTCCCTCTAGTACCATGGAAGTCATTACCTCATGTCTTAGCAGATGTCCTATCATCCTGTCCCTTCTCCTTATCAGTGTTTTCCACATATTCCTTTCCTCTCCGATTCTGCGTAGAACCTCCTCATTACTTATCTTATCAGTCCACCTAATTTTCAACATTCGTCTATAGCACCACATCTCAAATGCTTTGATTCTCTTCTGTTCCGGTTTTCCCACAGTCCATGTTTCACTACCATACAATGCTGTACTCCAGACATACATCCTCAGAAATTTCTTCTTCAAATTAAGGCCGGTATTTGATATTAGTAGACTTCTCTTGGCCAGAAATGCCTTTTTTGCCATAGCGAGTCTGCTTTTGATGTCCTCCTTGCTCCGTCGGTCATTGGTTATTTTACTGCCTAGGTAGCAGAATTCCTTAACTTCATTGAGTTCGTGACCATCAATCCTGATGTTAAGTTTTTCGCTGTTCTCATTGCTACTACTTCTCATTACCTTCGTCTTTCTCCGATTTACTCTCAAACCATACTGTGTACTCATTAGACTGTTCATTCCGTTCAGCATATCATTTAATTCTTCTTCACTTTCACTCAGGATAGCAATGTCATCAGCGAATCGTATCATTGATATCCTTTCACCTTGTATTTTAATTCCACTCCTGAACCTTCTTTTATTTCCATCATTGCTTCCTCGATGTACAGATTGAAGAGTAGGGGCGAAAGGCTACAGCCTTGTCTTACACCCTTCTTAATACGAGCACTTCGTTCTTGATCGTCCACTCTTATTATTCCCTCTTGGTTGTTGTACATATTGTATATGACCCGTCTCTCCCTATAGCTTACCCCTACTTTTTTCAGAATCTCGAACAGCTTGCACCATTTTATATTGTCGAACGCTTTTTCCAGGTCGACAAATCCTATGAAAGTGTCTTGATTTTTCTTTAGCCTTGCTTCCATTATTAGCCGTAATGTCAGAATTGCCTCTCTCGTCCCTTTACTTTTCCTAAAGCCAAACTGATCGTCACCTAGCGCAATCTCAATTTTCTTTTCCATTCTTCTGTATATTATTCTTGTAAGCAGCTTCGATGCATGAGCTGCTAAGCTGATTGTGCGATAATTCTCGCACTTGTCAGCTCTTGCCGTCTTCGGAATTGTGTGGAAGATGCTTTTCCGAAAGTCAGATGGTATATCGCCAGACTCATATATTCTACACACCAACGTGAATAGTCGTTTTGTTGCCACTTCCCCCAATGATTTTAGAAATTCTGATGGAATGTTGTCTATCCCTTCTGCCTTATTTGACCGTATTTGCATACCAGGCTGCATTCGAAGTGAACTGGCCTAATTTTAGTGCCATTTACAGCTCGCATAAATTGTCCAATTTCAGTACTATTTCTGGCTTGCATTTGCAGCGAAGTGGCATAATTTTAGTACGATGTTAATAGTGTGCTATAGCACATGATAACTGGCCGCCACTGGAGACTGTGCAGAATGGTAAAAAAAAGCGCCGCATAAAGAAGCCACGCGTCTCTAATACGTGATGAAGGTCATCCAGGAGATCTGTGGCCATACGATCGCACTGCGTTGCCTGGTACAGAGTGCCGGTACTATGCGAGGCCGAGATCGCAGTAAGACTGCTGTAACCTGAGTTGAATTGTCCGCCATGTTTCCCCTACAGTATAAGACGTACGTAATTGTTAACGTATCATTCACGGCGCGAATGGAGATTTCTAATTAAATGTTTTCAAGAATTCGTCATAAATGTGGGTAGCTGCTTAGCTGTGGGCTGCACTAACGACTGCACGCACGCTTTCCGCATGTTTAGATTTCCTAGCGACCTTGTGCTCAATTATGTACTGTAAGTATATGTTAATAAAAGTATTATAAACATTGCATTTCCTCCCCAGTCGGAAACTATACTTGTAAGCTTCATACTATATTCGTTTCTGAATGAAATGTAGCCCAACTTTACCTTCCACTCTATAAAAGTAATATGTAGATATTACCAAAACTATGCACTCATAAACTGTTATCAAACTTAAACTCGTATGCTAACCTTTGACTAAACAGAACCTAACTGGAACTGAAGTGTAACTGATCTGAATCCAACTTGCCTTTATACATTGAATAGCCAAGGAACCTGGTACATCTGCCTAATATCGTGCAGGGTCCCCGCGAGCACACAGATGTGCCGCAACACGACGTCGCATGGACTCGACTAATGTCTGGAGTAGTGTTGGAGGGAACTGAAACCATGACTCCTGCAGGCCTGTCCAGAAATCCGTAAGAGTACGAGGGGTGGAGATCTCTTCTGAACAGCACGCTGCAAGGCATCCCAGAGATGCTCAATAACGTTCATGTCTGGGGAGTTTAGCGGTCAGTGGAACTGTTTAAACGCAGATGATTGTTCCTGGAGCTACTCTGTAGCAATTCTGGACGTGTGGGATGTCGCATTGTACTGCCGCAATTGCCAAAGTCTGACGGAATGCACAATGGACATGAATGGATGCATGTCATCCGACAGGATACTTACGTCTGTGTCACCTGTCAGAATCGGATCTAGACGTCTCAGGGGTCCCATATCACTCCAGCTGCCCCCACCAGCTTGAACAGTCCCTTGCTGACATGCAGGATTCATGGATTCATGAGGCTGTCTCCACACCTGTACATGTCAATCCTCTGGATACAATTTGAAACTAGACTCGTTCGACCAGGCAATATGTTTCCAGTCATCAACAGTCCAATGTCGGTGTTGACAGGCCCAGGCGAGGCGTAAAGCTTTGTGTCGTGCCGTCATCAAGTGTACACGAGTTGGCTCCGAAAGCCCACCTCGACGACGTTTCGCTGAATGGTTCGCACGCTGTCACTTGTTGACGGCCCAGCATTGAAATCTGCAGCAATTTACGCTGTTACGCTGAACGATTCTCTTCAGTCGTCGTTGGGATCTTTTTCCAGCCACAGCGGAGATTTGATGTTTTACTGTATTCCTGATATTTACGGTACGGGAAAATCTCCACATCATCACCACCTCGGAGTTGCTGTGTCCCATCGCCCGTGCACCGACTATAACACCGCATTCAAACTCACTTAAATCTTGATAACCTGCCACTATAGCAGCAGTAACCGATGTAACAACTGCTCCAGACTCTTGTTGTCTTATATAGACGTTTCCGACCGCAGCATCTCGTTCTGCCTGTTTACATACCTGTGTACTTGAATAAGCATGCCTATACCAGTTTCTTTGGCGCTTCAGTGTATTAAATGCGCAATTACGTGGCCCTAGTCAAAATTTCCACCTACCTCGCCTCTTGACGACACTGTTGCAGATTCATTGAAAGCACAACAGCAAACAGCAAGCAGGTGGTGGCTAAGATAGCTTTCCAAACTGTACTGAAGCAGTTTCATAACACAATGTCGTAATACAATGTCGTAATGATAAACAGTGGGACGGAGAGAGTAACTATTCCTATGAAATCATACTGCAGGACAACCATTTTAGAATGAAGTATGTACACAAAAAAGACAGAGTAAAGCTTCGCTTGTTTTTCAGACATAACATAGATCTGAACAATAGTATGATTAACATGGTGAACAATTATTTAAAGAGGGTACAGTGCTAAGAGAGAATTCTATAAAAATCAAACAGCTTACTCAGTTAATATGTTACTGCATGACTTAAGAAACTAATATGGTCTTTCTCTCAGCTCTGAGCAAGTTAACTGTCTGACAATAATCATTCCGACAAACCAGCTGCGCAAAACTGCAGTCTTATCTCAAAATTCTTGTCTTCAAAAAATAATATTATCCAAAATTTATCTTCCTTTCACCTTTCAATGTATACATCACATTCATCCTCGCTGCCCTTTACAATAAATCTTTCTTTATCCAACAGATACAATCACACGTCAACACAGCACGACAGAACACGTCCATCACCTACCACACTTCACCTAAGAATGGAACCTACTGCGCAGAGGCAAATACTGTGCCACGACAAGACCAAAGACTGTTTAACAGTAATATAACTTTCTCTCTCTCCCTCTGACGTGCTCATCGATAACATACAAAAATCAAAATGACTTGATTACCTTGTGTACTGAAGCAGTTCATCTCAATCTTTTTCGATTCCTGAGATATCTTTTCAGCTGGCAAAGTGGAGAGGAATATTTATTGCGCGGTATTTATACCTCGTTATCATAAACATACATACACAAAAGGAATAATATTTAAACCCATTTATTATATAGGTGCGGTAGGAGAAGCGATAAATAAGATATTTTATAGCGGATTTGTCATTGTGAGGGAACCTGCACAAGTAACATAATCTTCAAAGAATAAAGTTTTGATCACAACTCAACAAGAATTTTTTCACTGTAACATGAAATTATAATACCCCCCCCCCTTTCTTTCTTTCTTTCTTTCTTTCGCTTACGCAATAGTCCCACAGCGATCGATGGGGCGGCGTAGTTAGAACGGATTTGGCAAGGTTGGTTGTAGGTGTGGCCGGATGCCCTTCCTGCCGCCACCCCGTACCCCCAGGGGATGGAAACAGTGTACCCCAGCTGTCTGCATCTAGTGTAAATCGTGAAATAGTGCAGACGTGTTTCAAATGTCTGCGATGCATGTAACTGAGGCGGAACGTGGGAACCAGCCTGGTATTTATCTAGCGGAATGTGGAAAACCACCTAAAAGCCACATCCGCCGGACGGATACGATCCGGGGCCGGCGCTCCTACCCGAGTCCAGGAAGCAGTGTGTTATCGCTCTCAGCTAACGAGGCGGGTATACATCTCCCTCCCCCCCCCCCCCCCCGTGCAATAAAAATGTCACATTTCTTAAAATACTTACTTATGATTAAAAAAATAAACACCGCTTTTGCAAGTGGCACATATTGTTACTACATACACCCATGCTTGAAGACATTAGTACCGAGTTCTTAACATATCGTAATTCGTATTTACTAATTATCGCCGGCCGGTGTGGCCGAGCAGTTCTAGGCGCTACAGCCTGGAACCGCGCGACCGCTATGGTCGAAGGTTCGAATCCTGCCTCGGGCATGGATGTGTGTGATGTGCTTAGGTTAGTTAGGTTTGAGTAGTTCTAAGTTCCAGGGAATTGATGACCTCAGCAGTTAAGTCCCATAGTGCTCAGAACCATTTGCATCATTTTGAACTAATTATCACGCAAGTTCCGACCCTACTTTTCCATAGCCTTGTAATATTGCATTTCAATTTTTCTATTATGTGGGAAGGGCATTCTAAATATCTCTATAAACATCAATTACTGTTCGCTACACTTCGTACAAACAACATCAAATACTATGTTGTTGTTGTTGTTGTTGTTGTCTTCAGTCCGGAGACTGGTTTGATGTAGCTCTCCATGCTACTCTAACCTGTGTAAGCTTTTTCATCTCCCAGTAGCTACTGCAACCTACATCCTTTCGAATCTGCTTAGTGTATTCATATCTTGGACTCCCTCTACGATTTTTACCCTCCACGCTGCCCTCCATACTAATTTGGTGATCCCTTGATGCCTCAGAACATGTCCTACCAACCGATCCCTTCTTCTAGTCAAGTTGTGCCACAAACTTCTCTTCTCCCCAATGCGATTCAATACCTCCTCATTAGTTATATGATATACCCAGCTAATCTTCAGCATTCTTCTGTAGCACCACATTTCGAAAGCTTCTATTCTCTTCTTGTCCAAACTAGTTATCGTCCACGTTTCACTTCCATACAAATACTTTCAGAAACGACTTCCTGACACTTAAATCTATACTCGATGTTAACAAATTTCTCTTCTTCAGAAATGCTTTCCTTGCTTTTGCCAGTCTACATTTTATATCCTCTCTACTTCGACCATCATAAGTTATTTTGCTCCCCAAATAGCAAAACTCCTTTACTACTTTAAGTGTCTCATTTCCTAATCTAATTCCCTCAGCATCACCTGACTTAATTCGACTACATTCCATGATCTTCGTTATGCTTTTGTTGATGTTCATCTTATATCCTCCTTTCAAGACACTGTCCATTTCATTCAACTGCTCTTCCAAGTCCTTTGCTGTCTCTGACAGAATTACAATGTCATCGGTGAACCTCAAAGTTTCTATTTCTTCCCCATGGATTTTAATATCAACTCCGAATTTTTCTTTTGTTTCCTTCACTGCTTGGTGGAATACAGATTGAGTAACATCGGGGATAGGCTACAACCCTGTCTCACTCGCTTCCCAACCACTGCTTCCCTTTCATGTCCCTCGACTCTTATAACTGCCATCTGGTTTCTGTACAAATTGTAAATAGCCTTTCGCTCCCTTTATGAGAAAGAATGGAAGAAGTTGCGTGAACAGGTTAACCACCCAGAAACCTAAACATTGCCGAATCCTTAGAGTTGGCGAAAACATGGCTGGCGATTCAGTCTATTATACTGGAGATCCAGATCGCAGCGTGGCGAGCTAGGCACGAGAGGAGCGTTGTAATGAGCCTGGCTGGCGCCAACGGAACCGGCCCCTGTGACTGGCGCCAGCAAAAGCGGCGCCAGCAGAGCGTCTGCCGGGCCTCGCTCGCAGCCGCCCTGGCATCGCCAACGGCGTGGCATCGGCGGGCGGCGCGCACTCGATTTTCACTTTCGGCGTCGTCGACTCGTGACGGTTGAGGGCACCAGGAAGGCCGTCCGACTGGCCCCTGACCAGGCACTGCCCGTGTGGCTGCCGGGAATATTCAACAGCGTGCCGGCCCACTGGGCGCCCGCGCGGGCCAATGGCGGGCGAAAGCTTGCACACGTTTTCCTGTCCTCGCTCCAGCTGCTGTACTCTGCCAACTTTTTTCCTGTGTGTCTTTGGGAACGACTCAGGCACACGTCCACTACACGCTAGTAATACACTACTGGGCCTTAAAATTGCTACACCAAGAAGAAATGCAGATGATAAACGGATATTCATTGGACAAATATAGTATACTAGAACTGACATGTGATTACATTTTCACGCAATTTGGGTGCATAGATCCTGAGAAATCAGTACCCAGAACAACCAACTTTGGCCGTAATAACGGCCTTGATACGCCTAGGCATTGAGTCAAACAGAGCTCGGATGGCGTGGACAGGTATAGCTGCCCATGCAGCTTCAACACCATACCACAGTTCATCAAGAGTTGCTCGGTCACCATTGACCAGACGTTTTCAGTTGGTGAGAGATCTGGGGAATGTGCTGGCCAGGGCAGCAGTCGAACATTATGTATCCAGAAAGGCCCGTACAGGACCTGCAACATGCGGTCGTGCATTATCCTGCTGAAATGTAGGGTTTCGCAGGGATCGAATGAGAGGTAGAGCCACAGGTCGTAACACATTTGAAATGTAACGTCAACTTTTCAAAGTGCCATCAATGCGAATAAGAGGTGATAGTGAGGTGTAACCAATGGCACTCCATACAATCACGCCGGGTGATACGCCAGTATGACGATGACGAATACACGCTTCCAATGTGCGGCGATGACGAATACACGCTTCCAATGTGCGTTCACCGCGATGTCGCCAAACACGGATGCGACCATCATGATGCTGCAAACAGAACCTGGATTCATCCGATAAAATGACGTTTTGCCATTCGGGCACCCAGGTTCGTCGTTGAGTACACCATCCCAGGCGCTCCTGTCTGTGATGCAGTGTCAAGGGTAACCGCAGCCATGGTCTCCGAGCTGATAGTCAATGCTGCTGCAAACGTCGTCGAACTGTTCGTGCAGGTGGTTGTTGTCTTGTATACGTCCCCATCTGTTGACTCAGGGATCGAGCCGCGGCTGCAGGATCCGTTACAGCCATGCGGATAAGATGCCTGTCATCTCGACTACTAGTGATACGAGGCCGTTGGGATCGAGCACGGCGTTCCGTATTACCCTCCTGAACCCACCGATTCCATATTCTGATAACAGTCATTGGATCTCGACCAACTCGAGCAGCAATGTCGCGATAGAATAAACTTCAATCGCTAAAGGCTACAATCCGACCTTTATCAAAGTCGAAAACGTGATGGTGCGCATTTCTCCTCCTTACACGAGGCATCACAACAACGTTTCACCAGGCAACGCCGGTCAACTGCTATTTGTGTATGAGAAATCGGTTGGAAACTTCCCTCATGTCAGCACGTTGTAAGTGTCGCCTCCGGCGCCAAACTTTTGTGAATGCTCTGAAAAGCTAATCATTTGCATATCAAAGCATCTTCTTCCTGTCGGTTAAATTTCGCTTTTGTAGCACGTCATCTCCATGGTGTAGCAATTTTAATGGCCAGTAGTGTAGTATGCACTAGTTTTTGAATCAATGTGCCTTCAGTAAATGAATTAATGAAATACACTGAGGTGGCAAAAGTCATGGGATAGCGATATGAACATTTACAGATGGCAGGAGTATCTTGTACACAAGGCATTATAGAGCAGTGCATTAGCAGACCTCATGTGATTAATGTAGAAAAGGTTTCCAACGTGATTATGGCCGCACGACGGGAATCAACAGACTTCGGAAGACCAATAGTAACTAGAGTTAGACGCTTGGGACATTCAGTCTGTAAATCGTTAGGGAATACAGCATTTAGACATCCACAGTGTCAAGAGTGTGTCGAAATACCAAATTTTTAGGCATTGTCTCTCACCGCGGACAACGCAGTGACCGGCGGCCTTCACTTAACGACTAAGAGCAGCGGCGTTTGCGTAGTCTTTCCAGAACCAACAGACAAGCAAGGCAAAAGCTGCAGAAATCAATTTCGGTCGTATGACGAACGTATCTGTTAGGACAGTACGGCGAAATTTGGCATTAATGGGCTATGGCAGCAGACCCGACGTGAGTGCCCTTGCTGACAGTAAAACATCCTCTTCAGCACCTCACTTCAGTTCGTGACGATGTCGGCTGGATCCTAGACCAGGGGTCTCCAAACGTTTTAGTCTGCGGACCACATCTACACTCCTGGAAATTGAAATAAGAACACCTTGAATTCATTGTCCCAGGAAGGGGAAACTTTATTGACACATTCCTGGGGTCAGATACATCACATGATCACACTGTCAGAACCACAGGCACATAGACACAGGCAACAGAGCATGCACAATGTCGGCACTAGTACAGTGTATATCCACCTTTCGCAGCAATGCAGGCTGCTTTTCTCCCATGGAGACGATCGTAGAGATGCTGGATGTAGTCCTGTGGAACGGCTTGCCATGTCATTTCCACCTGGCGCCTCAGTTGCACCAGCGTTCGTGCTGGACGTGCAGACCGCGTGAGACGACGCTTCATCCAGTCCCAAACATGCTCAATGGGGGACAGATCCGGAGATCTTGCTGGCCAGGGTAGTTGACTTACACCTTCTAGAGCACGTTGGGTGGCACGGGATACATGCGGACGTGCATTGTCCTGTTGGAACAGCAAGTTCCCTTGCCGGTCTAGGAATGGTAGAACGATGGGTTCGATGACGGTTTGGATGTACCGTGCACTATTCAGTGTCCCCTCGACAATCACCAGTGGTGTACGGCCAGTGTAGGAGATCGCTCCCCACACCATGATGCCGGTGTTGGCCCTGTGTGCCTCGGTCGTATGCAGTCCTGATTGTGGCGCTCACCTGCACGGCGCCAAACACGCATACGACCATCATTGGCACCAAGGCAGAAGCGAATCTCATCGCTGAAGACGACACGTCTCCATTCGTCCCTCCATTCACGCCTGTCGCGACACGATGCACGATGTTGGGGCGTGAGCGGAAGACGGCCTAACGGTGTGCGGGACCGTAGCCCAGCTTCATGGAGACGGTTACGAATGGTCCTCGCCGATACCCCAGGAGCAACAGTGTCCCTAATTTGCTGGGAAGTGGCGGTGCGGTCCCCTACGGCACTGCGTAGGATCCTACGGTCTTGGCGTGCATCCGTGCGTCTCTGCGGTCCGGTCCCAGGTCGACGGGCACGTGCACCTTCCGCCGACCACTGGCGACAACATCGATGTACTGTGGAGACCTCACGCCCCACGTGTTGAGCAATTCGGCGGTACGTCCACCCGGCCTCCCGCATTCCCCACTATACGCCCTCGCTCAAAGTCCGTCAACTGCACATACGGTTCACGTCCACGCTGTCGCGGCATGCTACCAGTGTTAAAGACTGCGATGGAGCTCCGTATGCCACGGCAAACTGGCTGACACTGACGGCGGCGGTGCTCAAATGCTGCGCAGCTAGCGCCATTCGACGGCCAACACCGCGGTTCCTGGTGTGTTCGCTGTGCCGTGCGTGTGATCATTGCTTGTACAGCCCTCACGCAGTGTCCGGAGCAAGTATGGTGGGTCTGACACACCGGTGTCAATGTGTTCTTTTTTCCATTTCCAGGAGTGTATTTCTCCACGAAGTCATAAGGGCCAAGATCTACCTAGTGGGATTAAAGAAGCCTAGCGCTCCATGATCACCGTAATGTAAGGCTAATGGAGGCGCGGGGGGGGGGGGGGAGGGACCGAAAATCAATAAAGAAAAAATGTAATCATATAGGTTACTACACTAATGTTATGCTATCCATGTCTTGTACACCTAAGACTCAGAGGACAACGACTAGTTACTGTTGGAATTGGTTAGAAAATATACTATTTCACATAAAGCGATCTTGGCTACAGTTGTTGTTGTTGTCTTCAGTCCTGAGACTGGTTTGATGCAGCTCTCCATGCTACTCTATCCTGTGCAAGCTTCTTCATCTCCCAGTACTTACTGCAACGTACATCCTTCTGAATCTGCTTAGTGTATTCATCTCTTGGTCTCCCTCTACGATTTTTACCCTCCACGCTGCCCTCCAATGCTAAATTTCTGATCCCTTGATTCCTCAGAACGTCCTACCAACCGGTCCCTTCTTCTTGTCAAGTTGTGCCACAAACTCCTCTTCTCCCCAGTTCTATTCAATACCTCCTCATTAGTTACGTGATCTACCCATCTAATCTTCAGCATTCTTCTATAGCACCACATTTCAAAAGCTTCTATTCTCTTCTTGTCCAAACTATTTATCGTCCATGTTTCACTTCCATACATGGCTGCACTCCATACAAATACTTTCAGAAACAACTTCCTGACACTTAAATTCGACTACATTCCATGATCCTCGTTTTGCTTTTGTTGATGTTCATCTTATATCCTCCTTTCAAGATTAGATTAGATTAGATTAGATTTACTTTCATTCCAGGATGTGGAACATGTCATAAAAACAACAATACACGACAAATATTTACAACTAAAACAAGTAAGCTAATGTAACATTCCACAGGTCCCAAGTGGAATGATCGTCATTTTTTAATGAACACTAAGAGTCATTTTACAAGGTAATAAACTTGTAATACAACTACTGTAATACTTATTTACAATGAACACATTGCTGCACTGAAATGGTGCAGAAGTTATGTTGTACTTATATACAAATCAGTTGGTTTTACTAAGAAATTCATCAATGGAGTAGAGGGATTTGGCCACCAATAAATCCTTTAGGCTTCTCTTAAACTGAATTTCATTCGTTGTTAAGCTTTTTATGGCTGCTGGCAAGTTATTGAATATGTGTGTTCCTGAATAATGCACACCTTTTTGTAGAAGACTAAGTGACTTTAAATCCTTGTGAAGATTATTCTTATTTCTAGTATTGATTCCATGAATTGAGCTGTTAGTTTGAAAAAGCGATATATTTTCAATGACAAATTTCATTAAGGAATAAATATATTGGGAAGCAGTAGTTAGTATCCCTAGTTCCCTAAACAGGCTTCTGCAGGATGTTATTGAGTTCACATCACATATAACTCTTACTGCACGTTTTTGTGGCCGGAAAACTTCAGCTTGGCTTGATGAATTACCCCAAAAAATAATCCCATATGACATTATGGAATGAAAGTAAGCATAGTATGCCAGCTTTTTCATTTTTATATCCCCTACATCTGACAAAATTCGCATTGCAAAAAGAGATTTGTTAAGACGCTTCAGCAGTTCTGTGGTGTGCTCCTCCCAGTTGAATTTATTATCAAGCTGTAATCCCAAGAATTTAACACCGTCCACTTCTTCTATCTTCTTGTCATCATATGTTAGACATATACTCTTGGGACACCCCTTACAAGTTCTGAACTGCATGTAGTGTGTTTTTTCAAAGTTTAGTGACAAAGAATTGGCTAGGAACCAGTGATTAATGTCCACAAATATTTTATTGGCTGATCTTTCTAAGACTACACTTGATTTGCTATTTATTGCAATGTTTGTATCATCGGCAAACAAAACAAACTTGGCATCTGGTAATGTTACTGATGAAAGGTCATTGATATACACAAGAAAAAGTAAGGGCCGCAAAATGGAACCTTGTGGGACCCCACATGTAATTAGTTCCTAGTTGGATGATGCATGATAGCTTGATACATGCCTCTTTTCTAATAACACCCTTTGTTTCCTGCCAGAGATATAAGATTTGAACCATTTTGCAGCATTTCCTGTTGTTGTTGTTGTTGTTGTGGTCTTCAGTCCTGAGACTGGTTTGATGGAGCTCTCCATGCTACTCTATCCTGTGCAAGCTTCTTCATCTCCCAGTATCTACTGCAACCTACATCCTTCTGAATCTGCTTAGTGTATTCATCTCTTGGTCTCCCTCTACGATTTTTACCTCCACACTGCCCTCCAATGCTAAATTTGTGATCCCTTGATGCCTCGAAACATGTCCTACCAACCGATCCCTTCTTCTAGTCAAGTTGTGCCACAAATTTCTCTTCTCCCCAATCCTATTCAATACCTCCTCATTAGTTACGTGATCTACCCACCATATCTTCAGGATTCTTCTGTAGCACCACATTTCGAAAGCTTCTATTCTCTTCTTGTCCAAACTAGTTATCGTCCACGTTTCACTTCCATACATGGCTACACTCCATACAAATACTTTCAGAAACGACTTCCTGACACTTAAATCTATACTCGATGTTAACAAATTCCTCTTCTTGAGAAACGCTTTCCTTGCCATTGCCAGTCTACATTTTATATCCTCTCTACTTCGACCATCATCGGTTATTTTACTCCCTAAATAGCAAAACTCCTTTACTACTTTAAGTGTCTCATTTCCTAATCTAATTCCCTCAGCATCACCCGACTTAATTTGACTACATTCCATTATCCTCGTTTTGCTTTTGTTGATGTTCATCTTATATCCTCCTTTCAAGACACTGTCCATTCCGTTCAACTGCTCTTCCAAGTCCTTTGCTGTCTCTGACAGAGTTACAATGTCATCGGCGAACCTCAAAGTTTTTACTTCTTCTCCATGAATTTTAATACCTACTCCGAATTTTTCTTTTGTTTCCTTTACTGCTTGCTCAATATACAGATTGAATAACATCGGGGAGAGGCTACAACCCTGTCTTACTCCTTTCCCAACCACTGCTTCCCTTTCATGCCCCTCGACTCTTATAACTGCCATCTGGTTTCTGTACAAACTGTAAATAGCCTTTCGCTCCCTGTATTTTACCCCTGCCACCTTCAGAATTTGAAAGAGAGTATTCCAGTTAACATTGTCAAAAGCTTTCTCCAAGTCTACAAATGCTAGAAACGTAGGTTTGCCTTTTCTTAATCTTTCTTCTAAGGTAAGTCGTAAGGTCAGTATTGCCTCACGTGTTCCAACATTTCTACGGAATCCAAACTGATCTTCCCCGAGGTCGGCTTCTACCAGTTTTTCCATTCGTCTGTAAAGAATTCGCGTTAGTATTTTGCAGCTGTGACTTATTAAACTGATAGTTCGGTAATTTTCACATCTGTCAACACCTGCTTTCTTTGGGATTGGAATTATTATATTCTTCTTGAAGTCTGAGGGTATTTCGCCTGTCTCATACATCGTGCTCACCAGTTGGTAGAGTTTTGTCATGACTGGCACTCCCGAGGCCATAAGTAGTTCAATGGAATGTAGTCTACTCCCGGGGCGTTGTTTCGACTCAGGTCTTTCAGTGCTCTGTCAAACTCTTCACGCAGTATCGTATCTCCCATTTCATCTTCATCTACATCCTCTTCCATTTCCATAATATTGTCCTCAAGTACATCGCCCTTGTATAGACCCTCTATATACTCCTTCCACCTTTCTGCTTTCCCTTCTTTGCTTAGAACTGGGTTTCCATCTGAGCGCTTGATATTCATACAAGTGGCTCTCTTTTCTCCAAAGGTCTCTTTATTTTTCCTGTAGGCAGTATCTATCTTACCCCTAGTGAGATAAGCCTCTACATCCTTACATTTGTCCTCTAGCCATCCCAGCTTAGCCATTTTGCACTTCCTGTCGATCTCATTTTTGAGACGTTTGTATTCCTTTTTGCCTGCTTCATCTACTGCGTTTTTATATTTTCTCCTGTCATCAATTAAATTCAATATTTCTTCTGTTACCCAAGGATTTGTACTAGCCCTCGTCTTTTTACCTACTTGATCCTCTGCTGCCTTCACTACTTCATCCCTCAGAGCTACCCATTCTTCTTCTACTGTATTTCGTTCCCCCTTTCCTGTCAATTGTTCCCTTATGCTCTCCCTGAAACTCTGTACAACCTCTGGTTCTTTCGGCTTATCTAGCTCCCATCTCCTTAAATTCCCACCTTTTTGCAGTTTCTTCAGTTTCAATCTACAGTTCATAACCAATAGATTGTGGTCAGAGTCCACATCTGCCCCTGGAAATGTCTTACAATTTAAAATCTGGTTCCTAAATCTCTGTCTTACCATTATATAATCTATCTGATACCTTCTAGTATCTCCAGGATTCTTCCATGTATACAACCTTCTTTTATGATTCTTGAACCAAGTGTTAGCTATGATTAAGTTATGCTCTGTGTAAAATTCCACCAGACGGCTTCCTCTTTCATTTCTCTCCCCCAATCCATATTCACCCACTATGTTTCCTTCTCTCCCTTTTCCTACTCTCGAATTCCAATCACCCATGACTATTAAATTTTCATCTCCATTCACTACCTGAATAATTTCTTTTATCTCATCATACATTTCATCAGTTTCTTCATCATCTGCAGAGCTAGTTGGCATATTAACTTGTACTACTGTAGTAGGCATGGGCTTCGTGTCTATCTCGGCTAGTAATATTACGAAAAATTTTACTTCTTATCAAAAAACACGTTGCTAGAAACACAACACGTGGCCAGTGCGCTAACGTCTGCGCCGCTTCGGCCAGTCGCTCTTAAAGGATAAAGTATCTTGCCACCAGCGAGATCAATAAAAAGTGCTTACTATCTGATTTACGACACTCGTAAATGAAATAACCTTGACAATCTGAATATGTATGACGGCGAATTCCTCCAGACAGAGTTCTCCGTTTTACCACTGTCCTGCAGACATCAGAGATGTTAGAAATAAAAAATTTTATATCGTGGTTACGGTTGAGCTTTCCCAATGATTGGCTACTTTCACTCATACGAAAATAGTAATGTCTACTTCACACTGAAGTGCATCCATTTTCAAGCAGCAGTGAGTAATAGAAAGGAGAGGAGATACATCAACATATTAGACCCTTTTGGGATGATAATAGGAAGGGGACAGACAGAGAGAGAGAGAGAGAGAGAGAGAGAGAGAGAGAGCGGTAGAAGAGAGAGAGAGAGAGGGGGGGGGGGGATAGAGAGAGCGGTAGAAGATAAGAGAGATTTTGCGTCTGTGGAGGTCAAGGAACTCAAGGTCACCACACGCTGGGCGAAGAATGTTTGCGTTGATACTTCGGTACCAAAGAAGGTGCGCTGTCAGAAAATAAACAGTTCTGAGCAAGGGTATCAGGACTCCTCCAGCAAATTGTAGGGCACCTGTTGCCTGGTTACGCAAGGCGCAGAGAGAGAAATTCAAGTCGCCGAGCGTTGAAGGTCGTGCCTGAAGTCGTACTGCAATAAGACGTGCTTCAGGCGGAGGATCATAAATCACAGGGATGAAGACTCTAGTTACAACAAATGATGCTCCATGTGTCCGTATGTAAAATAATTTCTGCTTTTTAGCTGCTGGACAAATTCCGATCTAATTAAGCCAAAATGTTGATGTCGTTATATAATAATTGGGTCGTAGGTAAGGAAACAAATGGATATAGAAATAAGGTAGGTGACTAATATTTCGTCGCCGTAGTAGATTAGGACCTGTACAAATCCTGAAATGTTATCGAAGAAACTAAAAATTGGTACATAAATCCATGAATTTATTCTACAGTTTTAGGCAAACTACAATTAAATTATTATAACATGCTATAGTCAGTATCTGATACCTTAACACTGCAAAAACAGTAACACAGAAAAGGTCTTCGTGATTTTTCCTCCCACGAAAATTCTCAAAGTGCAATTAATAGAAATGTTTTTCCATTTTACTATTGTCGAGTACTTTCGCTGTTACAAATCACTTGGACGCCACGTAAACGTGAGTCACGTACGAATTTTTATGTCTGTGCAGGTGAATAGTATGTTTCGTGATATCAGATCAGGCATTTCATGACACGAGTCCATTTCTCTTCGCTTGCGCTTTCTCATCTCACGAAAGGAAAATAATTTTTATAAATAGCAAATAAAATAATCGAAAATGGGTACAAGGAGGACGAAATTACGAACCTCCCCAGATTAATTATAATGGCTGCTACATAACATACGCCAGACCTTTGATTGTAGTGGCTACACGCCAGAAAGTACAACACTTAAACACAGCCAAATATCTGGACACAAACAAGAATAACAGGCTGCTAATTTGACTGCTGCATTAACTGTGTAAAAAGATGAAATCCCTGTACACGGAAAATAAACGTGCTGCACACAAAAAACTCTCCCAACAAGACAATGGAATAAGGTCAAGCATTTGCTCGCAACTAAACATTGGTTATCAACTGAGTAAACTGGAAATTGCTATAGGGACGAATTAGGAGCAGAAACGTTATTGGGGCCCCTAACCTTGTAGTTACGGAGTGTAACGGGCATAAGTGTAGGTGTTTCTATTCGTGACTGAGAACTTTGTATTGAACGATATTACATCAGTGTTCACGACATTTACAGACTCATAATTATAGCTATTACATGTCGTATGTTTTTAGGTTGGGTAGTACTGCAAGCATATGTGGCAAGAGCACCTATTAATGCTCATTTTGCTCAGGGCATTAAGTCAAGTGCTGAAGTGTGGACGCAAAATGGTAAGTCTACAGTGACAGGCATAGTATAGTCCACTTAATGCTGCGGTTACGACTGTGCAGAAAACATTCGGTAGTAAATTATGTGACGTGTTTGCGAGAAGACTGTTTGTGACACAGAGAAAAAAGAACCAAGACACTGATATGTGTACATATTAAGGCACCACAAATAAAAATACCTGCACTTACATCTTTTAATAGATATTCCTCCATTTTACTAAAATAAACAGTGCCCATTATAATTCGTAGAATATCATGTATCGGATGCTAGATGAATGAATAACGTCCGTATGCCATAAATAGAGTCTCATAAGGCAGTTTTGCTTGCTGTGACTTTTATAATGAATGAAAGATGATATAAAAATTAATTCTTTTACTACCTCTTTTCAAGTGTGGTCTGTTACGCGACCCATGCATTGCTTGATCTCCTCAGTGTTCTTCTGTCTTGAAATCAGATTTTTTATATTTTATGAACAATCTCATTGTCTGTTCCTTCCTGAAGCTCTCGTCTACTCTTTAATTGAGGCTGTATTTTTGTAGTTTCTATTTTATTGTTTCGTTTCTAATCCGTTGCGTACATGAATTTACGGAGAACAATCGTACTATCGGATTTTATTAATCTACGAGTTTAGCCTTTCTCCGATTGCTGCTAATATTTGCAAATAAGAAACTGAAGGTATTAATTATTTGGGCAATCATATGTTCATTATGTGTGTGAAATCTTATGGGACTTAACTATTAAGGTCATCAGCCCCTAAGTTTAAATACTACTTAACCTAAATTATCCTAAGGACAAACACACACACCCATGCCAGAGGGAGGACTCCGCCGGGACCAGCCGCACAGTCCATGACTGTAGCACCCTAGACCGCTGGGCTAATCCCGCGCGGCATTTGGGCAACCACTTGGCTGGAATAATAAATGATTCGTGAAATTTCTTCTTGTTCTGTTGTTTCAGTGTTGACTATAATCATTGAAATAACTTCTTTACTTTCGGTTTCACAGCTCACAGAGCTGTAAGCTTCACGACCAGCGTATCAGTCCGTTGTTACGTGAAATTTTCTTATATTTAAGCGCTTTTGGCCATCGCGAAATACCTCAGGTGTAATGAAAACTGAAACGTCCTGTTCTGGAAGAAAGCGCAGGTCGTTCCCATTTTCAAGAAGGGTCATAAATCAGATGCGAATAATTATAGGCCTATTTCGCTTACGTCAATCTGTTGTAGAATAATGGAACATGTTTCGTGTTCTCGTATTATGACGTTCTTAGATAATACAAATCTCCTTCATCATAACCAACATGGATTCCGCAAACAGAGATCATGTGAAACTCAGCTCGCCCTATTTGCCCAAGAAATTCACAGTGCCGTAGACACTGGCGAGCAGATTGATGCCGTATTCCTGGATTTCAGGAAGGCATTTGATACGGTTCCGCACTTACGTTTAGTGAAAAAAATACGAGCTTACGGAATATCGGACCAGGTTTGTGATTGGATTCAGGATTTCCTAGAAGAAAGAACACAACATGTCATTCTTAACGGTTCAAAATCTGCAGATGTAGAGGTAATTTCGGGAGTACCGCAGGGAAGCGTGATAGGACCTTTATTGTTTACAATATACATAAATGACTTAGTTGACAACATCGGTAGCTCCGTGAGGCTATTTGCAGACCACACGGTTGTCTACAAGAAAGTAGCAACATCAGAAGACTCGTACGTACTCCAGGAAGACCTGCAGAGGATTAATGCATGGTGCGACAGCTGGCAGCTTTCCCTAAACGTAGATAAATGTAATACAATGCGCATACATAGGGGCAGAAATCCATTCCAGTACGATTATGCCATAGGTGGTAAATCATTGGAAGCGGTAACGACCGTAAAATACTTAGGAGTTACTATCCGGAGCGATCTGAAGTTGAATGATCACATAAAACAAATAGTGGGAAAAGCAGGCGCCAGGTTGAGATTCATAGGAAGAATTCTAAGAAAATGTGACTCATCGACGAAAGAAGTAGCTTACAAAACGCTTGTTCGTCCGATTCTTGAGTATTGCTCATCAGTATGGGACCCTTACCAGGTTGGATTAATAGAAGAGATAGACATGATCCAGCGAAAAGCAGCGCGATTCGTCATGGGGACATTTAGTCAGCGCGAGAGCGTTACGGAGATGCTGAACAAGCTCCAGTGGCGGACACTTCAAGAAAGGCGTTACGCAATACGGAGAGGTTTATTATCGAAATTACGAGAGAGCACATTCCGGGAAGAGATGGGCAACATATTACTACCGCCCACATATATCTCGCGTAATGATCACAACGAAAAGATCCGAGAAATTAGAGCAAATACGGAGACTTACAAGCAGTCGTTCTTCCCACGCACAATTCGTGAATGGAACAGGGAAGGGGGGATCAGATAGTGGTACAATAAGTACCCTCCGCCACACACCGTAAGGTGGCTCGCGGAGTATAGATGTAGATGTAGATTGAAACTGTGCGCTGAATCGGGACTCGTACATGGCACCAATGCCTTTCGCGGGGAAGTGCTCTACCGACTTTTTTTTTCATTTGTTCGTTATTGTTCGTTGCATTTGGTCTGGGCGGACGTCACATGCCACCCTTTCAAGTTCATCACTGACTTCATTACACAGTTTTTTTTTTAAATTGTTTTACAGAGGCAGCCAGCTCTCTTATCGAACACGCTGAGCTACCGTGCCGGCATGTCCGAATTAGCTACCCAAGCACGACTCACGCTCCGTCCTCACAGCCTTAGTTCCGGCAGTACCTCATCTCCTACGTTCTAAATTACACAGAAGGTGTTCTGCATATCTTGCGGGCCTAGCACTACTGCAAGAAAAGATGTTGCAGAGACATAGCCTAGCTACAGACTGTCTTGGGATGAGTCAGAACGTCGACTTTGCTCCACAGCCCAGAGTCCAGCATTCCTTCACAGACATTCAGACGCCTCAGTGCAAGTGTCGCCGGCAGAGTTGAAGCTTTCATAAAAGCGATGGGTGGACACGCCTCCTAACTCTCCACTAACAGGTATCTGGATACTTCTCACCCGGTAGTGTACACAAATGATCTTAGAGTGAGCAGCAATCTGCGATTGTTTGCAGATGACGCTTTAGTGTACGGAGGAGTGTCGGTTTTGAGTAACTGTAGGAGGATACAGGAGAACTTGGACAGCGTTTCTGTTTGATGTGATGAACGACAGCTTCCTGTAAAAGTCTAAAAATTTAAGTTAATGCAAGTCAGAACAATGATCGAGTGTTATGGAAATGGTCTGCAGATTCATTAGGAAATCCCTAGAGGGATGACGGCATTCTTTTCGCGAAACACTATTGAGAAAATTTTGAGAATAGGCATTTGTGACAGACTGCAGAACGCCATTTCTGCCGCCAGTGTACATCCCGAATAAGGACCACGAAGACAACACAACTTAGGTCTCATACAGAAGCGTATATACAGTCTGTACGATATGCATATTCATCTTCATAATCGTAATATAATACAGGGTAGCTTATTCATTTCTATCAACAATGGAGGACGTAACTTGCTGTGCCAGCAACACAGGACTGTAGGGGTGGAAACTAGCGTTGCTCGTTGGCATCACATTTATTCGAATCCTATGAACTTTTGCAGAGAGTCATCTTGGCTAGGTACACTCTTGAACTGATATTAGAATCACTTTCTGTAGCGTGCTCCTTGTAAATATCCGTAGGAAAGTCGCTTTCCTCCTAAGCAGTCGTTTAGTCCGGGTGTCCCACGGACAATGGTCGGAATTCAGGGACATGACACGAACGACCATTCGAAGGAAAAAAGTCCACTAAACATGGACTTAAAAAGCGTACCTTAAGAGCTGCGAGCATTACTTCTTCTTCGATACTGTAGGAAGACCTCTCTACTGCAAGCTCTTTGCTGTACATATTTTGAGAGGTGGCAGTATGTAGCAGAGGAAGAAAAAACATTTCCAGTAAATGTAGGCCCTAAAGTGCATTCCTTAAGAGATACGAGCACCTGTTCATCTTCCGCTACTGCGAGACACATCCATTCTGTTGAAGAAGTACTCGTAGCTCATAAGGTATGCATTTTAGATCCAGTTTGTACTTCACTTTTTTTACTTCGAATGGTCGTTCCTGTCACTGAATGCCGACCATTCTTTCCTGGACACCAGCAAAATTATGCGACGATGTTCTTATATGTAAAGATTCAGACTGCGTGTATTTGGCGCGCAAAACTCGAAAAGGAATCGATTGATTGACTTGTAATTTTGGCACAACGTTGCACTCAAATTGTGCTCGTTTGTATACCTATTTTTAAACATATGCAATATATAAATAAATATGTAGCATATATAAAGGGGAAACACTATTACCAAAAATCTCTAAAAGTTCTTGACCGACTTACTTCAAATTCATACATGATACTCTAATGAACATTCCGACAAACATAGACTATATATTTTGGTATATTACATATATAACATGTATGTACTATATAAAGAGGAATCATTTTTAACAAAAATCTCGAGACGTTCTTGACAGATTTACTTAAAATTTTGCCTGATACTCCAATCAACATTCAGACTGACATAGGGTCATATTTTTTTTAATATACATGATACACAATGGGGAAACAGTTACCAAAACTCTCAGAAAGAACTAGGTCGATTTACTATAAATTTTGTGTTAACGGCGGCAGATTAACTTATGACAACGGAGTGTGAATGCCATTGTAGTGCGTAAAGTAACCTGAACTATAAATTCATCAAACAGCAATTGTAGCTCTCAAAATTATTTCGAATGGGGGTAAATAACCATTTCAATGTATCTTTCAGAACAACAATAGTGTTGTCATCATCAACGTCCACATTTTTCCTGTTACTTCGTCTACGTAAAAATTGTCTCTCTGTATCAAATGGCTCTGAGCACTATGGGATTTAACATCTGAGGTCATCAGTCCCATAGAACTTAGAACTACTTAAACCTAACTAAACTAAGGACATCACACACGTCCATGCCCGAGGCAGGATTCGAACCTGCGACCGTAGTGGTCACGCGGTTCCAGACTGAAGCGCCTAGAACCGCTCGGCCACTCCGGCCGGCTGTCTCTCTGTATCTCTTCGTCTTTTAGTCCAACCCATTAGTGTTCTTCTTCGAGGCAGAGCCTAAAACAAATATAATTTCCGTATAATAGCTATTCAAAATGATGAAAGTGAAAATTAGAAACATTTCAAATTTTATTGTGACGACATAAACGAACACAAAACTGGTTCTGTCTACTTTTAGACGAAAGTAATGGAAAAAAAGACCCTAATAAATAACGTTTGATGCCCCCGACGACTTCGTTACTAAACTTCGTTTTCCACTGCTGACGACATCAACGATCTAGCAGTTGCGGCACTGTATGTGTGTATTATTGGAAATGAACCATGTTCAACACTTAAACATGAAAGTCCCTAAAATGCGTTTTCACGGAACGTTGTTAGTCCAGTGTTTCATTTGTACTATAGCACCTGGTTGGTAGATGTCGTGGAAGTTGGTAACAATGTGAGAGACAGAGGAAAATTTTTATATCTGCTTACTTTTAGCTCTTTTAATGACTATGTTACAACATGTTTTTTGTGCACACCTACGGCAGAGTACCTTCTGAATTGTACACTGAAGTGCCAAACAAACTGGTATAGGTATGCGTATTCAAATACAGAGATATGCAAACGGGAAGAATACGGCAGTACGGCGGCAACGCCTATGTAAGGCAACAAGCGTCTGGCGCAGTTGTTAGCTCGATTACTGCTGCTACAATAGCAGGCTATCAAGATTTAAGCGAGTTTGCGCGTGGTGTTACAATCGGCGCACGAGCGATGGGACACAGCATCTCCGATGTAGTGATGAAGTGGGCATTTTCACGTACGACCATTTCACGAGTTTACCGTGAATGTCAGGAATCCGGTAAAACATCAAATCTCCGACACCGGTGTGGCCGGAAAAAGGTCCTGCAAGAACAGGACCAACGACGACTGAAGAGAATCGTTCAACCTGAGAGAAGTGCAGCCTTTCCTCAAATCACAGTAGATTTAAATTCTGGGCCATCAGCAAGTGTCGGCGTGCGAATCATTCGACGAAACATCATCGATATGGGCTTTCGGAGCTGAAGGCCCACTTGTGTACCCTTGATGACGCCATGACACAAGGCTTTACGCCTCGTCCGGACCCGTCAGCACCAACATTGGACTGTTGATTTCTGGAAACATGTTGCCTGGTCGGACGAGTCTCATTTCAAATTGTATCGAGTGGATGGACATGTGCGGCTCATGAATTCATGAACCCTGCATGTCAGCAAGGGACTGTTCGAGCTGGCGGAGGCCCTGTAATGGTATGGGGCGTGTGCAGTTTCATTCTTATGGGACTCCTGATAGTCTAAACACGACTCTGACGGGTGACACGTACGTAAGCGTACTGTCTGATCACCTGCATCCATTCATGTCCATTGTGCATTCTGACGAACTTGGGCAATTGCAGCAGGACAGTGCGACACCCCACACAAAATGGTTCAAATGGCTCTGAGCACTATGGGACTTAACATCTGAGGTCATCAGTCCCCTAGAAGTTAGAACTACGTAAACCTAAATAACCTAAGGACATCACACACATCCATGCCCGAGGCAGGATTCCAACCTGCGACCGTAGCAGCCGCGTGGTTCCGGACTGAAGCGCCTAGAACCTCTCGGCAACCGCTGCCGGCCACACCCCACACATCCAGAATTGCTACAGAGTGGCTCCAGGAACACTCTTTTGAGTTTAAACACTTCCGCTGGCCCCAAAACTCCCCACAGATGGACATTATTGAGCATATCTGGGATGCCTTGCAGCCTGATGTTCAGAAGAGATCTCCACTCCCTCGTAGTCTAACGGATTTATGGTCGGCCCTGTAGGATTCATGGTGTCGATTCCCTGCAGCACTACTGCAGACATCAGTCGAGTCCATACCACATTGGGTTGGGGCACATCTGCGTGCTCGCGGCTGACCTACACGATATTAGGCAGGTGTAATAGTTTTTTGGCTCTTCAGCGTATAAGTTTCATTGGCCTACTTGTGTAATTAACTTTAAAAGTCGGTACTTCAGTTTTCTATGTTGAAGTATTAATACACTCCTGGAAATGAAAAAAAGAACACATTGACACCGGTGTGTCAGACCCACCATACTTGCTCCGGACACTGCGAGAGGGCTGTACAAGCAATGATCACACGCACGGCACAGCGGACACACCAGGAACCGCGGTGTTGGCCGTCGAATGGCGCTAGCTGCGCAGCATTTGTGCACCGCCGCCGTCAGTGTCAGCCAGTTTGCCGTGGCATACGGAGCTCCATCGCAGTCTTTAACACTGGTAGCATGCCGCGACAGCGTGGACGTGAACCGTATGTGCAGTTGACGGACTATGAGCGAGGGCGTATAGTGGGCATGCGGGAGGCCGGGTGGACGTACCGCCGAATTGCTCAACACGTGGGGCGTGAGGTCTCCACAGGACATCGGTGTTGTCGCCAGTGGTCGGCGGAAGGTGCACGTGCCCGTCGACCTGGGACCGGACCGCAGCGACGCACGGGTGCACGCCAAGACCGTAGGATCCTACGCAGTGCCGTAGGGGACCGCACCGCCACTTCCCAGCAAATTAGGGACACTGTTGCTCCTGGGGTATCGGCGAGGACCATACCCAACCGTCTCCATGAAGCTGGGCTATGGTCCCGCACACCGTTAGGCCGTCTTCCGCTCACGCCCCAACATCGTGCAGCCCGCCTCCAGTGGTGTCGCGACAGGCGTGAATGGAGGGACGAATGGAGACGTGTCGTCTTCAGCGATGAGAGTCGCTTCTGCCTTGGTGCCAATGATGGTCGTATGCGTGTTTGGCGCCGTGCAGGTGAGCGCCACAATCAGGACTGCATACGACCGAGGCACACAGGGCCAACACCCGGCATCATGGTGTGGGGAGCGATCTCCTACACTGGCCGTACACCACTGGTGATCGTCGAGGGGACACTGAATAGTGCACGGTACATCCAAACCGTCATCGAACCCATCGTTCTACCATTTCTAGACCCGCAAGGGAACTTGCTGTTCCAACAGGACAATGCACGTCCGCATGTATCCCGTGCCACCCAACGTGCTCTAGAAGGTGTAAGTCAACTACCCTGGCCAGCAAGATCTCCGGATCTGTCCCCCATTGAGCATGTTTGGGACTGGATGAAGCGTCGTCTCACGCGGTCAGCACGTCCAGCACGAACGCTGGTCCAACTGAGGCGCCAGGTGGAAATGGCATGGCAAGCCGTTCCACAGGACTACATCCAGCATCTCTACGATCGTCTCCATGGGAGAATAGCAGCCTGCATTGCTGCGAAAGGTGGATATACACTGTACTAGTGCCGACATTGTGCATGCTCTGTTGCCTGTGTCTATGTGCCTGTGGTTCTGTCAGTGTGATCATGTGATGTATCTGACCCCAGGAATGTGTCAATAAAGTTTCCCCTTCCTGGGACAATGAATTCACGGTGTTCTTATTTCAATTTCCAGGAGTGTATTATGATTGTTCATAAAAACAGATATATTATCATTATGAATGTCAACATCCCCTCTTCTTGTCTCTACAGACGAATTGTGTCTATCACTGTGTCTTTCACTCCTAACTGTTAGCGTTCTCCTTCTAGTCAGAGCCTAAAACAGACACAGTTTCCGTATTATAAGGGTAGTCGGAAGTTATAGTTATTCAACATGAAGAAATTAAAAAAGGAGAATTTCTTTAAAATTTTGTGGTAACGGTGGCAAATGAACATAAAGTTACTCCGGCAGAAAATTATGTGAAATAACGACGCCAGTATACAACGTTATTTAGAGAATACGTTGCTGCTACATTTTGAATTCCATTGCTAACATCATCGAGCTAGCACTTGTCTCATTGTACCGGCCCGGTATGTGTGTGTTACTGAAAATGAACCAAGTAAACATGAATGTCCGTAGAATGGGAGTGTTCCGTGTGTCATTTCTACCACGGCACCTAATCGCTACGCAGGTCAGAAGTTGGTGGCACTTCCATTGTCGACGTGCACGTCTTGCAGATTTTAATGCGCGATAGAGAAGATATCATCAGAGTAATGAGTACAGAAACGTTTACTTCCAGCTGCGTACATGCATCATTTTTTTCTTTGTGTGCATCTATGGCAAAGTTCCTTACGAATTATATAAGTTTCATTGGCCTCACTGTGTAACTAATATTGAAAATCGGTTCTTCAGTTTCCGTGTTCACGTATTAACTTTATTGCCACCAGTCAGGTTGCATCGCATTACATTTGTTCTTAATCAACTGATGAGGCGTCAAAATTGAAGTGATACCTATCAGTCACCTTGCTGTGACACCCTCTGAACGTGATCTGCGTATTTGAAAGGGAAAGGTAGTGCTAGGACAGGTACCAGGTGCCATCCGACCTGTGAAAAATGTAGGCCTATGTAGAAGTATAACTGCCGCGTGATGTGAATGGGTGTCCATCCAACTACTTCATTTAGATGTACATGATGCCTCAAACCAGACAGCGAGAACAGTTATGTCGCACCGATGCGTTCACCACCTGTTGAACGGTATTTCTCAGCTCGCTACGCAAAGGACGTTCCGGAGAGGTACGCCAGCAACGGTCTTCTAGAGGAAAGCGGGGGAGAGCGTTGAGTAAGTCGCCAGGCAGAGGAAGATGGCTGAGGGCGAGGGAGAGAGAGAGAGAAAGAGAGAGAGAGAGAAAGAGAGAGAGAGAGAGACCGGCGTGAACTTGGCTCTCTGCGCGAAGAACGACTTGGTTCGCTGTAGGCAGGCGGGTGAAAGGAGGCGCATCTGGGGGCAACCTTGGAGAAACGCTCTCGGAATCCACAGCCCGCGGCTGCAGCACGACAGGTGTGCGGCGCGGCGTCGACCTCATCGTTTTCAGCGCCTACAGCGAGCAAGTCTACATCCACAGTCTACAAGATACCTGCGTCTGTTCTTCGAGTCGGAAACTGTAGTGCAAGTCTGAGAGATACATTCTGGGCAGCTGCAGTGCCGCAGCCTTGAACTTTGTACAATTCAAACCAAAGCACAAATTTCAAACTTAGTAAAAATCAGCGTGCAGTGACGCCGCACTCAATTAATAGTGTGGTATATCGCGCTGGACTTTGCAGAATTTTCGTGCATTTATACCGACCTTAATTCAGAATGAATAGTCTGAACTTTGAACTATTTGAGGGGTGAAGTTTGTAGCTCCAAAATTCTTTGCCAATCTGGCGCTGTAAATAAAATATCTAATAAACAGTAGGAGTGTTTTCGAATATATAGCTTGTCCCAGAAATATTGTGACAAACTTCGATGGTCTGTAGAGGGTGTCTTTAGGAACAACTTGAGGACAGGAAACCGTGTCCGGAAACGTCATCCAACGACGCTACAGAGCGTCGAAGTTATAGACTCCGGGAACGACCATGAGGCCACCCCTCTGGCAGAAAACGTCAGTTCTTACGTTAACAGATCGTAGACGGCCCGTCTCTCAGCGTTGTTTGTTGTTCACTGATCGCGCCCGATGCCACGATCGCCAGTGGAGAAGATGGAGCTAGCTGGCGTGTAGACAGACCTTGTCTCCTATAAATGAGATGCACTCTTGCCTCGACGAGTGGCTGTTTTGGACATAGATTTTCATCCACAGTTTATTTTTTCTCCTGAAACCCTCTAAACACTCCAATGTTAAAAATGTTACGAAAGAGAAAAATGAAATGTAGATGTAAACTCGTGTCTGAAACCCTCATCCACCAAGGCAACAGAGCATCACATTCATAGGATGCTTCAAATGGCTCTGAGCACTGTGGGACTTAACTTCTGTGGTCATCAGTCCCCTAGAACATAGAACTACTTAAACCTAACTAACCTAAAGACATCATACACCACCATACCCGAGGCCGGATTCGAACCTGCGGCCGAAGCGGTCACGCGGTTCCAGACTGAAGCGCCTAGAACCATACGGCCACACATTCATAGGAGACAAGGCTGTCTTCTCAGAAGCTGGCTCTATCTTTTCCACTGGCGATCGTGGAAGTCAGTCGCGATCAGTGAACAACAAACAACATTGCCAGACGTGCGTAGTTTACCTTTTCTTAGAGTGTATTTTCTCCACCTTGTGTGTTCCATTCATGAATGTTGGCTGCGAAGACTGTCGATATATCTCCGCATGAGCTCTGAGTTCTCTTCTCTGCGACAGTTGGGTTGGGTTGTTTTTTGGGGAAGGAGACCAACAGCGAGGTCATCGGTCTCATAGGATTAGGGAAGGATGGGGAAGGAAGTCGGCCATGCCCTTTCAAAGGAACCATCACGGCATTCGCCTGGAGCGATTTACGGAAATCACGGAAAACGTAAATCAGGATGACCGGACGTGGTATTCAACCGTCGTCCTCCCGAATGCGACTCCAGTGGGCTAACCACGCGACAGTTGTGTGTGAGAACTAGTATTATGTTACACGACAGCTCTTGGAACGTAGTCTTCTCCGTGATGCACAAAGCCTCTCCTGCAGCGTCTGCAACTGGAGTTTGTTGAGCATATCCGTAAAGTACTCGCATCGACTGAGCCAACTACATCTACATCTACATCTAAATCTACATCTACATTTATACTCCACAAGCCACCCAACGGTGTGTGGCGGAGGGCACTTTACGTGCCACTGTCATTACCTCCCTTTCCTGTTCCAGTCGCGTATGGGTCGCGGGAAGAACGACTGCCGGAAAGCCTCCGTGCGCGCTCGAATCTCTCTAATTTTACATTCGTGTTCTCCTCTGTTGGTATAAATAGGGGGAAGCAATATATTCGATACCTCATGCAGAAACTCACCCTCTCGAAACCTGGACAGCAAGCTACACCGCGATGCAGAGCGCCTCTCTTGCAGAGTCTGCCACTTGAGTTTGGTAAACATCTCCGTAACGCTATTACGCTTACCAAATAACCTTGTGACGAAACGCGTCGCTCTTCTTTGGATCTTGTCTATTTCCTCTGTCAACCCGATCTGGTACGGATCCCACACTGATGAGCAATATCCAAGTATAGGTCGAACGAGTGTTTTGTAAGCCTCCTCCTTTGTTGATGGACTACATTTTCTAAGGACTCTCCCAATGAATCTCAACCTTTCACCCGCCTTACCAACAATTAATTTTATATGATCATTCCACTTCATATCGTTCCGTACGGATACTCCCAGATATATTACAGCAGTATCTGCTACCAGTGTTTGTTCCGCTATCATATAATCATACAATAAAGGATCCTTCTTTCTATGTATTCGCAATACATTACATTTGTCTATGTTAAGGGTCAGTTGCCACTCGCTGCACCAAGTGCCTATCCGCTGTAGATCTTCATGCATTTCGGCGCAATTTTCTAATGCTGCAACTTCTCTGTATACTACAGCATCATCCACGAAAAGCCGCGTGGAACTTCCGACACTATCTACTAGTTCATTTATATATATTGTAAAAAGCAATGGTCCAATAAGACTCCCCTCTGGCACTCCAGACGTTGCTTTAACGTCATTTATATATATTGTGAAAATCAATGGTCCCATAACACTCCCCTGTGGCATTCCAGAGGTTACTTTAATGTCTGTAGACGTCTCTCTATTGAGAACAACATGCTGTGTTCTGTTTGCTAAAAACTCTTCAATCCAGCCACACAGCTGGTCTGCTATTCCGTAGGCTCTTACTTTGTTTATCAGGCGACAGTGCGGAACCGTATCGAACGCCTTCCGGAAGTCAAGGAAAATAGCATCTACCTGGGCTAAACAGCTCCGGGGCGGAACGCACCGCTCTTCGTTGGATCTTCTCAAGCTCTACTGTTAATCCTGCTTTGTAACAGTCCCAGATCGACGAGCAATAGTCAAGAATATCTGGAAAACTCTCTAAATCACTTCTTTCTTGAACTGACCATATTTTCTTAAGATTCGTTTAATGATCCTATCCTGGAATTTGTTTTCCTTACTACTTGTCTTATCTTGACGTTTATTTTAGGCCGCAGATTGTGATTACCCTTAGGTCGTTTCTGTGCCCAGTGAGTTATCGTCAGTAGCGTAACCGAACACTGTTGGATCTCTCTGCTTGTTTACGAGCGATAGACATTGATAAAAAGCACCACAGCTGTATTTCATGCCCGTTTATTACACCACAACCGACATCTTTCCATATGAACACCTTCAGGTGGCGCAGAAGCTGTCATAGCACTCTTCGTAATTAATTCTCTCAAAGTGGGAGAGGTGTACCGCTGTCATTACTCAACAGCAGACATTTTTGAGTCGTGAAACCGACGCATTTCTGCCACAATGCGAAAATCGATTACGAAGACTGTAGGTTAACTTTCGACATCACCTGTAGATGTTTATTTAGATCGAAACCTATTGTAACGTAATGAACGCACCTAGAATAAGCTCAACGAAAAAAAAAAATATTAAAAATTTGTCGCCTCAGTGGGCATACTCACATGAATCGTTAAACTTTTACAGATGGTGCAGCGATCGAGTTATGTGCTTAACTGTGAGCGCACTGCGTCCACGTGAACATAAGGCTGTAGTGGTCAGTGAGGCATTTTTATGTTCTAGGCGACATTGTACGAAAACATGACCGAACGGCAAAAAGCGGCAATCGTATTTGGCCATACGGCGTGAGAAGTTGCTGGATGTGTTGGTGTTTGGTGGCGAACTGTTCAACAGGTCTACAACTCTACAACCAGTGCTGTTACACATGTGGCCACGGGGTCAGAATTGTGGTCAGTAAAAGATCCTGACTAAGATGGCCCGGAGAAGCGTTTCACGGCTTGTGAATCAAAATCGCTTCCAAAACCGGCAGGAACTTCTGCAGTCAGTGAATGAATGTCCATCCCAATCTATTAGAGAGAGAACGTTGCCAAGGGAACTACATGCAATAAACACCTGGAGTCGATCACCTCGCAGCAGGCCATCGCTCACACAGGCATATAAAGATGACAACAGCGAAGATCATTGAGCTGAAAGAATATGTGACGCAGTCTGTTACATGTCGAATAGCCTGAAAAAAACCACCTAAACTGCATCCCATAGAAATATGTGGGAAATGTTGGAGCAGCGGGTAATACGCCGACACTAGCGTCCGCTTAGTTTGTTGGAGTTGCGCTATGAGATTGTAACACCGAAAATGCAGATAAAATACCTTCGACATCATCCAAATTTTCGCCGTTTAGTATCCCTTGGTAACTTGCACTATACTTTTGATTCCGAAACTGTAAGCTGTATTACAGAAACTACGTATAATACGTAATCGATGCACTTGTGTATTTATTTTTGACGGTGTATAATTGATTGTAATTATAATGAAAATATTGTAAATTGCTGGGTAATAGCCAATGGAACTTTATTGAGATATATCGATAGCAACGACAAAATGGTAGTAGCTGTGCCGTTGTTTATCTTTGCGTATGGGGAGTCTCTGTCGCGTTGCGGGCAGAGGGGAGGCAGAGCAGCTTGAGTCATGGAAGAGTGCGGAAGTGTTTGTTGGGCGCTCCCACCGCCAGTGTAAGCGCGCCTGATTTGTTAACCAGCGAGTACTGAGAGTGGACAGGCGGAGGAAGCTGCAGTTACAACTACTGCCTGTCCCATAATTATCCGTGGCTCTGGACACGACTCGGGTTCTTAGCAGCAGCAACAGCAACAACAACGACAACTCAGCAATGTTGTCGGCTACATTTTTTGTTGTCCGCACAGCTACAACATCGTAAGACTATCAAGTAAAAAATTACATACTTACGTTGGCATTGCCAAGCAAATTTCTTTCAAAAGGTATGAATAACTTGAATAATAACTTGCAATTGTTAAAGCTTGTAGGCCACCTGTGTTGTCATTGTCCTCAAACATTACTACCTCAGACATTATTACCAAGCAAGGTCCCTTTCCTTTCCGTGCAATCACCGAGTGTGGTAAGAATACGAAAATTGATTAATTATTTACTGCTAGTTTTGTGTGTTCGCTAATGACCAATTTCAGTCTAAATTTTGTGCCTCAGTGTTCATTCTTGTGTTGCATAACAGAGGTTACGTAAAGTAAAGTAAAGTAAAATTTCACTGGAAAAACTAATAATTAAAGATACAGCACAAAATAAGACTGCGCAATTTTATTTATTCTGTGTTTAGCTTAGCGAGTGACTTCTGTTGGCTTGGTATGTACACTCCTGGAAATTGAAATAAGAACACCGTGAATTCATTGTCCCAGGAAGGGGAAACTTTATTGACACATTCCTGGGGTCAGATACATCACATGATCACACTGACAGAACCACAGGCACATAGACACAGGCAACAGAGCATGCACAATGTCGGCACTAGTACAGTGTATATCCACCTTTCGCAGCAATGCAGGCTGCTATTCTCCCATGGAGACGATCGTAGAGATGCTGGATGTAGTCCTGCGGAACGGCTTGCCATGCCATTTCCACCTGGCGCCTCAGTTGGACCAGCGTTCGTGCTGGACGTGCAGACCGCGTGAGACGACGCTTCATCCAGTCCCAAACATGCTCAATGGGGGACAGATCCGGAGATCTTGCTGGCCAGGGTAGTTGACTTACACCTTCTAGAGCACGTTGGGTGGCACGGGATACATGCTGACGTGCATTGTCCTGTTGGAACAGCAAGTTCCCTTGCCGGTCTAGGAATGGTAGAACGATGGGTTCGATGACGGTTTGGATGTACCGTGCACTATTCAGTGTCCCCTCGACGATCACCAGTGGTGTACGGCCAGTGTAGGAGATCGCTCCCCACACCATGATGCCGGGTGTTGGCCCTGTGTGCCTCGGTCGTATGCAGTCCTGATTGTGGCGCTCACCTGCACGGCGCCAAACACGCATACGACCATCATTGGCTCCAAGGCAGAAGCGACTCCCATCGCTGAAGACGACACGTCTCCATTCGTCCCTCCATTCACGCCTGTCGCGACACCACTGGAGGCGGGCTGCACGATGTTGGGGCGTGAGCGGAAGACGGCCTAACGGTGTGCGGGACCGTAGCCCAGCTTCATGAAGACGGTTGCGAATGGTCCTCGCCGATACCCCAGGAGCAACAGTGTCCCTAATTTGCTGGGAAGTGGCGGTGCGGTCCCCTACGGCACTGCGTAGGATCCTACGGTCTTGGCGTGCATCCGTGCGTCGCTGCGGTCCGGTCCCAGGTCGACGGGCACGTGCACCTTCCGCCGACCACTGGCGACAACATCGATGTACTGTGGAGACCTCACGCCCCACGTGTTGAGCAATTCGGCGGTACGTCCACCCGGCCTCCCGCATGCCCACTATACGCCCTCGCTCAAAGTCCGTCAACTGCACATTCGGTTCACGTCCACGCTGTCGCGGCTTGCTACCAGTGTTAAAGACTGCGATGGAGCTCCGTATGCCACAGCAAATTGGCTGACACTGACGGCGGCGGTGCACAAATGCTGCGCAGCTAGCGCCATTCGACGGCCAACACCGCGGTTCCTGGTGTGTCCGCTGTGCCGTGCGTGTGATCGTTGCTTGTACAGCCCTCTCGCAGTGTCCGGAGCAAGTATGGTGGGTCTGACACACCGGTGTCAATGTGTTCTTTTTTCCATTTCCTGGAGTGTATTTTATTGCTGTTATTTTAAAAGTAAAATCAATTGCTCATTTGCTTAAAGTAAATTTAGCTCAATCTTTCAATATTCAGAAGTAAATTACTCGCCTTTTTCTAAATTTTGCATTATTGAAGTTACTGAAAGTTTTTTTATTTTTTATTTTTTTTTTTTTTTTGCATAACAATGTTTAAGTTAAGCTAGTCATTTATTTAACCAGTATTTCATATAACGTTACTCTCAGAATTTGGGATTGCGGAATAAGTAACTTTAAGCTCAGTGCTTTCTGATTCATTCATTTGCTCGTGAACTGTTGTGCTATGAAGATGTTTGCTTAAATGCCTTTGCCATGACCTTTCTCAAGATTGTGAAGCTTCATTGCCCTAGCGGGCTGCCGACCGTTTAATTATCCCTTCTTCTAATCAGTGTTTTCTTTGTGTTATCAGTGATTTTTATAGTAAATTTTACGTGTTACCTGTCCCCCCCTCCCCCCTTGCGGTTCGTGAGCGATTGCACTATACTCCACCCATTTCAAAATTATCATCAGTATTTAGCTTAAATTTAGAATAGGTTCTTCCTTCAGAAGAGTCCATTGTATACTTTCCTCCAACTAACCGGCGTTATTTTCCTTCGGTTACGATAGCCTTACTCACTGTCAAATTTCATTAGTCATATGCGATCACGGTCCGTTATATCGCAATCTAGTGGGCCGATTAAGAAGGGAGTGGTTACAAGATCCTCTGCGCGTGGCTTAAACCTGCTCCAACGCATCTGCACAACTTGGTGGACTCACTTCCTAACAGAATCAAACGGTTGTCAAACCGTGGGCGGACTTACACGGTATTAAATGATACTTGCAATGATTTCTCCAGGAGTGTGTCCGGTGATCTTACAGCTGCGGTGGTTTTTATTAGCGTCTACATTATTCAGCTGTAGAGCACAAAATGAGCAAGACTATTTTTGAGCAAAACGTTACAGTGATTTACGTCCTGGTTCGTCTCTGTGCTGAGCGTCATTGCCGTGCAAATGTCGTCTCACGTTGTTGGGGTTGAAGCCTTCCCGCAGGCAACAGCACTGCTCGTGAACAGCCTTACGCAGCTACCGGCGTTATCATCTAGATTATTTACACACGAAGAAACAGTAACGCCCCGCAACACATTCACGAACTTACCTTTACATCTGCCAAGAACACCGTGTCGACTTCTGTCTGCTAGAAGTCATTCGTCGAGTAACAATTCTGGTCTGGTACTCCAAAATCTCGTATTTTATTCTTCAATAAATGTGACGTGAAACTGTCATGAGAACAATGAATCAGCCTGGTAGCATTTTCTGCCGCTGTCTGGATCTTATGGACGATGAACAGAGTCAGATTGAGTTACACATCATCCATGTTTATTCCAATAGAGCAAACATTTGTTCTCCACGAAAGGTCATAATAGGCAAGAAGTGCATTTACCAACACTGGCGGGAACACTTTATGTTGCAAGTCGTTATTAGGGCCTATTTCTAATACTCCTTTAGAGATAATATCTTACATGTGCTGGTGTAAGCTGTCCCAGCACACTGGTCGGCAAATATGAACAACGAAGATCGATAATTAGGCGCTGGATGAAGCGCGCGTATTACGTGAGAGGCCAGAGACACACCCACGGGCAACAATCCGCCAACGCCCTCTCGACAGCAAATATTTAGGCAGCCGCCGCTGATCAAAGGGCCTCACTCAATCATCCAGTTTGCTCACAGACCGGGTATAGTTCGTCACAGGCTATGGCAGTACATAGCGACCAGATTAGTGAGTGTAGCGGGACTGGTTTACCTCAGTCATAATTGTACTTTACTAGCAGTGAAAATAAAGGATTGTTCGAGCGTCTCGAGTTCCTGTATAGTCGTGTGGCGTGTTTTTTGAATACTTACTTGAGGTTTCAAGGCTGTATTCTTTGTGAAGATCCACGGTGCGTGTGTAGCGTTGCTAAAGATTCGTAGCTTACGATCTGCAGGCGGCGCGGTCGTGTAGGGGCTGCATATCCGCAGACGGGAGCTGGGTACGTCATCAGAGGTCTAATCAGTGTCATGTATATGGACCTCGACACCCTCCTATTTAGTGTGCTTTCCCTGTTGATCATTGGGTAGAGCTGTTTGAGCCTCGCGTGCGCTCTGTTAGCAACGTATTCGATGTGGTTCCCCCAGGTAAGTTTCCGGTCCAGCCAGACACCAAGATATCTGACTTTCTCTCGGGAACGTATTAGGCGTGTATGTAGCGTTATCTGTCTACTATGTTGATGTTTGCGTATTAGTTTCGGTCTGCGGCTTCGCACTTGTCGACGTTTACTTTAATACGCCATCGCTCCAACGAAGGCTCGGCAGTTTCGAGTGCCGTCTGTATTCGTGAATTAATGTTCGACGGTTTCCAATCTTGTGCAAGAATGGCTGTGTCATCCGCGTAGATGGCTACTGGTAATGAGTATTTAAATGCCGGATGGTTATAATTAAACTCGCGATGCTCCGTGTGCTGCTGTGCAGGCTATATACATCGTAGGAGGCTGAAACTGAAACGTCGTAGGTACGTTCATTAACTGATGCGTTCGCGGAGTGAGCTGAAAAAATAATAGTTTTTCTTTCTGCCACCAGGTGAAAATATGGCGCTGTAAGTAGTCAGAATGTGGTGCGAGGGCACGAAAAATGGAAGAACGATGAGAAAGATGATAACGGTGGCTCTGGCCCGTATATTAGGATATGGTCACAATATGTATTCAGTATAGTTGTATTGAGTATAGTCTCCCGACTCGGCGACATGCTACATCCGTAACACGCCGTGGTCTACAGTTACTCGCACCACATACGGTGTAATCATAGCGATATTAGCTTTGTGCTGTCGTTCAGATTAGGAAAAGTCCACATACATCCCTAACAGACACGATCGTTCACATATTATGACAGTCAGAAGTCACATGTATAGAGCTCGTAGGACATGGAATCTCGTATACTCGTATTTTGAAATTGCCTAAACGTGATTACGTCGTTACCAAAGGTTTCTGGAAGCAAATCTTTCACCTGGCAATGGACGTGCGGTGTCGCCCCATATTACACTGTGGACACAGTTGCGTTCTTGCGAAGCTGCAGTCACGTGTTGCACAAGGAATTCCTTACAACGTACACATGTCACCGTTCAACTAACGGACCCAGAATGAAGGACATTGTGAAACCACACCATACAGTCACATGATCTGAGGGCAGTGGATGTTCCTGCACAACATGTGGCGGAAAAGAACCGCGTATGCGACAGTTTTGTGCATACACGGCGCTGTGCAGTTCAAAGAATATTTCCGGGCATATGTCATCCATTTTCAGGCATGCCATAAAATGAAGGGGAAAACGTCTCGACGTTGAAAACTATCTTGGGGCTTCATTTCTCCACATTTGAATCCTGTAGAGATACCAGCGTGAAATGCGCCGCAAAAACTGTTGACTACGGGAGAGAGAATTCCCGTGACACAGCTCGAGCACGGGCTGCAGAATATGGGGCATGTGCCTCACGGTCGACTTTAGCTGCAGCAAATTCATCAACAGCTGCCGTAGGAATGGACCACCTCCCTCTCGCTGCTGCACCACCTAAAATTCATCTATTTATTCAAACTTCTTGATCAAATTCTTTAGCCCATTTTTTGACATGTGGCCTCTTCAAAGCTGTTTCTGTCGGTGATATTCCCGCAATGCAGCGGTGACATTGCTGGCGTTCCGATAAAACAACTTTACCAGCTTCGTTCAGAAAACATCAACCTTCTTAACCCTTGATCCAGTTATCACTTCACGAAAGAAATCAACACACGTCGCAAAGCGAGAAACAGCATACTGACGTCAATACATAAAGATTTAACATTATTTTTTTCTTTTCGATGTTCCGCAAGCCACCGTACGCTGCAGGGCGGAGGGTACCCCGCACCACTACTAGACAATTCCTTTCGTATCCCACTCTTAGATATAGAGAGGGAAAAGCCACTGTCTATATGCTTCTGTATGAGCCCTAATTTCTCGAATCTTATCTTCGTGGTCCTTGGGGCAGTGTATGTTGGCGGCAGTAGAAATGCTCGGCAGTCAGCTTTATATGCCGGTTCTCTATATTTTGTCAATGTTTCTGGAAAAAAACGTCGCCTTCCCTCCAGGGATTCCCATTTGAGTTCCCAAAGTATCTCCGTAACAATTACGTGTTGTTCGAACCTACCAAATGGTGCAAATGGCTCTGAGCACTATGGGACTTAACTTCCGAGGTCATCAGTCCCCTAGACCTTAGAACTACTTAAACCTAACTAACCTAAGGGCATCACACACATCCATGCCCGGGGGAAGATTCGAACCTGCGACCGTAGCGGTCGTGCGGTTCCAGACTGTAGCGCCTAGAACCGCTCAGCCACCCCGGCCGGCTCGAACCTGCCGGTAACAAATCTACCTCTGAATTGTTTCAATATCTTCCTTGAATCCAACCTAGTACGGATCCCAAACGCTCCAGCAGTACTCAAGAATAGGTTGCACAAGCGTGCTATGTGCGGTCTCCTTCACAGGTGAACCACACTTTTCTAGAATTCTCCCAATAGACTGAAGTCGACTATTCGCCTTACCTGCAGCAGTTCTCACATGCTTGTTCCGTTTCACATCACTTTGCAACGTTACGCCCAGATATTTAAACGACTTGAGTGTATCAAGCAGGACACCAATAATACTGTAACCGAACTTTACAGATTTGTTCTTCCTGCTCATCCGCATTAACTTAAATTTTCCCATTCATCACACCAACTAGGAATTTTGTCTTCTTACAGTCACCCAACTTCGACACCACAGCATCATCAGCAAACAACCGCAGATCGTTGCCCACCCTTTCCGCCAGATCATTTACGCATATAGAGAAGAATAGCGGTCCTATCACACTTCCCTCGGGCACTCCGGACAATACCCTTGTCTCTGATGAACATTTGTCGTCGAGGACAACATACTGGTATCTATTACTTAAGAAGTCTTCGAGGCACTTACAGATCTGTGAACACTCACAGATCTGTGAACTTACTGCATATGCTCGTACCTTCACTAACAGCCTGCAACGGGGCACCGTGTCAAATGCTTACCGGAAGTCTAGAAATGTGATATTTGCCTGTTGCCCTTCATCCATAGTTTGCAGTATATCATATGAAAAAAGGGTAAGCCGTGTTTCGTACGAGCGATGTTCTCTAAAACAAAGCTGATTCGTGGACATAAGCTTCTCAGTCTTAAGAAAGTTTATTATACTCAAACTGTGAATATGTTCAAACATTCTACAGCTAACCGAAGTTAAGGATACTGGTCTGTAATTTTGTGGGTCCGTTGTTCTACCCTTCTTGTACATGAGAATCACCTGCACTTTTTTCCAGTCACTTTGGACTTTGTGCTGGGAGAGAGATTCACGATAAATGCATGTCAGGTAAGGGGCAATGTCGTAGAGTACTCTTTGTAAAACCGCACTGGGATTCCATCCGGACCTGGTGATTTATTGTTTTCAAATCTTTCAGTTGTTTCTCCACCCCAGGGATGCTTATTACTATGTCGTCCGTATGGGAGTCTGTCCGATGGTCAAATGATGGTATATTTGTACGATTCTCCTGTGTGAACGATTTCTTGAACGTGAAATTTAAAACTTCGGGTTTCGTTTCGCCACCTTCATGTGCCACACCATACTGCTCAGCAAGGGACTGAATGGAAGGCTTAGACTGGCTTAGTGGTTTTGCATAGGACTAGGACATTCTGACTGCTTACAAAACCATATTTTCACTTGGTGGGGAAAATAGAACTGTTGTTTTTTTCAGCATACACGGCGAGCGCACCGGTCAGTGAACATACCTGCAACATATACACCATGCACTGCAGTACTCGGTCGGACGTTGTGGCCGAGCGGTTCTAGGCGCTTCAGTCTGGAACCACGCGACCGCTACGGTCGCAGGTTCGAATCCTGCTTCGGGCATGGATGTGTGCGATGTCCTTAGTTTAGTTAGGTTTAAGTAGTTCTAAGTTCCAGGGGACTGATGACCTCAGAAGTTAAGTCTCATAGTGCTCAGAGCCTTTTTTTTTTTTTTTTTTTTTTTTTGCAGTACTCAGAACGCCGTCAGATTAATTATAGATGCATGGTATTTTCAGGGATGCCAATAACTTTTTGTTTGTCACGACTGTTATACCGGTGGAACATGTGCTGCTCGTAATCACAATCACTTTGAATATTAATTACACACGAGTGAAGTAATGGAAATGCCGTGTGGCTAGGGCCTCCCGTTGGGTAGACCGTTCGCCTGGTGCAGGTCTTTCGATTTGACGCCACTTCGGCGACCTGCGCGTCGATGGGGATGAAATGATGATGATTAGGACAACACAACACCCAGTCCCTGAGCGGAGAAAATCTCCGACTCAGCCGGGAATCGAACCCGGGCCCTTAGGATTGACAGTCTGTCACGCTGACCACTCAGCTACCGGACCGAGTGAAGTGGATTAATATCAGTACTATTTCAAAAACGCTCTTGCACTCTGTCCCTGTAACTTAGCGCCACATGACGTCAGAAATCGAAACCATTGGCCTGAGGATTCCTAAAACTACGCAAACGAAAGTTGTACGAGCGACAACGTCATTATAAGGTGATCTGGAGTTGTTAGAAACAAAGCGTCTGTTGCACAAAATAGAGCAGTAAGAATATTATGTGGTGTTCACCCGCAGTCATCTTGCAAGTAGCACTTCCAGGATTCTGGCAGATACACAATCCAACATAATAGTTCTGATCGCTGTGTCGACGACATTAATAGCTACCAGTGGCTCAGAAAGGGATTCAGTATCCATCTACAAATGTTTTTGCTCACTTGACCAATATCTTAAATAAGATCTGGTATCCTGTAAAAAGTGACACAATACGGTAAGTAACAGCTCGAGGACTGGAAGATAATATGTTGTTTAATGCTTAAAGTAGGCCAGTGTGATAGGAACTTGTAAATGGCTAGCGTGTAGCGATCCAATGGAAGTAACCACGGCCGGCAGCGGTGGCCGAGCGGTTCTAGGCGCTTCAGTCCGGAAACGCGCGACTGCTACGGTCGCAGGTTCGAATCTTGCCTCGGGCATGGATGTGTGTGATGTCCTTAGGTTAGTTAGGTTTAAGTAGTTCTAAGTTCTAGGGGACTGATGACCTCAGATGTTAAGTCCCATAGTGCTCAGAGCCATTTGAACCATTTTTTTAACTAACCACGAAACTGTAAACTTACTCGTTACACGTCAATTCGATACAAAAAAATCTTTCTATTTATCTATGAAAGGAGGACCTAACTAATTTTCCTTTGCTGGCGAATCTGAAGCGAGGATGTTTTCTTTCGCCACGAGGGTTCGAACCCGCTCTTGTCACGGAGAGTGCTGTTGTGGTGACAAGTGTCGACGATATTAGTCACATAGGCTGTTACAAATTAGTAGTTAGGTAATGAATGAAAATGACACGTTAACGCCGATAAAGAATTGGATGGATCTTTGTTTTACAGCTAATTGTTTACGTGGTTATGTTTTTTTTTTTTTAATACAAATCTTTCAGCTTTCAAACTGCACCAGTTTAAATCGTTTCGCCAGTAGTGGTCAGTCTTCAGAAGCCGCCTCGTAAAAACGTGCGCGCCTCATTACGCTAAGTGCCGGCGGCATGGGATTTGTAATTTGTGGCCAGCGGCCACAGGTCGGCCATTCCGAGCTCGCCGGTGCGGAACCCCCCACCCCTGAAGCACCTGCTGTCCATTAAGGAGTTGCTTTCTCCAGATGAAACCGTCAGCGCCGCTGGTAGAATCGCGGACGCGAGCGGAAACTGCCGGAGTGCGGCGGCGCTATCCCGCTTCGTAACAGGACTTCGCACAGACAATACTTTCCTGGTTCTTAAAAAATTCCGACCTCTGTCAGAAAACAATGATTGTTTTTAGTTATTTACCTGTACATGTTTCGACTCTTGTGTGTCATCTTATGCGTGTTTTGTTTTTATTTCTTTAAGATGTTTGGTTGGTTTATTACACTGCCGTTCGTGAAAAGTGCAACACTGAGAACGAATTACCCGAATAGCGCCACACATGTTGGAAGTGGCGACGGGTGTGCAAGCAATACGTGATACGTTTTGCAGCGAGATGGGGTACACGTAGGCCGAGGTGAGCCCTCTCGTGTCGGTCCGACGGGGTCGGTGTTGCGCCTAGTGTAGCAGGTGCAGAGCTGTCACACAACGTGGAAACAATACACTGACTGCCAGTATGCCTCGTCGACGTCAAAGGGAGCCATATCGGCATGTGAGCGAGTTCGAACGGGCAGAATGATCCGTCTCCGGGAAAATGGGTTGTATAACGTGACATTTCGGCTCTCCAGGGCATGCTGCTACGACAGTGATGCGTGTGTGGGAACATTGGATAGAGGACGGTCGTACGTAGCGACGAGCGGGAACTGGACCACGGAACATGGCCACAGCACGGGATGACCGTCATCTTGTCCGTGTGGCCATTACGAGCCGTACAGCGTCATCCACAGTATTTGCTCGTCGCTGGAGCACTGCAACAGGAGTGAACTTGTCTGCATCGACGGTTCGTCGCCGTCTGCTGCAGGTTGGACTGGTTGTATTCATGCGATTACGTCGGCTTCCATTGTCCAGAACCTACAAACTCCTCCGACTGCAATGGGCACGTGAACACCGTCATTGGGCTGAGGAGTGGCAACAGCTTTTCGGATGAGTCTCGCTTCAAAGTGTCCTGCAGTGATGGCCATATATGTGTCCAGCGGTACCGTGGTGAGCGGAACCTGGAAGGCTGCATTGTGGAGCGGCATAGCGGACAAACATCAGGCTTGATGGTTTGGAGCGCCATTGGTTACAACAGCAGGTCTCGCTTAGTACGTACTGCGGCCACTTTGAACAGCAACCGGTACCTAACGGAGGTTGTGGAGCCTCAGGTACTCCTCCTGCTTCAGAAATCTCCACAGGCCACATTTCAACAGGACAATGCCCGGCCACATATCGCGAGGAATGTACAGAATTTCTTCGAAGAACGATGGGCACCATTGGTTCCCTTGCCTGCACGTTCGCCAGACATGTCGCCCATCGAACATGTCTGGGTTATGGTTGGTCGGCAACTGGTGCGTCACGGTCCTCCGGTAACTGGTGTCACGGATTTGTGGGCTCGGATACAAACTGCGTGGAGGGAAATCCCTCACGAATGTATTCAGAACCTTACTGATTCAATGCCACAGCGTATAGCTGCTCTAATTGCAGCGCATGGTGGCCACACGATGTACTGAATAGTAGGGCTCAAAGGAGATGTACAGATTTGAAAAGGTAATCATTTGTTACTTGTCATGTACCTAACCCATGGTATTAAATTAATTGAATTCATGCGTTTCCTTCTTGGTGCTGGCAACGACCTTGCCGCAGTGGATACACCGGTTCCCGTGAGATCACCGAAGTTAAGCGCTGTCGGGCGTGGTCGGCACTTAGATGGGTGACCATCCAGGCCGCCATGCGCTGTTGCCATTTTTCGGGGTGCACTCAGCCTCGTGATGCCTATTGAGGAGCTACTCGACCGAATGGTAGCGGTATCGGTCAAGAATACCATCATAACGGCCGGGAGAGCGGTGTGCTGACCCCACGCCCCTCCTATCCGCATCCTCCACTGAGGATGACACGGCGGTCGGATGGACCCGGTAGGCCACTCGTGGCCTGAAGACGGAGTGCTTATTGGTGCTGCAATTTCCACAAACGGTAGTGTGTTTTAGACTAAACACTATAACACATGTTTATTTTTCGTTGTGATTACTCAGCTGAAGCTTTATTAGCTTAAAGATTTGGTTGCACGATGTGGTCTACTATTAAGCAATGCATGGCTTCACAGAATGTCATCTGAAAAATAATCAGGAAAGACGTCTATCTTTGCTCAAAATGTAACTGATTTTGCATAATTCAGTTTTTCGAGAGAATAGTAAAGGAAATTTTGTATTTACGTGTTTTGTCGTATTGTGGGTGGGGCATTTTGACGGGTGAATACATAGAAGATGAGCTGAAGAATTTCCTTACTTCCTAATGGAAGATTTGTAGATGGCGGCAGAAAAATTGCAGGTGTAACATGAACGTCTGTAGATGAAGACGGTGACGCACTGGAATGTATGCAAGCGGCCATTATTCAGCAGTGGATGTGGTGCCGCTGATGAAGGTTGCTATGTCTGTATACTGTCTACGTCTACACACCGAAAGTGACGGAGGGTACCTTGTCTACCACTGTTACTTCCTCACTTTCCTGTTCTAGTCACGAACGGTGTGTGGGGAGAACAATAGCTGATAACTCTCCGTGCGAGTTCCAACTTTTTCACTGTTATCTTCACGGTCTTTTCGCGAGATATAGGGAAAGGCGGGGCAAGACGGGGAGGTGGGGTAAGACGGGAAGGGCTACAAGCTACAGTTATAGTGCTACCATCTGTGGATAGCTACGTCAACATCGTCAATACACAGGTCTCAGTGTGTTGACATTGCTGAACCTTAGTTTCGCATCGGTTTCTGTGAGCTTTGCAAGGTACGTACAATTGTTATACTGATTTGCAATTTTTTACACCTTTCGAGGTCCTAAAACGTGTGTTTCGTGAACATTTGTCCAGACTGTATATATAGCACTGAACAGTACGTCTTATTAACAGCAGACTGCTGTGTCAGTAGTCAATGTTCACTAAATAGTGTTCATGTAGGCGTAACATAACCTGACAGCATGGTAGGGGGAAGACGGGGTGGGGCAAGATGGGGAGCTTCCCCGTCTTGCCCCTACTATTTGTCCAACCATTACGTTCTTATCGTCTCATGTGTTTACCTCGCTGCGGGTTTTGAACACGTACATTATACGTTGAAGTTTGTTCGGCAAAGCTTTCATTCATTCAGCTACAATGTCCACAGCAGTGAACGGGTTTCGGAAAACAGGCATTTGGCCTGTAAACACTAATGTGTTTCAGGAAAGTGATTACCTTCCCTGTTCAACTACAGACATTCATCAAGCTCACACATCTGAAGTTACAGAAACGGAAGACCAAATACCAGAGATGTTGTCAAGACGTAAAACACTTGAACAATTAACAACTGACGATCAAGCCTCCGCTTCGTCTAACTTTCAGGTTACCAGCCCTGAAATGGTGTTAGCTATTCCAAAGGTGGATAAAAAATCAAAAGGAAACCATCTAACAGGACTGGAAAACCCATTGTTTTAACCGAATCTCCTTATAGGAGTGAACTATGTGAAGAAATTAAACGAAAAGGAGTCCCCAAACGTGCTGCATGTGAACGAAAACTCTTTTCAAAGACGTTTAATGAACCTGGGATACCACCAAAAGGACATAATGACAACGAAAAAGTGACGAACATTACTGACGTCTTAACCACCCCTTCATGCTCAAGGGATAATAAACTGAGGTCGAATGACAACGAGGAAGAGAGTGAAGAATGTTTATACTGCTATGAATTCTCTGAAGGAGGCTGGATACGGTGTATTAGCTGCGGACGCTGGGCCCACGACGCTTGTGGCAGGGATAGAAAGTGATGATGATGACGAGGCTGTCCACACTTGTGTAGTATGTGAAAGTAAGAGGCCTAAATAAAACGTAATACCTGATTCTACAATTCGCAGAACCATGTTTCGAAACCTTATCGTCACATGATATCGTTATTCCAGTCCTTATTTAAGCTTTAGAGATGAATTCATACTAGTTCCCCTTCTTGCCCCGCATATGGGGCAAGAAGGGGAATTGGTAGTTTATGCTTCAAATCGAGATATTTCTAAATAAATGTAACAAGTTTGCAGGTTTCTTTGCATGCTATTGTAATTCAATGATTAAGTAAACAAATGATAATCAAACCTACTTGAATTTGTTTATTTTTGACCATTTTGTAAGGCTTTAAAGTTAGCTTCCCCATCTTGCCCCGCCTTCCCCTACGAAGAGAGGAGTTATGTTTCTTGTGACTTACACCCGCGGAATTTTAACATTAACCACATTCGATACACAACACCTCTCTTGTAACGTCTGCTACTGAAGTTGGATGAGTATTTCCATCAAGATCTCGCGATTGCTGCTTGAATACCGAAACAACAAGCGGTGCTCTTCTTTGGGTTTTCTCTATTTCCTCCACCAAGCCGTTGTAGTATGGATTGCTCGCAGAGGGTTTTGTAAGCTGCCTCCTGGGAATTCTTCCAGTGAATCAGTCTGGCATCTTCCTTACGTGCAATTAGTTTTACGTGTTCGGTCAGTATGCTTGCTCCGATGTGCGTCCTGAGACATGTGGTAGGTGCCGGGGTGCCACGTCCGCCAACGCGGTTTGCTGGTCTCTAGACAGACGTACCCGCAGCCGCTTCTGCTGACGGCGCGGCGCCACGTAACGGGTCAACGCAGACCGGTCGCTGACCTTGAGAGCTCAGCTGGCGAGACCGCCTGACCGAGAGAGCAGCGAAGCCGAGGAAGCCTGCAGCCGCCTGGTGGGGGCACTCAGAGACACCTCGTCCTCAGAATGAGGAACGCAAGCACTCGGGTGCCGCCGTACTTAACTAGGTCTGTTGACTCGCTGCGAAGCAACGGAACAGCGTACCACAACCACATCGCTCGATTTGGGAAAGTAGTGCAGGTCATTCTACACTCCTGGAAATGGAAAAAAAAACACATTGACACCGGTGTGTCAGACCCACCATACTTGCTCCGGACACTGCGAGAGGGCTGTACAAGCAATGATCACACGCACGGCACAGCGGACACACCAGGAACCGCGGTGTTGGCCGTCGAATGGCGCTAGCTGCGCAGCATTTGTGCACCGCCGCCGTCAGTGTCAGCCAGTTTGCCGTGGCATACGGAGCTCCATCGCAGTCTTTAACACTGGTGGCATGCCGCGACAGCGTGGACGTGAACCGTATGTGCAGTTGACGGACTTTGAGCGAGGGCGTATAGTGGGCACGCGGGAGGCCGGGTGGACGTACCGCCGAATTGCTCAACACGTGGGGCGTGAGGTCTCCACAGTACATCGATGTTGTCGCCAGTGGTCGGCGGAAGGTGCACTTGCCCGTCGACCTGGGACCGGACCGCAGCGACGCACGGATGCACGCCAAGACCGTAGGATCCTACGCAGTGCCGTAGGGGACCGCACCGCCACTTCCCAGCAAATTAGGGACACTGTTGCTCCTGGAGTATCGGCGAGGACCATTCGCAACCGTCTCCATGAAGCTGGGCTACGGTCCCGCACACCGTTAGGCCGTCTTCCGCTCACGCCCCAACATCGTGCAGCCCGCCTCCAGTGGTGTCGCGACAGGCGTGAATGGAGGGACGAATGGAGACGTGTCGTCTTCAGCGATGAGAGTTGCTTCTGCCTTGGTGCCAATGATGGTCGTATGCGTGTTTGGCGCCGTGCAGGTGAGCGCCACAATCAGGACTGCATACGACCGAGGCACACAGGGCCAACACCCGGCATCATGGTGTGGGGAGCGATCTCCTACACTGGCCGTACACCACTGGTGATCGTCGAGGGGACACTGAATAGTGCACGGTACATCCAAACCGTCATCGAACCCATCGTTCTACCATTCCTAGACCGGCAAGGGAACGTGCTGTTCCAACAGGACAATGCACGTCCGCATGTATCCCGTGCCACCCAACGTGCTCTAGAAGGTGTAAGTCAACTACCCTGGCCAGCAAGATCTCCGGATCTGTCCCCCATTGAGCATGTTTGGGACTGGATGAAGCGTCGTCTCACGCGGTCTGCACGTCCAGCACGAACGCTGGTCCAACTGAGGCGCCAGGTGGAAATGGCATGGCAAGCCGTTCCACAGGACTACATCCAGCATCTCTACGATCGTCTCGATGGGAGAATAGCAGCCTGCATTGCTGCGAAAGGTGGATATACACTGTACTAGTGCCGACATTGTGCATGCTCTGTTGCCTGTGTCTATGTGCCTGTGGTTCTGTCAGTGTGATCATGTGATGTATCTGACCCCAGGAATGTGTCAATAAAGTTTCCCCTTCCTGGGACAATGAATTCACGGTGTTCTTATTTCAATTTCCCGGAGTGTAGATTTGGATACATCTTTTCTGGAGAAAACGCTGTACGCGAAGACTTCAAACCGGGAGTGACACTGTGTCTTGCTACTCGGCACAGGAGAGGCACCACATAGTCTTTTCAAAGGAGTTCTGGTTCTGCAGATGGAACCACTGTGTGAAAGCTCCGCCGGCCGCTGTGGCGGAGCGGTTGTAGGCGCTTCAGTCCGGAACCGCGCTGCTGCTGCGGTCGCAGGTTCGAATCCTGCCTCGGGCATGGATGTGTGTGATTTCCTTAGATTAGTTATGTTTACGTAGTTCTAAGTTCTAGGGGACTGGTGACCTCAGATGTTAAGTCCCATAGTGCTTAGAGCCATTTGAACCATTTTTGTGGAAGCTCCAAGGTGAGCATACTTTGGCAGATCACATTCGTCATCGCCCTAAGGGCTCCACAACTGGCATGAAGGTATGGAGTACTATTGAGTACACAACACAGTCACCTCTGGTTCACATAGCTGGTAATTTTTTCAGAACGTGCTACATTTCTGACGTATTACGACCGGTAGCTGCTCCCTATCTTTGACCTGTCTGTGACATATTTCAACAAGATAACGCAAGACCGTTTGTTGCTCGTGCTGTCCCGACCTACCTAGGTACAGATGGTGTTCGGCTGTTGGTCTGACCAGCACGTTTTCCGTACCTCGAACCCTTCTGAAACATGTGGTTATGGGTTGACGAAGGATGGCGTACACCCATTCACCAGCCACTAAGATTTATGAAGTTGAAGCAGCATGGAATGACATAGCCTTATCTGTCATCCAAGCTCAGTTCCATTCTATTCCCAACTGGATTAGAGTAGTTTTTTTCTGCAAGAGGTGGCAGCTCTGTGCACTAAAATTTTCGCTCAGCGTACCACAGATCATCTATAAATTTACATTTTTTTCCTTATAATATTGTAGAAGTATAAAAGCAAAATTTCGTTATTTGGTAATATTCCTAGTGTTGCAATTGTAATGGAAACGTGAAAGCATGGCACACGAGTTCTTGAAGCGTTATGATGAGTAGTTCTTGAAAACTAACCCAACAAAGAACAGAGCATACCTTTTCCATCTGGGTACGGTGAAGTCAAAGGAACACGGAACCGTATGATCACAACGTCTCATACTATTTTTTTAAAGACATAATTATTCTAATTGATTTGATGTTTTCCTCCACATTTTCCTGTCTTATTCGTTTTTCATCTTTACTTAAATATTACACACAAAATCTCTGCAACCTGTTTTGCAGATTCTAATCGCTGTCTGCACCTACTATTTCCCCGCTACTGCTCCTTCCATCGTGGGGCACATATTCCATTGACGTTTCCCTTGTTCTGGAAGAGCCTTATGTAGAGTTCTTTTACTATTCATTCTAGCAGTTCTCGTTTTATACTTTTTTATATCTTTACTTAGTTTTTAACATTATTTGCTTGTACTTCATTTCAGATGCTTTCCGTTTCTCAATTTCGGTGTTCCAGACCTACACGTTGAGGCACTCCTTCTTCAGTCCCACACTAGTAACATTCCAGCAGAACTCTTTTATTCAAAGAAAGCTTTCTTCCCTTTCCCAGATACATTTCTGGTATGTTCACTGCTTTGGTCATCCTCCCAGATTTATTTTACTTTTACCATTACAGTACGCTATTCTCTTTCCACCATTCAACATCTTCGTCTTTGCTTTGGTTATCCTTGTCATATTCTGTCATACATGCTGATCAACAGTATTTGCACACGTATTAGTGGATATTAATATGGAGTGTGTCCACGCTTCATCTTTATGATGCCTTCAAATCTGCTGGGGACACTTTCAATAACTTGACCGTATCTCCATGGAGGATACGTAAGCCCGTTCTTCCTCAAGATCAGAAAGCAGAGAATGTAATGATGTTGGGTCTGGAGTGAAGTTGCAGTTCTGAATCATCCCAAAGGTGTTCCAATGCGTTCAGGTGGGGACTCTGGGCAGGCCAGTCAATTTCACCTGTGTTACTGTCCACAAACCATTTTCTCACACAGGTTCTCCTTTTTGACAGGTTGCTCTTTCATGCCGATACAGACAATCATCATCATCTCCGAACTTTTCCTCTACTGTACGCAGTACACGATTGTATAAAATGCGTTCACATCCTTCCAGACTTAGCATTTGCTCAAGCACAGTAGTGGGGCCATACCCTAATCACGAACAATACTTCCGTACTCTAACGTCGCTTCCTGTGTACTTCATTGTCGAGACTACGCTTGATGGCAGGTAATATTTTCCAGGTATTCGCCAAACCCAAACTCCTCCATCGGACTGCCACAGGCTGTAGCGTGATTCATCTCTCCTTGCTCTCTGCACCATCACAAACGTCGCTTAGAGTTGCCTACAGTAACGACGAGCGGTTTGACAGTTGTACGCCCTTCTTTCCAAATCCCTACGCACATTGTCCTAATTGGATTGCTGGTAGCACTTCGGAACTCACGCTGATTTCGTGTGATATTTTTTGGAACCCCCTTCCTGGCGTAAGTACATGACATTTGCTTGGTCTCGGTACAGCTGTGATTATTCCTTCGCGTCTCCACTTTACAGTCACCTCACCAACTTGGGCAGCTTCAGAAGCACTGAAATGCCGTTGATGGTTTCGTTACTCAGGCGACATCCAAAGGCCAGTTCACTCTTGAAGCCACTGAACATCCCCGACCGACTCATTCTGCTTTTCCTGCTTCTCCAGTGACAACACAGTATTCCGCGCCTCGTTTCAAACTGACGGGTCTGCCTGTCGTTACATCCGGTGTTCATTTCCCCATTACATAGGCGTAGGCGGATACTTTTGATCAGCCAGTGCGTGCTGTGCATTCCTCTCAACAGGTCTGGAGTCTTCCATACAGCCGGCCAGAAGTATATGTCGTCTTTGAACTATGCAGTCGATATCGGTTCCCTCTGCACTTTCACACCTCTTTCGAAATTGTCTTTCACTTTTTATATTGTTTCTTCGGCGTACAAGTTGGACAGCAGTGGTGGTAAGCTCAAACCCTACATTGCAGCATTCGCAAAACGAAGTTCTCTTTCTTGACTTACCACTCTTACTTTTTCCACCTTTTTTGTGTACTCTCCGCACGGAAACCTGGATCGAATAATTACTCCAATGACAAGGGTATATTAATGACCAGCAAACGATGCACTGTATGCTTACTACTGTTTAGGTCTGTGATTCGCTGATATATGCATTATTGTAATACTTCCCTTTCCTTGTAACACACTGGTTACACGGTAACAGTTACTGAACTATAGTATATGAAATAAAATCGTCATAACTTCTGAAAACAGCAATTCAGGAGGTCGTCGACAGCATCGATTATTCGACAGTTCAGAGGGTCATGCAAAATCTCGCTATTCGTCTGCGCTACTTCATCGCCAATGATGGGAGGCATATCGAACATGCTTTAACCTAAATCCGAATATCTGTAGTGCGTTTACGTGTTGAATAAAGTGTATGCACGCCGTAGTTTGTCGCTAATTTAGGCCGACAGCTGTCGCCGAGCGGTTCTAGGCGTTTCAGTCTGGAACCGCGCAGCTGCTACGGTCGCAGGTTCGGATCCTGCCTCGTGCATGGATGTGTGTGATGTCCTTAGGTTGGTTAGGTTTAGGTAGTTCTAAGTCCAGGGGACTGATGACCTTATATGTTAAGTCCCATAGTGCTCAGAGCCATTTGAACCATTTGTCACTAATTTACGTTTTTTCAACATAGTTCAATAAATGTCACCTCGACATTAACGACGAGCTTGCAGAAGTTCAGCGGAATTGTTTCCATTTAACGCACAATATTTCGACGACCGACCCAGTCGACTCCTAAAGGTGTTGGGAGCTTGGCTGTTACGTGCACTCTCTGCCTAGACTCCTGAAGAAGTCGGAGGGTCAGTCGTCGAAATATCGTTCGCAAACTGGAACAACCACTTGGCAGTAAACCCGGAAGCTCACCACTAATGATTGACGCCAGAAAAATTGTAAGATCATGACAAAATCACGGTTCATCGTTTACATTGTGCCTGGCACCGCCGCAGTGCGACCATCACAGGCCATAGTGGTATCAGAGTGGTACAGACTTACGAGCATCACTGAAGACGCGAAACCCAACAGATAGAATTTCGACAGTGTACGAGGGTAATCAAAAAATTGTATAATAAATGGAAATAAAACGAATCGCAAGATAGCTGTAACTGGTAATTTCTTTATTGTCACGACCGGTTTCGCTGCATTAGAACAGCATTCTCATGTGAACTACATAAGAAGGAACAGATCCGATCTAGTACACACAATCAAAACACCGGGTGACCAAAAAGTCAGTATAAATTTGAAAACTGAATAAATCACGGAATAATGTAGATAGAGAGGTACAAATTGACACACATGCTTGGAATGACATGGGGTTTTATTAGAACCAAAAATATACAAAAGCTCAAAAAATGTCCGACAGACGGCACTTCATCTGATCGGAATAGCAATGATTAGCATAACAAAGTAAGACAAAGCAAAGATGATGTTCTTTATAGGAAATGCTCAATATGTCCACCATCATTCCTCAACGATAGCTGTAGTCGAGGAATAATGTTGTGAACAGTAATGTAAAGCATGTCCGTAGTTATGGTGAGGCACTGGTGTCGGATGCTGTGTTTCAGCATCCCTAGAGATGTCAGTCGATCACGATACACTTGCGACTTCAGGTAACCCCAAAGCCAATAATCGCACGGACTGAGGTCTGGGGACCTGGGAGGCCAAGCATGACGAAAGTGGCGGCTGAACACACGATCATCACCAAACGACGCGCGCAAGAGATCTTTCACGCGTCTAGCAATATGGGGTGGTTCTAATAAAACCCCATGTCATTCCAAGCATGTGTGTCAATTTTTACCTCTCTATCTACATTATTCCGTGGTTTATTAAGTTTTCAAATTTATACTGGCTTTTTGATCACCCCGTCCTATTGGAATTATTTTTAAAAAATTAAATTATATCATGAATTTTTTAAGAAAATGTTTTTAATTTATTATACATCTTATGTCAAGTATTTAAACAGAGAGAAAAAAATCAGAATTAAAACGTACTTAAAATCGTGTCACATTAGCGCATCGAGACGCACCCCAACGCTCATTGTCAAAAAATCAGTCCCCTGAAGACGAGAAGTAGTCAAAATAAATAAAACAGGACATTAGGACGAATAGTGCGGTGACACTATGATGAAAAAAAAACATATATAAGATAATAAGGTAGTAAAGGACGAAGATGACTTGGAGTAACATAAGACGAGAGTCTACGCAGGGTGTTTTCGTAATAGCGTGCAGAAATTTAACAAGACATATAGGATGCTCTACCGAACAGTTTGAGGTAGGGAACCTGTGATCGTAGATGCCAGCTTAAGGAGATAATAGGAATAAAATCACATTATTGCGTACTTTTTTATTTTCTTTAGTTACAGTTAACTGCGAATACCATCATTCACACAATGAACGTACTGTATCTTACAAAATGTGATGAAACTGACGGTCATCAACCTCACTGCAAGCATGGCATCGGCGAACAAGATCCTCACGCACCCTAACAAATATCCCATCCCTGGTGTGATTCGAATCACATCACAGGGAACTATAATACTGGTGACTAATTCCATCTCCGTATCCACTGGGGTCTCATACACAAGTGACTACAGATATCCGCATAGGAAATACTCAAGGGGATTCGCGTCTTGTCACCTCACAGGCCATGGAATCCAGCAACCAGGAAAAACAGCACTGAGATGGTTGCGGACATCTACACTGAAGTGAGGCGGTGCACCGTCACGTTGTTTCCACATCCTCTCACGAACAGCCGAGGGTGCGTTCTCCAACAACTCAAGCAGAACATTTTGCACGAACATCAAGTACGGGTGGCCATTCAGACGGCCGAGCAGAGTTCCTACAGGGTGTTTCAAAAATGACCGGTATATTTGAAACGGCAATACAAACTAAACGAGCAGCGATAGAAATACACCGTTTGTTGCAATATGCTTGGGACAACAGTACATTTTCAGGCAGACAAACTTTCGAAATTACAGTAGTTAAAATTGTCAACAACAGATGGCGCTGCGGTCTGGGAAACTCTATAGTACGATATTTTCCACATATCCACCATGCGTAGCAATAATATGGCGTAGTCTCTGAATGAAATTACCCGAAACCTTTGACAACGTGTCTGGCGGAATGGCTTCACATGCAGACGAGATGTACTGCTTCAGCTGTTCAATTGTTTCTGGATTCTGGCGGTACACCTGGTCTTTCAAGTATCCCCACAGAAAGAAGTCACAGGGGTTCATGTCTGGCGAATAGGGAGGCCAATCCACGCCGCCTCCTGTATGTTTCGGATAGCCCAAAGCAATCACACGATCATCGAAATATTCATTCAGGAAATTAAAGACGTCGGCCGTGCGATGTGGCCGGGCACCATCTTGCATAAACCACGAACCACGAGGTGTTCGCAGTGTCGTCTAAGGCAGTTTGTACCGCCACAAATTCACGAAGAATGTCCAGATAGCGTGATGCAGTAATTGTTTCGGATCTGAAAAATGGGCCAATGATTCCTTTGGAAGAAATGGCGGCCCAGACCAGTACTTTTTGAGGATGCAGGGACGATGGGACTGCAACATGGGGCTTTTCGGTTCCCCATATGCGCCAGTTCTGTTTATTGACGAAGCCGTCCAGGTAAAAATAAGCTTCGTCAGTAAACCAAATGCTGCCCACATGCATATCGCCGTCATCAATCCTGTGCACTATATCGTTAGCGAATGTCTCTCGTGCAGCAATGGTAGCGGCGCTGAGGGGTTGCCGCGTTTGAAATTTGTATGGATAGAGGTGTAAACTCTGGCGCATGAGACGATACGTGGACTTTGGCGTCATTTGGACCGCAGCTGCAACACGGCGAACGGAAACCCGAGGCCGCTGTTGGATCACCTGCTGCACTAGCTGCGCATTGCCCTCTGTGGTTGCCGTACGCGGTCGCCCTACCTTTCCAGCACGTTCATCCGTCACGTTCCCAGTCCGTTGAAATTTTTCAAACAGATCCTTTATTGTATCGCTTTTCGGTCCTTTGGTTACATTAAAGCTCCGTTGAAAACTTCGTCTTGTTGCAACAACACTGTGTTCTAGGCGGTGGAATTCCAACACCAGGAAAATCCTCTGTTCTAAGGAATAAACCGTGTTGTCCACAGCACACTTGCACGTTGTGAACAGCACACGCTTACAGCAGAAAGACGACGTACAGAATGGCGCACCCACAGACTGCGTTGTCTTCTATATCTTTCACATCACTTGCAGCGCCATCTGTTGGTGAAAATTGTAACTACTGTAATTTCGAAAGTTTTTCCGCCTGAAAATGTACTGTTGTCCCAAGCATATTGCAACAAACGGTGTATTTCTATCGCTGCTCGTTTAGTTTTTATTGCCGTTTCAAATATACCGGTCATTTTTGAAACACCCTGTAGTAATCAGGTTTGTCCTCCTTGTTTACGTGCAGGAAACAGAGAATGTACATGTACATAAAAAGCACAGTACATGTAAACCTGCTCGTATGTTAGTTCTAAATAAGCTGGAAAACAGTAATGCTAGACAAAGCGGTAGACAAGTTTATTTCCGTATCTCCTGGCTTCTGTGGCGCGTGCCCCCGGACTCTAACCGCGTGCTGGTGTAGTCGACAACGTAGAGCTGCTACTGCCACAGCTCTCGCGGCAAAGAAGAGACACGATGCGATATAACGTCAGTCCCCGTAGATTAACGGGAGAAAAAGCCTGAAAAACGTCCGAAAAGGCGTTCCTCGCGTAGTCGTTGTATCTCAATTACAAGTCCGCAGTGTTTCCACTTATGCGAACTCGTATAATTGATGCTTTTTATTATTAATATTGTATTGTTAATGGCCCGGATTTGCAGTAGTTATTAATTCTTCTCTCATTCGCATAGCACGCACCACTGATTTCGAGGAAATATTTTAGTTAACAGTTTTTTTTATGCTGTTGTCTCGTTGCTATGGAATTGTTGTGCTGGTATGCAGCGAGATCCAGAGATACTCTTTGATTCTGTCTTTGTAAGATTGCGTCGTAATACGAAAATATTTTAAAGTTCACTTCTCAACTAATGATGTAAATATTTGCACTTCGATGAAATAATCTTTCATGAGTAGTCGTTGATTTAGTCATTTATCAAACTATTTAATGATGTAGTCCACACCGGGTATTTAACTGGTAACGAACAGTTTATTGTTATTTTGTCACTAAATACTTATAACTCCCGCACCACACGCACACTGAATAGTTTAGTTAAGTCAGTCCGATTGAGTTATAGTTTCTTGGCAATAACCACAACCCAACACTTTAGCGTAATTGTTTTATCTTCATGATGTCGTGTACTTGGGTCCTACTCAAGACTAATTGCGTGTATTCTTTCATAAAATGCTCACTTCTCCTTAAGGTACAACTAATTTAAAGTCAAGTCCAATGTTCACTAATTCCGTTATTAGATTTCAATTAACCCGTAGTGCACGGTTAAATGAGTCTATCTGTTCCTGTCTCAGTTCATAAAATCAGTTTCTTAAGCCGTGAATCCCGTCACGCAACAAAAACTTCTAATCTCGAAAACAATCTCGTCACGATTCGCAATCCCAATAATTCAGATCAGAACTGCTCTCGTACGTCTGCACTGGATGAGTTCTAGCAAGCGACTTCTTCTGTGGAAGAGCATTGAAGGCGCATTGAATTTCTTATTTGCGCTTACAACTCTCTTCCACATAAAAGTTATCTCTGATGCCATTACTTTGGACTTCACTTTTGAGATATTAGTTTCACATTTGTCACATGGATATTTGTCCATTGCTGAAATACGATGTTTCTTCTTTCTCTTTCGCTAACAAATATGCTCAGTGGTGTACAATGTAGTTGTTGACAAAATTCTTTCTGTTAGCTCATCGGCAAAGGTGTCGTAACTGCCAAGATAACTTTCCCTACTTCAAGTTCTTTCTTAATTGACTTTAAGGTGGTCGTTGGGGCGTTACACTTTTCTGACACTAGGTTACCTACCTGAAATTGTTCAGTGGAGCATTCTTTATGTCATGTTACATTTCTGCTCCCTCTTACGGAAAAACCCCGTATATACCCTGTGGTGCTCAAGGACGCGGCACGGAAGGCGGTGAGGTGTGTATGAACACGGGACGATGACATGCGCTAGTGAGCGACTGTAAGACCGCGACATAAGATAAACGCGGCGCAATTTTTGAATACGGAAGGCTTGGGAGCGCCCTAACGGCGAATCAGTCTATCTAAAAGATAGAATAAAAGAAAGTTAAAGATGAAACTTCCTGGCAGATTAAAACTGTGTGCCGGACCGAGACTCGAACTCGGGACCATTGCCTTTCGCGGGCAAGTGCTCTACCAACTGAGCTACTGAAGCACGACTCACGCCCCGTCTTCTGTAAAGTTTGGAAGGTAGGAGACGAAATACTGGCAGAAGTAAAGCTGTGAGGAGGGGGCGTGAGTCGTGCTTGGGTAGCTCAGTTGGTAGAGCACTTGACGCGAAAGGCAAAGGTCCCGAGTTCGAGTCTCGGTCAGGCACACAGTTTTAATCTACCAGGAAGTTTCATATCAGCGCACACTCCGCTGCAGAGTGAAAATCTCATTCTGGAAAGTTAAAGATAACAATAATCAGAACTAGTCATTCTAGGAAAGTAACGATGAAAAATGTAACACACGTAAAAATAAATAAGGTTACAAAGCAGATGAAATTGAAATCCACCTTTTAGACATATGAATTGCTCATTCAAGGAAAGGTAAATGTCATCTACTTTGTGACTGTACTTAATGTTAAGTGCATTATTTTTTCATGAATATTTTTATCTTCGCTGGAATCAGCAGTTCATATGATTGCTGCCCTTAACTTCTTTACTATTCCATCTTTGGATGGATTCTTTCACTGTTAGGACGCTCCCCGATCTTCCGTATCCAAAAATCCAACTGCCTTTACCTTATGTCGCTGTCTTACCGTCACTCACCAGCGGCTCCCATCGTATTTCATCTTCTCGTCTTAGTAAACACTAGACCGCATTCCGTGCTGCACCCTTGCAACCACCACAGGTTACACATAGATTCTCATTTTATGTTACTTCATGTTATCTTAGTCCTTTCCTATCTTATTATTTTGTGCACGGTTTTTTCTTTGTCGCAGTGGGCCACCGCGCTATTCGCCCTGATGTCCTGCTTTATTTATTTTTATGCCTTCCCCTCTTCAGGCGTTTGATTTTTGACTACAAACGTTGTTGCGTCTCGCTGGACTAGTGGGACGCCGTTGTAAGTACGTTTTAATTTAATTTTTTTCTGCCTATTTAAACACATTACATAATATGTAAAGAAAAGTAAAAATTTTTTCCTAGAAAGTTCTCGAAAAAATTGGAAATTTTAAAAAAATTTTTGAAATGTTTTTCATAGTATTTTGATCATGTATTAGACGGGATGTAATCATCAGTAGCAGATGCTTGCGGTTCATTTTACTTCCAGCCATTATGAAGTTCAACAGCTGTGGTTGCCCGCATAACAAGAAGTTGTAATCACCATCTTCAAAAATTACACTACCGGCCATTAAAATTGCTACACCAAGAAGAAATGCTGAAGATAAACGGGTATTCATTGGACAAATATATTATACTAGAACTGACATGTGATTACATTTTCACGAAATTTGGGTGCATAGATCCTCAGAAATCAGCAGCCAGAATAACCACCTCTGGCCGTAATAACGGCCTTGATACGCCTGGGCATTGAGTCAAACACAGCTTGGATGGCGTCTACAGGTACAGCTGCCCATGCAGCTTCAACGCCATACCACAGTTCATTAAGAGTAGTGACTGGCGTATTGTGACGAGCCAGTTGCTAGGCCACCTTTGACCAGACGTTTTCAGTTGGTGAGAGATCTGGAGAATGTGCTGGCCAGGGCAGCAGTCGAACATTTTCTGTATCCAGAAAGGCCCGTACAGGACCTGCAACATGCGGTCGTGCATTATACTGCTGAACTGTAGGGTTTCGCAGGGATCGAATGAATCGTACAGCCACGGGTCGTAAGACATCTGAATTTTAACGTCCACTGTTCAAAGTGCCGTCAATGCGAACAAGAGGTGACAGAGACGTGTAACCAATGGCACCCCATACCATCACGCTGGGTGATACGCCAGTATGGCGATGACGAATACACGTTTAAAATGTGCGTTCACCGCGATGTCGCCAAACACGGATGCGACCATCATGATGCTATAAACAGAACCTGGAGTCATCGGAAAAAATGACGTTTTGCCATTCGTGCACCCAGGATCGTCGTTGAGTACACCATCGCGGGCGTTCCTGTCTGTGATGCAGCGTCCAGGGTAACCGCAGCCATGGTCTCCGAGCTGATAGTCCATGCTGCTGCAAACGTCGTCGAACTGTTAGTCCAGATGGTTGTTGTCTTGCAGACGTCCCCATCTGTTGACTCAGGGATCGAGACGTGGCTGCACGATTCGTTACAGCCATGCAGATAAGATGCCTGTCATCTCGGCTGCCAGTGATACGAGGTCGTTGGAAACCAGCACGGCGTTCCGTATTACCCTCCTGAACCCACCGATTCCATAGTCTACTAACAGTCATTGGATCTCGACCAACGCGAGCAGCAATGTCGTGATACGATAAACCACAATCGCGATAGGCTATCAAAGTCCGAAATGTGATGGTAAGCATTTCTCGTCCTTACACGAGGCATCACAACAACGTTTCACCAGGCAACGCCGGTCAACTGCTGTTTGTGTACGAGAAATTGGTTGGAAACTTTCCTCATGTCAGCACGTTGTAGGTCTCGCCACCGGCGCCAACCTAGTTTGAATGCTCTGAAAAGCTAATCATTTGCATGTCACAGCATCTTCTTCTTGTCGGTTAAATTTCACGTCTGTTGCACGTCATCTTCGTGGTGTAGCAATTTTAATGGCCATTAGCGTGATTTGTTCGTTCGTGTACAGGTACATACTTGCGCTGGTGAAGTCCACACACCACAGAAGCAAAGGACGCCACTAGAGGAAGCAAAGCAAATTCGCTCGCGGTCCTTGATGAAGTGGAGTATCGAGCGATGATTGTTTTCGGCATCGGCGGGAACGCTGCAGACTGAGACGGCTAAACATATCATCTCGATTGGCTTGACACAGCCGCAGCATTTCTGCCGATGCAGAATACGAAGATTGCTTTACCAACTGGCTGCATGGATTTCAGCGAGCAGCGAGGAACAGCTAGCAGCTCTAATCAGAGTAGAATATGGAGACGACACTTGTGCTACCATCTGGTTGCCGGCGCTGAACGGCCAGGGCCGACCGCTATTAGTTCTGCCTTGGGCAACAGCGCAGACGGTGGCTGCCATCAATATAAACGACTCGTCTCATTGTAATTCAACGCTTTGACATTTAGCATGTGCCGCAACGCTTAGCCAAACAAGTCGGCTTCGGTCTCCACCAGGTTGTTTTCCCTCGGTGCACTGTTAGCCCAAACAGCCACAGGCTCCGCTTTTGTTCGCTTACTTCTGCGTAGCTTCTTAACAATTACGGTGGGGGGATCCTCATCGTCGTATTACGTCCAGAGGAATGTGGCAGCTGGAGAGGCTGGAGAAGGCGTCACCGCCCGTCTGGGATGGCGCAACGTTTCGGCAGTGCTGGCACGCGCCATCGTCACGACGCGAAGCCTGCTGGGTCGACTTGCCGCGATCATCGCAGCTGTGACGTCCGTCTAGCCGGGCGAGCGTCAAGTCGTTTCGCTAGGCCGCTGCCGTAACGAGTCTTGCCTCATCATTTCCACTCCATTTGCTGGCCCGCGAACGGGAACGAGATTGCTCCAGCCTTCTAAGGTTGAGTCAGTCGCAACACGGCGGTGATTGTGTTCTCAGACCACAAACTGTACCAAATCCTGTAGTACGATCTGGAATGAGAATTCTACTTCTGGACCCACATACGAACTCCGCAAGGCACCCTACGTTGCATGGCGGAGGATACTCCGTACCACTGTTGGTCATTTCCCTTCCTGTTCCATTCGCAGATAGAGCTAGGGATAAACGTCTGTCTGTATGCCTCCATATGAGCCCTAATTTCTCGTATCTTCTTGGTCCTTACGTCAAATGTATGTTGGTGGCAATAGAATGGTTCTGCAGTCAGCTTCAAGTGCCGGTTCTCTAAATTTCCTCTGTAGTGTTCCTCGAAAAGAACATCACCTTGCCTACGGGATTCCCCCCTGAGTTCCGGTAGCATCTCCGCAATACTTGCGTGGTGTTCGCAGCTACCGGCGACAAACTGAATTTCCTCGATGACTCCCTTCTGATGAACACTTGCCGTCGAGAACAACGTTCTGGGTTCTGTTACTTAAGAAGTCTTACTTAAGAAGTCTTCGAGCTACACTCATATCTGGGAACCTGTTCCGTACGCTCGTACCTTCGTTAACAGTCCGCAGTAGGGCTACGTGTCAAATGATTTCCGGAAATCTAGCAGTGTGAAATCTGCCTGTTGCCCTAGTAACGGGACATCCTCCTCTAACATTACTTTTCCTCAACAGTAGTTGTCGATACCAGTATTATTTTTCGAATTTTGGACAGGTCGGTGTTATCTCAGCTGCTTTTCTGATAAATTTCATGTAATTTTATACACAGTATGCTATTATATTAGAACAAATAAGCCCTCGGTCACAAATATTAAGTCAAAATTGACCAGGTTTCGACGCTACTATGAGCGTCGTCTTCAGAATTAAACTAACTGTTTCAAAAAATATTAGGTATATAATACATCAATAAAATTAACCTAGAACCGCTCGCCCACAGCGGCCGGCGAGACCATTGCAATTCATGTTGTCTACTAATGACATATCTGACAATATTAACAGCTGCCGAAGACTTTTTGCAGAAGGAGCGGTTGTCTATACTGGAGTTCTGTCTGAGAAGATATCTGCAAATATTCCGTCAGATCTTGTTAAAAATTCAGAGTGGCGGAAGGACTGTCAACTTGTTTTAGATATTCAAGAATTTAACACTTTGGTCACCGCAAATCTAAAATACTTGTGATTCTTTGACTACAGTATAGCCACAACTGGAATCAATCTACTCACACAAATAGCTGAGTGCAAAAAATTTGTAGGGTTCTGAAAAGGAACCACCATGTAGCCTCAGTCGTACGTAAAGCAGGCGGCAGACTTTGATCCATTGGTAGAATACCAGGAAATACTCGGGTGATCCTTCCTAGAACATTACTCAAGTGTGTTGGACAGGTAGCAAATAGGACTAACAGGGTATATTGAACGTATACAAAGAAGAGCTACTAGTGTGGTCACAGGTTTGTTTGACTTACGGAAGAGTATCACGGAGACACTGAGAAAGTGAACAGACAGACTCATTAGGATGGGCCTAAACTATTTACAAAGTTTCAAGAACTAGTTTTAAGTAAGGCTACACGGCAACCGCACTGTCACTCCCGTAGCGATCGCAAGGGGTACATTAAGCTAGTTTTAGTGTACACAGAGGCATTTAAGCAGTAATTATACCCGCGTAGCAAACATGAATGGAAAAGAAAGGTGCTGTAATAACTGGTACAACGAGAAGAACCTTTAGGCATGCAATCCGCAGTGGTTTGCACAGCATGGATGTACATGTAGATGTTCAGAACCGGAACTCCGAGAAGCAGATTAGGCATGCATTTCGAGCAAAAGGTATTAAAAATAATGGATAGTCAGAAGATATCGAGGACGCAGCTGGAATCGTATCTCTGCCTTATGTTGGCGGTGTGGCCTTTAAGATCCGTAGAGTATCCAAGAAACACCCATAAAATCTGTCTTCCTTCCTTCGGCACTAGTATAAACTATGCTTGGTTCCGTAATAGACGGCCTAAGCTCTAGGGAGACCAGGAATAAAGAAGATCTAATGTCTGTTTGGATAATCGTAAAGTAGCTAGCCCTGTCACTCTGTTGTGATAAATATAGATTTCACACCCCGGAACAGATCGGACGAAATAATCTGCTGTTGCTGATCACTGTCTTGATACTGGACAGAGAATGAAACAAGGGGGAACTATGGAGAGCCCGAGATCCTTTCGTCCGCCTCCAGCTGCTAGGATTCCGTCTTTAACGAAGCGGTCGAAATACGTATAGCAAACGACTAGCTCAACGAAGCACAGGATTTCAGCTTAGCCTAGCGAACCGACGCATGGATTGGCAAACCAATACAGCTGACCAAAGCCGCAACAGAAGATGACTAGCAACCGCCTCGTTGAAATATCGAGCAGCTTCCACGACACCCTCAGGCGCTATAGACAAGAACTTTCCGAGTAGTTATCGCTCCTCGAAAGTCTCGAACAGCGCAGTACTGTCTTAGACCGCGTCCAAGTGATACCTGCCTGCGACAACTGCAAAGGCGCTGCTCTAATATCGACCGCAATGTATTATCTGCAAAGGAATAGCTGATCCCTCTAGAACAGGTTATTGTAGATGGTTGCAGTAACGCACTGTTCCAAGCAGATCGAAAAGTCACTGCCGTTTTCAAGAAGGTTTCTCGAACAGGTGCACGTAATTATAGGCCCGCACCGTGACATTAATACACTATAGAATTATTATACACCTTTTGTTGCTCATGTGTTATGACTATTTTGGAGAATGGAAATACTGTCTGTACAAAGCAACACTGTAGACAAAGGCGTTCATGTTGACGCTGTGTTCTTGACTTCTGGAAACCATTCGATACAGTTCCACATAGGCACTTACTAAGCAAAATGCGAGCTTTCTAGCTATTGAAGCAGCTTTGTTATAGGATTCGAGACTTCCTAGCAGACAGAACTCAACACCTCGTTACTAATGTGGCGAAGTAGTCAGTTGTAGCCTCGAGACTCCCTCGAGGTTTGCATAGATTTTTTAACGTTCGTTGATCGCTCCATGTCACTCTTTTAAGTCCAGAGTGCTTAGTAAGTACGTAAAGATGCTCAGAAAGTAGTGTCTCCCACCAAGAATGAGTGCCTGGTGAGAGATTTCGCCTGATATCATGCAGCCCACGTAACATTACTGCCATGCGTGTCCTTCTTCGTGACAGATCTCAGGCGCACTCTACAGGGGCAAAGAAGAGATACTCCTGCAGCTTTTTATATGGGAAGTGTTTGATCACCGACCATACATTCCGGACTTGGCTTCCTCTGATTTTCATCTCTGCTCACAGCAGCCGCTGACCATGAAGACAACCCTCTGACACAGACAACGAGATGTAGATCTGGGTAGAGAATTGGCAGCAAGCATAGGCGACTACCTTCTGTGACGAGTGTATTGGGAAAACGGTACAGTGCCACGACAAATACCTCACTCGGAGAGGCGACTGTTTAGAGAAGTAGCGGGAAGATGTAGCTAACTGTTGCAAATAAAACATTTTAGATTTTCACTGTATTTTTCATTTCGCGACCAATCGAGCGATACAGATAGCCGTACCGTAAACCACAACGGAGTGGTATCTGTTGAGAGCCCAGACTAGTTCCTGAAGAGGAGCAGCAGCTTTTCAGTAGCTGCACCGGATAGCTCTTTTGTTAACAGCTATGGCAATTATTTTTGAAATAATAAACAGTTTGAAACTTCCTGGCAGATTAAAACTGTGTGCCCAACCGAGACTCGAACTCGGGACCTTTGCCTTTCGCGGGCAAGTGCTCATTCGGGAAATAAACAGTTTACTTAATTTTTCTATGTATATAGTTTCCACTTCACTGCTCCTTATATTTGCTGTACATTTTCCAACCTCTGTCTTCTACTGCTACCTCTGGAAGCACGGAACTGTTTCTTGATATCTTACTACATGTTCTATCATCTTTCCCTTTCTTCTAGTTATGATATTTCTTTATTTCTTTACTCCAGAATTCTGTGAATAATCTCAAACATCATGGAGGAAATCTCCGCTTTATGCAACAAACAGGTTGTTTACTGTTATTTTATCCATATTGCAGAACATTTTGTGCTGCCTTGATTTTGTTTTATTATTTTACCCGAAAAATTGTTATCACATGATAAAGCATTGTGAATGTTCCTACGAAGTTCGATTTAAAACTACTTTAATATTCAAAAGTGTAGTAATTAGACATTAATTTTACGTTAATATCCACATATATCTAAAAGTAGTGACTCCTGTTACATAATTCAGTTTTGTACTGTGCTGAAAATTAGGCCTATAATAATAATTTTGGCAATAAGGTATTTATACGATTGTATTTACCTCGTAGAACGGTATCAGTCATTTTTTACTGGTAGTTTCTTCTGCACCATATCTTATCTCATCTGTAAACAACAGACGTCTTCTACTTTTCTATTTTCAACATCTACTTACACTTTCTGATATTGTTGTCTTGTGCTCCATTGAGGTAGACACGTTACTATCATTATTTTGTTCACCATCACTGTTTTAACAGTTACACAAGCATTCTAATATATTTTAGCACGGAAAAAAGTATTCTTGCAGCTCTTGTGTTATTGTAGCTATTTCTCCTTTCTAATTTGAAGGGTGACTGTGTGTGTGTGTGTGTGTGTGCGTGTGTGTGTGTGTTTGTGTGTATGTGCGTGCGTGATGGAAAGACACAGATTTTTCTTTGTAAGCACGGAAAGTGTGAAGAACTACAACTTGCAGAAAATGAGCATATTGAGCCATAATAAGCAGTCGAACGATTTTTGTAGGTCGACAAACTCTATGGAAGTATCTTAGTCTTGCTTATATTATCGCACCTGCCTTTCTGATTTCTTTACCGTACGTAAAGCCAAATTTACTACACTGTTAGGTATCGCATAAAACCATGTAATCCAAACTATAAGCTAATGCCTAACGAGAACCACCACAACTGTTTTGGGTCACGACCATTTTTCGTTCTTTTAGAACATAATGAGGTTGCCGAGCTGTGTCAGTGTCATGATGTAAGAGGTACAGCTGTCTTACTTAACGCTAGAGGCAAAGCCAGCTGGACATCTTATATCATGACGTTAATACAACTCGGCAACGTGATGATGTTATAAAAGAACGAAACCAGTCATGAAAAAGTAAATGTGTATCGATGCACCTGTGGTGGTTCTCCTTAATCATTATCAGCTGTGGAACTCAAAATGACCACGATTGTTTCAAACCCAGTTTTGAGTTAGCTAGGCACTCATAACGCAAAACTGTAGTAAAGAGACACGTGGTTGAAATTGTGGCTATTTTACGTACGCTTATTACCATACACACACAAAAATAAAATTCTAAATAGTAACCTAGCCAGAATATGAATTGAGAGTAAATTGAAGAAAGACAAAAAATAATGAGAAGTAGCAGAAATGAGAACAGTGAGAAACTTTACATCAGGATTGATGATAATGAAGTAGATGAAGTGAAGGAATTCTACTGCCTAGACAGCAAAATAACAAATGGCGGACGGAGAAGGCAATACATCAAAAGCAAGCTAGCACTGGCAGAAAGGGCACTCCTGGCCAAGAGAAGTCGACTAGCATCAAACACAGGCATTGATTTGAGGAAGAAATATCTGAGAATGTAGGCTTGGGGCACAGCCTTTTGTGATAGTGAACCACAGACTGTGGGAAAACTGGAACAGTAGAGAATGGAAGCATTTGCGATGTGGTGCAGCAGACGAATGTTGAAAATAAGGATAGACTGATAAGGTAAGGAATGAGAACGTTCTGCGCAGAATCGGAGAGGGAAGGACGTTGACAAGGAGAAGGGACAGGATGATAGGACATCTGTTAAGACATCAGGGAATGATTTCCATGGTACTAGAGAGAGCTGTAGAGAGCAAAAATCATAGAGGAAGACAGATTGGAATACAACCAGCTAATAATTGAGGATGCAGGTCGGAGGTGCTACTCGGAGCTGAAGAGGTTGGCACAGGAGGGGAATTCGTAGCGCGTCGCATCAAACAGAAGATTGATGACTCAAAAAACCTGGTCAGCGGCAGGAGAGGAGTCAGTGTGGCGAGGACACGTTGTAAAAGGGGCGCGTAGCAACTGGAAAGCGCGCCGCAGGTTGTGCATAATTCTGCGCTCTGGATATTAGCTTACGGTCTAGTGTAGTCATTAGGCTCCTGTAGTCCATGTCTGCAGTCCGGCTCCATTAACGGCGGGATTCGCGCCCCGTGTTTATAGCTCGCGAAAAATGCGGAACCTGGTGTCTCTAGCAGCTTGCCGCGGAGTAACTATTGGTGTTGGTCATACGTAATTCAGTTACTGGCAGACCTGAGGAAAAGCAGGGGAGAAGTTGAGAGCAAACGTTAGGCGTGGGCGGCTTCCGCATTTCTCCGGAACTTCCGGTTCATGCAGATATCTTAACAGGCCGGGAAAAGGCTTTCAGTTGAAATAGAATTCTGGGTTCATGTCTATATCAAAAAATAAAAGGAAAATGCAGAAAGGAAAGAGCAATGACAGAAATACTCCGGTAAGAATGCTGCGGCGCGGATATTTGCAGGTGTTTTTGACTCACTGGAAAGCAACTAAATCGGCAGACCTTTGAAGACAGACACCAGTTATGGCACAACAGCCACTTACAAAATTTTAAGAACCCATACGAAACAAGGAATCAGGAAATATTCTTCAGCTCCCGCAGGGACCTTGAAGACAAGATTAGAATAACTGTAGCACGCACAGAGACATTGAAAGAGTCTCTCTTCCCACACTCCATATGTGATTGTAACGGGAAGGAACACTCACAGATGGTTCAGTGCTTAGTAACCTACTACGAAATAGGATCAGAAGGCAGTATGTAAAATATTGAACTACGATCCAAAAACAAGAATATGGAAAACTAAAGATGCCAACATCATGCTCCAAGAGAAGTTATGTAATCCTGGGCTGTGAACAGGACACGGACTAAACTCAAACTGGGACTAATGAAAAGCGATGGGAACTTTGAGAAACTTCAGTCTTGCAGATACGGTAACTACAGCTATGAGTAATCTTATCACTACCAGTTTAGTGGCACTAAGGCAAAAATAAATCAGGAAGGAATAACAACCCTAAGACAAAATCACAGATATAATTTTAAGATATTTAAACATGTTTAGAAAACTTTTAAAAGCAGTTACGTAAGAATATTAAAATATTTGTACTCACATAATTAAAACTATGGAGCTAAAACGCTCATAACATGGTAACCAAAGTTCGTTGTGCGTCGAAATAAAATCCATTAAGGTGAATGGGGCCTAAACAGATTATACCATTGTGATCCACTCGTAAGTAGAAAATATATGAAAAGCTATTAAGATCTCTAATGGCGCTAGCTTAGAAAAACCGAGGAGTGGTTGCAGCAAAATGGAGGCTGTTATAAGCAACCTGGACAAAAATACGTCAGGTACATAGCTTAGTGACAGCAGGCGGTCGAGTCCCCTGCTCCACGATTTCATATAGACCGGAGAAGCGTGTGTTTTTCATGTTCCGTTTTCCCCTCAATAATCTGTTCGCCTGACGCAATTTGTGCAAGTTACTTATAACGTCCGTCTACTCAGCTGCAATCACTCCTTAGTTATTTTAAAGCTAGCCGCATGTTAACTCTTAACAATTCTTTATATACTTTCACCTTACTAATGGATCGTTAATGGTACAATTTTTTTAGGCCCCATAAACCGTATTGGATTGGAAATCGTGCATCCGGTTATTTTATTCAATGACATACTACCTTTTAGCGGTGTTTTATTTTGACGGATAAGGAATTTTGGGTACCAGGTTACAAGCTTTTTAGATCTAATGGTTTAGTATAAAATATTTTAATAGTCTTGTGTAAAAGCTTTTAAGTTTATTAACCTTTGTTTTGTAAAACCTTCATTTTTTTCAGGAAATCAACATATCAGTCGATGTCCTAGGATTGCTGTTCCTTCTTGATTTATTGATAAGCAGATGTTCACCTGAAGATGTGGCTCCTAGCACCAAGAGGTAGCCAATGATCTAAAACTAAAGGACTAAAGGCAGCTGAAGCTGGTTTATTAATACCAAAGAACTGTAGCAAACACCTACACACGATGGGTACAGAGAAAGGAGCCCCTATTTTTGTGTTGTGTGGTGAGGGTGATGAAAACGCACCGCACCTAATCTTCCACTGTAAAGCGTTGGAGATGACACGACACAGAATATTCGGCTCATCAAGTTATAGAGAAATTGTGTACGACTACTATTCTTTAAGGATACTGGTTGGCTTTAGTACAACCTCAGGGAATGAAAACACATAATAAACCCTGTTACAAAGTGGGCAATAGTGGGCAGGGCCATAGTTCTTTGTATCTCCCTGTTCAAATCAAATGCACCCTCTGCCGTGCACTTCATAGTCAACTGCACTCTTGTAAGATATCATTTCTGGACCATGCCTATGTGCTCTTTCTTTGGCTATGGTTTAAGTCACAGCTGATATTCCGGGGGAGGGAAGTTTTCCCAGGCTGTCGATGATGTACCAGTCTTTCCCTAATCCTGCTAAATGGGTGGTGGTACGAGCCGACTAAGCTAATTTTAAGGGCGAGTAATTTCCCGATGATGGCCAGCATTATCCAGCATTACTGACAGAGAGACTTCTAGACTCCTGCTGGCCCTTACTAAAGCACTATAAATGGGAGCAGGAAATGGCAGTTGAGAATTCCTAAAGCTGGCTGTTATTTGTGGCTGGCTTAAAGACCACAGTAATTTGGTGTAACGGTCTGGAGCTAGCGAAATCGAGGAGTCGGCCTGTATACCTCGTTGGGAATGGAAGTCACGTACCGACTGGGGAGGCGGTGGTGTTTTCGCAGCGTATTTCAGAAACCAGGAAAAGGTAATCCTTCGTCATCGACCGACATTTCCTGCAGTACCAAAAATTGGGAGATTCCGAAAGGGCGGCCCAACCTACGGGCAGCGATTTCTGGTTGAGTCACATTCGGTTGCTGTTTAGCGAGTGTGCAGACGTTCAGTAGCCAGACACCTCATATTAGGTTCTGGAGCCGAGTAGCTAGGACAGTGGTTCCCAGCGTGGGAGCAATTACCTCCTGAGGGCTAAAGTGAAATTTTCTGAGGGGTAAAACCTAAACAATTCTATTCTGTTTCAGTAACGAAATTAAAACATAAGTATTATCACAATTTTGTGAGATTCTAATATTGATTATATAAGTTATCAATTATTATAATTTTTTTCAATTACTAGCATTAATGTGTTAGAGGTTATAGGTCCACCCACTATACACTTATGTTGTAATTTGTTCCGTACATCGCTAATGATAAAAGTGAGCCGTGTACGTAACAAAAGCTTGATATCTGAAGAAAATGTCTTCTCCAGGTTGTAGATAGTACATCTACATCTACATCCACATCTACATTTATACTCCGCAAGCCACCCAACGGTGTGTGGCGGAGGGCACTTCAAGTGCCACTGTCATTACCTCCCTTTCCTGTTTCAGTCGCGTAAGGTTCGCGGGAAGAAAGACTGCCGGAAAGCCTCCGTGCGCGCTCGAATCTCTCTAATTTTACATTCGTGATCTCCTCGGGAGATATAAGTAGATATCTTCGATACCTCATCCAGAAACGCACCGTCTCGAAACCTGGACAGCAAGCTACACCGCGATGCAGAGCGCCCCTCTTGAAGAGTCTGCCACTTGAGTTTGCTAAACATCTCCGTAACGCTATAACGCTTACCAAATAACCCTGTGACGAAACGCGCCGTTCTTCTTTGGATCTTCTCTATCTACTCTGTCAACCCGACCTGGTACGGATCCCACACTCATGAGCAATACTCAAATATAGGCCGAAAGAGTATTTTGCAAGCCACCTCCTTTGTTGATGGACCACATTTTCTAAGGACTCTCCCAATGAATCTCAACCTGGCACCCGCCTTACCAACAATTAATTTTATATGATCATTCCACTTCAAATCGTTCCGTACGCATACTCCCAGATATTTCACAGAAGTAACTGCTACCAGTATTTGTTCCGCTATCATATAATCATACAATAAAGGATCCTACTTTCTATGTATTCGCAATACATTACATTGTCTATGTTAAGGGTCAGTTTCCACTCCCTGCACCAAATGCCTATCGGCTGCAGATCTTCCTGCATTTCACTGCAATTTTCTAATGCTGCAACTTCTCTGTATACTACAGCATCATCCGCGAAAAGCCGCATAGAACTTCTGACACTATCTACTACGTCATTTATATATATTGTGAAAAGCAATGGTCCCATAACACTACCCTGTGGCACGCCAGAGGTTACCTTAACGTCTGTAGACGTCTCTCCATTGATAACAACATGCTGTGTTCTGTTTGCTAAAAGCTCTTCAATCCAGCCACACAGCTGGTCTGATATTCCGTAGGCGCTTACTTTGTTTATCAGGCGATGGTGCGGAACTGTATCGAACGCCTTCCTGAAGTCAAGGAAAATGGCATCTACCTGGGAGCCTGTATCTAATATTTTCTGGGTCTCATGAACAAATAAAGCGAGTTGGGTCTCACACGATCGCTGTTTCGGAATTCATGTTGATTCCTACAGAGTAGATTCTGGGTTTCCAGAAATGTCATGATACGCGAGCAAAAAACATGTTATAAAATTCTACAACAGATCGATGTCAGAGATGTAGGCCTATAGTTTTGCGCATCTGCTCGACGACCCTTCTTGAAAACTGGAACTACCTGTGCTGTTTTCCAATCATTTGGAACCTTCCGTTCCTCTAGAGACTTGCAGTACACGGCTGTTAGAAGGGGGGCATGTTCTTTAACCTAACTAACCTAAGCACATCACACACATCCATACCATGCCCGAGGCGGGAGTCGAACCTGCGACCGTAGCAGCCGCGTGGTTCCGAGTTCCACCACTGTCCCGGATATCTCCAGACATCTCTTCGGCCTGGAAGCTCACTGACTGGCGTAGAATTGTCTTCAGTGACGAGTCCCGCTTCGAACTGAGCCCCGATGACCAGTGAAGATATGTCTGGAGACGCCCTAGATTTTTGTGGGATACCAAACTGACTGTCGTACGTCTTACGGTCCGACAACCACGAGCTATGTCTGGAGTGCCATCTCATTTCATACCAGAAGGGGCTGCTCACTAAATTCCGAACTCCAATCTTCACCGAGGATGTAGAGTATATTATTCAAAACGCGCAATGATCACCATTCAAAGATAAGGGAAATAAGAGCTCGTACTGAGGCGTTCAGACAGTCGGTTTTCCCTCGCGCGATTAGCCAGTAGAACAGAGGGGGAAAATATGACTTTGGCGCGAATTGTACCCTCCGCCACACACCGCTTGGTGTCTAGCGAAGTATAGATGTAGATGTAGAACCCTTAGTTTCTAATCCGCGGCACCTTAGAAACAGCGGATCGTCGACAATATTCTGCGCCCTGTTTCGTTGCCATTCTTGGCAATCCATCCTTGGCTTACATTTCAGCAAGGTAATGTCCACCCGCACACGGCGAGAGTTTCTACTGCTCGTGCTTGCCAAACCCTACCTTGGCCAGCAAGATCGCTGAACCTCGCCGCGGTTGAGAAAGCTTGCTGCATTATGAAAACAGGGCCCTCCAAAAAAGTCGGGATTTTGACGATCTGTCGCGCCAGTTGGATACAATTTGGCAAGATATCCTCGTGGAGGACACCCAACAACGCTATCAATCATTGCGAACCCGAATAACTTCTTGCGCAAGGGTCGGAGGTGGACCAAAGCGTTACTGACATGCTTAATTTGTGAAGATCTCTCTGTGGAGTTAATCATCCAATTTTTCTGACATTATAATCTTGTTCGTCTGTAGATGTACATCACATCTATCTGTTTCCATCCCATTCGGATAACTCCCTCGTGCTGCGTCGTCTTCTCTGTTTACGAGAGTACATTTTTTACGTACATTATGCTACCATTTTTTGTTGCTGAAAATTCGAGACGTTTAGTTTGAAGCTTGTTCTCCAACCTAACAATGCATGAAATCCCCAAGTTCTCTTCCTGAATAAAAAAAATGGTTAAATCACTGTGACGGTGAATGTGTAGGCAGTAGCGCGATTGGTCCAATACGACCGCCGCCGATAAATCGGCTACGCTTTCCCTTTGCGGAGCTGCGGGCAGCCGTGGACAGACATCTTGACCGGAGCCGACGGCTGCGGCGCACGCAGCTGCTCCCACCTGGCCGTCTACCGTTTCCAAACGCTCCCTTCGTGACGCGCAGTCCTCATCTAAATTCGACATGCCGCACCAGCACTACTTGCTCAAGCGCCGGCGCCGATTCTGCAGCCTTTCGAAATGAACTGTTCCTCCGGCCAAAAGTTCTCTGACGCGAACTTCATTTCGAGGCCAGGTTAGACAAGCGGAGCTCTTTTCTGGCGTCACAGTTACCCACCTGTACTGGATGGTTCAAAACAGACATCTGTTGTTTCTTACAGACAAACTACACTACTGGCCATTAAAATTGCTACACCAAGAAGAGATGCAGATGATAAACGGATATTCATTGGACAAATATATTGTACTAGAACTGACATGTGATTACATTTTCACGCAATTTGGGTGCATAGATCCTGAGTAATCAGTACCCAGAACAATCACCTCTGGCCGTAATAACGGCCTTGATACGCCTGGGCATTGAGTCAAACAGAGCTTGGATGGCGTGTACAGGTACAGCTTCCTATGCAGCTTCAACACGATACCACAGTTCATCAAGAGTAGTGACTGACGTATTGTGACGAACCAGTTGCTCGGCCACTATTGACCAGACGTTTGCAATTGGTGAGAGATCTGGAGAATGTACTGACCAGGGCAGCAGTCGAACATCCAACATGTGGTCGTGCATTATCCTGCTGAAATGTAGGGTTTCGCAGGGATCGAATGAAGGGTAGAGCCACGGGTCGTAACACATCTGAAATGTAACGTTCACTGTTCAAAGTGCCGTCAATGCGAACAAGAGGTGACCGAGAAGTGTAACCAATGGCACCCCATACCATCATGCCGGGTGATACGCCAGTATGGCGATGACGAATACACGCTTTCAATGTGCGTTCACCGCGATATCGCCAAACACGGATGCGACCACCGTGATACTGTAAACAGAACCTGGATTCATCCAAAAAAAATGACGTTTTGCCATTCGTGCACCCAGGTTCGTCGTTGAGTACACCATCGCAGGCGTTCCTGTCTGTGATGCAGCGTCAAGGGTAACCGCAGCCGTGGTCTCCGAGCTGATAGTCCATCCTGCTGCAAACGTCATCGAACTGATCATGCACATGGTTGTTGTCTTGCAAACGTCCCCATCTGTTGACTCAGGGATCGAGACGTGGCTGCACGATCCGTTACAGCCATGCGGATAAGATGCCTATCATCTCGACTGCTAGTGACACGAGGCCGTTGGGATCCAGCACGGCCTCCGTATTACTCTCCTGAACCCACGGATTCCATATTCTGCTAACAGTCATTGGATCTCTACCAACGCGAGCAACAATGTCGCGATACGATAAACCGCAATCGCGATAGGCTACAATGCGACCTTTATCAAAGTCGGAAACGTGATGGTACGCATTTCTTCTCCTTATACGAAGCATCACAACAACGTTTCACCAGGCAACGCCAGTCAACTGCTGTTTCTGTATGAGGAATCGGTTGGAAAGTTTCCTCATGTCAGCACGTTGTAGGTGTCGCCACTGGCGCCAACCTTGTGTGAATGCTCTGAAAAGCTAATCATTTACATATCACAGCATCTTCTTCCTGACGGTTAAATTCGTGTCTGTAGCGCGTCACCTTCGTGGTGCAGCAATTTTAATGGCCAGTAGTGTATTAAAGATGGAAACACATTGCGCATGTCACTGGACAGAGGAAGATTGAAGGTTTTGCCTCAGCTGTGCTGTTGTTTGTTTGTAGCAACCAGGTAACTACACCACAAGAGAAATCGCTTTGCATGTTGGAATTTGTGCGAAGTCAATACATTGTTCGAGCGCAACGTGCATTTCGCTATCGATTCAGCAAATTTATATGACTGGTAAACAAAAATCTTGGAAGTTGGTTGCATATGCAAAGGGAAGAGCACTGTTCGAGCACGCACGTCTGATGAAAATGTCGAGCGTATCCGGGGCGCGTTCACACGGAACCTTCGGAAGTCCACAAGACGGGAAGGCGAGGAACGTCAACTTCCTGAAACAACAATGTGGCGTTTTTTGAAACGACGCCTGATTATGAGGCCTTACTAGTTGCAGTTACTGCAGCAAAAGCTTCCCGGCGACCATAACACAAGGAACGAATTGTCCATTTCAGTTCTGCAGGATATGGCAGAGGATACTTTTTTTGAACGACTCATCTCTTAGGACGAATCGATGTTTCATCCATCGGGTAAAGTAAACCGCTATTATGTAAGAATTTGGAGTTCACAAAATCCTGGCGTCGTCGTCGAACACGAAAGAGACTCACCGAAACTGAATGTGTTTTGTGCCGTTTTGTTCAGTAAGTTTACGGATCTTTCTTTTCTACGGAGGAAACTGAGACAGGAATGTCATACCTGGACATACTACAAAAATGGTTGTTTCCCCAACTTCACGAAGATTCTAGTGATTTCATTTTTGTGCATGACGGCGCTCTGCCTTACTTTCACCTTTCAGGTGCGGCATTATCTGAACAACACTACCCCACGAAGATGAATTAAAAGAGTTCCTGTTCATTGTTTTTGGCCTCCCACGTTACCAGACCTCATACCTTGTGATCTTTTTCTGTAGGGCACATAAAAGACAGAGTACTTGTCCCACCTATGACAGCTACTTTTTTAGAGCTGAGAAATCGAACTGCTTAAGCTGTCGCGTCAATAAACAGGGACCTACCGATTCGTGTGTGGAATGAAGTGACTACCGTCTCGATGTTTTCTAGCAATGCATACTGTTTGTGTTGATGTATGTATAATGTTCCTGTAAACATAAAACTTTGAACTTTCCTGTAACTAATAACGAGTGCAATCTGTTTCTATCATTCGTAGTTTGTCTGTAATAAACAATTGTAATCTGTTCTATATTTTTAATCATGCTGTAGTTTTGCACTCCGCAGCCTAGCATGCGGTACGTGCTGTGACGTAGTGTTGTACTTTCACCCAATCCTGCTAGATTCGTGAGCTTCTGCATAATTTAATATTTTCACGTAGCTTCCGCGAGTGAGAGATGTTGATGTTGGCACCTCCGTTATTTAAAAACATTGTAGGCTATTTAAAGCAATGATGGATTAGTGACTGGTGGAATTCCAGTCGGGTTTTACACTGAATCCGCTGCGGTATTAGTTCTACTCTTAGCTCGTCTCAATCCTGAATTTCCTGCTCATGGTATAGTCCAATGCGACTGGAAAAGAACGTAGGTCACTCCTGTTTACAATAAGAATTATAGATCAGGCGAGCAGAACCATAAACTAACGTCGCTGACATCCGTCTATTACACGATATTAAAGCTTGTTCTAAACTCAAACACAACTTTCGCATCATCTTTAACTATCCAGTTATGAAAACTACGTGGAGTATTTCATAACGTCTGCTCACTAAATAATTATATACTTCATAACTCCACAAACTTTGTTAACATTTGTTAAGGAAAGCAATTGCTTTTTAAAAATGGTTCAAATGGCTCTGAGCACTATGGGACTAAACTTCTGAGGTCATCAGCCCCTAGAACTTAGAAATACTTAAACCTAACTAAACTAAGAACATCACACAAATCCATGCACGAGGCAGGATTCGAACCTGCGCCTAGAACCGCACGGCCACTCCGGCCGGCTACTAGAGTATGCCATGAATATAAGCCGCATTACTTCCGCATCCGAGGCTATGTTATATAATCTTTCCTGTTAGCCACTGATTGACACATACCACACAGGAGCCTTGCAGTTCGACCACAGGATCCACCTTTTCTGTTCCCTCCTAGCCAGTTCCGTTGCGAAGGACTTCACTCCAAGTTTTACATGATTACAAAGATACCTTCTCTATGTGTGAACCAGTGAAATATAACATTTTACAGCACATTACTTCTGACATTACATCCATAGATTAATTAAATTATATAAATTATCGCAAATAAAGAATAAAACATGTACATCGATGTTACATCATAGAGCATAGCTATACAGAAGTCTCATTAATTAATAATAGATAAAGAAGTTAAGTAAGACCATTATAGGTAATATCGATAACAATGTTATCGGTTAGCTATGTTACACTCCTGGAAATGGAAAAAAGAACACATTGACACCGGTGTGTCAGACCCACCATACTTGCTCCGGACACTGTGAGAGGGCTGTACAAGCAATGATCACACGCACGGCACAGCGGACACACCAGGAACCGCGGTGTTGGCCGTCGAATGGCGCTAGCTGCGCAGCATTTGTGCACTGCCGCCGTCAGTATCAGCCAGTTTGTCGTGGCATACGGAGCTCCATCACAGTCTTTAACACTGGTAGCATGCCGCGACAGCGTGGACGTGAACCGTATGTGCAGTTGACGGACTTTGAGCGAGGGCGTATAGTGGGCATGCGGGAGGCCGGGTGGACGTACCGCCGAATTGCTCAACACGTGGGGCATGAGGACTCCACAGTACATCGATGTTGTCGCCAGTGGTCGGCGGAAGGTGCACGTGCCCGTCGACCTGGGACCGGACCGCAGCGACGCACGGATGCACGCCAAGACCGTAGGATCCTACGCAGTGCCGTAGGGGACCGCACCGCCACTTCCCAGCAAATTAGGGACACTGTTGCTCCTGGGGTATCGGCGAGGACCATTCGCAACTGTCTCCATGAAGCTGGGCTACGGTCCCGCACACCGTTAGGCCGTCTTCCGCTCACGCCCCAACATCGTGCAGTCCGCCTCCAGTGGTGTCGCGACAGGCGTGAATGGAGGGACGAATGGAGACGTGTCGTCTTCAGCGATGAGAGTCGCTTCTGCCTTGGTGCCAATGATGGTCGTATGCGTGTTTGGCGCCGTGCAGGTGTGTGCCACAATCAGGACTGCATACGACCAAGGCACACAGGGCCAACACCCGGCATCATGGTGTGGGGAGCGATATCCTACACTGGCCGTACACCACTGGTGATCGTCGAGGGGACACTGAATAGTGCACGGTACATCCAAACCGTCATCGAACCCATCGTTCTACCATTCCTAGACCAGCAAGGGAACTTGCTGTTCCAACAGGACAATGCACGTCCGCATGTATCCCGTGCCACCCAACGTGCTCTAGAAGGTGTAAGTCAACTACCCTGGCCAGCAAGATCTCCGGATCTGTCCCCCATTGAGCATGTTTCGGACTGGATGAAGCGTCGTCTCACGCGGTCTGCACGTCCAGCACGAACGCTGGTCCAACTGAGGCGCCAGGTGGAAATGGCATGGCAAGCCGTTCCACAGGACTACATCCAGCATCTCTACGATCGTCTCCATGGGAGAATAGCAGCCTGCATTGCTGCAAAAGGTGGATATACACTGTACTAGTGCCAACATTGTGCATGTTCTGTTGCCTGTGTCTATGTGCCTGTGGTTCTGTCAGTGTGAACATGTGATGTATCTGACCCCAGGAATGTGTCAATAAAGTTTCCCCTTCCTGGGACAATGAATTCACGGTGTTCTTATTTCAATTTCCAGGAGTGTATTTGGCACAGCCACACCATGCCAAAGTTACTTGCATTCTTAAGTTTCGCAGAACTGTGTATTATAACTTTCCTGGAGGAAACCGAGCTTTTCTGAAAGATTGAACACAGATTCAGGAAAATCCACTCGTGTGAAGCACAGCTCGCTATATCCATTCACGACATCTTGCAAGCAATGGATGCAAGTGAACAGGGAGTTTCCAACACTCTAGATTTCCGTAAAGCGTTCAATAGTGTATCACACTGTCGACTGCCAATGAAGAATCGAACACACAGAGTAACCTCGCGAATGTGCGGTTTGCATTAGTTCTGGAAGGGGTACTTTTTTGGCCCTGTTTCATAATTTAAGATGTTATAGATTTCTGATGTCCCAAGCCTTGTTTTCTCTGTTGCCTAGTTGAGGCGGTACTGATACTTGGGAAAAGAATACAATAGAGCGGTTCTGTTTCATTTCATTTGAGATCAAAAACCCCTTTGTTCGACGCCCGGGATGCCTGTCTGTTCGAAATACATATGTGGGTATTATTCAAATTCAGCGGAATTAATCAGAGAAGTCTCTTTGCTTCAGAGCAATATCAACCTACCTATTTCCTTTCCATAGTGGAGCTTCTTCCAATTCACTCTATTGGACAGACGAATAGTGCCCTTCCCCTTCCACGCAAAAAGCAAGGCTCCTTTTGTAATGGACGCCTGGAGCCCGGGTTTTTGTAGCGGTCTTGCTGCAGTCGTCCTGGTGTGAGTATGCTTGTTCCTCTGAAACATGGTTGCGTCTAACCGGTTTACTTTCCGTGTAGGGTAGGTTGGCGGTAGAGGTGAAAGAATCAACAGTTTCATCTCGAATTAGTACTTATTCATGTTTTTATTGAGGCTTGCGTTTTCAGTCTAATTAAATTCGAGAATAACGTGTAATCTTCCAACTATGCTTTCTCTATAGTCCGATACTGGCCACGTAGGCTTTGCTGTTTGTTGTAGCTAACTGTAGTGTCTCATGTTCTGACATGATTGTTTAATATCAGTATCCGTGTGCAGTGCTAATTCATCATGGTAAGCATTGTGAATGAATTTGTTCCGATGTGACGGACCTTTATGTCTGATGTGCGATGGACCACCGTCCTGTTCCATTGCAAACTAAATTCCACTCATTATTCTTTTGTTTAGTTGTACTCAGCGGCCTTCCCTCATTATATTTTAACGCTTTCTGTCGGTTACTTGTCCCATATTATGCGTTCGGCAGTTCGAACCCACCCTTTGTGTAGCTCTGATGACCAGTGGTTTCGAATGTGTATTTTATGGTTATCCCTTCGATCAGAAAGCGCACACTTAATGGGTACAACGAATCCCTATATCCAAAATTATGTTTTTTTGCTAACCGGTTTTATTGGAGCTGATGTCCCTTATTTCCCTGAGTAGCTCCGTCTTTCTCTTACCTATCCGTTGCATTCGTCTATAATTGCATAGTACTAATTATCCTGAATGTAACGAATCTCCTCCCGCATGATAATCGTTCCCTGGGTCTGATTTTTCTGCAACACCTGGATTTCCAGGTATGATGAACTTAGGTTTTCTGCTTCCTTTGTGTGATTGATTATACGGGGTGATACAGTCGTATTCCGTTTTATCGTCTTCCATAGCATCAAATCCCGTGATTCCTTCTGATCAACTAAGTTAATTAGATCTAGACTTCATTGTGTAAGGCGCTTCAATGAGCTTCTGTTTGTTCGTGTACGATGACTGTTGTACAATGACAGTCTTCGATGTAGGGAGAGATTTCTATGTAATAAATGGTCAGTTGTTGGAACTGATTCCTAGTTGGTTAATCCTTTTCACTTTTTATACCCCTACTGATACTGCTACATGTCTTAAAATGTTGTTAAACTATATACCCCAACAGACCCCTCCGGTGGTAAGAGCGTTATGGGTGACATGTTGCCTCACAGAATGAGAAATGAGTCCATAGAAAAATGTTTCCTGCCGTACGGTGGTGCAGAATCCCGGGTGTTCTATCCGTTGCGCGCCGTAATGTCTTCATCAATTCAAGTAAGGCTTCATCTACTCACTCAATATTGTACGATACGACCCTTGCAAAAACGGTGATGAGAGATATTAGTTGCAAAGGAGTGACGGAGGTAAAACATTTCATCACGATTGCCTGAGCAATGTCGGTAATCAATCCAGATCCTTTTAAAATGGTGAAAGAGACTGCTTCTTTAGCTGAGTAGTAGTGTGTTAAAAAGAGTAGAAGTCACACTTTTCGATCCTGAGGTGTGGTTTAACCAGATGCTAGTAGGTATAGGAATCGCTTTCTCCTCCACTACCTTTAATGATATCGATGCCGAAAAATAAAGGATCTCTTTTAGTTCGTCGTCCTGATGAGGACCGCGTCTGTCTCACGTGATATCTTGCGAACCATGGATGAAGGGTATCAGACGGATGCCATATTCCTTGACTTCCAGAAAGCGTTTGACTCGGTGCCCCACTGCAGACTCCTAACTAAGGTACGAGCATATGGGATTGGCTCCCAAGTATGTGAGTGGCTTGAAGACTTCTTAAGTAATAGAACCCAGTACGTTGTCCTCGATGGTGAGTGTTCATCGGAGGTGAGGGTATCATCTGGAGCGCCCCAGGGAAGTGTGGTAGGTCCGCTGTTGTTTTCTGTCTACGTAAATGATCTTTTGGATAGGGTGGATAGCAATGTGCGGCTGTTTGCTGATGATGCTGTGGTGTACGGGAAGGTGTCGTCGTTGAGTGACTGTAGGGGGATACAAGATGACTTGGACAGTATTTGTGATTGGTGTAAAGAATGGCAGCTAACGCTAAATACAGATAAATGTAAATTAATGCAGATGAATAGGAAAAAGAATCCCGTAATGTTTGAATACTCCATTAGTAGTGTAGCGCTTGACACAGTCACGTCGATTAAATATTTGGGCGTAACATTGCAGAGCGATATGAAGTGGGAGAAGCATGTAATGGCAGTTGTGGGGAAGGCGGATAGTCGTCTTCGGTTCATTGGTAGAATTTTGGGAAGATGTGGTTCATCTGTAAAGGAGACCGCTTATAAAACATTAATACGACCTATTCTTTAGTACTGCTCGAGCGGTTGAGATCCCTATCAGGTCGAATTGAGGGAGGACATAGAAGCAATTCAGAGGCGGGCTGCTAGATTTGTTACTGGTAGGTTTGATCATCACGCGAGTGTTACGGAAATGCTTCAGGAACTCGAGTGGGAGTCTCTAGAGGAAAGGAGGCTTTCTTTTCGTGAATCGCTACTGAGGAAATTTAGAGAACCAGCATTTGAGGCTGACTGCAGTACAATTTTACTGCCACCAACTTACATTTCGCGGAAAGAACACAAAGATAAGATAAGAGAGATTAGGGCTCGTACAGAGGCATATAGTCAGTCATTTTTCCCTCGTTCTGTTTGGGAGTGGAACAGGGACAGAAGATGTTAGTTGTGGTACGAGGTACCCTCCGCCACGCACCGTATGGTGGATTGGGGAGTATGTATGTAGGTGTAGATGTAGATGTCCACTTTTATGAAATTGTGCATCCTAAATTGTGCGCAGAAGGATTTTATTCGAATTGTCACTGTTCACGGAAGCCTTCTTTCTTACATGGATGTTACGTTCCTTCCCGACAACTAGGCACTACATTTTTTCGGTACCACAGAGCTAAAGGTACGTGTCTAACCTGACAGCCACTTTGACTGCACAGTACTGCAGGACAGCTTATCATTACAAATAAATCAATTATTATCTAAAAAATCATAGTATACTACGATTTTTTGTTACATATTTATCACTTGTACCTTAAGGTGTATCTGTTTGATTTTGTAATAAGTGTGCCTGTACAGCGATAAACCGTCTTCATCAACGAGGTATTCACATTCGTTGGGAAGCGACATCACTTCCAGCAATAATTCCGTGGTTTTATACTGTCTTCGGGGACAGGCGAAGAAATCACGGATGAGGTTATCTTAAGAGCGGCAGTCACGGTAGTAATATGGTTTCCTGTTGAATCGAGGTAGGTGCTGGCGGGTCGTCCCATGATTAAGTCTAAGAAGATGGGATATTACCACTAGGAAGTACAAACACCGCTTCCACGTACTCGTACACCATCATTATTCTACCACGCAAACATTTGGGGTTATACTCGTCTGGTGTGAGACGTTCCCAGGGGGGTCCACAGGGGGCCGCACCGCACAGTAACCCTGGGTTCGGTGTGGGGCGGCGGTGGGGTGGGTGGACTGCTGTGGCCTGTTGTGGGGTTGTGAACCACTGAGGATTATGGCGAGACGAAGCCTCTCCGTCGTTTCTAGGTCCCCGGTTTAATAAATAGATGCCGGCCGGTGTGGCCGAGCGGTTCTACGCGCTTAAGTCTGGAACTGCGCGACCGCTACGGTCGCAGATTCGAATCCTGTCTTGGGCATGGATGTGTGTGACATCCTTAGGTTGGTTAGGTTTAAGTAGTTCTACGTTTTAGGGGACTGATGACCTCAGATGAGTCCCATAGTGCTCAGAGCCATTTGAACCATTTTTAATACATACCAGTAGGAAGTTTCTGTTGCAATAGTGGGTGTCCAACCAAGGATGGTTTGGCAGATTTGGGACCACTGGTGCACAATCTCTTCCTTTACTTTCGCATGAAAGGTGTAGCCTGACATTGCACTGGTTCCTAATTTTTGTCCTGATGGTCTATATAATGTCGGCAATAGTTTTGCATCTTTTGGAGATTTAATACAACGGTTTCCCCGGTTTCTAATTAAACGATATCCCTGAATCATGTTAGCGGAAATACATGCTTAAATTGGCGACCGTATAGGCATAGGTCGTGAGACGCAGCACCTTAACTTTTTTACAAGATGCGCTTTAATACATATTGGTATACAGTTTATATTTTTGGATGTGTTATTCTTTCAAATTACTTGAAAGTTAATTTACGCCCTTCAGACAACTTAGCGGGAAGGCAGTTTTGCTTCGAAAGTCACAAGATGTGCGCCTGTCGAAATTTCGGCCATTGTCGATGACGTCACCGTCTGCATTCCCATAAGTTGTTTGAACATTAAATACGCCAGTAAAAACTCAGGACTCCCAACTCACGTCCATTCAGCGCGAGTGTCCACCAATCCGATGTATATAGGGTGATTAAAAAAAAATTTACAAACTGATATGGCAAACTGGGCATACAACAAGGATCAGTAATCATGTGCGCTAAATTTCGCACCCTGTACATCTCCAAATTAGCCAAATTTAATGAAGCATTCTTCCAACTATACTGTATACGCACAATAAGTAAATTCTCGCTGTTTGTAATCCTTCTCAGCTGCAGCCCCGGTGATTGCAGGAATTAACTTGCTCACGTAGCTAGGTACCAGTTTCAAGTAGCGCTCGTCTTCACCTTGCAGTGCAGCCATACCAAATGATAACGGAAAACTTCATCTCGTAGAGCAGTGACAGAAAGTGAAATTGTGAGGAAGGAAGGAAGATTAGGCTTCAGTGTCCCTCCGACGACGACGACGTCATTGGAGACAGCAAAGGCTCGGACTGGTGATGGTTCAAATGGCTCTGAGCACTATGGGACTCAACATCTTAGGTCATAAGTCCCCTAGAACTTAGAACTACTTAAACCTAACTAACCTAAGGACATCACACACACCCATGCCCGAGGCAGGATTCGAACCTGCGACCGTAGCAGTCCCGCGGTTCCGGACTGCAGCGCCAGAACCGCTAGACCACCGCGGCCGGCTCGGACTGGTGGAAAATGACCCGTCGTCTACACCTAAAACCACACCCCGCAAGCCACCGTATGGTACATGGCGGACGGCATCTTTGCAAAACTACTAGTCATTTCCTTTTCTGCGAGGGAAGAACAACTGTCTTTATGCTTCCGTACGAGGCCTAATTTCCCTTACCTTGTCTTCGCGCTCGTTACGCGAAACGTGCGTTGGTAGCGGCAGAATAGTTCTGCAGCCAGCTGCAAATGCGTTTCCTAAATTTCCTGAAAAGTATTTCGCGAGAAGAAAGATGTCTTGTTTCCGGGGATTCCCATTTGAGTTCACGAAGCAGATCCGTGATCTTGCTGGTTGACCGAACCTAAGGGCAACAAATGTAGCACTCCGCCTCTGAAATGCTTCGATGTCTTCCTCTAAGCCGACCTGGTGAGGATCCCAAACACTCGAGCAATACTCAAGAATGAGTCACTAGTGTTCTGTATGTAACCATCCCTAAAATTCTCCCAATCAAGCGTCCTCGTAGCAATTTATATCGCTTTGCAGCTAGATCATCTCGAATAAGAGTCCAGTGGAGCATCAGTAGAGCAGTGAAAACTGAGTCTTCATCCCAAGGGGCTAGAACATTCGTCAATGAAAGAAGTCGCTTCAAAACGCTAAATCCTTAGTATTGATCATCAGTTGAGCCCCTTAACAGGCAGGTTTAATACAGGAGTTTTAAAGAAGTGCATTGTGATTATTTGCCGATAAATTTATTTGGCAGTCGTCTCAGAGGTGCTCATCCGGCTCCAGCGGCAAATACTGCAAGAGAGGCGTTGTGCGTTACGGGGAGGTTTACTATTAAAATTTACCAGAGAGTACTTTGCAGAAAAAGTCAGCCAACATGTTGCTTCTATTTATACATACAGAAATTTAACGCCGATAGCAAAATCGTAGAAATTGGAGTTCATATGGCGGCTTACGAACAGGCTACCTTCTCGCGCGTCGTTTGCGAGGGGAACAGGAAGAGATTAGACAGACGTAAACATGGGTAAATGTGATATTAGCAGCTGCTGAGACTGTATGAACAATATGAGCAACTGATGGTAAAAACTTCTGTGTCGTAAGGTCGCGTCACAAGTTATCCAATGTTCGACATTTCAGTGTCTCTACTGGAATCGTTATGAGGATTCCTCTGGTGTACGCTATGTGGCCGAACACTGAGAGATCGAGTATTATGTAACTCAGAAAAGTTTACCATCAATGACCACGACCAGGCTATCCCGCAGACTTCATATAAGGAACTCTTAAATTGCAGCAAACTTACTGCTGCCGTCGTACATATTGGACCTCAAGACAAAGAAAATGTCAGAAAACTGTTGGATTTATATTTGAAAGGTTCCAGAATAAACTAATTTCGTGTGCGGAATGACAAAACTTAGATCCAAGATAGCCCCATTACGGTACACTTAAATGGATGAAAAGGATGGAAGAATTATCGAAATTCAGATGGCCTTGATAAAAGTACAATATGCTTATTTAAAAAATAAAAAAATAAAAAGAGAGAGAGAAGGAAAAACGGACTTGGTAAATAAACAGTCCACAAGCGGTATTGCCAAACGCTATTTATGACCAATGTATCGCCCGCATCTCGTGGTCGTGCGGTAGCGTTCTCGCTTCCCACGCCCGGGTTTCCGGGTTCGATTCCCGGCGGGGTCAGGGATTTTCTCTGCCTCGTGATGGCTGGGTGTTGTGTGCTGTCCTTAGGTTAGTTAGGTTTAAGTAGTTCTAAGTTCTAGGGGACTTATGACCACAGCAGTTGAGTCCCATAGTGCTCAGAGACATTTGAACCATTTGAACCAATGTATACTTCTTACATGCTTAGCGCGCGGCAACGCCCCATTTAATTTGTGAAGTAAAAGTAAGCCCAGAACGCATCCTGTTGTCGTCTTCATCGCCCGCTTGCTCTAATGTAAACATGACACTGCTATTACTGCCGGTAACTTTGGTCTTCAGACAACTTACACGTTTGATTTTCGCATTGTTCACAATATGTCGTCATCATCTGGAACATCTCACCGAACTACAAAATTAATTTGTGCCATTGAGTTCACATACAATATAAGGGGCAGTCAAATGGAAATCATCATCATTATCATCATCATCATCATCATCATCATCATCATCTGAAGCGGTTCCATCTACTGACAGGCTCCTGACATCATTGCTGTCTCCGTATGATCATGTTCCAGACCAACTGCTTCATAGTTTGGCATCTTTCGCTTTTAGTTCATCCAACATTTTTACTCTTCTCCTTCCTGTTTTCTTTTGTCCTTCTGCTATACCTTAGATAGCTGCTGTTGTAGTTCCTTTTTCTCGTAGTATCTGTTTGCTTTCCTTTTCTTGACGACGTTTGGGAGCGTTCTTTGCTCCTTTAGCCTTTCCATTACTTCACTGTTCTTCGCTTTATACATTCATTTCATTTTCTCCATTGTCCTCGAAACCGACATCTTTAATGCTTCAGTCTTGTCTATTTCGCTCTTCTTCAATGTCCAGCTTGTGCAGCCGTAAAGAAAAACACTACACAGGTGTTTAATCAAACTTTTCCTTAACTCCACCAGCGAACTGGTTCATAGTAAGCGCTTCTCTTTCTGCAAAGCTTGCTTTCCTTGGCAGTTCCCGATCTTATTTCTTTTTTTATTTGTCCAGTTATCAGTTAGAGTGTTCCCCGAATATCTGTACTGTGCAAACTGTTCAATTTGACCTGCTGTTTTCGCTTTCTAGTCGTCTTTATCATGTACTCACAAATGTTTCCCTTGTGTTAACTTTCGTTCCATACTCTTGAATTTTCCTACTCTTGTACTTCTTCTGCAAGTTTCTAACGTTTTCTACGAAGAAATAATGTTTATATCGAAGCAGTATAAGATCATCACCAATCTGATACGGTTAATCTTCTCGCCGCCAACGGGACGTTAAACTCTAATTTTCCTTTCTTCCTTCTACTTCTAGCGCCTTTATTTCCAAGTCTTCAATATATGTGATAAACAGAGTTGGTGAAAGACATTTATATCTGATGAATTGTAGGATGGTTTAGTGTAGCTGCTGAAGAGGAAAGAAGCAACATCCGAGGTGAAGCAGAGGCTCGGATGGATGTTACACGTAACTTTACACACTAAAAGTTTGCATTTCATTTGTACGTCACAACCGATTAGTGGTAGACGATTACTTTTCTGAAAGTCGTATTTCCAAAGGCCGGATAGCGACCCGACCGGTTGTCCCCGACCACGTCTCACAGTGGAACACGTGTAGCTGTGGCACTGCGCTCTGTACAGCCTGCAAGTTTACGATCCGACAATCCACAAGCGACCTCTGGTCAAACTTCTTAACCTGGCCCTATGGCGACCTTTGGCAACGCAGAATCTCTTATGCAACGTTTATGGCTACTAGACAACGATAAATAGCGTTCAACGCACCTCCTTCACTGTGCATATAACCAATTGCGACCATATTCTCTTTGCTGTGGAATACTGATTCATAAAACACGTTTACAAACTGATGTGGCCCATGGGGCATACAACAAGGATCAGTAATCACACAGGAACCGAAGTCGCAAAGGCCATCCGGGGCTACTAAATGGCGTTGCAGTTGTTTCGTCAGATGTTACAAATGGACGCCCACTACAAGAGCCGCTCAAAGTTTTGGCCAGGTGCATCGAGACAGGTCTGACATCGACGCTGTATTGAACAGCACACCCTTTCAAAGTTACTTGCTGTGTCTCGAAGACATTCTGCTGCCTCAAAAATCCTGTCCACTACGTCCTCCGGCGATTTAATAGTTGTTCCACACAATACTTAAACAGGAAAAATCGATTGGGGCAGAGCGGGTGATCGTGGTGGACATACAACTGGTCCGCTGCGACCAATCGAGCACCGAGCGAGGTGGCGCAGTGCTTAGGACACTGGACTCGCATTCGGGGAGTCCAGCCACCCAGACTCAGGTTTTTCGTGATTTCCCTAAAACGCTTCAGACAAATGCCAGGATGGTCCTTTGAAAGGGCACGGCCAACTTTCTTCCCCATTATTCGCTAATCCGACGGAACCGCTGTCTGGTCCCCTCCTCCAAACCAACCAACCAACCAATCCAGCGGCCGGGAAGAGTTGCCTGCAAATGCGCCGTCACTTGTCTGCTGAAATGCGCGGGGGCTCCGTCGTGCTGAAATCTGTATCCAGAAAGGCCCGTACACGACCTGCAACATGCTGTCGTGCATTATCCTGCTGAAGTGTAGGGTTTCACAGGGATAGAATGAAGGGTAGAGCCACGGGTCGTAACACATCTGAAATGTAACGTCCACTGTTCAAAGTGCCGTCAATGCTAACAAGAGGTGACCGAGACGTGTAACCAGTGGCACCCCATACCATCACGCCGGGTGATACGCCAGTATGGCCATGACGAATACACGCTTCCAATGTGCTTTCACCGGGATGTCGCCAAACACGGATGCGACCATCATGATGCTATAAACAGAAACTGGATTCATCCGAAAAAATGACGTTTTGCCATTCGTGTACCGAGGTTCGTCGTTGAGTACACCATCCCAGGCGCTCCTGTCTGTGATGCAGCGTCAAAGGTAACCGCAGGCATGGTCTCCGAGCTAATAGTCCATGCTGCTGCAAACGTCGTCGAACTGTTCGTGCAGAAGGTTGTTCTCTTGCTCCCGTCCCCATCTGTTCACTCAGGGATCGAGAAGTGGCTGCACGATCCGTTACAGCCATGCGGATAAGATGCCTGTCATCTCGACTGCTAGTGATACGAGGCCGTTGGGAACTAGCACGGCGTTCCGTATTACCCTCCTCAACCCACCGATTCCATATTCTGCTAACAGTCATTGGATCTCGACCAACGCGAGCAGCAATGTCGCGATACGATAAACCGCAATCGCGATAGGCTACAATCTGACCTTTATCAAAGTCGGAAACGTGATGGTACACATTTCTCCTCCTTAGACGAGGTATCACAAGAACGTTTCACCAGGCAACGCCGGTCAACTGCTGTTTGCTTATGAGAAATCGGTTGGAAACTTTCCTCATGTCAGCACGTTGTAGGTGTCGCCACCGGCGCCAACCTTGTGTGAATGCTCTGAAAAGGTAATCATTTGCATATCAGAGCATCTTCTTCCTGTCGGTTAAATTTCGCGTCTATAGCTCGTCATCTTCATGGTGTAGCAATTTTAATGGCCAGTAGTGTACATGTTCAAAGGCCTGGAGTGTCCTGATTGACCCGGCGGGGTCAGGGATTTTCTCTGCCTCGTGATGGCTGGGTGTTGTGTGCTGTCCTTAGGTTAGTTAGGTTTAAGTAGTTCTAAGTTCTAGGGGACTGATGACCATAGATGTTAAGTCCCATAGTGATCAGAGCCATTTGAACCATTTTTTGTCCTGATTGACCTTCACTGCAGCCATTACACGGGAAACGAGATCATATTGTGACTCCACAGGAGTCTCGTAAACAACAATCTTCATGTCACCCCACAGTAAAATGTCCAGTGGTGACTAATCGGGAGTTTATGGAGGCCAACGTATCGGTCCGCTGCAGTCTCTCCACCCCGTCTCTGGAAGTTTGGTGGAACTGCTGACGGCCGTCGCGTGGAAAGTGGGCTGTCGTGCCATCATGTTGATCGTACAACGGATATGCAATGGCACATGCTCCAAATGCTGCACCAGCTCGTCTTGCGGGAAGGCCCAGTAGTTGTGGACCGTGAGACGGGGAGGTAGAATACAGGAGCCAATCGGACGACCCTGGATAATACCACCCCACACATTAATGACCGATACGATGTTGAAATCCGTGGCGATACAGTCAACAGTGCGGCGCGTCCGACCACGACCACAATCGGCCCTATTAGCTTTGAAGGTGCCGGTTCCCCGAAGTAGTTGTTCCATTTTTGCAAAAATAGCGCGTGATGGTCGGGCACGACCCGGAAATCGTCGTGCTACAGCGTTGTGCTAACGGACCGGTTCGTCCAATTTCACCGTAGATGAGCAACACGTCGGTGTACTAAGAAAACGTGTGCTCTGCCATTCTGCAATGCACCGTCTTCGTCGATCACTCAGTGGCAACGGAATGTGTCAAAGTGTACTGCTTTCCTACGTTCAAAGTCATTTATCATCCAAACGGGGCGTTTTCCGACATAGGTTTATTACAAAAAATTGTTGTTCTGAGTCTCTTCAACAACATCTATAACTGTGTAACAGGAATTAGTACTGTGGGTAACAAATGAATTAGTCATACAAAAGCAATATTTTGCAAAGTTGATGCTTGAAAGTTTCTTTAAAAATCATTATTAGTCTGATGGATAAGTTTCTATTTATTGATTTTGCATTAACAATTACTTTTCTGATATTGTCTGAAAGGTTGTTTGAGAAGTTGCGTCTCTTGCAAACAATGAATCAAAACAGAGGTCAGCCTCACTGCTTGAATCCTAAGAAAGTAAACTGAGTGGCCTAGTAAAGAAAACCAGATACTGCTAAATTATCTTCAAAAATCTTAACACACTGCTTCATACTTTTTAATTCTCTGACATGAAAGACAAAACGTTAACTTATTTCTGATCGTACTAAAGGAAGACCCTTGAAATCAGAAATGTATCTTTTTTTTTGTTTTTTTTCTTTTTGGCTTACCTGTGACAGTGAATAACACTCGAGCAACTGCCCTCTGGAAACTGCTGCTGCTGCTGCTATTGAAAGCTGCTAAAAACGCGCATCTCATTTACCGGGAGGCAAAGTAACTACAGGTGAACTCCGTGTGGAACGAGCCCACGTAATATGTCTGCATGTTGAATTGCAGTTGTGAAACTTTATCTCGTGAATGACAAAGATTAGGAAATAGATGATGACGTAGTAAATTAGGTTAATGCTGATTTGATCAAGAGGGGTATTGGCAGATTAAGAAAAGTCACTCTACAAAAGTATTCTTCATTATAATGAAGAATTGCAAAGAAATGTGATTCCAAAATATGTGCGTTCATAGTAGATTACAGAAGGTGAGCTAATCTTTTCTGAACTGTCGCTAATGTTACGTACAAAGGAGAGGAGAAAGTTCTGTGTTGGGTATGTTCTGTGTTGGGTATGTAGCCAGCAGCTCGTGCCCTATCGCCCTATTAAAGCAAAGAAAATTATTACCTTATTATGAAAACGCTTCAAATGGCTTTGAGCACTATGGGACTTAACTTCTGAGGTCATCAGTCCTCTAGAACGTAGAACTACTTAAACCTAACTAACCTAAGGACATCACAAACATCCATGCCCGAGGGAGGATTCGAACCTGCGACCGTAGCGGTCGCGTGGTTCTAGACTGTAGCGCCTAGAACCTCTCGGCCACAGGGCCGACTATGAAGTCTTTATCAAATCACTCAAAAAATATCTATCTCTCGCAGTCAAAATATGAAACACCATATTATAAAATAAATTTCAATAGAATTGGTAATATGTATTCTTGGTTGATATTTTCCCCTCTCGGTCGTGGCTCACTGTGTAGTTATCTAATGTAGATCAAATTACAATTGCTGTTAGTGTCTTCGAATAATGGCGTACGCAGTAGAGATGGGCAAACTGAAACACGTAACTGTTTCGAAACAAATGAAACAGTACAATGTAATGTCTCGATACGCTGTTTCGAAACAGTGAAACAGTTTGTGTTTTGTTATCTAATAAACCTACACATTTTATCATCTTGACTGTCTACTGTATAAGTATGTCCACAAACACAAATGAGGTGCGAGAGTGCTAATCATATCGCAGAAAGTATGAAATTATCACTTAGGCGTCTTGGCAGTTTCGTATTTCTGCAACAAATGCGCTGCTTTCGTGTCGTGTGACTTTCATACTTTTCAATTGGCTGAGGACAGCCATAGCTGACGACAGAAGAGCCACCACGGACGGAACTGGAGGTGGGAGCAAACTGCAGAAACAACGGATATGCTACTGGGATTCCCACATTCCGTTAGTATGGGTAATATACCCATCCCGCTAATTTCCATGCATACAAAGGGAATCATTGAGGATAATAGGCACAGTGACTATAGAGTCACAAATAACGCAAATAATTCGAATAAATAACAAAATATAACAGAAAAAAAATTTGTCTTTCAAGGTGTTTCGAACCGTTACTATAAATCCACCATGCTGCCTAGTCCTTCCCGTTCACCATTACACTATCACTGATATGTCAAACAGATTGCTTGCAATTATACCTACATCAAATTATTGTATATGTCTAATAACTGTCACTCTCCGCCTTTTTTTATTAAAAATTTTGTAGGCTTACTTACGTTTCTTAATATGATTACTGTACATGAACAGAGAAGCGTATGTTATCAAAAAGTGTAATTTAACTGAATGATTTTCACATATTTATTATTTTGAATGTGAGTAGTATGCGTTGTTTTATTGCTTGGTTAGTGTTTATAAAGCAGATGTTACGCCATTTCGGAATATGACAGTCAGCTACAAACGAAGGTTTATTTTCGGATATCTTAAGCTTCATGCTATTGCTTGTCAAAAAGATTTCGACACTCTTGAAAGTGTTTCATGAAGTGGTATGTTAAATGTGTTTCAGTACCTGTGCCGCGCCCGAATCTCGTCCGACACAGAGGGGAATGAAACATCACTGTTTCGATACAATTAGTCCGTTCCAAGCACTGGTGGACTGAAACAGCCTTATTTTGAAACAATGATACAGTTTCTGTGTCTGGCTCAAGACCGAATCTGGTCCAGTTATCCGAGACAGGGGTGTTTCGAAACAATAAACCGTAGCCGTTCCGAAACACTGAAACAGTTCCACGTATCGATACACTGTATCGAAACATAGAAACAGTGCCCAAGTCTAGTACGCAGTGATGATGTCGAATACGTGCGGTGTCGCTGATTACGATGCGTGCTGTCGGAGGATTAAAAGAAGCGCGAGTGCTGTGTCTCTATCCAAGTGAAAAGCGAAACTGGTAGAGAAAAAATATCAACATCCCTTTCAGAAACTTCCTGGCAGATTAAAACTGTGTGCCCGACCGAGACTCGAACTCGGGACCTTTGCCTTTCGCGGGCAAGTGCAGGTTCGCAGGAGAGCTTCTGTAAAGTTTGGAAGGTAGGAGACGAGGTACTGGCAGAAGTAAAGCTGTGAGTACCGGGCGTGAGTCGTGCTTCGGTAGCTCCGATGGTAGAGCACTTGCCCGCGAAAGGCAAAGGTCCCGAGTTCGAGTCTCGGTCGGGCACACAGTTTTAATCTGCCAGGAAGTTTCAAATCAGCGCACACTCCGCTGCAGGGTGAAAATCTCATTCTGATCCCTTTCAGAGTTTAAGTACAGTCCGATTTTTATTCTGTTGAGCCCAAATTTCAGCCAACTCATTTCTGCAAGGAATGGAACCAAACTGATAGGCGAAGAAAATTGAATCAGTAAGCCCCAAATACGAACCACCTTAACTGGACGCGCCTGAAACTACTGCCTAGGTGCGGCTATGAGCTCAGGCTGGGGAGTGAGTGCACAGGCCCCTCACGTCGGGCTGGAAAGACGCCCGCGTCCCGGAATGCAGCCGGGTCTGGGCCGGCCCTACAGCCTACGTGATCGGGAGCGGTCGCGGCGCGCGCAACTTACGGCGAGTGACGCAACGCCGCCCGGTCTGCGTTCTCCCGCGGACGGCCGCTGCCAGTACTGTACGGTAGGGTACGCGGCGTGTCGCCTCTTGCGACACCAGCAACGCCGCTATGAGGCCCACACATCACGATGCGGCCGCTCTCAGAAGTAGACTGGGGCTATTCACTACGTCGGGCTGTCCTAAGCGAACCCATTTGGTAAAACAACATACCCTGCCGCGTGAAGCAGCCCGCAACTGCCTGCTGCACACCCTCATTCGATATGAAGCGCCGATCCTTTGAGGCCTCTTTTAAGGGGCCGAAGGAGTGATAATTGCGTGGAGAGAGATCAGGAATACACTGTGGGTGTTCGAGTGTCTCGCACTTGAGTAGGTGTAACTTTTGCATTACCAAAGATACGATATGGGACGTGCGTTATCATGAAGCATCGTCACCCCTTGTCGTAGTTTTCCCGGACGTTTCGGCTTAATTGCACACCGTAATTTCTGAGCAGTACTACACTACTGGCCATTAAAATTGCTACACTAAGAAAAAATGCAGATGATAAACGGGTATTCATTGGACAAATATATTATACTAGAACTGACTTGTGATTACATTTTCACGCAATATAGGTGCATAGATCCTGAGAAATCAGTACCCAGAACAACCACCTCTGGCCGTAATAATGGACTTGATGCGCCTGGGGCATTGCGTCAAACAGAGCTTGGATGACGTGTACAGGTACAGCTGTCCATGCAGCTTCAACACGATACCACAGTTCATCAAGAGTAGTGACTGGCGTATTGTGACGAGCCAGTTGCTCGGCCACCATTGACCAGACATTTTCAGTTGGTGAGAGATCTGGAGAATGTGCTGGCCAGGGCAGCAGTAGAACATTTTCTGTATCCAGAAAGGCCCGTACAGGTGCTGCAACATGCGGTCGTGCATTATCCTGCTAAAATGTAGGCTTTCGCAGGGATCGAATGAAGGGTAGAGACACGGGTCGTAACACATCTGAAATGTAACGTCTACTGTTCAAAGTGCCGTCAATGCGAACAAGAGGTGACCGAGACGTGTAACCAATGGCACCGCATACCATCACGCCGGATGATACGCCAGTATGGCGATGACGAAGACACGCCTCCAATGTGCGTTCACCGCGATGTCGCCAAACACGGATGCGACCATCATCCAGAATCTGGATTCATCCGAAAAAATGACGTTTTACCATTCGTGCACCCAGGTACATCGTTGAGTACACCATCCCAGGCGCTCCTGTCTGTGATGCAGCGTCAAGGGTAACCGCAGCCATGGTCTCCGAGCTGATAGTCCATGCTGCTGCAAACGTCGTCGAACTGTTCGTGCAGATGGTTGGTGTCTTGCAAACGTCCCCATTTGTTGACTAAGGGATCAAGACGTGGCTGCACGATCCGTTACAGCCATGAGGATAAGATGCCTGTCATCTCCACTGCTAGTAAAATGAGGCCGTTGGGATCGAGCACGGCGTTCCATATTACCCTCCTGAACCCACCTACTCCATATTCTGCGAACAGTCATTGGATCTCGACCAACGTGAGCAGCAATGTAGCGATACGATAAATCGAAATCGCGATAGGCTACAATCCGACCTTTATCAAAGTCGGAAACGTGATGGTACGCATTTCTCGTCCTTACACGAGGCATCACAACAACGTTTCACCAGGCAACGCCGGTCAACTGCTGTTTGTGTGTGTGAAATCGGTTGGAAACTTTCCTCACGTCAGCACGTTGTAGGTTTCGCCACCGACACCAATCTTGTGTGAATGCTCTGAAAAGCTAATCATTTGCATATCTCAGCATCTTCTTCCTGTCGGTTAAATTTCGCGTCTGTAGCACGTCATCTTAGTGGCGATTAGTGTATGTCAATTTATGAGTTTCATTCTCTTCTGCTAGTTCTGTTATTACAATTGCTGTGGCGTCACACACTATTTATAACACGTAAAATATGGATACATTGTAATCATTTCGTAGTTCACAAATTCAAGTCTGTGCCCGGTCGTTTTAAAATATAGTTCACGTCAAGGGAATAATTCTGATAATAAAGGGTCAATAAAAGCGTCGATAAACCGTAGAGAAGAACTTCGAAACACAGTCAAGTTGAAATCTAATAAACAGCTAAGACGTGGGGACACGATGTAAGCAAAATATAGACTTTCGTACAGCAGTTTCGAAGCGTCTTGCGCCAGCCCGGCGCCAGGATTTTGTCTCCGACTTGACATCAGGGACGAGGTCCCTGCAACGACCCGCTTGCGCCGCCGAAGCAGACGTTAATACATTGCAGGATATTCACCTCGGTGTTGGATGACAGAGATATAGCGTCTGTCATCTAGTACAACCGCAAACACAGTTAACAAATTGAGGTCAGACTTTTATTTGCCTTAATTTTCTTCTTCGTGTGTTGTGTAAGACTACACCAGACAGAATGAAGCAAAAGGAAAAAAAAAGTGTTTATGGAACTCGCGACATACAGGACGTTTCACGTACGATACAAGCATTTTGTCTGGCATTTGGCGAAAAACCGTTACCAGGGAGGCAGTCTCCAATAGCTTACGAACGCTGTAGCCATGGTTTGGACTTGGTAATTGGTTTATCAGTTTCATGAGAGAAAAACATCGTGTGGATCACTGTTTTCTTTTAATTTCGAACGGGCTAAGAGATAATCTATAGATATAATTCGGGAAAAGCGAGAATGAGATACTACAGTATGTAAATTAACTTAATGTAACACTGTAAGTAACACACTCAGGTAATTTTATAGGCCGCGCCACATTCAATGTTTCGCCAACTTAGATCATGAGATCGCTTGTCAAATCGAAGCTGATCATCACGATTTGCTGAGAAATGCTACCAATTATCAGGTATCGGTTATAGCCAAATTAGACCAGGTAGGACAACCGTCTTGGATGGAAATGCGAGATAATCGTAGAGCCATGTAACAGTACAGTCTGGAGTATCAGATCAGTGACACCTTCTGTCCACGAACTCAGACGTTATGGAACAACGGTAGAGCATCGACTACACATTTGACATATTGTTGCCCAACGCCTGATCGAAGATGGTTGTTACAGTCCGTGCATCACGGAGATCTTCATCCTGAAACGCTCCTCATTTTTCTTCAGTGAAGTGTAACTGAGTTTATAAGGATACGTGAAAACAACAGTTGACGTTTCAGTTGTACGATGAGCCCCTGCGTAATGCATGATTGTAAAATGCAATCAGTGACGCATGGATTATTGGACCGGCATTTTCCAATCAAGCCATAATGTCTGATAGGTGTCTTTACAACATTCTGTCAAACCAAGAACTAAAGAAGACAACCCACAGAGGAAATTGCAAGAGCACACACTGTCAATCCGTCTGTGACAGTATTAGCACACTACCTAGCAACGAAAACGCCATCGAACTGCTAATATTGAGAGTCAATATAGTGATTGACAGACGGCGGAAGGAAACAGTAAGTAATTGACAAGGGCAGCTTGTGGATGAGCTGCATCGTTTTCGGGGTATCCGCACTGCAGTAGTCCATTATGAAAAGCCTAACTCCGGTCAAGAACTATTCTATTCCCCTGCGTTTTAGGCACTTCACTCAAATTTCAGAGGTGCACTTCGCTGACAAAGGAAAACATGCAATGTCCATTATAATTATCCGGGCTGTTATGCCGTGGTCGGTTGATGAATTCTGTGTGACACAGAATTCATCAACCGACCACGGCATAACAGCCCGGATAATTATAATGGACATGATATTTCCGGACGTGAAAGTCTACATTTCAGTAAAACATGCAATACACAAACTTATGGTTCGGGAAATATCGTTGTAGGTCGTGCATATTTTAACACTTATTATTCCAACCAGATGTTTAGATTTTTGCCAGATTTGCTTCTTCTGCTTCTGTTTGTACACTTCATGGGTTAAGCGCTGATCCTCTCACCCCTTCAAAAATTGACTTCCTTTCGTTTTTTAAGTGGTCTCTTATGAATAAGCCTTTTGTCCTTAAAAATTTCAATTTTGCGCTGTTTTTGCCAGATAATACCTGTTTTGAACCTACTAGTCATAACTCCATTTTAGACGCTATTCTTTATTCAGGGGCTGAGTCTTGTAGTATTCTGATCCATTAACCTTCAAGCATTGTACGCAAATGAATTTTGCAGATCGGTTACCTAGACGCACGGTAGAATAGACACATCTCCCTATTCTAAAGTAGTTATTTAATTTCGGCTGTAGTTGTTCGAGCTGGGGTACCTGGCGTAAAATCAAAACAAAAATTACCTGTGTATATTTGGTGTTCCTTAAAGAAATAGTGTTGCGGTAACCCACCCCTCATCCCCTGCCCCCTCCCCCTTCCCCTCTTCCAGTGATTCCTCTAACAAGTGGAACCCAAGGAAAGACATCGCGTTCCTCGTTGTTTGAAAGCATCACTCTCGATTCTAGTTACAGGCATAAAACAGGCAATGAATTCTTACAGTGATTAATGATTGTTACGTGAGCAACAGTAACGTGAGTAAACACCGGGAACACCGTAAATTTGACCGGATTGTCGAAAGACATTGTGCACCAAAGATTTACTTTTACTTAAACACAACTGACAAATATCTGGGCGGCTGCCCCCGTCGAAGGTTCGAGTCCTCCCTCGGGCAAGGGTGTGTGTGTTGTCCATACCGTAAGTTAGATTAAGTAGTGTGTAAGCTTAGGGACCGATGACTTAAGCAGTTTAGTCCCATAAGATCTTACCACAAATTTACAGATTTATTTACAAATACCTGGGCGTAAATCGGGGGGGGGGGGGGGGGGGGGAATACACTAATGGCCATTAAAATTGCTATACCAAGAATAAATGCAGATCATAAACGGGTATTCATTGGACAAATATATTATACTAGAACTGACATGCGATTACATTTTTACGCAGTCTGGGTGCATATATCCTGAGAAATCAGTACCCAGAACAACCACCTCTGGCCGTAATAACGGCCTCGATACGCCTGGGCATTGAGTCAAACAGAGCTTGGATGGCGTGTACAGGTACAGCTGCCCATGCAGCTTCAACACGATACCACAGTTCATCAAGAGTAGTGACTGGCATATTGTGACGAGCCAGTTGCTCGGCCACCATTGACGGGACGTTTTCTATTGGTGAGAGATCTGAAGAAGGTGCTGGCCAGGGCAGCACTCGAACATTATCTGTATCCAGAAAGGCCCGTACAAGACCTGCAGCATGCGGTCGTGCATCATCCTGGAGAAATGTAGGGTTTCGCAGGGATCGAATGAAGGTAGAGGCACGGGTCGTAACACATGTGAAATGTAACGTCCACTGTTTAAAGTGCCGTCAGTGCGAACAAGAGGTGACAGAGACGTGTAACCAATGGCACCCCATACCATCACGCCAGGTGATACGCCAGTATGGTGATGACGAAAACACGCTTCCAATGTGCGTTCACCGCGATGTCGCCAAACACGGATGCGACGATCATGATGCTGTAAACAGAACCTGCATTCATCCGAAAAAATAACGTTTTGTCATTCGTGCACCCAGGTACGTCGTTGAGTACACCGTGGCAGGCGCTCCTGTCTGTGATGCAGCGTCAAGGGTAACCGCAGCCATGGTCTCCGAGCTGATAGTCCATGCTGCCGCAAACGTCGTCGAACTGTCCGTGCAGATGGTTGGTGTCTTGCAAACGTCCCCCTTTGTTGACTCAGGGATCGAGAGGTAACTGCACGATCCGTTACAGCCATGTGGATAAGATGCCTGTCATCTCGGCTGCTAGTGATACGAGGCCGTTGGGATCCAGCACGGCGTTGCGTATTACCCTCCTGAACCCACCGATTCCATATTCTGCTAACAGTCATTGGATTTCGACCAACGCGAGCAGCAATGTCGCGATACGATAAACCACAATCGCGATAGGCTACAATCTGACCTTTATCAAAGTTGGAAACGTGATGGTACGCATTTCTCCTCCTTACACGAGGCATGACAACAACGTTTCACCAGGCAACGCCGGTCAACTGCTGTTTGTGTTTGAGAAATCGGTTGGAAACTTTCTTCATGTCAGCACGTTGTAGGTGTCGCCACCGTCTCCAACCATGTGTGAATGATCTGGAAAGCTACTCATTTGCAGATCACAGCATCTTCATCCCGTCGGTTAAATTTCGCGTCTGTAGGACGTCATCTTCGTGGTGCAGCAATTTGAATGGCCAGTAGTGTAGTACAGTAGTTGTGGTCACCTGGTTTGACAGCTTAAAAAATGGTTATCCACACAACGTTACGAAATGGGTATTGTCTGATGTTCCGGAAGCAATTATGAGGTTGAGAGGGCAGACAGAGAAAGAAGTGCAAGCACTGGAAGACGGCGGCGTGCTGGCCAGCCCTCACGCGGCAGACGGCCAATAGCTGCAAACTGCAGGCCGGCGGGTAACCACTCGATCGCTTAAATTTCAGGGGTAATTTACGGCTCGCAAGCGCAGGGCGTCACGATCAGCTTGAGGTTCGCACAGCTCCTCCTGGTGCGTGAGCTCTCGGTACAAGACTTTCATTACAACTCGGCACGAAGGTGTCCGTTATGGTGGACAGCGAGTGCTGGACGAGTACGTTACGTAAAGCAGATTTTTTTACTGTCCGTCTTGACTGCTTTAATTTTCTTTCAAATGACCGGTTTCGGTTCAGCATGAACTATCCTGATATCTGTAGATAAAATAAAATAGTTAAACAAAAAATACTCTACGACATACAACGTGGTTATTTTATCACACATCAAACACCCGATGTTTCGCAACGTACGTCATTATATCGTTTTCGAGAGTAGCGCGTCCACCTCCTTAATAAAATTTACGATCGTGGAGGTATGTTCCGTCAGTGTAAATAACTGAAGGCAGTTTATTTATTTACATATGCGTTTCGCTTCTTTTATTTGTGAAGCATCTTCAGTGGCCTGTAATACATGCTTCTTTTTATAAATAAAATAAACGTATTATGTGGTAGTTACAGTATGTTGCTATGTTACATTTTGTCATGTTTTTCACGTTTTTTAAGCTTCGCATCAACATTTGTAGCACAAATTTTGTGATGTGAAATTATCGTTCGGCGTTACTTACGATCTCCTGCGTTGTTAGCTCATGTCTGTGGTCCTTGAGATGCATTCATTAGTCTCCATGCTCCAGTTGGCTGATTTCCACATTTGATTCAACACATCGCATACATCACTCTCACTCTGCATTTTGTGTTCGACATGTGTGTGTCTTCGGTGTGCAGTGTTGCCAACTGTCGCTGTGTGCTGATCTGTCATCATTTGTTTGTGTTGCCTGGTTTGATATTTCTCATTTGTTGTTGTGTGTGTGTGTTTGTGTGTGTGTGTGTGTGCGTGAGAGAGAGGGATAGGTAGAGAGAGAGAGAGAGAGAGAGAGAGAGAGAGAGAGAGAGAGAGAGAGAGAAAAGAAGGGGGGGAGGAAGATTCTTTAATTGTTTATTCTTGTTACATTGCGGATCTCTGTTTGTCATTGTTTTGGCGGCTAGCATCAGCTATTGCTTGTATGGATTTGGTCACGCGGTTCCAGACTGTAGAGCCTAGAACCGCTCGGCCACTGTAGGTTTGAAACGGATGCCTATATATGGAACTTGGGTTTCTGTGTGCTGAGATTCGTCGTCAGCCGTTATAGGAAGAAGATGGAGTTGCGGACTCGGTCTCACGGGCCCTACACTGACGAGTAGCACCATCTATAGGGAAATTCCAGTTTCGTTCTTCTACACCTGGTACAGGGAAAAAGTTCTTAGTAAAAATTACAAAAGTTCTTGACCGATTTACTTCAAATTTTTGCACGATATTCTGAAAAACATTAGTACGAACATGGGCCACATATATTTTTAATACACAAAAGTATAGTTTTTTAGCAAAATTCTATATATATTACCAACTTTAAACAACGACTTGTCATTATATAGCAGTACAAATAACAACACCTCCAGCAGTGTTTGCTTCCCCACTCCCTGGCACGTCTGCTCAGCACCCCCCACCCCTCTTATGGATCCTCATCTTCCATTGGCTCCTTTCCCCCCTCCCCCTTCACTTTTCCTCTCCTTCCCCCCCATTTTTTCATGTCATCTGACCAGTTTCCCCCCACCTGCTCTCGGGTGTGGTATGTCATATTTGTGCCAACTTTTTAGTGCAGTGTTTAAGTGAGTGTTCAGTGTTGTGCGTCTTTCCACAGTGTTGCGAACAGAAATCATGTCGCTGGGTGTGCATTTTATATCTCTTGCGAACAGAACCCAGACTGTCGCCGCGTTTTCTTTAATTGTCTGTCTATTATTTTCCTGCTTCCTGTGTAATTTATTAGCATCATCAACCCTGTGTTTTATGTTTTAAGCTCCAGAATTTTCTGCCATTTTACCTTTAAGTCACCGATTTTATCGCCAACTGTTATTATTTTTTTATTATCTTCATCTTTTTAAAACAAATTCTTTAGGCTGATGAGCGGCGTAATAAGCTGCTGCCAGCCCGCCCCCTTTAGGGGGAATCGAAACTCAATAAAGGAAAAAAAAATAAGCTGTATTTGCTGGTTTATTTACATGCAAGCGATTTCATTGTTACAAGATGCCGTGTTCCAGGTTTCTTTGTGACTCTGGATGATCTCATTGATGGCGGGAATCATCATCATACTTTTTGTAGAAGGTCCTGTAATCTGCATCGGTCACAAAATTTCTTACCGTTGCTACATATCGCAGATGTTGTCCCAGTATCCACCAGAAGATGGATGTGCGGAGAGCTCGTTCTGGTTCGCCGAGGGTCGGCCTCGCAGATGACTGGCACCTCACGAGACGGTGACAGCGTAATGCGGGTACCGTACTACATCTCCGAGATCGTGCACACACTAGGCTCCCGGCGAGTCATGGTGTCAAGGACATGGCATAGCTCGCAGAATGGAATATCAGAACGGGCGCAGTAACTCTGTAACCGCAGACAACTGCTAGAAATGACCTGGTACTAACGCAGCTCCTACTGCCTGTCGCTCGCAGCTAATTCCAAGATGACAACTGAGTTACCACTTGACCTGACCCAAACTGACTGTTAATGGCCTTGAAGGCAGTATTACAGAAAGGCAAGTGACAGAGCACTGAAAGATCTAAGTCGCAACAAGGCGATTCCAGTTTACTATAGCCCTTAGAATTGCTGTGATACTTGAGGGAGACAGTTATGAACAACTGTTCCACGTGGGTTGAAAGATACATGAGACAGGAAAAAAACACTCAGACTTCAAGAACACTGTAATAATTACTACTCCAAATAAGGTGAGTGCTGACAGATGTGAGTACTGTCGAATTGTGTATTAGTGAGTCACAGTAGCAAAATATACACGCGAATTATTTGTTGACGAATAGAAAAAGTAGTAGAAGCCGACGTCGGGAAAATTCACTTTGATTTCCGGAGAAACGTAGGATAACGAGAGGCATTACTGACGCTACTAATAAGCTCAGGAGACAGATTGAAGAAAAGAAAACCTTTACGTTTATAGCACTTGTGGGGAAGAAATTAAATCATTGGAATTTGCCTATGATTTTGTAATTGTCAGAGATGGCAAATGACTTTCAAGAGCAGTTAAACGGATTTATCTTGAAAACACCAATGAAAGTATAACAAGGGTAATGGAATGTTGTGGAATTAAATCAGGCGATGCAAAGGGAATTAGATTAGGAAATGGGACACTAAAAGAAGTAGACGAGTTTTGTTGTGGGCAGCAAAATAACTGACGATGGCCTAAGTAGAGAGGATATAAAATGCAGAGTGGCAATTAGAAGAAAACCATTTCTGAAAAAGAGAAAATCATGAATATGGAATACAGCTTTGATGTTACGAACTCTTTTCTGAAGGTATGTGTCTGAAATGTAGCCTTGTACGGATATTGTACGTGGGTGAATACCAGTAGAGCCGAAAAAAGGATCTGATGGCGAAGATTAGATTGATTCATAAAATAAAATAATGAGGAGGTACTTAATGGAAATGGGGAAAAAGAAATTTGTTACAGAGCCTGACTAAAAGAAGTGATTAGTTGACAGTAAACTTACTGAGGCATCAAAGAAATGTCATTTTTGTATTGGAGGAAAGTGTATTGGGGGTAAAAACTGTAGAAGGAGACCAAGGCTGGAAGACGGTAAATAGGTTCAAATGAATCTAGGTTGCAGCAGTTACACCAAGACACATGGATAGGACAGACTGACGTGGAGAGCTACATCAGTTTAGTCTGAGGCCTGAAGACTACATCATCAACAAGAACAACGTCTGTATTCTCTTCTCCGGACAAGCTGTTACTCAAAGAAAGGATTCCCTTAGCCGCACAATTAGAGCAAACCAAACTTAATGCCCGGCCAGAGTGGCCGAGCGGTTCTCGGCACTACAATCCGGAACCGCGCGACCGCTACGGTCGCAGGTTCGAATCCTGCCTCGGGCATGGATGTGTGTGATGTCCTTAGGTTAGTTAGATTTAAGTAGTTCTAAGTTTTAGGGGACTGATGACCTCAGCAGTTAAGTCCCATAGTGCTCAGAGCCATTTGAACCAAACTTAATGCGTAGTCATGATAATCTACCTAGAGTGGGATCGACAGGCAGTGTAGCTCTGCGGAAGACCTTTCGTCTGCCAAATAGATGGATTCGAACTGCACGAGAAACCAAGGCCCCAAGCAGACTCCGTTCGCTCGGCCGCAACAGGCACCGATATGACAAAGTAGCACATCGAACCCATGTGCTGAGGCACAGTCCGCAATTCCTCCAACATAAGACACCACTGCGAGCACGACCGCTGCGCTTAATTCGTCATACGACAGTTGCTCCCTCTGGGCAAGGAAGGTGAACACATGTTTCCGAGTCTATCAATTCTACATTAGAACACACATTATCGATACCGCGCACTCTTACGGATTAGGAAACATTTGAGAAACCAACTGAAGGGTGACATTATACAGGGTGAGTCACCTAACGTTACCGCTGGATATATTTCGTAAACCACATCAAATACTGACCAATCGATTCCACAGACCGAACGTGAGGAGAGGGGCTAGTGTAATTGGTTAATACAAACCATAAAAAAATGCACGGAAGTATGTTTTTTAACACAAACCTACGTTTTTTAAATGGAACCCCGTTAGTTTTGTTAGCACATCTGAACATATAAACAAATACGTAATCAGTGCCGTTTGTTGCATTGTAAAATGTTAATTACATCCGGAGATATTGTAACCTAAAGTTGACGCTTGAGTTCCACTCCTCCGCTGTTCGATCGTGTGTATCGGAGAGCACCGAATTACGTAGTGATCCAAAGGGAACGGTGATGGACCTTAGGTACAGAAGAGACTGGAACAGCACATTACGTCCACATGCTAACACCTTTTTATTGGTCTTTTTCACTGACGCACATGTACATTACCATGAGGGGTGAGGTGCACGTACACACGTGGTTTCCGTTTTCAATTACGGAGTGGAATAGAGTGTGTCCCGACATGTCAGGCCAATAGATGTTCAATGTGGTGGCCATCATTTGTTGCACACAGCTGCAATCTCTGGCATAATGAATGTCGTACACGCCGCAGTACATCTGGTCTAATATCGCCGCAGGCTGCCACAATACGTTGCTTCAAATCCTCTGGGGTTGAAGGCACATCACGGTACACATTCTCCTTTAACGTACCCCACAGACAGAAGTCCAGAGGTGTAAGATCAGGAGAACGGGCTGGCCAATTTATGCGTCCTCCACGTCCTATGAAACACCCGTCGAACGTGTACCTCACCCCTCATGGTAATGTACATGTGCGTCAGTGAAGAAGTCCAATAAAAAGGTGTTAGCATGTGGACGTAATGTGCTGTTCCAGTCTCTTCTGTACCTAAGGTCCATCACCGTTCCCTTTGGATCCCTACGTAATTCGGTGCTCTCCGATACACACGATCGAACAGCGGAGGAGTGGTACTCAAGCGTCAACTTTTAGGTTACAATATCTCCGGATGTAATTAACATTTTACAATGCAACAAACGGCACTGATTACATATTTGTTTATATGTTAAGATGTGCTAACAAAACTAACGGGGTTCCATTTAAAAAACGTAGGTTTGTGTTAAAAAACATACTTCCGTGCATTTTTTTGTGGTTTGTATTAACCAATTACACTAGCCCCTCTCCTCACGTTCGGTCTGTGGAATCGATTGGTCAGTATTTGATGTGGTTTACGAAATATATCCAGCGGTAACGTTAGGTGACTCACCCTGTATAAGTTGGACCGAGAAACGTCAGAAACGTAAATGTGATAGAGGAGACAGAAATACTCAAAAGGGAGATACGAATGGTTAGTTTCAATATAGTGGAGTCAGTGAAGTGAAAAAAAAAAGACATAGATTTCTGGTCAGAAACGAAAAGCTGCTTAAAATGATGTAATATGAGTAGGAGTCGTTATTAATAGGACAACAGAAAAGATATCATTCTTTTATATCTCTGACGGTGGGTATCGATCACTGTCAAGACAACACACGGCGTCCCTCGAGTGCATCTTTGATAACCGGCAGCCATTTCAGCCACGATTTCTCCATGGAAACGGCGTCCTTACGCAGTCTACCGATGCCATTAGATGGCCCTCGAATACCACTTAGCTCCGTATTACTTTCAAGTATTTTTAAGAAACCGATTATACTAATATGAATATTGGTATATTTAATCGTTACATAAGTACTTTTTTATCTTATTCTACTACGAATATATAACTGGTGAATTAATTCTGTAATATATTTACTCATTACTCGCGGCGCGTTGCCGATTCCCGTAAGAGTTCGGGCACTGTTTGTGCATTCGCACAGAAGAAGAAGATGGTCAAGTGGCCGGCGAGAGTTAACTATATATATACTAAGATGTATCTGTTCTTTCGGACATGTAATGAGTATAATGGGCGGGGGCACTACGAATGTAGTGCGGGACAATACGTTGAGAATGTGGGTTTCGCGGGAGGCGTGCCAGAGATAAACCCCTGCAGTCGCGCTATCCTCTGTGTCCTCGGTGGCTCAGATGGATAGAGCGTCTGCCATGTAAGCAGGAGATCCCGGCTTCGAGTCCCGGTCGGGGCACACATTTTCACCTGTCCCCGTTGACGTATGTCAACGCCTGTAAGCAGCTAAGGTTGTTCATTTCATTGTAATTCCGTAATTCCTATTTCTTAGCCCTTTACGGTTAAATTTATTTACATTTTTAAAAATTAACTTTCAAGTCTTAACGCGTGACATCCAAATCGCATCCCGTTGGCTGACACCGACATCACACTGCTCACGCGCGCCCTGTTCCACTCTGTATTTAACCCGTAGCTGCTCAGCCGTCAACAGCAGGGCTTCGCGAGCAGGGTCAACACAGTTGTTCCAAGCGTCATCATCGTCAGCCGAACTGGTAGAAATACGTCATTCTAATGTGTATTCTTTTCAATCTTTTCTGAAGTTCCTGTGTAAGTCAATACTTTTAATTTTTATCTTTACTGTATGGTACTATTACAGGCCGAAACTGGTTATACTTTAATAAATGATAGTGCGATCGAAACTGTTTTTTTTTACTAATTTTATTTAAATAGGGCAGAGTGAGTTACTGTGAACAGTTTAGTGAAAAAGTTATTCTGATCAGATCTACAGCAAACCAACAGCAAAAACAAGGTGCAGACGTGAAAAGCAATAGAGAAAAGTAGATGACGACACTGAACCGGTAATTCAGATGTAAAGGGAAATGAAAGTCTGATGATAATGGGTGACTGAAACGTTGTTGTAGAAGACGGAATAGCACACGAAATTACTGAGAGCTCTGGTACACCGAGTACTACCACGCGAGGGGATTGGACATCCTGTTGATGTTCTGTAGGAAACCAGTAGACAAACGCCACGTACAGCAAGAAACAGTCACTGCCCTTGTCTGGTTCCCCAGTGTATGTTGTACCCGCATCAGCGTGCTACCGCAACTATTAGTTACCAGCTTAGAGCAGTGGCATCTCGAAAATCACATGAGTGCACTTGGGGAGCGCTCTCTCTCTCTCTCTCTCTCTCTCTCTCTCTCTCTCCCTCACACACACACACACACACACACACACACACACACACACACACGTCAGCCGCTGGCAGCGAGCATCAGGAAGACGACTGGGTTCCAAGTGCTTCGCACCTGGGAGTAATTTGCGGCGACAGCGACATTCAATTGCGGTCGCGGCGTCTCATTGACTTGCACATAAGGACGTGACGCCGGAGCACGGACAAAGAGTGAGTTAAGTGGAGGCAAAAGCTGTCCTGGCTGGACTATGGCCAGACGGCCAGTACACGTAATTCCAGACGGCTGACATTCCGCACCTGAAGCACGTGCAGTGCCCGGGAACGTGGCCCGGTCCTAGGTGGAACTAGGGCATTCTCCACACGCACACGCCCAACGAGCATTTCCTTGTCGCCACTCTACGTCGCTAACAAAATCTAGTGTTCCAGCACCAGAATGTTAAACTTTCTCTAGCTGTAACACAAAAGCAATTGTCTACTGTACCCAGTATTTTAGTGGCGGTGATTTATTTATTTCGGCACTCAGAAACTTTACTATTCAGACACTTAAGAGTGGATATCATTGGCTTTAACTTTACCATCAACAACCCCCGTGTAAGATAGGCTTTCTGAATGCTAAGACGCGGCAGTAGTTTGTCTATTTACGTAGTGGATGGAGACACAATGAAGAGCTTTTGGTTCCCTGGTCCGTTGCCTTGGGATCCAGGAAAACGACGTCACTGGTCTGAAAGAAACAGTGAATGTAAACTAGTTTGCTTCAGATCTAGAAAAATCGTTCAAACCATTACTGTCTGCTTTTTCCCTATATGCCCACATCTACCTCTACATATATGCTCTGGAGAACTCTCTATACACGCCATGGTGGAGAGCATCCTATTTGCCGGCCGCTGTGGCCGAGCGGTTCTAGGCGCTTCAGTCCGGAACCGCGCTGCTGCAGGTTCGCAGGTTCGAATCCTGCCTCGGGCATGGATGTGTGTGATGTCCATAGGTTAGTTAGGTTATGTAGTTCTAAGGGACTGATGACCTCAGATGTTAAGTCTCATAGTACTTAGAGCCATTTGAACCATTTTTGTATCCTATTTCATAAATGCACCGGCTGACATTTTTGCCAATTTTCTTTTAGAAACGAAACCTTGTATGTATTGCTGCAATAGACTCGGTGTGAGATGATCCCGGACAGTTTATGTACTCTGGGCGCAGATGTTTCGCGTGTCTACAACGCCATTCTGCAAACTACTCTGTTGCAACGCCTCTTCATAGCTCTACAGACGGCTATAGTTTTCGCAATTTAAAACTTCAAAATCACTTCCAGTTGGCCGGCCGCGGTGGTCTAGCGGTTCTGGCGCTGCAGTCCGGAACCGCGGGACTGCTACGGTCGCAGGTTCGAATCCTGCCTCGGGCATGGGTGTGTGTGATGTCCTTAGGTTAGTTAGGTTTAAGTAGTTCTAAGTCTATGGGACTGATGACCTCAGATGTTGAGTTCCATAGTGCTCAGAGCCATTTGAACCATTTGAACTTCCAGCTGTGAGGTATTTCCTTAAATTGACTCGACTGTAGGAGTGCCTCATTAGTGAAGAAGAACTGTATTAAAACTTGAAGCTTGATGTGGGATTTTTCACATAGCTCATTGTTCATGACGTCGTATCTCATTATCTGTCATAAGTAGGTGGTTCTTAATCCCACAGCAATAGCTGGCTGACTGTAAGGGTTATGTGTACAAAATCTGATTGAAATCGGTCGAGTGGTTTAGGAGATGTGGAACGTAGACAGGCGAACACACACAAACACACACACACACACACACACACACACACACACACACACACACACATTTCCATGGACTGAGCAAGGGAAAAATATGCCTGCAATGCACCCAAAAACCAGATATTCTTCGGAAGTGAAATATGATAATGATATCGTAAAAAAGATCACTGGTCCTGATTGTGATGAGTTATTTGTTCATATTCCGAAAAGTGCTGGCGAAGAATCTTACGAGCAACAATCTTTACTTCTTCTGTTCACAAAGCAATGATAATACTGCTCCGCAAGGAAGGGGGCGTTCACGACATTAAAAACTGTCATCCCATTAACGTAATCTGGGCTTTGTACAAAGTGTTTACAAGAATACTGTTAAATTGTATCAATTCCATCCTTGACGCGGCTCAGGGAACTGAGCAGGATAGATCCCGAAGCAGCTTCAGCACGCTAGACCGCTTTTTTGTTCTCTGGGAACTGAAAGCAGAGCAGATGATCCCATGCCGCTGTGTACAGCTACTGTAGATTTTGAAAACTCAGTTTATTCAGTTTATGGTATCGCCCAGAGATCGTGTGTCACACCAAAGTCGTCAACAATATCGATACCAGATACCACAGACTTTAGCGATGTCTCGCTGCAGTCCACAACGGCGTATGGCAGACACTCCTGGAAACCACGCTTGCCCTCTCAGTGCAACATCGCCCTCGCACAGCGCGTAAGGATCTCGAAGATACGAGAAATTAGGGCTCATACGGAGATACATAGATAGTCGTTCCTCCATCGCTCTATTGGCGAGTGGAACACGGAAGTAAATGACTAGTAGTGGTACAAGGTACCCTCCGCCTCGCACCGTACGGTGGCTTGCGGAGTATCTATGTAGATCTTGAAAACATTAGATGCGCATGAATAGGTAGATTGCGACCCCCTAGATTCCCGAAAGGCTTTCGACACATTGTCAACTGCTCATCAAGATACGGTCGTACGGATTATCATCGCAAGTACGTGACTGGGGCTCGTGGAATATTTTGCTAACAGCCACCAGTACGTTATACTGCAAGGCGTATTCCTCGAAAACAACGTCGCATTCCCTCCAGCGATTCCCATTCGAGTTCGCAGAGCATCTCCGTAATTCCGTGTTGTTCGAACCTACCGGTAACAAATCTAGCAGCCCTCCTCTGAATTGCTTCGATGTAGCCCTTCAATCCGACATGCTACGGATCTCAAACACTCCAGCAGTACTCAAGAATAGTTCGCAACAGCGTCCTACATGTTGTCTCCTTTGCAGGTGAACCACACTTTCCTAAAATTCTCCCAGTAAACCGAAGCCAACCATTCCCCTTCTCTCCCACAGTCCTTACTTGGTCGTTCCACCTCATATCGCTTTGCAACGTTACGTCCGGATATTTAAACGATGTGAATGTGTCAAGCAGGCCACTGCTAATGCTGTATGCAAACACTAAAATGGTTCAAATGCCTCTGAGCACTATGGGACTTGACATCTATGGTCATCAGTCCCCTAGAACTTAGAACTACTTAAACCTAACTAACATAAGGACATCACATAACACACAGTCATCGCGAGGCAGAGAAAATCCCTGACCCCGCCGGGAATCGAACCCGGGAACCCGGGCGCGGGAAGCGAGAACGCTACCGCACGACCACGAGCTACGGACGCAAACCTTAAAGCTTTGTCGTGTACGACCAAACAAGATGTGTTGCACGCGATGACTTTTCCTTAATCATGTTGATTCTTTGAGAGAAACGTGTTTTCTTTCAGGAACGACATAATTTTTAGTTCAGAATAATGTTCCAGAATTCTTCAACAGACGAACGTCGTTGACAGTGGTCCGAAATTTTTCACCTCCGTCTGTTATCTTTTTTTACAAACAAGAGTGACCTGCGCTGCTTCTCAGTCTACAACTACATTTACGTCTGCATACGTACTCCGAAGGGCATCTTACGGTGCGTGGCGGAGAGTACCCTGTACCACTGCTTGCCGTTTCCTTTCCTGTTCCACTCGCAGATCGGGCAAGGAAAAAACTTATACGTCTTCGTATGAGCCTTACTTTCTAGTATCTTCGTGGTCTTTACGCGAAATGTACGATGGTGGCAGTGGGATTATACTGGTGTCAGCTTCAAGTGCCTTTTCCCTAAATATTCTTAATAGTGTTCTCCGAAAATAACGTCGCCTTCCTTTACCCCCTCGCCCTTCCCCGCAAGGACCCCCTTTTGAGTTCCCGAAGCATCTCCGAAGCACTTGCGTGTTGATAAATTTAGGAAACATAGTGTATAGGAAGCCATAGATCTGGTGCCATAATTTAGTTAAATTAGCAGTCCACAACTAGATTGTTATTTGAAACAAACTTGCGTGTTGTTCGAACCTAACGGTAAGAAATCTAGCAGCCCGCCTCTGAATTGCTTCGAGACTTGGTGCGGATCCCACACACTCCAGCAATACCCAAGAATAGGGCGCACTAGCGTTCTATATGCCGTTTTCTTTACAGACGAACCACATTTTCCTAAAATTCTCCCAATAAATCAAAGCTGACATACCACAATATTCACACGCACATCCATTTCATATAGCTTTACAGTGTTACGCCAAGATATTTAAACGACATTACTGTGTCAAGCAGAACACTACTAATGTTATATCCTGAATATTAAGGATTTGCTTTTCCTATTTATCCGTATTAACTTTTCTACATATAGGGCCAGTTGGAATTCATCACACCAAACAGAAATTTTGTCTAAATCATCTTGTATCATCCTATTGCCACCCATCTTCGACGCCTTCCTGTACACCACATATCATCAACCAACAACGCAGATTGCTGCTTGTACAGTCCGTCAAATGATTTATGTATGTAGAAAGTACACTACTGGCCATTAAAATTGCTACACCACGAAGATGACGTGCTACAGACGCGAAATTGAACCGACAGGAAGAAGATGCTGTAATATGCAAATGATTAGCTTTCCAGAGCATTCAAACAAGGTTGGCGCCGGTGGCGACACCTACAACGTGCTGGTATGAGGACAGTTTCCAACCGATTTCTCATAAGCAAACAGCAGTTGACCGGCGTTGCCTGGTGAAACGTTGTTGTGATACCTCGTGTAAGGAGGAGAAATGCGTACCATCACATTTCTGACTTTGGTAAAGGTCTGCTTGTAGCCTATCGCGATTGTGGTTTATCGTATCGCGACATTGCTGCTCGCGTTGGTCGAAATCCAATGACTGTTAGCAGAATATGGAATCGGTGGGTTCAGGAGGGTAATACAGACCGCCGTGCTGGATCCCAACGGCCTCTTATGACTAGCAACCGAGATGACAGGCATCTTATCCACATGGCTGCAACAGATCGTGCAGCTACCTCTCGATTCCTGAGTCAACAGATGGGGACGTTTGCAAGACACCAACCATCTGCAAGAACAGTTCGACGACGTTTTCAGCAGCATGGACTATCAGCTCGGAGACCATGGCTGCGGCTACCGCTGACGCTGCATCACAGTCAGGAGCGCCTGCGACGGTCTACTCAACGACGAACCTGGGTGCACTAATGCCAAAACGTCATTTTTTTGGATGAATCCAGGTTCTGTTTACAGCATCAGGATGGTCGCATCCGTGTTTGGCGACATCGCGGTGAACGCACGTTGGAAGCGTGTATTCGTCATCGCCATACTGGCGTATCACCCAGCGTGATGGTATGGGGTGCCTTTGGTTACACGTCTCGGGCACCTATTGTTAGCACTGACAGGCACTTTGAACAGTGTACGTTACATTTCAGATGTGTTACGACCCGTGGCTCTACCCTTAATTCGATCCCTGCGAAACCCTACATTTCAGCAGGATAATGCCCGACCGCATGTTGCAGGTTCTGTGCGGGCCTTTCTGGATACAGAAAAGTTCGACTGCTGCCAGGGGCCAGCACATTCTCCAGATCTCTTACCAATTGAAAACGTCTGGTCAATGGTGGCCGAGCAACTGGTTCGTCACAAAACGCCAGTCACTACTCTTGATGAACTGTGGTTGAAGCTGCGTGGGCAGCTGTACCTGTACCTGTTGTTCTGGGTACTGGTTTCTCAGGATCTATGCACCCAAATTGCGTGAAAATGTAATCACATGTCAGATCTAGTATAATATATTTGTCCAATGAATACCCGTTTATCATTTGCATTTCTTCTTTGTGTAGCAATTTTAATGGCCAGTAGTGTAATAGCGGTCCTGTCACACTTCCCTGGGGCACTCCTGGTGATACCCTTGTCTCTGATGAACATTTGCCTTCGAGGACTTAAGAAGTCTTCGAGCCACTGACATATCTGGGAACCTTTTCCATATGCTCGTACTTTTGTTAACATTATGCAGTGGAGTATCGAGTCAAATGCTTTTCGGAAATGTGGGGATATGGAGTCTGACTGTTGCTCTACATCCATACTTCGCCGTATATCATGTCAGAAAAGGGCAAGATGAGTTTCACACTAGCGTTGCTTTCATATTCGTAGACATAACCTTTCAGGTCTGTAGGAAATTTATTATATTCTAACTCAGAATATGTTCTAGAATTCTGCAACAAAACGATGTTAAGAATATTGGTCTGTAATTTTGCGTGTCCGTTTTTTATCCTCCTTATATACAAGAACCACCTGCAATTTTTTGCAGTTGCATACGGGACTGTTTTCTGCACGAGAGAGTCTCGGTAAATATGAGCTAAGGAAGAAGCAATTTCGATGGCGTATCCAATGTAAAATCCGAAAGCAATTCCATCTGGCCCCGGTGCATTATTCGTCTTAATTAGTCTTAACTGTTTTTCAATCCTAGGACGCCAATATCGCCATCTCTCATTGGTGAGACTGTGCGACGATCAAACTTTGGAATGGCATATCCTCATACGTGGCTACATTTTATACTGAGAAATTTAATGTTTGTTGAATCTGTTTTCAGTTGAAACACATGACAGATTTTCGAGAGACTGGACTGAAGCTTTGGAGTTGTTCAATGGCTTTACGTAGGAACACAACAAATGGTTCAAATCGTTCTAAGCACTATGGGACTTAACTTCTGAGGTCATCAGTCCCCTATTACTTAGAACAACTTAAACCTTACTAACCTAATGACATCACACACATCCATGCCCAAGGCAGGATTCGAACCTGCGGCCGTAGCGGTCGCGCGGTTCCGGACTGAAACGCCTAGAACCACTCGGCCACTGCGGCCTGCTGAACACAACAGCTAGGATTTTCTGATACATCTCTCGCCAGGATCTGACTGATTGTAGGCTTTTCGCATAGCTCTTATTTCGGGTGCATGAGTTATTAACTTTCCTCTGTTGATTTCCATGCAGCCTCTTTTGTAGCTTACGCATGGGTCATTTCAGTAGGTCAACTGAACCTACTAATAACGTCTTTGCCCCACGGCGTTATGGTGTTGTACATGTGACGTCATACGTGGGAAAAAAACGAGAACGGAGCAGTGCAGTATTTTTTATAATCGAAAGGTAAGAGAGGCTTATCGTTTCCTGTTACAGTTCCGAGAGCGTACTTTTATAGACATATTCGAGCCCATACGCAGACTTACCATGAATATTTCTTGCCTCGAACCATTCGCGACTGGAACAGGAAAAGGGGTAGTGATAGAGGGACACAAAGTGCCCTCTGCCACAAACCGTCAGGTGGCTTCCGGAATATAGATGTATATGTAGAAATTAGATGGAACAGTAAGATAAGAAGTGATCAAGTTTTCTGGAAAACATTAACAATGAGAAGGGATAAGATGATAGAAAGTGTGTTAAGACGTCGAGGAATAACCGCCACGATACTTAAGGGAGATGTAGAAGGTGAAAACTGTAAGGCAAGACAGGTGTTGGAATATATTCAACAAATAATTGAGGACGTTGGGTTCAGGTGCGGCCATGGCAAGAGATGGCGGACCGCACCAAATCTATCGAAGACTGGTGACAGGAAGAAAAGTGATAGAGTAGCGAATCTTGAACTCGTTATGATAAATGCAGACGTTTCTACCGACTTTGGAGCGATCTTCTTCAGGGCAACGAAACGCTAAATTCTGGTGATGGTTTTCTCCTACATACTGTCGTATTCGGTTGTCAGATGGGTACCGAGATCATGTTCTGGGATGACACTGGATGATTTAAAGTAAAGACTGCTGTGGACGGGTGACCATATGGCAGGCTATTGTCTGTGCTACTCTGGCAGATAATTGGTAGGTAATAGCGAATCGAAAGCTTGTACCCCAGGAAGGTGTTTTACTGGAGCGAGAAGTGATGTCACACGACAATTCTCTGGTGGCCACTTGTTTTTACTCTTGAACGCTGATAACCTCCAACATATGGGTTTGATGTGCAGACTGATCTGTAGCGTAGCATGAAGTACAGATTAGTTTACGAAACGGTATAGAAGGCTTCAGTTGTTCGGATGCTCCCCTCGTGAGCTGCAAAAAGGGGGCGCGTTGCGAGTGACGGTGGCGCTGGTCCGTACCACGGCTGGGCGCTCCAGCTCGCGCAGTCCAGCTCGGTGAAGGGAGCGGCACACCTGCTGCCGCTGGAGGCTGGCTGGAACGCTCTGTCAGAGGGGCGGCAGGAGGCGGAGCGGTTTGAGCAACCGCCGGGCCTACGGTAGCCGCGGCCTGGTCGCCGTCGTGGTCGCAGTCGTGCTGGTGCGCTCGCAATACGTTGCGCCACCACCCTGCATCTCAGACTTTGTGGAGATCGTGATGCGTGTTACGAAAACCACACAGCCGTTGCTCCGTAGCCGGGGCAATGACCGCAAACACACACTCACGTACACATCTTACCACGTGAAAATCTTACTGAGGAGAAGATGGTCCAATTCGGGCGGAACAACTTGTCGTTTCAACGTTACGCACCACCTGGCGACGTTGGTAGCAACAGCCTTCTTGTACGTATTTCGTATCAGAAACAGTTATGGATTTTATAAAACACACCTAATCTACATCTATGTACATGCTCCAGCCACTGTGCGGTGTGTGGAGGAGGGTACGTTGTACCGCTAGTAATCATTCCCCTCCCTGTTCCACTCCCAAACAGAGCGACCGAAAAGCGATTGTCTGTATGTCTTGTTCATGGTTCTTACACGAAATGTACGTTGGCGGCAGGAGGATCGTTCTGCAGTCAGCGCCAAATTCCGGGTCTCCAAATTTTCCCTATAGCGTTCCTCGGAAACAACTCCGCTTTCTTTCCAGGGATTCCCATTCGTTCCCGAACCATCTCCGTAACGCGAGTTGATCGAACCTACCGGTAAGAAATATCCGAATTGCTTCGGTATCTTCCTTCAATCTGATCTGGTGGGGGTCCCAAACACCCGAGTAGCACTCAAGAATGGGTCTTCGTCATAGACGAGCCACACTTTCCTAAAAATCTTCCAAGAAACCGAAGTCGACCGTTGGCCTTCCCTACTACAATCCTTACATCCTCGTTCCACTTCGTGTCGCTTTAACCGACATGACCGTGTCAAGCAGCACGCTACTAACACTGTATTAGAAAATTACGGGATTGTTTTTCCTACTCCTCTGCATCAAGGGGACATTGTATGTCCTATGCCACCAATGTCAAATTATCGAATTTTGTGACCCATTATCTTGGAAACTTTTTAAGACACCAACTTTACAATATTCCATAATTATTGAATGCACCTTTCTAGATACACTGAACTAGAATTATTGCTAAAATTGTGTTGTGGGGCATGTTATCTTTGTTTTACACTCAATTTTTACATATTTTTATAAATAAATGAACATAAAAATAAAACAACTCAGGATATTTTAATGAATCCCACACTTGGCATGTGTGAAAATTTCATGTCTCTACCATCAGTACATTTTTAGAAAATAGGTCATTTATTGCAAAAAATTTAGTTCAGGGAAACTGAGGTTTAAACCTTTTTTATTATAAATTCTTATACAGACTTACATTTCTGCGTCTTTTATGCTCCACTGCTGCCCTGGCCCATAGTCTGTGTCTTCTTCAGTGTCACAACACCCCAGTGCATGTCTCCTCCTTTTCTTTCTTGCTTCTTTTGTCATTTTCTGAGCAGCTACCTCTGCTTTACGTACACGAAGCTCATCCAGTTCCCGCAGTCCTTCAGCTGTGTTCTGTCCAAATCTTAACCCTAACTTCTCCAGAACCTTAAGTCTTTCACAGTTTCCACCATTAAAAGTTATTACAGCATTAGACACTGCTAAGGCCAGCAAATACATTTTTAGGCACACGGCACCAGCCCGCCAGAGTGGCCGAGCGGTTCTAGGCGCTACAGTGGCTACGGTCGCAGGTTCGAATCCTGCCTCGGGCGTGGATGTGTGTGATGTCCTTAGGTTTCATTAGATCTATGTTCTAGGGGACTGATGACCTCAGCAGTTAAGTCCCGTAGGGCTCAGAGCCATTTGAACCATTTGAATCACACGGCACCACAAAACATTATTGAAGGACTCATTCACATTCTGGGTCTTCCCATGTAAACACTTCTTTAGTAGCTCAGGATCTGCCAGATCTCTGTAAATAGGTTTGATTGCCTCCGTTACTGCCAAAGGAAGAGAATTTTTATGTGTAGATTCATGTAGGGTGCCAGAAAATTCAGCTTGCCTATTTTTACACCAAGTGTTTGATGGAGTTGGACACAAAGCGTGACATGGCTTTTCATCTATTGATATTCGATGAAAGAAAGTGCTCCACACAGCTATTTTCATGTTCTCTAAATTGTCACAGTTATCTCTAATGGCTTTCCCATAATATTCCTGTAATTCATCAGTTACGTTGTCTGTTAGTCTTCGAGCACATTCTATTGTCTTGCCATCAAACAGTTTCGTGTTACCCAGCTTGGTTTTTAGGTTACGCAGACGTGTTCCCGTCCTTTTCCTGACATTTTATACACAAAACAAAGCAATTCACAGGCTTCTAGAATGTGAAGTTCCCAAGATATGAATACTCAATTGTGGTAGTATATGCGTAGTCGCGAAATTTGACAGTCACAATTCAACATTCAAAATATTATTTGAAGGTCTCACAATTTTCTGATTTTAATGTATTATGTAGCAAAATGTTGAGGAAAGTCCGAAGTACGTTATGGAGAAGAAAACAACAAATGTCAGATTTCAACGAATTTCACATTATAATGTCCCCTTAACTTACATTTTTCTTCATTTAGAGATAGGTGCCATTCAGCACACCAAATAGAAATTTTGTCAAAGTCCTCTATTTCGACCAGAATGCTTCCTTTTAGAACACAATTATTTTAAATTATAATTTTTTTTAGTCTTATAAGTTCATAGACGTTGCATATACAGAGTCAGTTTGAGTGAAAATATTTTGGGTGTTAGGAGGCGTCATTGTGAAACAATAAAACACTTTAAATGCCGGTGTTTCGATAGACTTTGCAGCTATGTTCTTGGGGGCGAATAACTGTTGGATTCTGGCTAAGATCTCCCCTATTGTCTTACTTCGGACCGACGTCACATTGGGGATGACATTGGACGAGTAGACGTACAGATTTCGATGTGAGGCTTGTTGTACGTTAGGGAATTACCTACCTGGCAGGTGACTGGAGGGGTAGTAGTGAATCAACAGATTATACCTAGCGGTAGTGGTTTCTTGCAGCGAGAAGTGATGACTTCTCTAGTGGCCGCTTGATTATACTCTTGAACGCTGATATCCTCCAATATGAACTGAACGAGCTCCGGATAACCTTCCTTACCAATAAATATAGCAACAGGAAGACACAAAGAGCTATGTGGCACAGAGAAGATAAAACAGATAACAGAAGTAGTTGCTCGCCTACATTAAGTGAGAGGCGTCAGCGACCGTGTAGACAAGGTACTAAGCCGTGGAGGACCTAAACCAACATTACAAGGACGGTAGTAAGATCTGGGATCTCTTGAGGCACAAGGAGGATTCTTTACATGCTCTCTACACTGCAGGCACCCACGAACTTCGATGTGAATGCCGCGAAGCCTACGCCACTCTACTGAAACCAAGAAACTCGTTTTTAGAGAATGAACGCTAAGTGCGACTGAGGGAAAAAAGAAGAAGACTAGGTTTAACGTTCCGTCGACATCGATGTCATTAGAGACTGAGCAGAAGCTCGGAATATTTTAAGGACTGGAAAAGAAAAATCTCCCGTATTCGCTCCAAGGAACCAACTCGGCATTTGCCTGGAACGATTTAGCGAAATGTCGGGAAACCTAAATCTGGAAGGCAGGACGCGGATTTGAATTGTCTCCTCTCGAAAACGAGGCCAGTGTACTGACCATGACAGTGAATCAGCTATAGGAAAAATAACCAGGATTGTGAACGCTCTCTTAATTTTCAATAACCTCGTGTACTTGCTTGGCAGCCGTAGATGCAACACCGAAAATTAAGAAATAAGTAAATACCCTAACAGCATGGACAAGGAGAATGGTTACAAGTTACCACTATGACAGCGATCCCAGCCTGTCGGGGCATAGGTGTTCGCCAGTCAACGTATCCAAACAACCCGTGTTCAACAATGTAAACAAGCTGCCAGACGAGCTCTCCCGTGCTCCATCAACGTTACGCCGAAGGGAAACATTATCCCTGGGAACAAGCTGTCGATTCGCTACCTCCTACCAATTACCCGCCTGAGTAGCCCAGGCAATAGCCTACCACACAGACACCACACCACGACAGTCTTTACTTCGAATCGTTCAGTGACATCCCAGAATATGTAATTGGTAGCCAACTAACAAAGAAACAATGGCGTGAAAGCCGAAATCTAGATTGTACAGAAGAGAAACACAGTAATATATAGTCAAACGGTGGTGCATTTTTTTTTTCAAAAAATACTCTATGACTACGGCTCAACACCATAAAAAACTTTTTAAGACAATATATAAGGTAAGATCATCACCGGAATCCAGCAGTAAGTCGCCCTGAAGAGGACCGCTCCGAATACGGTCGAGTCGTCGGTATTTTAGTACTTTCAGGGTTTCATAATTACGCGGCCTAATAGGCGAAATCGTTCTGTACATAATGTGAAGGACAACCAAACAATTTAAAATCAGAATTGGTGAAATAGTGCATTTTTAACTGAGTGATTGTCCAAATCCGAAATAGCTGTTTATTGTGTTTTCACTGTACGACGACCAGTTTCATACCGTGGAGTTACATCTTCAAGTCATGTAAAATTAAAACTTCATGTGCCACGAATTCCAAGGTGCCAATGCGCGTAAAAACATGTCACTCCTTGGTGAAACCTTGGAAGAAAGGTCAGATGGGCATCCGATCCGAACCATGCATGATCAGTAATACACCTCCAAAACACTGAGAAGACGGGGCCACACAAACCATGACAGTCCACGTGTGAGAGGATATTTTCAAGGCAAGATGCTTCAAGGCAGCACATAAATTTATATTGTGGATATAGCAAACGTAGGTGAGTTGTCATGTGCTGTCTGGGCTCGTCTTTTGACAGTGTTTTGGATATGTATTATTGATCATTCGTGGTTCGGATCGGATGCCCATATGCCTTTTCATCCAAGGTTTTAGCGAGGACTGACGTGTTTTTATGCGCACTTGCACACTGGAAATCGTGGGATATGAAGTAGTTTTATATAATCTGAAGATATACCTCAAGGGTATGAAACCGGTCGTCATACAGTGAAAACACAATAAAGAGCTATTGCGGTTCAAAAAATGGTTCAAATGGCTCTGATCACTATGGGACTTAACATCTGAGGTCATCAGTCTCCTAGAACTTAGAACTACTTAAACCTAAGTAACCTAAGGATATCCCACACATCCATGCCCGAGGCAGGATTCGAACCTGCGACCGTAGCGGTCGTGCGATTCCAGACTGAAGCGTCTTTAACCGCTCGGCCACATGGCCGGCAGCTATTGCGGATTTCGACATTCCCTCAGTTCAATATAGACTTTTTTAACCATTCTGATTTTAAATTGTTTGGTTGTTCTTCACACTATGTGCAAGTTTTTTTAGTTGTGTTTGTTGTTGTAGTCTTCAGTCCTGAGACTGGTTTGATGCAGCTCTCCATGCTACTCTATCCTGTACAAGCTTCTTCATCTCCCAGTACCTACTGCAGCCTACATCCTTCTGAACCTGCTTAGTGTATTCATCTCTTGGTCTCCCTCTACAATTTTTACCCTCCACGCTGCCCTCCAGTACCAAATTGGTGATCCCTTGATGCGTCAGAACATGTCCTACCAACCGATACCTTGATGCGTCAGAACATGTCCTACCAACCGATACCTTGATGCGTCAGAACATGTCCTACCAACAGATACCTTGATGCGTCAGAACATGTCCTACCAACCGATCCCTTCTTCTAGTCAAATTGTGCCACAAATTCCTCTTCTCCCCAATTCTATTCAATACCTCCTCATTAGTTATGTGATCTACCCATCTAATCTTCAGCATTCTTCTGTAGCACCACATTTCGAAAGCTTTTATTCTCTTCTTGTCTAAACTATTTATCGTCCATGTTTCACATGCATACATGGCTACACTCCATATAAATACTTTCAGAAATGACATCCTGACACTTAAATCAATACTCGGTGTTAGCAAATTTCTCTTCTTCAGAAACGCTTTCCTTGCCATTGCCAGTCTACATTTTATATCCTCTCTACTTCGACCATCATCAGTTATTTTGCTCCCCAAATAGCAAAACTCCTTTACTACTTTAAGTATCTCATTTCCTAATCTAATTCCCTCAGCATCACCCGATTTAATTCTACTAAATTCCATTATCCTCGTTTTACTTTTGTTGATGTTCATCTTATACCGTCCTTTCAAGACACTGTCCATTCCGTTCAACTGCTCTTCCAAGTCCTTTGCTGTCTCTGACAGAATTAAAATGTCATCGGCATTGCCCGACCTATAATTTGTAGAAAAATGATTCTACTGAAATTCTTCAATTTTCTTTTTCTTTAGTTTCAGTGTCAATTTTTAAGCTTTCTGTGGTCGGCAGTCTCCTTGTGCCCGGTGGTAGTAAGAGGAGGAAGCTGTCATTATTCGCTGTACCCATGTCTTGTGTGAAGTCCAGTTTCACAAGACGCCTTAAACACTGTGGCCAGACTTGGCGACCAGCTTGCCACGGAAACAGACGACGCGACGCTCCCCTGCAGCCTCGTCGGACACCTGTCGCAGACGGGCGACCCCTCACCCTCATCTCCAAGGCAGAAAAGTAGAAAGCGACACCGAGATGGAGCGCGCGGAGCTGCACTTTGCGAGGTGCGTCGCAAAGTGGTGCATCTTGGCCCCCTTCCGCGAAGCCTTCGCGAAGGTATTGCGTAGCGGGCCGAGTAAAAGTGCGGCTATTGTGTGGGCAAATGCGGTCGCAACCCTAGGAGTTCGTGACCTTACACTACGTCCGTGAAACGCCCTTCAACTCTACGGTCTGTACCATATCCCTTGAATATGACCAGGCAGAATGTCCGAATGGTGACAGCACTGTACGCAGTTGTACGGTAAGGTTGCTACCGATGGGACGGCTCCTTCGATGGGTCGGCTAGATTTCTCTATGGATACTGACGACAGACGCACACTATCTGTCATTAAGAGATCTTAAGCCCGCATCTCGTTGTCGTGCGGTAGCGTTCTCGCTTCCCATGCCCGGGTTCCCGGGTTCGATTCCCGGCGGGGTCAGGGATTTTCTCTGCCTCGTGATGGCTGGGTGTTGTGTGCTGTCCTTAGGTTAGTTAGGTTTAAGTAGTTCTAAGTTCTAGGGGACTGATGACCGCAGCAGTTAAGGCCCATAGTGCTCAGAGCCATTTGAACCATTTGAAGAGATCTTAATCCTGAATGTTTCACGAAGACACAAACCGACAGTGGAAAAAGTTGGAATTTGCAATATGTTCTTATAATTGGGTAGTATTAGTGATGGAAACGTCGTACTGTATGGTTGTAAATGCACTGAAGAGCCAAAGAAACTGGTATAGGCTTGGGTATTCAAATTCAGAGATGTGTAAACAGGCAGAATACTCTGATGAATTCTTCTCGGCTTATCAGCCGAGTGGCGGCGTCGTCTCGTCGCAACGTTTCAATGAGTTTCGTACCCATCATCGTCGCCAGAAGATGGGTACGAAACTCATTGAAACATTGCGACAAGACGACGCCACCACTCAGCTGATAACCCGAGAAGAATTCATCAGCGGAATACGCCGAGAAAGACTGAAATCGCATATACAGGCAGAATACGGCCGTACTGTTGAAACGCCTACATAACACAACAAGTGTCTGGCGCAGTTGTTAGATCCCTTATTGCTGCTACAATGGCAGGTTATTAAGATTTAAGTGGGTGTGAACGTGGTGTTACACTCGGCGCACGAGCGATGGCGCATAGCATCTCAGAGGTAGCGATGATGTGGGGAGTCAAAAAAAAGCTGCGAACCATTCAGCGAAACATCACCGCTATGGGCTTTCGGAGCCGAAGGCCCACTCGTCTACCCTTGATGACTACACAAGCTTCACGCTTCGCCTGGACCGTCAACACCGACACTGGACTGTTTATGACTGAAAACATGTTGCCTGGTCGGAAGAGTCTCGTTTCAAATTGTACTGAGATGATGGACGTGTAAGAGTATGGAAACAGCTTCATGAATCCATGGACCCTGCATGTCAACAGGGGACTTTTGAAGCACGTGGCGGCTCTGTAATGGCTTGGAGTGTATGTAATTGGAGTGATATTGGACCTCTGATACATCTAGATAGGACTCTGACACGTGACACGTACGTAAGGATCCTGTCTGAACACCTGCATCCATTCCTGTCCAATGTGCATTCCGACGGACATGAGCAATTCCAGAAGGACAATGCCACCCCCAACGCGTCCAGAATCGCTACAGAGTGGCTCCAGGAACACTCTTCTCAGTTTAAACACTTTCGCTGGCCGCCAAACTCCCCAGACATGAATATTATTGAGCATATCTGGGATGCGTTGCAACGTGCTGTTCAGAAGAGAGTTCATTACCCTCGTACTCTTACGGACTTATGGACAGCCCTGCTTCATGGTGTCAGTTTTCTCCAGCAGTACTTCGGCCATTATTCGAGTCCATGCCACGTCGTGTTGCTCCGCTTCTGGAACCGCGCGTCCGCTACGGTCGCAGGTTCGAATCCTGCCTCGGGCATGGATGTGTGTGATGTCCTTAGGTTAGTTAGGTTTAATTAGTCCTAAGTTCTAGAGGACTGATGACCTCAGAAGTCGAGTCCCATAGTGCTCAGAGCCATTTGAACCATTTTTTGCTCCACTTCTGCGTGTTCGCGGGAACCCTACACGATATTAGGCAGGTGTACCAGTTTATTTGGCTCTTCAGTGTATGACCAATTCACACCATTTTGTCATATCCACAAGATATGTGCTGTGGATGGAGACTAGGTATTTTTAAGCATTGCAGAGCAAGTTGCCTTGAATGAGCCACCTCGAGCCTAACAAAATTGAAGTAATGGTTTTCGTTATATGTTTTCTAACAGCATTTAAGTGTGTCGATAATGAATCAAACGTGTTTTACCGAGTGAGGTGGCGCAGTGGTTAGCACACAGGACTCGCATTCGGGAGGACGACGGTGAAAACACGCGTCCGACCATCCTAATTTAAGTTTTCCGTGATTTCCCTAAATCGTTCCAGGTAAATACTGGTATGGCTCCTTTGAAAGGGCTTCCCTCCGCATCCTTGCCTAATCCGTTGTGACCGATGACCTCACTGTTTGGTCTCCTCCCCTCCTCCCCCGAATCAACCAACCAACGTGTTTTTTTTTTCCTTAACTTGGAAAGCGACATCGCTACTTGGTTTCGAATACATGTTATTCCGTTTCAGACAACAAAAAATTCCTAAAATAAAAAATACGCAATGTACTTATTTAGATGTCTACAGCATTTAACAGCTGTTACGGTATCACCCATTCACAGAAACTGCCTAGGCCAATGGAGGGAACTAGTTGCCTTGATTGGTCCACTGGCATATGTTTTTATTTTTCAAATATTTCACTAACGCTGAATATTTATGATTTCTGTGTCTGCTAAAGTGAAACGTAAAATATAAGGTTCAAGTTAAACTGAAAATAACATGTTTATTACAATATCCGAGGATTTTATTACACATTTTCTTCAAGTAGCCTGCTAATAGCAACCTTATCCGAAATGAAATTGTTAATTGGTTGTAATTGAAACAGCGCAAGCGATACTGTAGTTATAACGTTCATAAAGTAGCGCCCCGCATATTAACAGAACAAGCGGCTGCACTTGGCATCTGGCTCTCTAGGTGGATAGACATTGCATTCTTAACAGAGCGCACCGCTTCTATTTATCTTTGATAGTTGCTGTGTTGGACAAATGTTGTCATTACTTAGCAGGAAATGCGATATGTGCAACTACGTAACTACACTATACGGCACTGAATTTCTTGAGGACACGTCGGTAACGATAGTAAAGTGTAGTAAAGTAAAATAATGTAGGTAGTCTGAATTGTGCTGGTCAATGTTACCTCCGTCTTCTACTTACGAGCTGTGGTACATGTGATGGCTTTGGATGGATTTTATTTAACTGCAGGAAAGTGGTTGCACTGGGAACGGAGTTAAATGCGTGTCTATACTCGAGGGCTGCGTAAGCACTTGGATGAATTTCAGTACCGAGAGTCCGTGTCGTGAAACACGTGACAGGTAGTGGTAGCAAAAAGGAATAACAAGGCACAAGTACCGTCACTTCACTGAGGTAACTGAATGCGGGTCAGTGGAAGTATTCTGGGGATGCTTTTTGCACTAGCGAAAATGGTGTTACGCCAGGAAGCACCAGTCCGATATTTATAAAATGCATATGTAGTAAAGATAACGCCATCAGCTGTAATTTCCGGTTTTACTTATATGCAACCGGTTTCGGTGTTGCGATACACCATCGTCAAGTTTCTCTACCACTGAGTGATCACGTTGACATCGGGAGTCATCACCACAATTTTCTGAAGATCCAGAAAACAGCAAAACTTCTTATCGTCTGTGCTACAGCCGTACACACCACAGACGAAAATAAGTTTTGCGGACATCGATCTTTCCTGGGCCTTCTAAACATTATGGTGATGACTCCCGATATCAAACTTATCACTCAGAGTCACTTTTCGGTCAATCATCATTTATTGTACATAACAGGTCTTAAAGACCAATGACAGAAAGCAAAAGAAATATTACAAACCAGAATAACACAATCAGTGACACAGGAAGGAGCATTGTCGTGATCACAGTTGCAGGTATTTCCGGAAGATGTTGTTCCACTTTCTTCTGTCCATTGCATCTTCCAGGGATGCTGTTGGTTCTATCTTCCGCAACGTCCTCATCGCCCTATCTTTCCACCTAGCCCATGGACAACCTCTTGGACGTCTTCCAATCAGCTGGGAATTGAACACTCGGTTGGGGATAGATTCTCCAGCTGTTAAGACATGTCTCAAACACTGGAGTCGTCGTCCTCTACCAAAGTCAGCTTTCCTAAAACGTTGGTACAAGTCCTCTTTTTGCCTCCTTTCCCATCTTCCATTATCTCTGTTGAATGTAGGCCCATGGATCTTTCTGAGTACTTTCCTTTCAAATGCGCAAATGCGCTCTTCAAGTGTTTGTGAAGCCGCCCATTTCGGCCAATTTCGGTTGGAAAATGCGGAAAGTGTTGTGGGACATCTTGGAACATTTCTGCTTCAGTCTCTGTACGAGGGGTGTTTGAAAAATCCGTGCAAAAATAAAAAACTACTTATGTGCTTGGGGTAAACCTTTTTCATTTTTCGACATAGTCTCCTTTTAGACTTATAAACTTCGTCCAACGCTGTTCTAATTTGTTGATCCCTTCCGAATAATAGGAATTGTCCAAGTCCGCAAAATAGCTATTGATTGCTGCAATCACCTCCTAGTTTGAATAAAATCTTTATTCCGCCAGCCATTTCTTCATATTGGGGAACAAATAGTAGTCTGAGGGAGCAAAGTCTGGAGAACAGCAGGGATGTGAAACAAGTTGGAATCCTATTTCCATTAATTTTGCGACCACAACTGCTGAGGTGTGTGCTGGCGCATTGTCGTGATTGGAAAGGACTCTTTTGTGGTCCAATCTCCAGCGCTTTTCTTGCAGCTCGGTTTTCAAACGGTCCAATGACGATGAATAATATTCACCTGTAATAGTTTTACCCTTTTCCAGATAGTCGATGACGATTATCCCAAAAGACAGTCGCCATAATCTTTCTAGCCGAAGGACTGGTCTTCATCTTTTTTGGTACAGATTCTCCCTTGGTAACCCATTGTTTAGATTGTTCTTTGGTCTCAGGAGTATAGCAATGTATCCATGTTTCATCCACAGTGACAAAACGACGCTTAAAGTCCTGCGGATTCTTCCTGAACAGCTGCAAACCATCCTTGCAACACTTCACACGATTCCGTTTTTGGTCAAACGTGAGCAGTCGCGGAACCCATCTTGCGGATAGTTTTCTCATGTCCAAATGTTTATGCAAAATATTATGTACCTTTCATTCGAGATGCCCACAGCACTAGCAATCTCATGCACCTTAACTCCTCTGTCATCCATCACATATCATGGATTTTGTCAATGATTTCTGGAGTCGTAACTTCCACAGGGCGTCCAGAACGTTCAGCATCACTTGTGGCCACTCCGAAAATTTTGAAACCACTTATAAACTGTTCTAATCGAAGGTGCAGAGTCACCGTAATGTTTACCAAGCTTCTCTTAGTCTTCTGACGCGTTTTTCCTTTCATAAAGTAATGTTTAATCACCACACGAAATTCTTCTTCGTGCATTTTTTGACAATCACTCGACTTCCTTGATTCACACGAATGCCAAACACAATGAAATAGACCAGTATGGCTGAAACTTGGTATGCGTTCTTTCCAAAGATGCTACTAACTAAACATGACCTCGATACGCGTCGGTAGTGCCATCTCTCGGACTTTGCACGGACTTTTCAAACGTCCCTCGTAGTTTCCTAAAGTTCCAATATGTGTCGGCAGTTTGCGTAGCCTTCAAAATGGCGTCTGCAAGGAGTTGCGTTCCAAGCAGAGAGGTGTCACTGAGTTTCTTTGGCCGCAAACCTCAGCATCACAGATATTCATAGATGCTTGCAGAATGTAGAGCTGGCAGTGAACAAAAGCACGGTGAGTCGTTGGGCGAAGCGTCTGTCATCATCGCAGCAAGGTCTGGCAAATTGTCCGACCTTCACGTGCCAACAGGCTCACGAAGATGTAACTCCTGCAATGTTGAAACTCGCGGACGCTTTCAGTCGAGATGATCAGCGGATCACAAACACTACTTGCTCAGCTGGACGTCTCTGTTGGTAGTGCTGAAATTCTCGCTCACAAGTTGGGATACTCAAAGTGATCTATGAGTTCCTCGTCGCCTAACAGAAGACCATAAAGAGCAACGAAGGATCATCTGTGCGGAATTATTTGCTCGTTGCTAGGCTTATCGTGACATTTTTGTCGACCATCGGCACACGTGATGAAACGTGCGCACATCACTTCGAACCGGAAAGAAAAGGCAATCCATGGAGAGGCAGAATGCCACCTCTACTCCGAAGAAAAAGTTTAAAGTCGCTCCCTCAGCCCGTAAAATCATGGCGACTGTCTTCTGGGGCACTGAAGAGGTTATTCTGTTTGGTGTCGTCCTTCATGGTGCAACGATCGACCCAGGAAATTGAAGTGCAAATGAACTTCTGCTTCTCCATGCAACGCAAGGCCTCATCTAAGTCTGCGCATCCGAGAGTCACTCACAAAACTTCATTGGCTGTTCTTCCTCGTCCATCCTACAGCCCGGATAAGACTTCCATCTGTTAGGCCCGATGATGGGTGTACTCCGTGGGAAGCAGTATGTGGATGACGGGGAGGTTGTAGATGGAGCAAGATGTTGGCTCCGGCATCGACCAGTATAGTGGTACCTTGTGGGTATACGGGGCCTTCCAGTAAGGTGCTGTAAGGCCATCGCGCTGAGATTATGTGGAAAAATATGGTTTTGTAGCCAAGAGAGTTGGGGACAATATGGGGAATTGGAAACCTGAATAAAGCCAACCTGCTTTCAGAGAAAGTTTGTTATATTACTTATTGAATGCCCCTCGTACATAGTATCGAAACACAAAGTACAATGGAATTAGTCAAATAGAGAAAAATACACTCCTGGAAATGGAAAAAAGAACACATTGACACCGGTGTGTCAGACCCACCATACTTGCTCCGGACACTGCGAGAGGGCTGTACAAGCAATGATCACACGCACGGCACAGCGGACACACCAGGAACCGCGGTGTTGGCCGTCGAATGGCGCTAGCTGCGCAGCATTTGTGCACCGCCGCCGTCAGTGTCAGCCAGTTTGCCGTGGCATACGGAGCTCCATCGCAGTCTTTAACACTGGTAGCATGCCGCGACAGCGTGGACGTGAACCGTATGTGCAGTTGACGGACTTTGAGCGAGGGCGTATAGTGGGCATGCGGGAGGCCGGGTGGACGTACCGCCGAATTGCTCAACACGTGGGGCGTGAGGTCTCCACAGTACATCGATGTTGTCGCCAGTGGTCGGCGGAAGGTGCACGTGCCCGTCGACCTGGGACCGGACCGCAGCGACGCACGGATGCACGCCAAGACCGTAGGATCCTACGCAGTGCCGTAGGGGACCGCACCGCCACTTCCCAGCAAATTAGGGACACTGTTGCTCCTGGGGTATCGGCGAGGACCATTCGCAACCGTCTCCATGATGCTGGGCTACGGTCCCGCACACCGTTAGGCCGTCTTCCGCTCACGCCCCAACATCGTGCAGCCCGCCTCCAGTGGTGTCGCGACAGGCGTGAATGGAGGGACGAATGGAGACGTGTCGTCTTCAGCGATGAGAGTCGCTTCTGCCTTGGTGCCAATGATGGTCGTATGCGTGTTTGGCGCCGTGCAGGTGAGCGCCACAATCAGGACTGCATACGAGCGAGGCACACAGGGCCAACACCCGGCATCATGGTGTGGGGAGCGATCTCCTACACTGGCCGTACACCACTGGTGATCGTCGAGGGGACACTGAATAGTGCACGGTACATCCAAACCGTCATCGAACCCATCGTTCTACCATTCCTAGACCGGCAAGGGAACTTGCTGTTCCAACAGGACAATGCACGTCCGCATGTATCCCGTGCCACCCAACGTGCTCTAGAAGGTGTAAGTCAACTACCCTGGCCAGCAAGATCTCCGGATCTGTCCCCCATTGAGCATGTTTGGGACTGGATGAAGCGTCGTCTCACGCGGTCTGCACGTCCAGCACGAACGCTGGTCCAGCTGAGGCGCCAGGTGGAAATGGCATGGCAAGCCGTTCCACAGGACTACATCCAGCATCTCTACGATCGTCTCCATGGGAGAATAGCAACCTGCATTGCTGCGAAAGGTGGATATACACTGTACTAGTGCCGACATTGTGCATGCTCTGTTGCCTGTGTCTATGTGCCTGTTGTTCTGCCTGTGTGATCATGTGATGTATCTGACCCCAGGAATGTGTCAATAAAGTTTCCCCTTCCTGGGACAATGAATTCACGGTGTTCTTATTTCACCACAGACCACAGATTGGTCTGACCATTGAAAGGTCTCTGTTGGATTCCTTTCATGTTAATCTCTTAAATCTGTTGTCATTTACGGCATAAATTCCCATTCTAAATTTACTGTGGTGTTTCTGACTCTATCTGGGAGGAGACTGAGCAGTGGAACGTGTTACTTTTACACATAAACAAGAACGATCTGTCACACTACTACACTTTAAAACGCAGTTTATATGTAATTCATGTCACACAGCCTCATAAGTAACCTACATCCGCTTTCTTTTATATACTGTATATGATAAGATACTGTCATCCCCCTTCCCTTCTGTGTGAAAGGATGAAAGAGCAAATGTATTTCTAGTTGCATGCTCGATGGTAGCAGACAAGCCGGTCTGCTAGAAAACGGTAGGATCAACGTCAGAACAGGTAGCTACGCTTTCTATAAGCAGAGAGGTTTCTATTCTTGGTATGGTCCTGTCCATCCCTTGTCATGTTGGTATAGGAAGCTGCCCCTCTGGTCACTTCTGTTTGTATCTGTGAAGCACCTTCGGTAGGGGCCCACGCGGTCAGTCCGCGGCGAGCGTCTGAAGTGGTAAGATCTTCGGCTAAGCGCGTCTCTGCCAAGTCCGTAGGACAATGGATTTCTTCAGTTCAGCCTAACTGAAAATTTAATCACCTTTATTTCAGGTTTAGTCTAAAATATCTAATGTTATCTTAAATTGCAGCGCAGTGCAATTCGAGTGTGAAGTTCAGAATATCTTCCAGTAGTTGCTTTGTGACTACTTTGTGAGTAAAGTGGAACCACGTGTTGATGATTCGTAACTCTAACTAAGATCATCAATCTTAAATGCGAATGTGCGTGAGATTATAGCGTCTCGTCTTGACAATATTTTTCAATATAGCAACTTTTCTTTATCTTCAACCCACGTGGGGTGTACTTTGTGAGACCAGTACCACGTGCTTATACAATTGTTTAACCTATCAGGTTAATGGTAAGACGATAGTAACCAGTTCGAGGTTTTTCTTTTATAAATTGCGTTTCGATGTAATTTATTTTAATTCTCAAAATTATTGTGGAGTTACACTCTTTGTGTAAACCAAGTTGACTACGTGAAGCATGTGCTGTAATTAGCAAAGTAGCCCTCAGCTATTCTTTTCGGGATGATTTCACAGAGAGTCAGTATGAATTTAGTATACCAGTGTGTGGTAGTTTCATGACGGACAGGATTGCTCTACGAACGTAGCTTCTTTGGGTGAAAATTGAATCGGTTGGTTGTGGTGAATTTCCTCTTGCATATGTTTCAACGTTCTTCGTGTGTTATTTTATGAATGCAGTGTTGTATGCAGTCTCCCAATCTTGGCTCCATGTTTGATGTGTTCCGTAAGATTACAAACTCACAGCTCACGGCTTTTAACCCGCTTTTGTTGTCTTGAATATCAGCACCGCTTTCAGAACAACTTAATGCATCAACATTACACCATCACAGTGCTTTTCTGGACGTCCAGTAGTCTTACACGTCTCCTTCGTCCAAGTTGATAATGACCACTTGTGCTGTGACACTCGTATTAGAGTTGGCAGGTTCGAATCCCGGTGGTGGAAAAAATTTTCACCGTCAGTATGTCGCCGGCAAGGAGAACTCAAATGGTTCAAATGGCTCTGAGCACTATGGGACTCAACATCTTAGGTCATAAGTCCCCTAGAACTTAGAACTACTTAAACCTAACTAACCTTAGGACATAACACACATCCATGCCCGAGGTAGGATCCGAACCTGCGACCGTAGCAGCATCGCGGTTCCGGAATGAAGCGCCTAGAACCGCTCGGCCACAGCGGCCGGATAGCAAGGAGAGCAAAGGTGAGCGTGAAGTTCCTGATCAGCAGACTTTGCGCTAATGTTCTGGATTGAATTGCAAACCTCTTGTATAGCGTCTCCTTCAGTGAAAGCATGTAACGCTGTTGATGTGGACATTATCTCGGCGGCCCCCTTATAGCTATTCGAGAGTACGATACTGCAGTGCCTGTGCTGTTAAGAAGAATGATGTAATTTTCTTCGGACATGCATCGTTATTTTTAACAGAGGCACTGCAATATCGTTTTTATCCGCCGATACCTGATAGCAGCGTTGAATTAAAATGTTATCCCCTGTACGGGAATTACAAAAAATGGTTCAAATGGCTCTGAGCACTATGGGACTCAACATCTTAGGTCATAAGTCCCCTAGAACTTAGAACTACTTAAACCTAACTAACTTAAGGACATCACACACATCCATGCCCGAGGCAGGATTCGAAACTGCGACCGTAGCAGTCCCGCGGTTCCGGACTGCAGCGCCAGAACCGCACGGCCACAGGAATTACATAATCTGTGTACGAGTACATGTTGTGACGCGGGAACGACGACATGTGGATGTTTAGCTCTAGCCGTGAGTCGTGGACGGATAGACAAAGCGGTTAAGGCGACTGCTCACGTAAAGCGGGAAACCCAGGTTCGTGTCCCAGTCCAGCACAGATTTTCACTGTCGTTATTCCCTTGTACAGCTGAAGGTTGTTCGTATTCGCAACCGCGAATACACTTCGTGTACTCGAGATTAGGCTGTGTGCAGACGCCGGCTTTCTCCTTCGCGCTTTTCTCATCACCATAAACAACACATGCCTAATCCACTCACCAACAGAGTACAGATAAATTTAAGATACAATTACCACACATCGCGACGAAAGGGACCATTCAGCGTGGAGGAAGAAAGGCCTTTCCGAGTACGTGCTTGAATCTTCTCCTCAAGATCTACCTACTCTCAATGGCATATACATATGAACCATCTCAAAAATGATATCCGTGGGAGAAATCTAAAACTCATTCGAAATGCGCATAGGAGTCAGAGGAGGAGATACTCTTGTTAAACAGTGTGTTGGCAAAAAAATCAGAGAATGGGAAAAGCGCTTCAAACGTATCCATACTGGAAAGGAGAAAGGAAAAATATTTACTGTGAAATGCACGCCCTTTGCGGGTGAACTAACCATATTAACGGACAACAAAGATGAAGTCAAAGTTTTACTTGATAAATTTCCTATGAAACAACGCAGACATTGCAACCAAATCAACAAGGGAGCCCCCATTTGAAACACAATATGGAAAAGTCGCACAGGTCACTCACTTCAAGTACTTAGGAGAAACAATCCATCCACAGAACGGAACACAATCTCCAACTCAAAAAGAAATATTCAAACTACAAAAGAAGTACCAACTGACGTGGAATAACTACAACAAAACTGATCTCGTAATTCAAAACTACGAGACTGCAATTGCTGTTTTACCAAAAGCCTTGTATTCGGCAGAATCCACAGTAATTAAACGGTTTGTAAACGGCTTCAATTTCACAGGCTCTCTTAAAGTGGAATAATCGAAAATTATGTGTAAAAAACCCAGCAGAACTTTTTTCTCCTGTCAAAGATGACTTGATGCTCACAAGGTGAGGATTTATAAGATCCCGTGCGGACGTGGCCTTGCGTCCTTGGGGTAGACGACTCGTACATTTCAGGAAAGATGCAAGGATCACCGTACACACACCCGCCTCTTGCAGCCCAATAAATCAGCTGTGGCAGAGCTGTGCATCAAGACTTGTCACTCTATACTGTACGAATTATTAGAACTAATGACGAAAGAAGCAACCGAAATTAGTTTATCGAAGGATTTAACTTACAGAAAGCGCTCTTTCAGCCTGGCAGAATCACGAATCCGGCACTGTCTTTAATAAACTTGTAAAGAAGTCGCTAGAATGTAGCCGATAATGACACTTCGATATTCTAGCTGGGATCGACCGCGCAGCCACACAGTCAGTTTATGCATATTCTTTATCCCCAATGAACGTCTGTGGCGCTTTTGTCTGGTTTAAATGGTGGAACAGTCAGGGGAAATTGGGGTATAATCGGATATGAGGATGAAACCGGTAACCTTCATATTTCTCTTTACGAGTTGGTAACATTGTTTTTTGGCCTTTAGATCACGAAGATAGCCGGCAACTTCAGTATCGCCAAAGAGGCTTGGTAGTTCCGACGCGTTGTTGTTGAGCAAAACAGTTTGTTACATTTTTGTGGTTGTGTGTCTTTGTGATATTTTGTGTTCAAAAAGGAACTTATGTCGTCGTATTACAAGTTGAAACTAATAATACGATGAATACGATTTATGAGCATGCGTCATATTAAACTATTCTTCACGTTGCTTCTTATGCAGAAGGAATTTTATTGGTAAGATATAGCTGAGATGAAACCGGGTAGCCTAGAAGCAATGAGGTAAACCTTGAGCTACCTGATATTACCCAATGACTTCGTTGCATATAACTTATTTGTGCGTGACGTAAGAGGTATGTGCTTTTAACGGTACGCTTCTTGTGTGTACACGTTTTAATAACTACTATTTAATAATTACATATAGAATTTACTATGATTTTGCAACAAATTTTAGATTATTTTTGTCACTAATAACGTGATTAATTATCTGTTATTGTAGAAGTATAGTGTCATTTGAGATGGGACGACTGAATGCTTTATACGGCCAGGAAATTAAGACATGGTTTAACAGCCATCTTGGAAGAACGGCAACCCAGTACCAAATAGCTTAATTGTTCGGCCCTGCGTATACTAGAACAGCAATAATGCAAAATGACCTATCTGGGTTTAAACAGGCTGGTATTTTGCTCGTTAACGCAAATGCATTTGGCGAAGAGGAATGAACACCATCAGACACAACAGAAAGAATAATGCCAGATTCCCAGAACGCAGCGGAGTCAGTTACTGGTTCCTCTCTACGTCCTGGTCCGTCTACCGAAGTGCAAACACAGTGCTCCTTCACTCTATCAACGGGAAGTGTAAAACAGGCCCTCATTACGAGAGACCATCTTCAAACCAGGTGAAGAGGTAAATGCACTGTGATAACGGAGTCTCCCTGTAAAAATGAATTCAAAAAAATGGTTCAGATGGCTCTGAGCACTATGGGACTTAACTTCTGAGGTCATCAGTCCCCTAGAACTTAGAACTACGTAAACCTAACGAACCTAGGGACAGTACACACATCCAGGCCCGGGGCAGGATTCGAACCTGCGACCCTAGCTGCCGTGCGGTTCCAGACTGTAGTGCCTAGAACCGCTCGGCCACCCCGGCCGGCAAAAATGAACTCAATGCGGCCAAAGCATCTTCCCAGCAGCATATAAAAATTTTTGCACGACTCCGGGTCTGTCATAAAAAAAGTCAGGAGAATCTGAAGACGTGTGAGCCAAACGGTTCTTCTGAAGATGAGAATGAAACTTCTTGTCTTCTTTGCAAAGAGACGTCTCGGCGGAGGTTCGAGTCCTCCCTCGGGCATGGGTGTGTGTTTGTCGTTCGGATAATTTGGGTTAAGTAGTGTGTAAGTTTAGTGTTCAAAATAACTCTGAGCACTATGGGACTTAACATCTACGGTCATCAGTCCCCTAGAACTTAGAACTACTTAAACCTAACTAACCTAAGGACAGCACAAAACACCCAGTCATCACGAGGCAGAGGAAATCCCTGACCTGTAAGCTTAGGAACTGATGATGGTTCAAATGGCTCTGAGCACTATGGGACTTAACTTCTGAGGTCATCAGTCCCCTAGAACTTAGAACTACTTAAACCTAACAAACCTAAGGACATCACACAACACCCAGTCATCACAAAGCAGAGAAAATCCCTGACCCCGTCGGGAATAGAACCCGGGAATCCGGGCGCGGGAAGCGAGAGAACCTTAGCAGTTAAGTCCCATAAGGTTTCACACATATTTGAACATTTTTTTGCAAAGAGGCCCACTCGTGAACGAGAAAATTAGATGATTGGATAAAGTATTTGAAGTGTGTGAGATTTGTACATGGTGGAGTGAGAATGACTTTAACGAATATCGGTGTGTCCCATGCCTCAGACGAAAAATATAACATTGCCTCTTTGTGCTCCACAGAGTACCTGCTTTTACTCCAAGGTAACCGTATATAGCACAGTGCGGTGTTATATTAAAGTCCTAATAGCTCATACATGTTGTTCATGTCTTGTTTATCTTCCACTGAAATAAATTTGGAGTCCCAACAATAAAAACTGTAAACTTTAGCGATCTTTCCTCTTAGCTACCCCAACGTCCCCATACTGAAATGTACAGTAGCTTCATTTGGATGATTCCGAACATGGCCTAATGGTAAATAGCCGGAATGTTAAAAAAAGTAAGTAATAAGGCTGTACTACCGAAATTCAATGGATAGCTGCCATACTCCTCCATTTATAGAGAGCCGCTTTGTTAAATAGAAGATCACGGAGAATATTTCCAAAGCCTCTTCAAAGTTTCCGTTATACTTGTGCCCTTCACTGCACAGTACAGCGCAGCATCTGTCCGTGAAGTGACTCATTTCGCAGGTGCGACGCGGCCCCTTTATGCCGCGGCGCTTTTTCGCAGAGAAGCACGTTTTCCTCCCTCGGAGGGCGTCGTGGCTCTACTTGCGGTCCACGCGGAATGCGCCTCATTACGCCGCCTCGTGTGGAGCGACTGGCTGGCGCTGGTTTCAGCTCGCCGCTTGGGAAACGCCTCTCCTCCCTTCACAGCCGGCCGCTCGCCAGATAAGGCGGCAGATGAAAGGAGGCGGAGCGCCGTAAACGCCCCGCTGCCGACACCGACACAGCTCTGCGGAGAACGTCCAGAGCGGCATCCGCGACGCTGTCTGCTGCAAGTCTGGAATGCTGCTTGCAGCGCGACAGAACTACACCGCCGAGGTTCTACGTTTGGTATCTCCCTCTCAGCCAATTATCTGTCGAGACTCGCTGCATATTTCGGCTGCAAAGGCCGTGACTTACTTGGCTTGAACGGTGACATAAGACACATGTAATAGCGAACCGTCTGCTCCCATTTCGAAACATCTGCACTTTTTCCTTGTTCTGGCGTCCTTCACCTGTCCGCCTCCGTAGCACCTGTTTGAGTCCAAAAACTTTCTTCACCTAGAGTTTGATTTTTAAGGTTCTGTACCTCAGTCCCTAAAAACGGAAGCCTTATGCGATCACTTTCTTGTCTATCTGTCTCTCCGTCCGAATGTTTGAATGTTTTTCTAAGGAACGGGTATACGTTTCAAGGTGAAACTTACACTACTGGCCATTAAAATTGATACACCAAGAAGAAATGCAGATGATAAACGGGCATTCATTGGACAAATATATTATACTAGAACTGACTTGTGACTACATTTTCACGCAATATGGGTGCATAGATCCTGAGAAATCAGTACCCAGAACAACCACCTCTGACCGTAATAACAGCCTTGATACGCCTGGACATTGACTCAGAGCTTGGATGGTGTGTACAGGTACAGCTGCCCATGCAGCTCCAACACGATACCACAGTTCATCAAGAGTAGTGACTGGCGTATTGTGACGAGCCAGTTGCTCGGCCACCATTGACCAGACGTTTTCAGTTGGTGATGTGCTGACCAGGGCAGCAGTTGAACATTTTCTGTGTCCAGAAAGGCCCGTACAGGACCTGCAACATGCGGTCGTGCATTATCCTGCTGAAATGTAAGGTTTCGCACGGATCGAATGAAGGGTAGAGCCACGGGTCGTAACACATCTGAAATGTAACGTCGTCTGTTCAAAGTGCCGTCAATGCGAACAAGAGGGGACCGAGACGTGTAACCACTGGCACGCCATACCATCACACCGGGTGATACGCCAGTATGGCGATGAGGAACACACGCTTCCAATGTGCGTTCACCGCGATGTCGCCAAACACGGATGCGACCATCATGATGCTGTCAACAGAACCTGGATTCATGCGAATAAATGACGTTTTGCCATTCGTGCACCCAGGTTCGTCGTTGAGTACACCATCGCAGGCGCTCCCGTCTGCGATGCAGCGTCAAGGGTAACCGCAGCCATGGTCTCCGAGCTGATAGTCCATGCTGCTGCAAACGTCGTCGAACTGTTCGTGCAGATGGTAGTTGTCTTGCAAACGTCCCCATCTCTTGACTCAGGGATCGAGACGTGGCTGCACGATCCGTTACAGCCATGCGGATGAGATGCCTGTCTTCTCGACTGCTAGTGATACGAGGCCGTTGGGATCCAGCACGGCGTTCCGTATTACCCTCCTGAACCCACCGGTTCCATATTCTGCTAACGGTCATTGGATGTCGACCAACGCGAGCAGCAATGTCGCGATACGATAAACCGCAATCGCGATAGGCTACAATCCGACCTTTATCAAAGTCGGAAACGTGATGCTGCGCAATCGCCTCCTTACACGAGGCATCACAACAATGTTTCACCAGGCAACGCCGGTCAACTGCTGTTTGTGTATGAAAAATTGGTTGCAAACTTACCTCATTTCAGCACGTCGTAGGTGTCGCCACCGGCGCCAACCTTGTGTAAATGCTCTGCATATCACAGCATCTTCTTCTTGTCGGTTAAAATTCGCGTCTGTAGCACGTCATCTTCGTGGTGTAGCAATTTTAATGGCCAGTAGTGTACATTAAAGATTCAGATCTGCGTCTCGATGTAAAAACTTCAAGCCTCTAAGTCAGTGTAATCAAAAAATATGGCCATATATGTCACATATTTTGCACTCGCAAACTCACCCATCACAACCTACAATGTATATACCGTTCACCTAGAATCATAAAATTTGGCAAGAAGCAAGGTTTCACACTAGAACCAAAGTGGAAAAAGATCAGAAAATTTTTAATTTGTTACTATACGACACGAAAAAAATTGTCATTTGCTATCTGGCTGCCTTTCCGTCTGAACGTCCTTCCGTCTGTCAAGCCCCCTTTTTCTCAGGAACAGGTAGCCACATAAAGTTAAAATTTCTGTCATACTGAGCCGTATCTCTCTTGGAGGTATAATAAACGTTAGCTTCTAAATCAACGCAATCCAAAGATACAGCGATTTATGACACGGGTTTTGATACTCGCCAACTCACTCATCAAAACCTGTAAGGTACTCCCCACTTGTCCTAAAATCATGATATTTGTCAAGAGAAATTGTTTCGCAGTACAAGTAAAGTGGTAAAAAATCAGAAAACTGTTAATTTATAGTTATATCACACGAAAATAATATTTGTTTTGTCATTTGTGTTCCGACTTCAAACCTGAAATTAAAATATTCTCTTCCAAAGTCTTGTAATCCATGGGACCAATATCTTACAAGTATCCATGACGGCAACATGGCAGAAATCGTCGAGGTTCTCGATTCCCGGAATGGATGGACTGTCTGTATATGTAATTAAGTTTGCACAGAAGCGTCAGTACTCGAGCCCTACTCGCACGTGGGAAGTTTTGTTATAAACATGTGACTATTTAATATTAGCAAGAAGCAAGAATTTCAGTTAGAGAGATGAAAACAGAAAAATAGAAGAAAATTCATTACGTCAGAAAGAAAATAGATCTTCCATTTAGAATAGTTGTTAGCTTTTAGAAACGTCGTCGTCGTCTTCCTTTCAACGATTAGGCTACTGGTTGCTCCTAACTCACAAAGAAAACCATTCGCGCCTTTTTCGAAGTCTTCCAGAATATATTTCCCCATTCGGCTTGTAGTTAAGGATCTTCTGGAAAATTTTATGACCTGGCTTCTTCATGAGGCGTTCTCTAGAATTTTCAGGCTACTGTTCACCTTTTTCATTCACGCTGAAAATAGTTAATTCTGTTCTAATACATTCATTTCTAGTTATGTCTCTTCCGCAGGAATTCTAGTCGCAGAGGATACTAATCCAAGAGAACAGCCTAGGGTAACGTTCTCTACTCTGTTTTGTAAATAAAAACTAAATCAAGCAAATGATGAACTACGTATTCCACAAAAACTTAACTTCTCTAATAGAATAGCGTTTCTCCTCTTTGATTGCTGTTTACCTCTGGCGTTAATCCAACTTGATAAGAATCCCAGATCGCCGAACAATTATTCGAGAATTGGTAACCCCGAGGATTTTTCTAAGCGACCCGTTAGGATTACTTCATTAAAGCTCTGAATCTGACATCTTCCTTCCACATGGTCGGCTTAACTTGGTCTTTCCACCGCTCCGGACCGAACTTCCTAGATACCTAAAAATAGCAGCGACTGATCGCCGATTAATAATCAAAATAATGGGATTTTTTCGTCTATTTACGAGAATTTATTACTTTTATGTACGTTCAGGGCGAATTGTTAATTTTTGCACCAGATGACAGTCACCTACAAATCTCTCTCCATTTTCTAACAAGTTGGCAATCATGTTGTTTCCTAGTATGCCACTCCCCTACACAACAGAGTTCCACCCCGTATATGGATACCCTGCAAACCACACTTCAGTGCCCAGCGTAGTGTTCATCGAACCAATAGAATGAACATGTGAGAACTGTGGTAAGGAAGGCCAATGGTCCACTTCGGTTTATTGGGAGAATTTTAGGAAAGAGTGGTTCACCTGTAAGGGAGACCACATATAGGACGCTGGTGCGACCGGTTCTTGAGTACTGCTCGAGCGTTTGGGATCCGTACCAGGTCAGATTGAAGGAAGACATTGAAGCAATTCAGAGGCTGTCTGCTAGATTTGTTATCGCTAGGTTCAAACAACAGGTAAGTCGTTACGGAGATGCTTCGGGAAGTAATATTGGAGTCCCTGGAGAGAAGGTGACGTTCTTGTCGAGAAACACTGTTGAGAAATTTAGAGAGCCGCCATTTGAAGCCGACTGCCGAACAATTCCACTGCCTCCAACGTACATTTCACGTAAGTACCACGAAGATAAGATACGAGAAATTAGGGCTCGTACTGAGGCGTACAGACAGTCGTTTTTCCCTCGCCCTATTTGCGAGTGGAACAGGAAAGGAAATGACTTGTACTTGTACAAGGTACACTCCACCACGCATCGTACGGTGGCTTGCGGAGTATCTACGTAGATGTAGATGTAAAATAGTTTACCAGTCGTAAACGTGTAACAATACATAAGAACAATGGATCCTATCCGAAAGGCACTGGAGACGGCGGTCGAAGACAGTCAGTTTTAAATCCGATAGGAAATTCTATTGTCAGTGGATGCGTGTCCATCTCCACCAGATTCTGAGTGAAGACTGCGAAGTGAATTGCTTCTAGTGGAAATTTTGGAGTCAGGTACACCAAAAAAGTCGACTGATTACATAAATCTGCACGTGTTCAAGGGGCCAAACGACACATACTGGACAAGACCTTTCTGGAGGGATGTAGTGTAGTTCAATGAGTCCCGACTTTGCCTTTTTTCCAACATTTTAAGGCGTCGAGAGCAATTTGTAATTGGGGGTATGTGAAGGATATATCTCAGACTGTAGGTAGTTCTGTGATGTTTTGGTGGTGATTTGCGTGACATAGCTTGGATCCACCCACTCAAGTTACTGTGAGCATGATCCGAGATACGTATTTCAACTTTCTCTGTGATCAAGCATTGCCCGTTGTACTTCTTCGTGTCGAGTATGCTGTGGACACTCCAGTCTTCCAAGACGACAACAGACGTGTTCACAGAGCTTGGTGAACGTTGAGGCACCCTGCCGCACTTCGGCTGGTGAAGTGTTACATTTGTATAAGAGCTTTAATTTTCGCGTAGCGTTCGTTAGCAACCTGTTTCTGGTGTGTATGTGCGTTTTATTTTCTTCGAATACACGAAAGTTCTGCGTAAATCTTTGTAAGTCAGGAACCATCTAATGTAAATGCAATCGTGCTAGTATATTCCGGAAAATCGGCGATACAAAGTCAGCCTGTGGCTGGAACAAAACGTATGTATGAAGTTGTTTTTCTTTTGTCTTTTGGCCGCACGGGGCGGTCGCGCGGTTTGAGGCGTCCTGTCACGGACTGCGCGGCCGCTCCCGCCGGAGGTTCGAGTCCTCCCTCGGGCATGGGTGTCCGTGTTGTTCTTAGCATATATTAGTTTATGTAGTGTGTAAGTCTAGGGACCGATGACCTATGCAGTTTGGTGCCTTAGGAATTCACACACATTTGAATATTTGATTTTCTTGTCTTTTGGTAAGATTGTAGCTCAGCTTATTAGGGTTTCGTGACTCAGTCTGTATAAAGGGAACTCTTACAGCATTACTTTGTTGCCTGTCTGTTAAGAATCTACTTTCTCAGGAAGGAGTAGATGTATCAGGTTGAAATTTCTATCGTATATTAAGGTCTATGGTACATCGGAAGTGTAAATATTTTAAGCTTCTAAGTCATTTCAATCAAAAGATCGACCATTTATGTCACATATTTTGAAACACGAAAACTCATTCATCAAATTCTTCGGCGACTTCTAAACATGAAATTTGGCAAGAAGTAAGGTTTCACAGTACAAGTAAAGTAAAAAATCTGAAACTTTTTAAATTGTAATTGTTGTTGTTGTTGGTGTGGTCTTCAGTCCTGAGACTGGTTTGATGCAGCTCTCCATGCTACTCTATCCTGTGCAAGCTTCTTCATCTCCCAGTACCTACTGCAACCTACATCCTTCTGACTCTGCTCAGTGTATTCATCTCTTGGTCTCCCCCTACGATTTTTACCCTCCACGCTGCCCTCCGATACTAAATTGGTGATCCCTTGATGCCTCAGAACATGTCCTACCAACCGATCCCTTCTTCTGGTCAAGTTGTGCCACAAACTTCTCTTCTCCCCAATCCTATTCAATACTTCCTCATTAGTTATGTGATCTACCCATCTAATCTTCAGCATTCTTCTGTAGCAACACATTTCGAAAGCTTCTATTCTCTTCTTGTCCAAACTATTTACCGTCCATGTTTCACTTCCATACATGGCTACACTCCATACAAATACTTTCAGAAATGACTTCCTGACACTTAAATCTATACTCGATGTTAACAAATTTCTCTTCTTCAGAAATGCTTTCCTTGCCATTGCCAGTTTACATTTTATATCCTCTCTACTTCGACCATCATCAGTTATTTTTCTCCCCAAATAGCAAAACTCCTTTACTACTTTAAATGTCTCATTTCCTAATCTAACACCCTCAACATCACCCGACTTAATTAGACTACATTCCATTATCCTCGTTTTTCTTTTGTTGATGTTCATGTTATATCCTCCCTTCAAGACACCATCCATTCCGTTCAACTGCTCTTCCAAGTCCTTTGCTGTCTCTGACAGAATTACAATGTCATCGGCGAACCTCAAAGTTTTTATTTCTTCTCCATGGATTTTAATACCTACTCCGAATTTTTCTTTTGTTTCCTCTACTCCTTGCTCAATATACAGATTGAATAACATCGGGGAGAGGCTACAACCCTGTCTTACTCCCTTCCCAACCACTGCTTCCCTTTCATGTCCCTCGACTCTTATAACTGCCATCTGGTTTCTGTACAAATTGTAAATAGCCTTTCGCTCCCTGTATTTTACCCCTGCCACCTTTTGACTTTGGAAGAGAGTATTCCAATTTAAATTGTCAAAAGCTTTCTCTAAGTCTACAAATGCTAGAAACGTAGGTTTGCCTTTCCTTAATCTTTCTTCTAAGATAAGTCGTAAGGCAGTATTGCCCCACGTGTTCCAGTATTTCTACGGAATCCAAATTGATCTTCCCCGAGGTCGGCTTCTACTAGTTTTTCCATTCGTCTGTAAAGAATTCGCGTTAGTATTTTGCAGTTGTGGCTCATTAAACTGATTGTTCGGTAATTTTCACATCTGTCAACACCTGCTTTCTTTGGGATTGGAATTAATATATTCTTCTTGAAGTCTGAGGGTATTTCGCCTGTTTCATACATCTTGCTCACCAGACGGTAGAGTTTTGTCAGGACTGGCTCTCCCAAGGCCGTCATTAGTTCCAATGGAATGTTGTCTACTCCGGGGACCTTGTTTCGACTCAGGTCTTTCAGTGCTCTGTCAAACTCTTCACGCAGTATCGTATCTCCCATTTCATCTTCATCTACATCCTCTTCCATTTCCATAATATTGTCCTCAAGTACATCGCCCTTGTATAGACCCTCTATATACTCCTTCCACCTTTCTGCTTTCCCTTCTTTGCTTAGAACTGGGTTTCCATCTGAACTCTTGATGTTCATACAAGTGGTTCTCTAAATCTCCAAAGGTCTCTTTAATTTTCCTGTAGGCAGTATCTATCTTACCCCTAGTGAGATAAGCCTCTACATCCTTTCATTTGTCCTCTAGCCATCCCTGCTTAGCCATTCTGCACTTCCTGTCGATCTCATTTTTAAGACGTTTGTATTCCTTTTTGCCTGCTTCATTTATTGCATTTTTATATTTTCTCCTTTCATTAATTAAATTCAATATTTCTTCTGTTACCCAAGGATTTCTACTAGCCCTCGTCTTTTTACCTACTTGATCCTCTGCTGCCCTCACTACTTCATCCTTCAAAGCTATCATTCTTCTTCTACTGTATTTCTTTCCCCCGTTCCTGTCAATTGTTCCCTCATGCTCTCCCTGAAACTCTGTACAACCTCTGGTTCTTTCAGTTTATCCAGGTCCCATCTCCTTGAATTCCCACCTTTTTGCAGTTTCTTCAGTTTTAATCTACAGTCCATAACCAATAGATTGCGGTCAGAGTCCACATCTACCCCTGGAAATGTCTTACAATTTAAAACCTGGTTCCTAAATCTCTGTCTTACCATTATATAATCGATCTGATACCTTTTAGTATCTCCAGGGTTCTTCCATGTATACAACATTCTATCATGATTCTTAAACCAAGTGTTAGCTATGATTAAGTTGTGCTCTGTGCAAAATTCTACCAGGCGGCTTCCTCTTTCATTTCTTAGCCCCAATCCATATTCACCTACTATGTTTCCTTCTCTTCCTTTTCCTACACTCGAATTCCAGTCACCCACGACTATTAAATTTTCGTCTACCTTCACTATCTGAATAATTTCTTTTATTTCATCATTCATTTCTTGAATTTCTTCGTCATCTGCAGATTGTAATTATATCACATAAAATATATTCTGCCACTTGAACATACAAATACATTGCACTCATCATTCGTCAAAAGCACAGCTGAAAACACTACTGCATGCAAACATAAAACGCAAGTGTAGTCATGTTTTAGTAAGTAAATAAAAATGTTTTATTTAATCTTCTTTCCCTACATACGCAAAGTGAAGTCTCCCGCTCGCTTCTTTTTGTATTTCCGACCTAGTCTGATGAACTACTGCAGAGATTTTGGTACTGTCTTGGAATTCCCGGGACTAGTACCGATATCGATTACAGACAAAAATCGTTGATCTTCTCGATTGCCAGGCTGGATGAACTACATATACACTCGTACGTAATTAAGTTCGTGCCGAACATTCCGTGCCGGCCGCGGTGGTCTAGCGGTTCTGGCGCTGCAGTCCGGAACCGCGGGACTGTTACGGTCGCAGTTTCGAATCCTGCCTCGGGCATGGTTGTGTGTGATGTCCTTAGGTTAGTTAGGTTTAAGTAGTTCTAAGTTCCAGGGCACTTATGACCTAAGATGTTGAGTCCCATAGTGCTCAGAGCCATTTTTTTTAACATTCCGTGCGCGTGTCCTATACGCACTTGGCCAACTTATCTTCACATGTCTTCTTTCTCAATTTGCCTCAGTAAGCAGACGCATGTTGTAAGTGTATAGATGTTTGGTGCTTTTGATCTTGGAATTAAATATTAACCAGGTGTAAGAAACTCTTGTTATTCTTATCATAAGTTCTCCTAGTGTGTGCATTAACATGTTTGTATTACCACTGATAAATACTGTTCGCCGCGCTGGATTAGCCGAGCGGTCTAAGACGCTGCAGTCATGGACTGTGCGGCTGGTCCCGGCGGAGGTTCGAGTCCTCTCTCGGGCATGGGTGTGTGTGTGTGTTTGTCATTAGGATAACTAAGGTTAAGTAGTATGTAAGCTTAGGGACTGATGACCTTAGCAGTTAAGTCCCATACGATTTCACACACATTTGAGCATTAATACTGTTCGAGATCGCTTTGGCTGAGACAGCGAAGTCTGCAGATCATTGTGAAGAGACGTAGTGACTCATAGCATATCGCGGCCCTGACAGTAGACGCCGATCATTTTGATGTGTCTTGTGCTTATCACGTGCAAGAAATTATTGTGAATGATTCGGTCATTTGTCTCTGATCAATGATGCTGTGGGGCTTCGATCCCGCCACCAATTTCATCAGGGCCTTAGCACCTGGTGTGACATTTACAGTTGCTCATTAGAGTATTGCTATTGACCTCTTGTCACACTGCCGGCCAATAGCAATTTCAGTAGCAGCGACTATGGCTCTCCTCCCATCCAGATTAACTGTTTTCGCCGTAGCTCAGGTTGCGCTCTGTTTTCGTGCAAGAGGTAGTTTTCCTGTATTTTTTTTTTCCGTGTGGCCACCTTTCCTTGCATAGTTGTCGAGAAGGCGGTACGTGTCCCTGACGATCTCCTAGTAACGGTCACGTGCTCGCCGCCTACCTGTCCGTTCTCCCGTGATGCAACAGAAGGGCACGGACGGCATTATTTACAGAAACTGTTAACAATAGCAGGTGTCTGCTTATTCGTCCAGCGTGGGTTTACAGTTCAGCACTTCCGTCTGTCTTCCCTGTCTCCCACAGATATGCAAATTCTTCCCACGTAAAACATGTACTGCCTGCTGCGTAGAACGTCAAGACTACAGGAGTATGCAGACTTCTGCGGTGACAGCTTTTTCCAAGAATTTCTAGTGTACGTGGAGGATGGTTTAACCTATGAAAGGTACACCTGTGTGTTACTAAAACCCATTTTACAGCCATCAGACGGCGTTGGAGTCAAATGTAGAAAGACAGAACTGAATGTGATTTAAGGCCCTCTAGAGACAGTTAGGACAGAACGTAAGTTCCGATTGACAAACATGCAGGAAGATACGGTCTGATATTTTATAAATTTGAAGATGGTCCACAGGCACAGGAGTAACAGCGATCTGGTTATATCTGGGTTAAAAGAATAGTCTAGATCGCAATAGTATTTTATTAAATACCTGTTTAGACTTCATGTAGAAGTCATCTTCAGAAAATGAACTCTGTAAGAGCAAGAGTAGTAAAGCTACAGAACTGATGAATATCATGTCAGAGGAAAGTATAATCTACATCTGCATCTACATTTATACTCCGCAAGCCACCCAACGGTGTGTGGCGGAGGGTACCTTAAGGGGAGCTGGAGGTGGTCAAATCCAAAAAATTACGATTTTTTTTTTTTGCTACCGAAAATTAATTGGAACATTCCTCTTTAATGTAAACTTTGAATTATTGTTCTACTCGCCCTAAAAGTGGAGTTATTACCATTTTCCCCCGCGCCTGCAGAGGAAATGGGCGGCGGCTGAATGCTTCTAACACCCTCTCGTGACTTCCTGACGAACTGCCTGGGATTTTCTCGGCCTGTTACGCATTCAGCGCCTTATGTTACGCATACAGCGAGTGTGCAAGGGTTGGCTACATTGTTTTCTGTGACAAATGAAGCGCTAAGAGCGCGGAACATCGTCTCTCTGCTGTTTACCGTTTCGGCTTCGAAGGCTCAAACAAACTTTGGGTTCAAGTAAGCTCAGTGATGGAAAGACAATAGGAGGGAGAGGCAGGCTTATTGATGAGGTGATTGAACGTCTACAGAGATACTATGGGTATGCTATAAGGCAAAATACTAGTAATGTTAGTGACATGCGAAAAGCAGTGTGGGCATTGTTCCTTCATACTGCCTCTTCCAATGAATACCCTCAACACAGCCTGTGCCCAAAAGATTCCTGGTGCAAATATAATGCAAAAAAGGACTATGATCACAAACATGGTTTGCCAGCAGCTGTGATAAATGCAATGAAACCAATTTTTCATGACTTAGCACAGCCAGAATTGTTACACAAATGTCTACACGGAAAGACGCAGAATCCTAATGAGAGCGTAAACAATTTGATTTGGAAAGTGATTCCTAAAAGGGTGTATGTAAGCATAAAAACACTGCACTTTGGCATTTATGATGCAATAGCAACCTACTACCAAGGGAACAGTGTGAAGTGTGAAGTTCTGAAGGCACTAGGATTTACAGCTGTACGAGCACTAAGAAATATTGACAGAGAAAGGATAAGAGGAGCAGAAAGAAGAGAAAGGCATATGAAGTATGATGGAACAACAGGCAGAAAAGAAGACTGAAGAGGAAGCTTTTGGAGGATGAAGAAGAAGACCCTGATAATCCATACTATAGTGCAGGAATGTATTGAGAAGCTTTGATAGCCATTTCCCGTAAATTAGAATTTTTCGAATATAAGGAACATTTTCTCAAAATCCACTCAAGCTAGATCATCATCATCATCATCATCATCATCATTTAAGACTGATTATGCCTTTCAGCGTTCAGTCTGGAGCATAGCCCCTCTTATACAGTTCGTCCATGATCCCCTATTCAGTGCTAACATTGGCGCCTCTTCTGATGTTAAACCTATTACTTGAAAATCATTCTTAACCGAATCCAGGTACCTACTCCTCGGTCTGCCCCGACTCCTACTACCCTCTACTGCTGAATCCATGAGTCTCTTGGGTAACCTTGCTTCTCCCATGCGTGTAACATGACCCCACCATCTAAGCCTGTTCGCCCTGACTGCTACATCTATAGAGTTCATTCCCAGTTTTTCTTTGATTTCCTCATTGTGGACACCCTCCTGCCATTGTTCCCATCTACTAGTACCTGCAATCATCCTAGCTACTTTCATATCCGACTCAAGCTAGAGAGATGAAATTTTTATACAGCGCTCCTAGTGGTCAAACTTACATTGTAACACAGCTATTTGGCAATATGTTCAGTAGTTTCATTTCAGTTTAATTATAAAGCAAGTATTTGTAAAAAAATTTGGGTCATTAATAAAAAAAATAATTGGAAGGAAACTAGAAAAGATACTCCAAAATACCTCTGTCATAACTGCAATACTAAACCACTCTATATGTAAAAAAAAATTCAAATTTTTCTATTTGGTAGTTTATTCATAAATGTTCCTCAAACTTAGTGATTTTAACATGGGCAGCATAGGCACCTCCGGCTCCCCTTAAGGCGGGTCCACACTGAGCGCGCAGTGCTGCGCCGCGCCGCGCCGCGCAGTTTTCCGGCTGTTGTCGGTACATCAAAGGAAGTGGCGCGTTTGCGCGCGCTGAGTTTAGACGGGGCTTCGGCTCGCTCCATGTTCAGACCGTGCGCGCGCTCCAACTGGAACACAGTGCGCGCCTCGGAGCGGCGCGGCAGGGCGCGAACGGCGCACTCCTCCCTGTTACAGCTGTGCGCGGGGTGCAGCAACGCGGCGCAGCACGGAGCGCTCAGTATAATCATTTCATGTACTCCATCTACATCTACATCTACATCTACATTTATACTCCGCAAGCAGCCAACAGTGTGCGGCGGAGGGCACTTTATGTGCCACTGTCATTACCTCCCTTTCCTGTTCCAGTCGCGTATGGTTCGCAGGAATAACGACTGCCTGAAAGCCTCCGTGCGCGCTCGAATCTAATTTTACATTCGCGATCTCCTCGGGAGGTATAAGTAGGGGGAAGCAATATATTCGATACCTCATCCAGAAACTCACCCTCTCGAAACCTGGACAGCAAGCTACACCGCGATGCAGAGCGCCTCTCTTGCAGAGTCTGCCACTTGAGTTTACTAAACATCTACGTAACGCTATCACGCTTACCAAATAACCCTGTGACGAAACGCGCCGCTCTTCTTTCGATCTTCTCTATCTCCTCTGTCAACCCGTTCTGGTACGGATCCCGCACTGATGAGCAACACTCAGATATAGGTCGAACGAGTGTTTTGTAAGCCACCTCCTTTGTTGATGGACTACATTTTCTAAGAACTCTCCCAATGAATCCCAACCTGTCACCCGCCTTACCAACAATTAATTTTATATGATCATTCCACTTCAAATCGTTCCGTACGCATACTCCCAGACATTTTACAGAAGTAACTGCTACCAGTGTTTGTTCCGCTATCATATAATCATACAATAAAGGATCCTTCTTTCTATGTATTCGCAATACATTACATTTGTCTATGATAAGGGTCAGTTGCCACTTCCTGCACGAAGTGCCTATCCGCTGCAGATCTTCCTGCATGTCGCTGCAATTTTCTAATGCTGCAACTTCTCTGTATACTACAGCATCATCCGCGAAAAGCCGCATGGAACTTGCGACGCTATCTACTAGGTCATTTATATATATTGTGAAAAGCAATGGTCTCACAACACTCCCCTGTGGCACGCCAGAGGTTACTTTAACGTCTGTAGACGTCTCTGCATTGAGAACAACATGCTGTGTTCTGTTTGTTAAAAACTCTTCAATCCAGCCACACAGCTGGTCTGATATTCCTTAGGCTCTTACTTTGTTCATCAGGCGACAGCGCCGAACGGTATCGAACGCCTTCCGGAAGTCAAGGAAAATGGCATCTACCCTGGAGCCTGTATCTAATATTTTCTGGGACTCATGAACAAATAAAGCGAGTTGGGTCTCACACGATCGCTGTTTCCGGAATCCATGTTGATACCTACAGAGTAGATTCTGAGTTTCCAGAAATGTCATGATACGCGAGAAAAAAGATGTTCTAAAATTCTACAACAGATCGATGTCAAAGATATAGGCCTATAGTTTGCGCATCTGCTCGACGACCCTTCTTGAAAACTGGAACTACCTGTGCTCTTTTCCAATCATTTGGAACCTTCCGTTCCACTAGATACTTGCGGTACACGGCTGTTAGAAGGGGGGGCAAGTTCTTCCGCGTGCTGTGTGTAGAATCGAATTGGTATCCCGTCAGGTCCAGCGGACTTTCCTCTGTTAATGCAGTAGTGAGGTAGCATTTACCAGTCTGGCAGGTGCTGGCGGCCTCTCGGATGCTCACGCGGCAACACGATCGTAAACTGCTCGCTGATGGCTGTGGAGCCACAGGTTAAATAGTGAGCAAATTTCTCGCAGGTTGCTCGAAAACTGGAAAAACATCGTTACCACATGAGGGCGTTTAGTTGGTAAATGCTGGATATTAGCAAAATACCTTCATGCACTGGTGTTACATTGCGAATAATACAATGAGAATTCAGGTGCTAAATACACAAGTAATAAAATACATTAAAAGATCAGTGTATAACTATTACACAATGCCCTCTAGTCATACCGGCTACTAGAGGAGACGCTGTTGCAGTGGTGCCATGGTGACCGAAATGGCAGCTAGGGCATCACACAAATACATACGAGTATGCCGACTGTAACCGTAGTAACGATAAATAGTTAATACCTTCAAAGAACTTTGAGTGGATGACTCATAGCATGGGTTGCTGGGGAAAATAGCTCGATGTCGTCGTATGGCCCAGCCGCGCACTCTGCTTTCATGCCCCGCAACTAATTTGCTGCCAATAATACCATGTACCTGTGATCCTGCACTCAACCGGTCTATAAATTGGCTACAATTGCGAGTTAATAAAGTACACAGGAATATAAAATAAAAGTTAAACGAATGATTTAATAACAAGGGTTCTATTCTAACGTCTGTAATTCATGTAGAACAAAGAATTATGCTGAGTAATGTTTTTCAAAGGAACGACATCTCAAATAAACGAGAAGTGGTCGTACGATAATCGATTAAACTACCGACAGAAAATATCCTTATCAAATGCAGTAAAGTTACGCTGAGAGCGTTAAGAGAATGGTAGCAAAAGCCCCAAACTAAATAGTCATCGAAGATACGTGTGAATTAAGTCCATTTCGGAATCCGAGTTAACGCAGTATTCATCACCTCAAAACAGTTCACAGTTCAACGTGATGATTCACAAATTAACACACACCATGCTGCCTTGCACGAGCTCCGCTGAACCCATGGACGGTCAATTGAATGTTCCCCAGAGCATAATGGAGGCGCTGCCAGCTTGTTTCCGCCCCGAAGTATAGGTGTCCCTTGATGGATTCTCGCCCTCCCATCGGCATGATGAAGGAGGAGTCGGGTATCATCAGACCAGGCAATGCTCTGCTGCTGCACAAACTTCCAGTGCCGGTAGTCACGTGGCCATTTCAGTCTTAGTTGTCGATGACGTGGTGTTAACGTTGGAAAATGGATGGGTCGTTGGCTGTGCCGGCCCATCGTAAGGAGTGCTCGGTGCATTGTGAGTTCACACACACTTGCACTCTGCCCAGCATTGAAATCTGATGTTCGTCCCACCACAGTTCGCCACCTGTCCTGTTTTACCAGTATGCCCAGCTCACGACGTCCGACATGTGTAGTGAGGGGTGGCCACACAATCCCACGACGTCGTCTGGACGTGGTTTCACCTTGGTTTCGCAACGTGTTGAAGACACTCACCACAGCACTCCTCGAACACTCGACAGGCCGCGCAGTTTCCGAAATGCTAGTACAGAGTCCCCGTGCCATCGCAGTCTGCCCTCGGTCAAACTGAGACTGATCGCGCACCTTCCCAATTCTACACACGGACAGCTCGCTCACTGATACAGCTTGCACCGAGCTTGTGTCTGACTAGAGGTTCGTTTGAGCAGTTACCAGAAAGCGCCAGACAACAGGCTGCACTGCGCATGCGCAGCTACGATGACATAGGCAGCCCGTGCTTGGTGCTTGCTCTGCTCATACACTTCTCGTCGTATTTCTGGCGGGGCATCACGTGACCATGTGTAGCCGTGCCGCCCGTGTGGCATGTTGTTGAGAGAACATACTGAGTTGTACTTAGAGCAATTGTTTTATGATATCCCACACAGATAAAGGATGCAAATAAGGAAGCAGTTCTTGGCAAAATATCATTTCAAAATTAGACTCCACAGCTCGAAGTACCACAAAATTTTGCTAAGGGGTGACTTTGACAGATTTTTTTTTTAATTCGTACTCTGCAATATTGTTATGTGGCATTCCCAACAGGTTTACATCTACACAGCGCTGCAAAAAGCTACTAGGATGGAATACAAATTACTTGCAACAAAAAAAAAAGAGACAGTTTCTTGTGTAGCTTACACCGGAATAAAGGACAATAAATTTCATGACTATTTCAAAATGTGAAAAAATTAACATGGTTGTCTGTGAGGCAAAGAAACTGTACAACTGACAATTTATATTCTACTCTAGGAATAAAGATGAAGCCATGTGGGGAGTTAAAACGATAAAACATGGTATGCTGCCAGTCTAAAATTTAGCATAGAATGGCATTCTATAAATTTAAGACGTAAACACAAATTAAGAAATAACTTCAGGCCCAGAGGAAGTACTAGACAAGTGCCTTGTGATCGAAAAACACTTTCACAGAAGGCAGATCTATAAAATTCGGCTACAGCTGTCATATTCGAAACAAAATATTTAGTTCAAAACTACTGACCAAATTTGCCTACTTAGCTTCAAGTCAATGTTTACGTATGTTCGTACGTATATAGCATTAAGAGATCTTACAGTGTCATAAAAGGAACAGGACATCAGAGAATACTCCAGCAGCATCGGAATTTCATAAACCATACTAAAATGCTTCATTCCGCTCTAATTGCACATTTCTATGTCCAGATGGACTCTGAAGTACCTGATATTCAGCTTTTCATGTGGTTCTCGTGATACCAATTTTCTTGGAGGTCCAGTACTGTATTCTCATGTTTGGTTCTTTATTATGGTATGACGTCATTCGTCCCAGAAAATGAAAATTTGCACTTTAAATTGAACGAGGTTGAAAGTCGCCAATTGCGCGGAATGAAATGCTTCCTTTCTAATAAACTAACTGCCTCAGCGGAAAAAAAAGACTGGAGCAAATTTCTCTATAAAACAGACATAAATAGCTTCATTAGACGTTAATGGTTGATTGCTAATAACGTGGAAATAATATAAAATCAGAAAATTGAAACTACTAACTTATTTTGTCTTTCATGGTTATGAGAATGTATATTAATTCACTTGATGGCTCCCGGCCACACAAGTCTGTTTTGTTTTCATTTGACGTGGGAGCTGTAACCGAAGACACGAAACATATACACGGCCACGGGTCACGTGGGGAAGGACCCCCCCACTAAAATTCAGCTTGCTCTGAGCATGCGCGAATCTGGCAGCTTGGGCGCGCCAGGAAAATTTTTCCGGGTAGCTTCTGGCTACTTGCTGCTACTGCTCGTACACCAAACAGCCACGCTCCAAGTAGCCAGAAGCGGGAGGAAGGCACTGCTCATACGCGAATTCAGCTCTGCGCATGCGCACGAGCCCGCTGGCAACTGCTCATACGAACCTTAGCAGTCATTCCTCGTCAGGTGGCGCCACTACCGCCTGGACGGATTTTTATCGATAGTAGGCAGCTGGTCGTAATGTTCTGGCCGAGTGTTGTGCACAGTAAGGTGGCAGCTTCCATTCCACTACACCAACAGTCGGAAAAGCTGAGGATAAAGAAGTTATGCCAGGTGTCTGCAATCCAGCGAACTGTTTTCTGCAGCCTTGGGAGAGATCTTAAAAAATCATTAAACTTGAATGAAGAATTGATACCCTTAAACGCCCCTCAGGTGAAGAGTGATCCAGAAGAATTCCAGCAAAGGATGGAGGAAGTGAAGAGCCCAATTGTGTTGGGATGCCAGAACATTACTCCCAGTAAAACCAAAATAGAGTACAATCAGTACGATAACAGGGCAACTGAAAAGAGTAATGGTGAATTTATAGAAACAGTAGACGAATCTGCGTGCTTAGGACAACTGAAAGCAACGAGCCTATTGACACTTAACAGAAACAAGCACGAGGGTAAAAACGGCTCGGTGTTCATTCGGGAAACTGAGAGCCGTTAGACGTAAATTACCGATGTGCTAAAGTTAAAGGACTACCACTAGTGTATTCTGCCAGTGCCAAATTATATTAGAAGTAAACCAGCTCAAAAACTTAGGGTCAGTCCGGAACCGCGCGACTGCTACGGTCGTAGGTTCGAATCCTGCCTCGGGCATGGATGTGTGTGATGTCTTTAGGTTAGTTAGGTTTAAGTAGTTCTAAGTTCTAGGAGACTGCTGACCACAGATGTTAAGTCCCATAGTGCTCAGAGCCATTTGAACCATTTTTTTGAAAACTTAGGGTTGCCAAACCAGTAATGGAAATATGGATTTTAGGCATAACATGAAGGGGCAGAAAAACAAAGACCGTTACCAAACTAGTGCCATGCATTTAGCAAGATGTAACATTTGGGCGATAGACTACGAAGGTTCTGTGTTGGATGATGGACTAGTAACAAGAAAGAAACAGAAAACTTCTGATCCGGAAAGCTCAAGATCGTAATTTCTGGATACGTCTGGAAGAAGTTTATGTTGTGCAGTGGGCGATAAATGGCTAATGAATTACTAATGTAATTCGTCATAAATGATACGAAGAGTAGCACTGTCTGCCGCTGCAATACTAACAGAAAAAAATTACCTCCGTTACGCATTGCTGTATCTGTCAGTGGCTCAGAAAGAAGATTGGCATTCAGCGACAGAAACCTATAAACATGTGCCCAATGACATAAAATACGATATATAATAGGTAAGAAAACAACTTTTTAATCTGAAATCAGTTTTCCTGGATAAGTTCTCCTATTCATTGGACGAATGTTTCATCAAAGACTGCGTTTTATTGGCAGGACACTTAGGAAATGTAGGAGACTGCCTACACTACGCTTGTCCGTCCTCTTTTAGAATACTGCTGCGCGGTGTGGGGTCGTTACTAGATAGGACTGACGGAGTACATCGAAAAAGTTCAAAGAAGCGCAGCACGTTTTGTATCATCGCGAAATATGGGAGAGAGTGTCACTGAGATGATACAGGATTTGGACTGGACATCATTAAAAGAAAGGCGCTTTCGTTGCGACGGAATCTTCTCAGCCGGCCGAAGTGGCCGTGCGGTTAAAGGCGCTGCAGTCGGGAACCGCAAGACCGCTACGGTCGCAGGTTCGAATCCTGCCTCGGGCATGGATGTTTGTGATGTCCTTAGGTTAGTTAGGTTTAACTAGTTCTAAGTTCTAGGGGACTAATGACCTCAGAAGTTGAGTCCCATAGTGCTCAGAGCCATTTGAACCATTTTTTTGGAATCTTCTCACGATATTCCAGTCGCCAACTTTCTCCTCCGAATGCGAAAATATTTTGTTCACGCCGATCTAAATAAGGAAAAACGATCACCACGATAAAATAAGGGAAATCAAAGCTCGTACGGAAAGCTATAGGTGTCCGTTCTTTCCGAGCGCTATACGAATTGGAATAATAGAGAATTGTGAAGGTGGTTCGATGAACCCTCTGCCAGGCACTTAAATGTGATTTGCAGAGTATCCTTGTAGATGTAGATGTAGAAACAGTGAGAGGATGTGTAATACAGTAGACAAATATATTTCCTTTCTTGTCAACACTGTGTTTCACTTGTAAGACTAGTAATGACAAAGTTTAATATGTTTATTTTTATGAAATTACAGCCTCTGTGTATTAGAATTTTGTAAATCGATAGCATGCAGAAGTACTCCAAGAAAAGCATGGATACAAAGCCTGTATGTAAACTGACTCGTTCCCTCATTTCGGTAGAAATCGTACAAATGACGTGTGGGTGATGTAACTGATTAAAACAGTCCCTCCGCCTCCGGTCTTGTGTATTTGGAAAATCGTTCTGTGCCGTTCAAATCCACGTCCGGCTATCCAGATTCAGGTTTTTCATGATCTCCTTAAATCGCTTAAGGCGAATGCCGGGATGCTTCCTTGTAAAGGTCACCGCCGATTTTCTTCTCCAGTCATCTTCTACACGATCTCGTGTGATGTCTCTAATGACATCGATATTGGCGAGACGTTAAACCCTGATTTCGTTCCTTTCTATCTTCGACCCCTGTTTACGATGTTTTCTCGAACGTATAATCCGGTCGTAAAGTTTAACATGGTTGCGTGGTCAGCGACCGTCTACAAAGTAGAATTAAAGCAATAGCATCCATCGGTCGCAAAAAATAAGTCTTTTGAACTAGGTTTCGGAGGGAGTATGAGTGCTTCATCAGAAGTGAAACACTCAAACTGGAATGTCATGTACACTCCTGGAAATTGAAATAAGAACACCGTGAATTCATTGTCCCAGGAAGGGGAAACTTTATTGACACATTCCTGGGGTCAGATACATCACATGATCACACTGACAGAACCACAGGCACATAGACATAGACAACAGAGCATGCACAATGTCGGCACTAGTACAGTGTATATGCACCTTTCGCAGCAATGCAGGCTGCTATTCTCCCATGGAGACGATCGTAGAGATGCTGGATGTAGTCCTGTGGAACGGCTTGCCATGCCATTTCCACCTGGCGCCTCAGTTGGACCAGCGTTCGTGCTGGACGTGCAGACCGCGTGAGACGACGCTTCATCCAGTCCCAAACATGCTCAATGGGGGACAGATCCGGAGATCTTGCTGGCCAGGGTAGTTGACTTACACCTTCTAGAGCACGTTGGGTGGCACGGGATACATGCATTGTCCTGTTGGAACAGCAAGTTCCCTTGCCGGTCTAGGAATGGTAGAACGATGGGTTCGATGACGGTTTGGATGTACCGTGCACTATTCAGTGTCCCCTCGACGATCACCAGTGGTGTACGGCCAGTGTAGGAGATCGCTCCCCACACCATGATGCCGGGTGTTGGCCCTGTGTGCCTCGGTCGTATGCAGTCCTGATTGTGGCGCTCACCTGCACGGCGCCAAACACGCATACGACCATCATTGGCACCAAGGCAGAAGCGACTCTCATCGCTGAAGACGACACGTCTCCATTCGTCCCTCCATTCACGCCTGTCGCGACACCACTGGAGGCGGGCTGCACGATGTTGGGGCGTGAGCGGAAGACGGCCTAACGGTGTGCGGGACCGTAGCCCAGCTTCATGGAGACGGTTGCGAATGGTCCTCGCCGATACCCCAGGAGCAACAGTGTCCCTAATTTGCTGGGAAGTGGCGGTGCGGTCCCCTACGGCACTGCGTAGGATCCTACGGTCTTGGCGTGCATCCGTGCGTCGCTGCGGTCCGGTCCCAGGTCGACGGGCACGTGCACCTTCCGCCGACCACTGGCGACAACATCGATGTACTGTGGAGACCTCACGCCCCACGTGTTGAGCAATTCGGCGGTACGTCCACCCGGCCTCCCGCATGCCCACTATACGCCCTCGCTCAAAGTCCGTCAACTGCACATACGGTTCACGTCCACGCTGTCGCGGCATGCTACCAGTGTTAAAGACTGCGATGGAGCTCCGAATGCCACGGCAAACTGGCTGACACTGACGGCGGCGGTGCACAAATGCTGCGCAGCTAGCGCCATTCGACGGCCAACACCGCGGTTCCCGGTGTGTCCGCTGTGCCGTGCGTGTGATCATTGCTTGTACAGCCCTCTCGCAGTGTCCGGAGCAAGTATGGTGGGTCTGACACACCGGTGTCAATGTGTTCTTTTTTCCATTTCCAGGAGTGTATAAAAATAAGTATCAAGAGATAAGGCTTTGGTTACAAAATTTTTGAAATAGAATACATAGAAGGGAAGCCACTGTGAGCTGCTCGCACGTGTCGAGCTACGGTAGCATCAGTTTGATGCGACCGAGGGCTGTTATTGCTTTGATTTTAACCCAGTCTTATCGGAGGAAAGTAAGTTTTCCTGGCGTGAACTCTCGGGTCTCTCGCTGTGATTGATTAATGATACGCTTCCGGGTGTTCAGTCGAGTTTCCATATTCGCAATTCCTCACGCATTGTACATCGCCTCAGTCTGTTGCAGCTTTGGGATACGGATATTATGGTCAGTTTCGATGTAGTCTCCTTCACTACGAAACTCACACTTTACCAATCGTTGGAAATAATCGCTGAAACGTTGGACCATTGTTTCCTTAAACTTTTTAGACATATACTGACATCATCTCCTTTTCTGTTCAACGGAAAATACTCTGAAAAACCTACGTAATGCCGATGCATAGTCTGTTATCGCCTATCATGGCGAATCTATAGATAGAACACTTTGAAGCGAAGCCACTAGAATTCCATAAGTTCAAACGAACGTATTTCTATCGATACAGGGACAACGTGTTTGTGGTGTGGCCACATGAAACGAAAAAAATCTGAAGTGTTCCTGGCACATTTAAACTCTTTGTATCCTAATATAATTCTGGAACTTGAAAAACAGTGTCAGCTACATTTTAACGATGAGTTACTCAAGAGAGGACGGACGGATTCCTGGGTAAAAGTGTATGCACAAAGTCTCTCCCCGCTGCGAGCCATCACCATCCATCACAACTCTGGTCCATAGAGCTCGCCGGCCTCTGTGCCCGAGCGGTTCTAGGCGCTTCAGTCCAGAACCGCGCTGCTGCTACGGTCACAGGTTCGAATCCTGCCTCGGGCATGGATGTGTGTGATGTCCTTAGGTTAGTTAGGTTTAGGTAGTTCTAAGTCTAGGGGACTGATGAGCTGAGATGTTAAATCCCACAGTGCTCAGAGCCATTTGAACCATCCATAGAGCTCGAACACTTTCAGGTAAAGAGAACCTCACCAAATAATCACATCTACGGGTGGTGTTCCGGAAGAAAGCATACTCAGATCAGCATCTGACTGCGTTGCAGTCGAGAACGGGTAAGGACCAGGTTGAGTCTGAGAAAGAGAAGCCAAAGGATCGCTTATGAATCACGCTCTCCCAGTATCCGGAAAGATGGGTAGATCCTTAACGCAACATGGCGTCCCGTGTATTACGTTCCCGTCAACGAGGACAAAAAGTCTTCTTTGTAGTGTTAAAGAAGATACAGGTCACGAAAAGCGGGATGTATACCGCACTGCGTTCGAATAAATCACGTCTTGGGTGTGGCAGATTACGTCAAACAGTCGAGAAAAGAGAGCCATCAACGGCACACTCGACTAAAACAATCAAGCAAATCAGATGTCGCCTAACACTGCTTCGAATGTTATTATGAAATGAATTACGTCTACATCTACATCCATACTCCGCAAGCCACCTGACGGTGTGTGGCGGAGGGTACCTTGAGTACCTCTATCGGTTCTCCCTTCTATTCCAGTCTCGTATTGTTCGTGGAAAGAAGGATTGTCGGTATGCCTCTGCGTGGGCTCTAATCTCTCTGATTTTATCCTCATGGTCTCTTCGCGAGATATACGTAGGACGGAGCAATATACTGCTTGACTCCTCGGTGAAGGTATGTTCTCGAAACTTCAACAAAAGCCCGTACCGAGCTACTGAGCGTCTCTCCTGCAGTCTTCCACTGGAGTTTATCTATCATCTCCGTAACGCTTTCGCGGTTACTAAATGATCCTGTAACGAAGCGCGCTGCTCTCCGTTGTATTTTCTCTATCTCTTCTATCAACCCCATCTGGTACGGATCCCACACTGCTGAGCAGTATTCAAGCAGTGGGCGAACAAGCATTCTGTAACCTACTTCCTTTGTTTTCGGATTGCATTTCCTTAGGATTCTTCCAATGAATCAGTCTGGCATCTGCTTTGCCGACGGTCAATTTTATATGATCATTCCCTTTTAAATCACTCCTAATGCGTACTCCCAGATAATTTATGGCATTAACTGCTTCCAGTTGCTGACCTTCTATATTGTAGCTAAATGATAAGGGATCTCTCTTTCTATGTATTCGTAGCACATTACACTTGTCCACATTGAGATTCAATTGCCATTCCCTGCACCATGCGTCAATTCGCTGCAGATCCTCCTGCATTTCAGTACAATTTTCCATTGTTACAACTTCTCGATATACCACAGCATCATCCGCAAAAACCTCAGTGAGCTTCCGATGTCATCCACAAGGTCATTTATGTATATTGTGAATAGCAACGGTTCTACGGCACTCCACTGCGGCACACCTGAAATCACTCTTACTTCGGAAGACTTCTCTCCATTGACAATGACATGCTGCGTTCTGTTATCTAGGAACTCTTCGATCCAATCACACAAATGGTCCGATAGTCCATATGCTCTTACTTTGTTCATTAAACGACTGTGGGGAACTGCATCGAACGCCTTGAGGAAGTCAAGAAACACGGCATCTACCTGGGAACCCGTGTCTATGGCCCTCTGAGTCTCGTGGACGAATAGCGCAAGCTGGGTTTCACACGACAGTCTTTTCCGAAACCCATGCTGATTCCAATAGAGTAGATTTCTAGTCTCCAGAAAAGTCATTATACTCGAAGATAATATGTGTTCCAAAATTCTACAACTGATCGACGTTAGAGATATAGGTCTATAGTTCTGCCTGTTCGACGTCCCTTCTTTAAAACGGGGATGACCTGTCCCCTTTTCCAATCCTTTGGAACCCTACGCTCTTCTAGAGACCTAATCAGATCAGTATCGTGTTGGAAACGGCAAGTTTCTGGGACAGCGTACTTGAAGAGTCTATGGAAATGCAGGTACCGGGACGCCTAACAAACAGTGACAGATATTGCAAAGTAAATAAGGCCTGGGTTTCAGCAATCAGTGCATTAAGATATCACCTGATATCACGTCCACCGTAGCTAGGAAACGCTGACAGAACGTGCGTTTCGCGAAGTATCAGAGGCAGCTCTGAAAAACAAAAGACCATCAGAGGGTGTAGAAGAGTCGAACTCGGCCATAACAACAACTCTGCCGAACGCCCTGAAGCAGATCATTAAGATTCGCTGAAACTTATCCAGACGTACGCAGCAGCAAGACCATAACGACTCCTTTGCGAACTTGTGGCCTGTTGATGCTGTGTTCCTTAACGAGGGAGAAGGCACGCGGCACCGACAGGGAAGAAGCGGGGGGCAGGAGCGGGGAACCAGTCGTCCGCAGGCACAACAGGTGTTCGGGCTGTCTGCGGCGGAGAAGGCGAGTGAACGGAGCAGCAGGGACGGACTGTTTACTGCTGCCTTACAAGGACCGTCCCGTCCCGGTCGGGATCCAGACCCGTTTCTTACGCTCACGTCTCGAAGGCACGCCCCGTGTGGAGCAACTGAGCTGTGATCTGGAATTCTTATAGCAGCTGCGACACGCCACTCGGGAACTGCAACAGAAAGGAGGAATGCCAGCTTAGGAGTTCAGGGATCATCACACTGTCAACGATGATGTCATTAGAAATGGAACATACCAAGGACTACACACAGGATTTGTATCAATTGGATTACGATGAGGGATAATTTTATTTATTGCATCAGAGGTACTATTCTTCGTTTCATTTTTCTGAGCATTCTTTAGAAGAAGACTAGCACCTACTATTGAACTAGGAATATTATGACCTCCAATAGGAATCCAACCTTTTAATCCTATACAAATTCCATTACTTAATACAGCTATTCTTTTAGCATCAGGAGTAACAGTAACATGAGCACACCACAGTTTAATAGAATCTAATCATACTCAAGCACTACAAGGATTATTCTTCACAGTATTACTAGGACTATACTTCACTATACTTCAAGCATATGAGTATTGAGAAGCACCATTCACAATTGCAGATGCAGTTTATGGATCAACATTCTTTGTTGCAACAGGATTCCATGGATTACATGTAATTATTGGAACAATCTTCTTATCAACATGTCTACTTCGACATTCAATAAACCAATTCTCACCAAGACACCATTTTGGATTTGAAGCAGCAGCATGGTACTGACACTTTGTAGACGTAGTGTGATTATTCTTATACATCTCTATTTACTGATGAGGTAGATAAATGTTTTTCTAGTATAAATAGTACATTTGACTTCCAATCAAAAAGCTTGATATTAATCAAGAAAAACAATCCTAATTCTATCTACAAGAATTTTTATTAGATTTATTATTCCAATAATTGTTATAATCCTTGCAACAACACTATCAAAAAAATTAATTAATGACCGAGAAAAAAGATCACCATTTGAGTGTGGGTTCGACCCAAAAAGTTCAGCACGAATACCCTTCTCACTTCGATTTTTCTTAATTGCAGTAATTTTTTTAATTTTTGATGTAGAAATCGCACTAATCCTTCCAATTGTAATTATTTTTAAAACTTCAGATATTATAATCTGAACAATATCAACAATATTTTTTATTATAGTATTATTAGGAGGGCTATACCATGAATGAAATCAAGGAGCCTTACAATGAGCAGAATAAAGGGTTGTAGTTAACTATAACATTTGGGTTGCATTCAAAAAGTATTGATATAATCAATCAACCTTAAATAGAATAAGAAGCGAAATATTGCAGTCAGTTTCGACCTGGAAAGTTGGTAAATAATACCCTTATTCTTATTAATTGAAGCCAAAAAGAGGCGTATTACTGTTAATAATATAATTGAACTATAAAGTTCCAATTAAGGAAATGTAAAGTCAATATGAAAGCTGCTAACTTTTTATATTAGCGGTTAAATTCCGTTAACATTTCTAAAATTTATATAGTTTAAATAAAACATTACATTTTCACTGTAAAAATAATATATGTATATTTATAAATACCTAAAAGTAAAAATACTTCCTTAACATCTTCAGTGTTACGCTCTAATCATAAGCTATTTAAGTAAACGAAAAATAATACCACCAAAATAAACATTCAAAAAATAAAAGTTAAAAGATAAATCTTAAAATTAGAATCATATCAGCCTTGTATATAACCAATTAAATAAATAAATAGTCTATATAAACCTTGACCACCAAATAATTCACCTCAACCATAATCAAATGATTTAGATGAATAATAACCCAATTTTAAAGGAATATATCTAATAAACTTAGTTGAAAGAAAAGGTATAAACCACATAGAACCAGAAAATCTAACAAAAGAAAGTATACTTAAAGAAAATAAATTTTGAGAAAAATCAAAATTAGAAATAAGATAACCTAAATAAGCACCCAAAACAACTACAGTAATAGTTAAAAACTTTAAATAATAAGGCAAAGCAATAACATGAGGAATAGGAAAAATTAATCAAGACAAAAGGCTACCACCAAAAACAGCAACAAATAATAAACCAATTATACCAAAAGAAATATAATAACCCTTATCATCAAAAGAAAATCTAGAATAAAAATTATTATCACCAGACATTGAATAATAGAAAAGACGAAAAGAATAAGAAGCAGTTAATCCAGTAGAAAAGAAATAAAGAAAAAAAATTAAACAATTAATTCATCTTAAACAAACCATTTCAAGAATTAAATCCTTTGAATAAAACCCAGCTAAAAACGGTATACCGCACAAAGACAAGCTAGAAACATTAAAACAAACTGAAGTTAAAGGCATAAAATTAACAATAGAACCTATAAAACGAATGTCCTGAGAATCCTTTAAATTATGGATTATTGAACCTGCACACATAAACAGTAAAGCCTTAAATAAAGCATGAGCCAATAAATGAAAAAATGCAAGTTTTGGATAACCTATAGCCAAAATTCTTATTATTAAACCAAGTTGTCTTAAAGTAGAAAGAGCAATGATTTTTTTCAAATCAAATTCAAAATTAGCCCCTAAACCAGCTATAAACATAGTTATACAACCAATTAAAAGCAAAAATCAACCACAATTATAAGTATCTAATATTGGTCTAAAACGAATTAATAAATAAACACCAGCAGTAACAAGAGTAGAAGAATGAACCAAAGCAGAAACAGGAGTAGGAGCAGCCATAGCAGCAGGAAGTCAAGAAGAAAAGGGAATTTGGGCTCTTTTAGTTATAGCTGCCAAAACAATTAATATAGTAATAAGCTTTATTTCAAAAGAATTAGAAATAAAATCATAATAATAAATGTAATTTCAACCACCAAAATTTAATATTCAAGCAATAGAAATTAAAATAGCAACATCACCAATACGATTAGAAAGTGCAGTTAATATACCCGCACTATAAGATTTCACATTTTGGTAATAAATAACTAAACAATAAGAAACTAAACCTAAACCATCTCATCCTAACAAAATTCTAATCAAATTAGGACTAATAATTAAAAACCCTATAGAAAGAATAAATATTAAAACAATAATAATAAAACGATTTATATTTTTTTCTCCCGATATATAATCCTCTCTATAATAAATAACCAAAGAAGAAATATATATAACAAAAGACATAAAAATAAGAGATATTCAATCCAAAATTAAAGTCATAACAACCATAGAACCATTCAAATTAAAAAGTTCTCATTCAACAAAAACTCTATAATCAATTATTAAATAATAAATACCCAAAATAAAAATTATAGTTCTAGAAAAAAATAAAGAAAAAACTCAAAGAACAAATAGAAAACAAATTCACGGCCTAAGATGAAAAAATTCATATCATTGATTCCACAAAACAACATTTTTAATTAAAATACTTAAGCAACCTAAACAAAAAAATACTCCCCCTTTAAACAAAGAATGTTTAAAGGCAATCAATGTAAAAGTAAAAGATGATACTCACGAAGATAACCAAGAGAACAAGTATAAACACCAGAATAATAACTACCATGTTGAGAATAAGAATACATATATAAAGTATAAACAGCTCTAAAAAAAGATAAAAAAATTAAAGCAAAAAATCTAAAAGAAGACCAAGACATAATTCTATTTAATAATCTAAGTTCACCTACCAAATTTAAAGAAGGAGGAGCAGCTATATTAGAAGAACTCAAAAGAAATCATCATAAAGCCATTCTTGGTATTAAATTAATTATACCCTTGTTAATTAATAATCTTCGTCTACCTAAACGCTCATAAATAATATTAGATAAACAAAATAAACCAGAAGAACATAAACCATGACCAACCATTAAAGAAAGAGAACCTATACAACCCCATCAATTTATAGTCATCAAACCCCCAATAACTATTCTTATATGAGCAACAGAAGAATATGCAATTAAAGACTTTAAATCAACCTGACGAAAACAAATAAATCTAACAATAACACCACCAGATAAACCTAAAGACAATCAAAAATAATTAAATTTTAAACCCAAATAGGAAATAACCTTCATAACACGAAAAATACCATAACCACCTAACTTCAATAAAACACCAGCAAGAATCATTCTACCTGAAATAGGGGCCTCAACATGAGCCTTAGGAAGCCATAAATGAACCAAAAATATAGGCATCTTAACTAAAAAGGCAAGAATTATAAAAACATAAAATATAAAATAATAAGAACCAAAATCAACCAATAAAGGAAAATATAAAGTATTAGAAAAATCATAAACCCTAAATAAAACTAATAATAAAGGCAATCTAGCAACCAGAGTATAAAAAATTAAATAAACACCAGCCTGTAACCGTTCAGGTTGATAACCTCAACCTAAAATCAAAAGTAAAGTAGGAACCAATCTAGCCTCAAAAAAAAATATAAAAAGAAAGAAGACTCAATCTAGCAAAAGAACAATAAAGCATAATCATTAAAATTAAGACCATAAAGACAAAAAAATTAGAATGATAAGAACTTAAATAAACTGAACCTCTAGCAGTAATTATTAAGGAACAAATCCAAAAACTAAGCAAAATCAAACTAAAAGAAAAATAATCAATACCAAAATAATATCTAATTATATTCAAATCCGCATATGAATAAACACAAACCATAAAAACAAAACTAGACATAAACATTAAAGAATGAACCAATCATCAACAATTATTAACCAAACAAAGAGGGATCAAAAAAATAGTTATAAATAAATACTTTAACATAAAGACAAACCAAAAGAATTAAAAAAATCATTCCCATGAGAACGAATTATTGAAACTAAGATAGAAAGACCCAAGGCCCCCTCACAAACAGAAAAAACCAAAAAAATAACAGGAAAAAAATAATCATAATCAAACTCAATAAGAAAAACAATAATTAATATAAATAAAGAAAGAACAATATATTCTAATCTCAAAAGAACCATTAATAAATGCTTACGTTTAGAGGAAAAAACATAAACACCAGCAAAATAAATCAATAAAGAAGTAAAGACAGAGAATATAAACATTAGTTTTAATAGTTTAAAAAAAACGCCGGTCTTGTAAACCGGAAATAAGTTCAGCCCCCGCTTTTAAAACTTCAGAGGTGGAAAAGCTTTCCATCATCGGTCCCCAAAACCGATATTTTAATAAACTAACCCCTGAAATGATTAAAATAATAATTATATCACTATCAAACGTAATAAATATTAATTTTATTAAATTAAGACACCCAATATCAATAATGCTTTTCATTATCCTACAAACCTTTTTAGTTGGACTAATAACAGGAACAATAATGGAAAGATATTGATTGTCATATATTTTATTTTTAACGTTTCTTGGTGGTATATTAGTTCTATTTATTTATATTACAAGAATCGCATCAAATGAAATATTTCAACCTAAATCAATCACGATAATTATTACCTTAACTATATGAGTATTTATTATATTGATATTAATTATTCTAGATATAACAATATTTATAGACTTTTTCAAAAATACTGAAACTATAAATATTGATAACTCAATCAATTATCAAGAAATAACAATATCTTTAGAAAAACTATATAATAGACCAACATTTATTATTACAATAATAATAATAATTTATTTATTTTTGGCACTATTAGCAGTCGTTAAAATCACCAATATTAACCAGGGGCCTATTCGTAAAATAAGATAATTTACTAATGAATAAACCCTTACGATTAAGACATCCTTTAATTAAAATCATTAATAACTCTTTAGTTGATTTGCCTGCACCAACAAATATTTCATTTTGATGAAATTTTGGATCACTGCTAGGACTATGTTTAGTAATTCAAATTGTAACCGGACTATTTTTAGCCATACATTACACATCAAATATTGAAATAGCGTTTAGCAGTGTAGTTCACATCTGCCGAGACGTAAATAATGGTTGAATTATTCGAACATTACATGCAAATGGAGCCTCTATATTCTTTATTTGTATTTATTTACATGTAGGACGGGGGATTTACTACGGATCCTACATATATATATACACCTGAATAATTGGTACAGTAATTCTATTCTTAGTTATAGCAACCGCATTTATAGGATATGTTTTACCTTGAGGTCAAATATCATTCTGAGGTGCGACAGTAATTACTAATTTATTATCAGCAATTCCATATTTAGGAACAGATTTAGTTCAATGGGTATGGGGAGGGTTTGCTGTTGATAATGCAACATTAAACCGATTCTTTACATTTCATTTTGTACTACCATTTATTATTGCTGCAATGGCAGCAATTCATTTATTTTTCCTCCACCAAACAGGGTCTAATAACCCTTTAGGCCTAAATGGAGATATTGAAAAAATTCCATTTCACCCATACTTTACTTTCAAGGACTCTATTACATTTGTATTAATAACATCATTATTAATTATATTGTGCTTGATTAATCCTTACCTTCTAGGGGATCCAGATAATTTTGTACCTGCTAACCCATTAGTAACTCCCGTCCATATTCAACCGGAATGATATTTCCTATTTGCATATGCAATTCTACGATCAATCCCTAATAAGCTAGGAGGTGTTATTGCACTATTTTTATCAATTAGAATCTTAATAATTTTACCATTTTATAATAAAACACCATTCCGAGGTATTCAATTCTATCCTATTAATCAAATTTTATTCTGAATTATAGTAGTTGTTGTATGCTTATTAACATGAATTGGTAAACGACCTGTTGAAGAGCCTTACATTATAACAGGACAAATCTTAACAATTATCTACTTTACATACTTCTTAATTAATGTACACATTGCAAACGCATGAGATAAACTAATTAAGGAATAATAAGTTAATTAGCTTAGGAAAAGCATATGTTTTGAAAACATAATACTAGAAGTTTAACTCTTCTATTAACTTTTCTTAAAAAATTTCACTAAATAAATGAAATAAATAAAATCTTTAAACCGACAAAGAAAATAAAAAAATTTAAAGATAAAGGCAAAAAACTTTTTCAAGCTAAGTATATTAACTTATCATAACGAAAACGTGGTAAAGTCCCCCGAACTCAAATAAACCCAAAGGACATTACAGCAAGCTTAATAAAAAATATAAAAGAATAAAAATCACCGCCTAAAAAAATTAAAGCTAATAATATTCTTATAAAAACAATTCTTGTATACTCAGCTAAAAAAATTAAAGTAAATCCACCTGCACCATATTCAATATTAAAACCTGAAACTAACTCAGATTCACCTTCGGCAAAATCAAAAGGAGTACGGTTAGTTTCAGCTAAACAAGAAGCAAAACAAGCTAAAGCTAAAGGAAAAGAAATAATAATAAATCAACAATAAAGCTGATAATTTATAAAATCAAACATGTTAAAACTACCAATTAAAATAATTAAAGATAATAAAATTAAAGCTAAACTAACTTCATACGAAATTGTCTGAGCAACAGAGCGAAGAGAACCTAATAAAGAATAATTTGAATTAGAAGATCAACCAGCAATTATAACAGTATAAACACCTAATCTAGTACAACACAAAAAAAACAAAAACCCATAAGAAAAAGAACATATATAAGTCAAGTAAGGGAAAATTACTCAAACAGCCAAGGAAATCATTAAATTAAAAACAGGGGAAAAATAATAAAGTAAATAATTAGATATAATAGGAATTGGCTGCTCCTTACAAATTAACTTAATAGCATCACTAAAGGGTTGAGGAATTCCTACAAAACCTACTTTATTTGGGCCCTTTCGAATTTGGATGTAACCTAAAACCTTTCGCTCTAATAAAGTTAAAAAAGCAACACTAATTAAAACACAAATAACTAATAAAAGAAAATTTAAAATAAACATAAATAAATCATAAAGTATCAATACTATTTGTAGAAAAAATCTACATAAATGAATTCTAAATTCAACACATTACTCTGTCAAAATAGTAATTTAATTAATATTAATCAATAAAACAAAAAATATTTCAACCATATGGTCCTTTCGTACTAATATGAATCAATAATCTTAGGATAGAAACCGACCTGGCTCACGCCGGTCTGAACTCAGATCATGTAAGAATTTAAAGGTCGAACAGACCTAATCACTGGGCTACTGCACCCAAAATTTTTCTTAATCCAACATCGAGGTCGCAATCTGCTTTGTCGATATGAGCTCTCAAAAACAATTACGCTGTTATCCCTAAGGTAACTTAATCTTATGATCATAAATTATGGATCAAAACAACAAACATAAATAAATGATATAATAATGAAGAGTTTATTTATTCTTCATGTCACCCCAACAAAACATCATCATTAAATATAGAAAGACAAACAAAAAACTATATAAAAATAAAATGTTAAGCTCTATAGGGTCTTCTCGTCCTAAAGAAAAATTTAAGCCTTTTGACTCAAAAGTTAAATTCAAAAATTTATTAAGAGACAGTTGATTTCTCGTCAAGCCATTCATTCCAGCCACTAATTAAGAGACTAATGATTATGCTACCTTTGCACGGTCAAAATACCGCGGCTCTTTAAAAATCTGCTCAGTGAGCAGGCCAGACCTCAAAGTATTTTCAAGAGGACATGTTTTTGATAAACAGGCGGAAATCAATTTTGCCTAGTTCCTTATAATAAATTCACAAGGTAAAAATTATATACAAATAAATATACTAATTCTATCATTATTACAAAAATTTTAAAATTAAATAAATAATCTTAATAAAAAACCTAAAATAATTATAAAATCAAAACAAAAAATAATGAACTAAAACGTAATCTTAAAGATAGCTGGTTTAAAGCTTACTATTATATTTTATTAAAACAAATTATAGGTTATTAACTTCAAAGCTTATCCCTTAAAGAATAAATAAGTTAATATTTATACTTAAAAAATTAAATAGAAACAATTAACTTCAAAAAATTAAATTTTTTCTTAAGAAACTAGATATCTTGGGAAACGATTAACATCTCATTTCTATAAATAATTTAATAATAATTATGATACATTAACTATAAATTATTTATAAATCAACCCAAATCGAGACAAGTAAAATAAATACTAAAATTTTGATAAACCCTGATACAAAAGGTACAATAAATAAAATCTACTTTTAAAAATTTAAAATAATATTTCATAAAACAATTACATTACCAATAAGCTATAATCTAAAAAATCAATTCTACAAAATATACTAAGACAAAATTCAACAAAATTATTTTTATTAAATAATTAAATAAACAAAAAATAAATATAATAAAATAAATAATCAAGATATCCTGATTTGCACAGAAAAATTTTCAGTGTAAATGAAACACTTTACTAATAAGTTATATCTTGAAACTCTTACTAGATACACTTTCCAGTACATCTACTATGTTACGACTTATCTCATCTAAATTGAAGCTAAATTAAAAAAAAAATAAAATAGAATAATCAATAATGAGAGCGACGGGCGATGTGTACACACCTCAGAGCCAATATCAGTTAAATTAAATAAATTAAATTACTATCAAATCCACCTTCATTAACAGTATTTCACCATCAAATCCGTTATAAACAAAAATCTATTGTAACCCACCTCCTCTTAACTATAAGCTGCACCTTGACCTGAAATATTTTATAATTATAAATCTTGAGAATTATAACTCTAAAAAGATTCTCTGATAACGGAGATATACAAACAAATAAATCAAGTAGAGTAAATCGTGTATTATCAATCACGGGGTAGGTTCCTCTGAATGGAATGAGATACCGCCAAATTCTTTGGGTTTAAAGACCTTAACTACTAGTACCCTGGTAAATATAATTAACATTTAAAATAATAGGGTATCTAATCCTAGTTTATTATTTAAATTTCACAGATTCATAAAAAGAGCTATAAATAAATTTTAACATTTCACCTTACAAATTTATATTTTAACCCTAAAAATATAAACAACTGTTTTAACCAATAATATTCACTTGTATCAATCGTATAACCGCGGCTGCTGGCACGAATTATGCCGATACTAAATCAATTGCTAAATCCAAAATCACTTGATAATTAAATCAAATTACTGCAAAATAGAACATTTAGTTTAACAAAACTTACATATAATACAAAGAAAAAGTGAATAAATCAAGCAAGAATAAAACTTTTGGAAACAAAATAAGAAATTTAAAAATTTTTTAAAACAAGAAAAAATAAGAGATTCAAATATTTAAAGAAAAAAAAAGAAAAAAACACAAATAGCGACAAAAAAAAAAAAGAAACGCACCCTCGAATGACCACAACAACTTCTCTATTATATATAAATAAAGATTAATATGGAACATGTATACCAATAAATGTATTATATTCTTTCTTATTTAATCTTTCTTTTCACTAATAATAAAGAAAGATTAAATAATATAATAAATATATTTTATACAACTATGTAAATTAATGTAATATGTTATTAATATAAAATTAACTTTATATTAAGTTAACTTAAATATTAATTAATTAAATAATTTAATTATAGAAAATATATATAATTATATTATTATAATTAATATAATTATCTATATTAATATAATATTTTATATTTAATAATATAACTTATATTTATTATATCCAATTATAATAATATTTAATATTAATTTACATATTATTATATAATTTATAATATAATAATTTCTTTTAAGCTAAAAACATAAGTAGCTATAATCCTAGGTAAATAAATGTATTAAAATAATCATTTAATAATAATAAAATAACATTATAGGTATTTAATTTTAATTAAATGTAATATATTAATATAAATTATTTATTGTATATAATATATAATATATATGCTCAAATTATACGAAACGAGATAAATTAATTAGAAATAACCAAAATAATACATAAACAAATTTTCAAAAAAAATTTTTAATTTGTATATTAAATAAAACAAATAAAAATGAAGTGCCTGATTAAAGGGTTACCTTGATAGGGTAAATAAAGTAAATAAAAATTACCTTCATTAAAAATTACATAAGACAGAATTAAACTACCTCCTTTAGTATCAAAAACTAACGTGCATCATACACCTTAATGTAAAAAGGTAAGCTAAACAAGCTAATGGGTTCATACCCCATTTATAGAGGTATCAATCCTCTCCTTTTTAATGACCAACAACTCTACAAAACTTCTCTTCCTATCAACATTAATGATAGGAACGATCCTGTCCATTTCATCAAACTCCTGATTTGGGGTTTGAATAGGACTTGAGATCAACTTACTTTCATTTATTCCGCTCCTAACAAGAAATAAAAATATAATAATAAATGAATCATCAATTAAGTATTTTATTGTCCAAGCAATAGCATCGACAATACTATTATTTTCAATTTTGCTGATTCAAATAAAATATCCAATAGGATGAGAAACAGAATTTATTCCATCAATAATAATCAGATCTAGATTATTATTAAAGATTGGGGCTGCACCTTTCCATTTCTGATTTCCAGAAGTAATAGGAGCTTCAAGATGAAATAACTGTTTAACATTAATAACATGACAAAAAATTGCACCAATAATGGTGTTATCTTATTGTATTCAACTAAGAACTTTCATTTGAACAATTATCATCCTAAGAATTATTATTGGGGCAATAGGTGGTTTAAATCAAACATCTCTACGACAACTTCTAGCATATTCCTCAATTAGACATTTAGGCTGAATAATTAGATCTCTAACAATTAGAGAAAACATCTGAGAACTATACTTTATTATTTACTCTCTATTAAGACTAGTTATGGTCTTATTATTTAAGCAAATAAATTTATTTTTTATAAACCAAATTTATTCAGCCAGAAACATAAAAACTGAAATTAAATTCATAATATTTTTATCTCTTCTATCGCTAGGTGGATTGCCGCCATTCCTTGGTTTCCTGCCTAAATGAATTGTAATACAATCATTAATAGAAAACAACATAACAACTATCATAACCATCATGGTTGTATTAACCACAATTACACTTTATTATTATATACGTATTAGATTCTCAGCCCTAATTATGTCATATACAGAAAATTCATGATCTATAAAAATAAAGTCTCAAAAATCAAGAATTGTTCTACCTATAACAGTAATAATTTCAACGATAGGATTGATTTCAACATCAACCTTAATTTCATTATACTAAGGACTTAAGTTAACTAAACTAATAACCTTCAAAGTTATAATTAAAAGAATAATCTTTTAGGCCTTAGTAAAATTTCACACCTCTAGAATTGCAGTCTAGAATCATAATTGAATATAAGGCCTAACCACATGGTAAGAGAGAAACATCTCATAAGTAGATTTACAGTCTACCACCTCAAATTCAGCCATCTTACCGCAAAAATGATTATTCTCAACAAACCATAAGGATATTGGTACTTTATACTTCTTATTTGGAGCGTGAGCAGGAATAGTAGGAACATCAATAAGAATACTTATTCGTGCTGAACTAGGTCAACCAGGATCTCTAATTGGAGATGACCAAATCTATAATGTTATTATTACAGCACATGCATTTGTAATAATTTTCTTTATAGTAATGCCTATTATAATTGGTGGATTCGGTAATTGACTCGTACCATTAATAATTGGTGCACCAGATATAGCATTCCCACGAATAAATAATATAAGTTTTTGATTACTACCACCTTCACTAACCCTTCTTCTTACATCTTCTATAGTAGATAACGGTGCTGGTACAGGGCGAAAGGGCGAATGAAATCAGTCGTGTCATTTTCAAAGGAACCCTCCCACCATTTCCCCTAAAGCGATTTAGGCAAACATTGGAAAACCTTAATATGCATTTGAACCACTGTCTTCCCGAATGCGAATCGAGTGTCTTACCGCCTTATTCAAATCAAAGTAGTCCCATATTCAGGAAATGAGTGTAGGTGAGCGGATGTGCGGCGTGGCGGGGTTGGAAGTGCGTCGTCTGTGTTTGTTCACTGTCTCTCGTCGTACTGTGCACTACAAAAGTTCCACCTACCTCAGTACGGCGTCTAATCACCAGCCCGTTTCTCTGCATACGTAGATACTGTCCAGACGATGTTAAAAGCAGAGTTGAAGAAAAACACTGTCAATACTTAAGTTTGGAAAGTCCGCGTAAACTCGGGTAGCAAGCTATCCTGTAATATCTTACAACAAATTTCGGGCGGAGGGCGATTGATTCATCTCTTTAGAAAAATGGCAAAAATCTGGAACGAGTTCTTTTATTTCTTTAGGTTCACAATTACACTTGCCATCAGCCTGTATTTAATTAACGAATGATATCACTGTCCTCAGCTCACAGTTCATAGAACCCAGCACACACACACACAAGGCAGCCAGGAATGTCCGACCCGAATTATTGCGCGATTTACAGTCATTACTCTGCTACAATATACGATTTTCACATTCGGTCGTTTTTCAGTGGATTTCTAATAATTTCTCGCCAAATATACCATAGACGGATACGAAGTATGCCACGCGGAATTTTACAAAGGCTGAAAGTTCACACGCATTTATCTCTCTAACAAATCACTTCACCAATCTCAAATTTTCACAATCTGTCCGTAAATGCAACTGTTTTCATGGCAGTACAATCCGGACGCGAGAAACCAATAACTTCTTCATTTTACTGACACTGTAGATGGACGCGTCAGACAGGCAGCGACTGACTCACTGCCGTTCCTTCCAGGGCCTATAACTACTTGCAACGCACAGGAAATGCTTAACTCTGATTGGTTGTTCAAAATGACCAGCCAATCAAAACAGTCTTTCGAGTTCTTTCTCGCGCTAAAACTGTCTTACGCCAGTCAACATTCACAGATGCATTTACGTCACTTATTAATGCAAAAATTAATAAAATGTTTAACAAGGGCGGTCAGAGTGGCCGAGCGGTTCTAGGCGCTACAGTCTGGAACCGCGCGATCGCTACGGTCGCAGGATCGAATCCTGCCTCGGGCATGCTTGTGTGTGATGTCCTTAGGTTATTTAGGTTTAAGTAGTTCTAAGTTCTAGGGGACTGATGACCTCAGAAGTTTAGTCCCATAGTGCTCAGAGCTATTTTATTGTTTAACAAAACCAAACGAAGAGAAAACTAATCTTGAAATAACTTAAAAAACTATTACTCTGCAAATGGCTATTCTGGCTGCCTTCTTACAAGAACAAGTACCCCTGGACATACGTCATCAGCACGGTGGGGAAATTACGGCTCTCATTGCAACTGCTTGCTTTACACTGTGCCATGATATAGTTACGTAATGTTTAACATCAGATAATATTGAATGTTTTCGTGTGTCCCACTTATACACTCTCACTCACTCTCATTTATTCACACAACAAATCAAATAGTTATTAAACATATATTAATCCTTTCTGAATTCTGTGTTAAGAAAATGATAAATAGTGAACCTCTTTAATTATATAAAATCCAAATAAATTGTTCTGCCATTTAGTGAACTTCAGCAATGACTTCAAATGATGCTAAAAGAGAAGCTGCTATGAATCCTATCTGACTTTTGTAAGTGTCGGTTTTTGGTTTTTTAGGTAATTTTCTCTAACTCTGAAGGTATGCCAACTAGAAGTCGTTCCCCACAGTCGTTTAATGAACAAAGTAAGAGCATATGGACTATCAGACCAATTGTGTGATTGGATTGAGGAGTTCCTAGATAACAGGACGCAGCATGTCATTCTCAATGGAGAGAAGTCTTCCGAAGTAAGAGTGATTTCAGGTGTGCCGCAGGGGAGTGTCATAGGACCGTTGCTATTCACAATATACATAAATGACCTGGTGGATGACATCAGAAGTTCACTGAGGCTTTTCGCAGATGATGCTGTGGTGTATCGAGAGGTTGTAACAATGGAAAATTGTACTGAAATGCAGGAGGATCTGCAGCGAATTGACGCATGGTGCAGGAAATGGCAATTGAATCTCAATGCAGACAAGTGTAATGTGCTGCGAATACACAGAAAGATAGATCCTTTATCATTTAGCTACAAAATAGCAGGTCAGCAACTGGAAGCACTTAATACCATAAATTATCTGGGAGTACGCATTAGCAGTGATTTAAAATGGAATAAGCATATAATGTTGATCGTCGGTAAAGCAGATGCCAGACTGAGATTCATTGGAAGAAGCCTAAGGAAATGCAATCCGAAAACAAAGGGAGTGGGTTACAGTACGCTTGTTCGCCCACTGCCTGAATACTGCTCAGCAGTGTGGGATCCGTACCAGATAGGGTTGATAGAAGATATAGAGAATATCCAACGGAGAGCAGCGCGCTTCGTTACAGGATCATTTAGTAATGGCGAAAGCGTTACGGAGATGATAGATAAACTTCAGTGGAAGACTGTGCAGGAGAGACGCTCAGTAGTTCGGTACGGGCTTCTGTTAAAGTTTCGAGAACATACCTTCACCGAAGAGTCAAGCAGTATATTGCTCCCTCCTACGTATATCTCGCGAAGAGACCACGAGGATAAAATCAGAGAGATTAGAGCCCACGCAGAGGCATACCGACAATCCTTCTTTCCACGAACAATACGAGACTGGAATAGAAGGGAGAACCGATAGAGGTATTCAAGGTACCCTCCGCCACACACCGTCAGGTGGCTTGCGGAGTATGGATGTAGATGTAGATGTAGAATGCTGAGATTTTTGCGCAATCTTCCTTTTAATAAACCAAACCGAACAATATTTAATATTGTTTATTTAGATTTATAGGGGCTTGAATATTCTGTCGCTCGAAGTGACACAGGTACCGCTTCCCACGGCTAGGCTAGGGACAGATGCGCATGAGTCAAACTAAGATACAAGCGGCTGTTTCTATCACCACCAACGGCTCCAAAGCTACGAGCCGTACTGCAAAGTAGTGCAATAAATACTATTGCATATTGACTCGCGACGTTACAAAAAAAAAAAAAAAATGGTTCAAATGGCTCTGAGCACTATGGGACTTAACATCTGGGTCATCAGTCTCCTAGAACTTAGAACTACTTAAACCTAACTGACCTAAGGACATCACACACATCCATTCCCGAGGCAGGATTCGAACCTGCGACCGTAGCGGTCGCGCCGTTCCGGACTGCAGCGCCTAGAACCGCTTGGCCGCGACGTTACAGATGGAGGAATCTGCATCACCGCTCTTGGCAATGTCCTAGTGGAGGTGGTTTACCGTTGCCTCCCTCTGACCTGCTATGAAGTGTGGAATATGTATCTGTATAGTGTGCATGGCTGTGGTGAGTGCACGTACGGTGCAGTATGGGGTTTTTGTTCTTATGAATGATTGGAATGGAGTGAAATCCGGTGCTGGTGCATAGCCTACTCCTCTCGGAAAGCATCCAAAGCGGCTGACGAGCTTAACGTCCCCATCAAACTGAGGGATTTCCATCAAGAGTGTCGCATGTCTTCCCTTCATGAGACGCTGTGGAGAGGTTTGGAATGTAGCGCAGAGCATTGGCGCAGAGACTGGTGATCAGGAATTTCACGCAGCTATCTTTCCTCCCCTTGCCAGCCAGATATTCACAGCGAAATTTTTCCACCACCAGCATTCGAACCGTCGTAATCCGAGCCGAGAGCCACCGCAAGGACGTGCGTGAACGACGACGGCTACGGAGGCGGCTGCCGCTTTGCTAGAAGAACTAATTCTACATCTACATCTACATCCATACTCCGCAAGCCACCTGACGGTGTGTGGCGGAGGGTACCTTGAGTACCTCTATCGGTTCTCCCTTCTATTCCAGTCTCGTATTGTTCGGGGAAAGAAGGATTGTCGGTATGCCTCTGTGTGGGCTCTAATCTCTCTGATTTTATCCTCATGGTCTTTTCGCGAGATATACGTAGGACGGAGCAATATACTGCTTGACTCTTCGGTGAAGGTATGTTCTCGAAACTTTGACAAAAGCCCGTACCGAGCTACTGAGCGTCTCTCCTGCAGAGTCTTCCACTGGAGTTTATCTATCAACTCCGTAACGCTTTCGCGATTACTGAATGATCCTGTAACGAAGCGCGCTGCTCTCCGTTGGATCTTCTCTATCTTTTGAAACGTCCCCTTTAAACAATTTATACATATGAAACGTCCACTTAGAACAATTGTACAAGACTGTGCTTAACCTGGCACACAATAATTTTAGCGCAACGCAATCTGACTATCAAAAATCCCTGCAAAAGAATGGCCCTGACAAACATTAAACTATACCTTTCACAAATCACTTACCTCACAAAAATCTTCGCTGCTCGAACTACTGCAATACAGCGAGTGCCACTACTGCCAGCTAAATAAAAGATTCAAACTACTGAAGGCACTAACTACTGATGGGGATAGTTAGCAAATGAAAGATATTAATAGAGAACAAACACTGTATTTACCTTAATAGTCATCAATAGTCATAATATATACAGCAGCTCATGACATCAATTTTTACAAATTTCAAACTCCGCCATCTCTGTCCTCACATCCACCACTGCTGGCGGCTCCCCTCCAACTGCGCAACGCTACGCGCTGTTCACATCCAGCTATAGCAGTTCATGACAACAATGGCAGGCAACAATGCAAACTAGCCACATACTGCACACAGCACAGCCAGTGACCTTCATACAGAGAGCGCTACGTAACGTTGCCAAAACAGCCTACTTACATAGCCCCCATGCTCCCCACAAAAATTTTTTACAAATGGTGTTGGGCACTGGCCAATACAGATTTGACAAAAATTTTTCATAGTTACAGTAAGAAAGATATCAAATGCACACACTTATTGATACAATGTTGGTCAAAAGCTAAAATTTTCTCACAGTCCATAAAGACAGTCCAGATTGTTCATCATAGTAAAACTGCCGTTTCTTTTATCAAAGTCTGAGCAGTAAAAGGCAATGCACACGGAAGTAGTGGATTTCCATGCAGTCTTGAAGAAGTAGTGTTGTCCTTCCAACAGAAAGACAGTGCTGACTCTTGACATGCTGACAGGTAATGGGCCACAACAGAGCAAACCCACAGCAGAGTCAGTCGACGTTTTGAAGAAGATTGGTAGGTAGGTCATCACAGAGCAGACCCACTACAGTCCTGGTAGAGAGTATTGGTGAGGCAGCAAAGGTGTAGACCCACTGTAGTCCTTGTAGAGATGGCCAGCAGCCATCTGCTGCGACTGTGCAGGTGCACAATCACCATCGAAGAATCTTGCAGAGAAGATAGCAAGTCCATAAACCATCACTTGTGCACGCACAAAGTTTTAGGAATTGTCTTTAGAACCAGCAATGCTGTTATCCAGTCCCTTGCTGAATTATCAACACATGTGCAAACACTATCAGTCCCTACTTCTCACATATTGTCCATATACTATGACCAACAGAAATGTGTGCAGTGAGATGGAACTTAGAAGTTACTTAATTTGATGAACTGCTGTCAATTACAATTTTATAACATAAGAATACAATGACAAAGATACAAAATACAACATTAAAGACATAACAATACAGATAATATTTGTAGTAATAGGGGCTTTACAAAAGAATAGAAATAAACATATACATCAGTGTTACAGGAATGATGACATGAGTACATACATAAAAGATCAGAATCACTTTTGAAACGTCAACTTCACACATGAGCATGAAAACAACACAGAATAAATAATGTCTAAGCATCTTTACAAAGAAAATAACAGAATATTAGAAAAATCCTACAACATAGCTCTCATCAGCTAAACACATAAAGACAGGAAAAAAACACAAATACACAAGGGTACACAAACACATAGTGGGATAACACCAAAAGGAAAGGACAACACACAATTACATATTTGGAAAAAGCAGCAAAGAGGAAAGGACAGGGTTTGGTTTACTGCACTATTTTGCTTGGAGATCTCCCTTCATTCCATAGATCGTTCGTCTTATTTCAACCTTTGCTTCCACCAAAAAAATCCTATCCAAGCATGCTTTCTGTATTTATATGTTCACACATTGCTTACCTCATCATTTATTTCCAAGAAAATCCTACCTTTACCTCCTTCCTGTATTCTATTCATATTTCTTTCAAAATGATTATTTCTGATTGTACAACACTCATTTGGGCCCAAATCTTTTTCATGTAACCTTGCAATGCATACTTTACCTATTCTCCATAGTCAGTTTCTTATATAGTCTACCCCCTCTTAAGCTAACTTAAATCTACTGAGCTCAGATATATACCAAGGGACGAGGCAATGCAGCATCACAAAACACAGTTAATATAAACAGCAATGAAAAAAAACGCAGATTTGCAAAGCAAGCAGCATTAAGAAATTAGCAAAAGTCAAATTCAATAACACTATGCCTGGCAAACAGCAGCAACTTATACCTAAACATGACATAGCGCAAGCAGAAAAAATATTACACTAAAATGGCCATGTCTAATACCTATGTCACATCTTAACATTAGAGTGATGCATCACAAAAACTTACGCTAGTAGATAAGTTACCAAATCATAAAAAATAATTTATGCAATTCCTGTGAAGGGAAATGTCTTTTTGTGCTCCCTCATTTTTTGGATAGATCATAAAATTATTTACTGGATCTGTAGGCATAAAATATTTATATTAGTACATATATTAAATTTTATTTTAACCAATGCTGCAGTGCAGCTAGAAACTTGATATTAAACAAAATATGTAAATAAATACATAAAGCAAGCCATATGGCATTTTTCTCAACTAGCAAGACAATAGCTGTGAAATGTTTCGCATCGTTTCATTAGGCATTTCAATAAATATCATAAATTACGAGCTCCACAGTATGCTTTCAGTAGCGCGTACAATGGCCTTCCCTTTCTGTTTTTTTCTACCTGTGCTTCTAACGAGGCACTCAAACTAATGGCTTGTTCTCCAGGTGTCTGACACAGCTGTGTGCCCACGACGCACATGCAGGTGGTCACTTAACATTCTTATGGAAATATTTACGACAGCAGTTTCCACTACAGTGACAGTCTCATATAAAAACATTTCACAGGTCAAGAATTTTATTGACATAAACATACCTCAACAGCATAATACACATCGTCGTCGTAAAAATAACATCATAACACCTCAGTCAAATGTCAAAAACGTCATAGCTTCCTCCAATGATTTCAAAACCTAAAGAAAATTCTCTGCTCATTTCGGTAGTGTCATCTACCTCAAACGTACTTTAAAAATTATGATCTCATACCAAAATACATCATTCAAAGCTCTCATAGTATCACAATGGTACCAAAAAAAATATGAACAGTGCAAAAGGTACAGACAAAGTACAATTTCTTAAGTGTGAAGTAATCCAACTCTGTAATTGCGTAAACATGTGTCACTGACGTAGAAAAAAAATGTTTGTTTCTCTGTTAAATGATCAGATAGCTGTGTAATTTATGTGTTAGAGAAATATGGTACCGATGTGTTAAATTGTATAAGCAAATACCATATTAGCTAGGGCTCCTTGTGCTTGCCAAACACATGGTACACAAAGTAGGCGTGTACCCCCCTGAGGTTTATTGTAATTGTATCCTCAGGTATTACAGCTTACAGCAATGAAATGAAATGTGTCACGAAAAACTTTCTTTGTAATTCAAAAATCTCTAAAAATAAATGTCTTAAGTACAAAATTAATCACTCAAATACGTGTCCAGTAGCACTAAATGTGCGTCTTGCTCTAAGATAATCTCTGGGAAGTGTCGTAGTTATTGTCCTCCGAAAGCTAAGTTCTGCAGAAGTCAATGTACTTACCTCATGATACACAAAAGTGGAATGCTTTGCGTATAGATATCATACTTATTACGCTTATTGCCGTGATGAAGAAAGAACTGTGCTGTAACGTATTGTTGTGCTACAGAAAAGGCTGTCTCATTGTAGCAATAGCACAAAAGTCACCACTAAAACATGTCTCACTTTATAGAAGAATTCAGAAAAAACTGTGCAGATATAAAACAGATACACCGCAAAAGCGACATTGTAAATTGTCACTCATTAGTAACATCGTGATATAATCGTGTAGCTGTCACATAAACTAACCACTGTGTCATCTGGCATTTCACATAAAGCACCTCAAATCCAGAATCCACTCGTAAGCAAACCAAAATGTTGCATGTTAACAGTTTCTCAGTGTGACAAATTGTACAAGTAGCGTGAAGTGAAAATTGCAAAGACTAAGTTAAAAAGCAGATTATCTGTCAATAAATGGTTTTACATGAGAAATGTGGTGTAAACCTTTACTCTTCCTAGTACGCAGAGTTTCAACTTCAACGCAATTATCATGTGGTATACGTCGGATTCTGTAAGGTCCATTGTAAACTAGAAAGAATTTGTGACTCAAGTGTTTCTTCTTATGTGACAATGAATGAGCTTTAATGAGAACTTTCTGACCAATATATAATTTCTTTGCATTTGCTTTACCGTGTAGTTTTCTCCTTTTGTCTGCTGCAGATTTTATATTTTTTAGAGCCAAATCAATTATGTCTTTGTGTCGAAGTTTACGTGTATTCGGGAAAGGTACAAGCTCTCTGATTCTGTTCGGAGGTTCTTCATTCTTCAGTACAAGAGTAGGTGGTAAAGCAGTGGAATCATGAGGCATTTCATTCAGCACATTTTGAAATAAGTGTAAATATCTGTCCCAATGCTGATGCTTTCTGTGACAATAAAGTCTGCAAAGCTTATTGATTTCTTTCATAATCCGTTCAGACGGGTTACAATGTGGTGAATACAATGAAATAAAAACAGGTTTGATTTTATGATTCCGAAGCATGCGTGACCAAACAGCAGATCTGAATTGCGGTCCGTTATCTGAAATGACTTTACTAACGTGTCCAACTTCACGTAAGAAATTTTTAACAAAGGCGTTGGATACAGACCGTCCAGTGGCTTTACGTAACGGAGTGAAAGAAACAAATTTTGAAGTAAGTTCAACAGCGACTAGAACGTACGAAAATCCATTCGATGTTCTGACAAGGGGTCCCAGGAGATCAACAGCAGCAAATTCTTTTAATTTAGAAGGAATGATAGGAAACAGCGGAGCACGATGCGAGACAGTAGATGGTTTCGCCTTTTGACAAAGTTTACAAATAGACAAGACTCTTCGAATTCTCTTTTCCATATTGTTAAAATAACAAGTCGTTCGAAGAATATGGTAACATTTTCGTGGACCAAAATGTGCGTAGCTGAAATGAATGTACCAAATGAGCTTATTAACAAAATCGTCTGGAATGCAAAGTACCCATAGCTTGTCATCAACAGTGCAGCGTTTGAAGAGTATGTTGTTTCTAACTAGGTAATAATGCCGAATCTGAGTGTGTGTCTTTTCATGCCATTTACCTTTGATGTCTTTCCAAATCGGATCTTTATCTTGTTCATGAGCAATGTCCTTTAAAGATGTGGTGATGAAGTTTTCAAAGGCGACTTTCTGAATGTAAAGAATACTGAAATTTTTCTCGAGGTTGCCTTCTGTGTTACTTTTCTCAAGCCCAGCCGGTGCGCGTGACAGCGCGTCCGCAACAATGTTCTCCCTGCCGGGAATGTAGACTATTGTGAAGCGGAATTCTTGCAGAAACAATGCCCAACGTTTTAGCCTGTCATGATTTAATTTTGAAGACATAAGAAATTGTAATGCACGATGATCACTGTATACTTTTACGTGCTTACCAGAAAGAAAGAAACGGAATTTGTTAAATGCCCAAACGATAGCTAAAGCTTCTAATTCAGTAACGGAATAATTTTTTTCAGATTTTGTTAGCACTCGGCTAGCAAAAGCAATGGTTTTCTGAACAGTAATGTCATCTTCTATGGCTTCTTGAAATAAATGGGCACCAAGACCAACTTTGGAAGAATCAGTGCTAAGGCAGAAATCTTGTGACAGATCTGGATGAGCTAGTATTGGCGCGTGAAGTAACGCTTCTTTCAAAGAATTGAATTCCAACTGTGCTTGTTCGTCCCAGTTCCAAATAGTATTTTTTCCAGTGAGAGAACAAAGTTTTGGTGTAACTAGAATTTGCATATTCAGAAAACGACGGTAAAAATTTACGAGACCTAGAAAACTGCAGACTTGTCTTTTTGTGGATGGAACTGGAATGGCTCTGATTGCTTCTAACTTTTCAGGATCCGGCTGAATGCCTTCAGAAGAAATGATATGTCCCAAAAACTTCACCTTTGACCTACCGAATTCTGACTTTTCCAAGTTAACTGTAATTCCAGATTCTGCAAAAATACGTAACAAACTGTTGAGGATGCGGTTATGTTGTTCCCATGAAGCTTCTGCTATTAGAATATCGTCCACATATAAGGTTATGTGACGTTTTAAGAACTCAGGTAATATGGAATTTAACCCACGAATGAATGCTGCCGAAGAAATGTTCAAACCAAAAGGAAGTTTCCGAAACTGATAACAAACGCCGAAACAAAGGAAAGCTGTGTATTTTCTGCATTCTGGATGAAGTTCGATCTGATAAAAGCTGGATCTGAGATCAATGGAAGACAACACTTTTACACCATTAAAATTTTGAAGAAGTTCTTCCATCGTCTGCGGCCTGTCTGTTTCAGGAATAATGATAGTATTGATTTGTCTCGAATCTAAGACAAGTCTGATCGATCCATTTTTCTTCTCAACAACATGTAACGGATTGTTGTATGAGCTTGCTGCAGGCTCAATAATGCCCTCGTCAAGCATAGATTGTATTTCTGTTCTAACACGGTCCCTATAATGTGCTGGAATTACGTATGGTCTAACACAAAATTTAGTATGCTCACGAACACGAAATTGGTATTGAAATCCCTTGATTGTTCCTGTTTTGTGAGTAAAAACTGTGGAATGTGCTTGTAAAATCTCAAAAAGGTCCTGCCTATCAGTGTCATTACAATTCTCAATTGTTTGAATTTTATTCTGAATTAACTCATTAATTTCAAATATGCCGTCGATATCATCCCTTTCAGTACTTGCAGAGTGATTGTTGGTGTCTACTTCCGTAGAAAATTCCGAACTGTTGTCTAACAGAACATAAAGCCGATTAATTTCCTCATCATGGTTTGAGAGCCAGTCTTCAAATTTCAAAGCTATTGACTTACCTTCTTTCTCTAAACTTATTTCAGCATCGTGAAAGCTTAAGATTGCTTTATATTCATTCAAAAAGTCTACTCCCAGTATAATTTCCGTCGACAATAATGGAACAATAAGGAAGTTCATAGAGAAGCTATGGCTTTGACAAAAGAATTCTAAGTTGGTTTGTTGGCGTACATCTACACTTTTTCCAAACATTGCACCTTGTAATTTAATCTTACGTAACGGAAGTGTGGGGCAATCGTTCGCTTTGTTGCATTTGCTAAAAGCTGTTTCGCTAATTACTGAAATGGGACTGCCAGAGTCAAGTACTGCCGTAAATTTTACGTCATTTACAGTAATGTGAATCACAGGATATGCAATGGTGTTACGTATTACGTCGTGTTCCTGGAGTAAGATGTCCCTAATGTCTTCCATTTTTACGTAATTACTAGCTACGGCAGCTGCGTCATCAGTTTCATAAGTACGTCTTGTGGCTGCCAGTGGTGTGAGTCATCGCCTATTGTCTCTTTGTTGGCGCGCGTCGTTATTGGGATTTGGAGACCTAACTTCTACAAATTCATCGTGACGAGAGTGCTCTGCTCTGTTTAAATCTCGCCAGTTCTGATGCAATTCAGGTCTGTCGTTACGATCATATCGTCTGTCGTCATGTCGGTAGTTTCCATAGTTTCTTTCTTGTCGGTCACATGGTGGAGAATTTCTCCTTGAATCGTAACTACGCGCTGGACCGTTGCGTCTAAAGTTATTCTGTCTCCCTTGATAATAGTTATTTTGGTTCCCATATTGTCTGTTTCTCTGATTGTCTCTGTGATAGTCATTACCGCGGAAAGGTGATCTTTCCCTGTAACTATTACTCTGCCAGTGGTTATCATATGGGTGGTGTCTGTTTTGGTCACGATTTACGTTGTAAGAATAGGTTTGTCGTGGCCATTTATTGTTTCTGTCGCCACGGAATTGTGACGGATGTGACCTGTAATGATTGTTTTCCTGTTTTCGCATCCCGCGACTGTCTGTGTCAATTTCCAGTTCTTGTAACAGTCCCTGAAAAGCTTCAATGTCGTCTTTGCAACGTCCTGCTAAAATAATATGTCTCAAATGTTCAGGCAGTTTGATTAAGCAAATGCGGATGAGTTCTGAGGGGCTGTATGGGTTTGACAGGTATTGATTCTTGTGCAACATGTCTTCAAAATATTTCACAAGACTGGAAAATTCAGATTGTTCAAAGTGTTTCATCATCATGATGCTGTGTTTTACTCGGTCCTGTGTGGCTTGAGACCAATATGCTGAGAGGAAGGCATGATAAAAATCTCCTTCACTGTGACAATCGTGAATGACCGATCGCATTCTCACAGCTGGTTCATTCTCCAAATAGCCACACATAAATTCTAATCTGTGTTCTAATGACCAGTTGGGAGGAAAACAATGAGAGAATTGATGGAGCCACGCTTGTGGATGAATGTCGTTGGCAGAATTCTTGAATGTTTTGAATTTACGTGTAGTAATGAACAGCTTATAGTCAAAGTCATCATGTCGGCGAGTCACATATCGCTCATTGTTACGTCGTGTCGGCGGTTCCATCTCAAAATTCGGTGCACCTTGCCAATTCCTTTCATAATTACCGAAATGCCCTGTGTTATTATTTTGTGGCTTTTCCGTATTTATATGTCCCTCTTCCCTTATTGGGGCGCGAGTGTCCTCTGAAATACGTAATTCTTGTATTACCTGTGTCAGCTGATCTTGTACTTCCCGCATTTCTCTTTTGTATTGCGTATTAATTTGATTCTGATTTTGTTTGAATTTTCTTATTTGTTCATACTCTTCTGTGTCAGTGAAGGCTACGGGTCTTGTGTCATTCAGATCATCATCTACCTTTGTAGATAAGTTAGTGACCTGATCCGAAAGTTCAGCTACTTTCTCCGATAGTGAACGCATTTCCTCAGTGTGTTTTTCTGAACCAAGTTTCAGAGTGTCCATTTGTGTTGAAATCGAATCTACTGTGTTCTTTAAGTTGTCCTGAGTTTTTGCCAGTTGCGTAACCGAATCGGTAGATGCAACTGAGTCAATTTTAGCCCACAAGGTCTCATGATTTTCATGAACAATGGTTTGCAGCTCTTTTATGGCTGCTTCGTGATTCTGTAATGCATTTTCATGCCGCAAAAAAATAGGCTGAAAATGCTCACAAATTTGTGTTTTTACGTCATTACAGACTTTTTGACATTTCGATTCAATGTTATGTAACTCAGTAGTTAAATCTTCACGTGTTTGTTCAAGTGTGGTGTCTAACTTCCGAAGATTTTGTTCCATTGTGTCTAACTTTTGCTGTGTTTGTCTCTGGTGTTGTTCCATTGTGTCTAACTTTTGAAGATTTTGTTCCATTGTGTCTAACTTTTGAAGATTTTGTCCCATTTGTTGCATTAATTGCAATAATAATGTATTAGTGTCTGGAATCTGTTTCTCTATGCTTTTTGGCAGTGGATTTTCACCGGCAACATTCACATTTTGACAAGCAGAAAATGTGTCTTGACTCATTTGAGAAAACGGTGAGGACGCAAAACCTGAATCTACAGTATTTGCAAAATTGTGTCCTATCATTTCGGATTCCTGAGGCGAGCTGTTGCCGACCGATCGATCGATAATGCTTCCCTGTTCACTACCTGTTTGACTGTCTACGCCATTGTTTGACGCCCGCTCCATTTCCCTATGCACAGTTACCAAATTACTACTTTGAACATTAGTTAACTCATTACATGGTGGGGCCAACACACTGCTTTCGTCTTCACTGTCATTTCTCAGTTTACTTTGGAGTCGAGTGTTACGTTTTTCACACGCCATTATTTTCACAATATTTCACACGATAACACAGAAAAGCACAACTTGAATAGCAAAAACAAGAGAACACATTAACATAGCACTGAAAATAATATCTAGTTAATTGCAGCAGCGAAATACTTGGCGCAAAGCTACATGCATGCCACAACTGTTTTACTGTACAACAATGAAAGACTGCAAGTACAAAGGAGATTCTCTCTACAATTACGCGCTAGCAATAAACAAAAGCTACACTAAATACACAAACTACAAGAAAAAATCAGAAGATTCCAGTGAGGTATCCTAGGCTAAGGGTCGACATATGAAACGTCCCCTTTAAACAATTTATACATATGAAACGTCCACTTAGAACAATTGTACAAGACTGTGCTTAACCTGGCACACAATAATTTTAGCGCAACGCAATCTGACTATCAAAAATCCCTGCAAAAGAATGGCCCTGACAAACATTAAACTATACCTTTCACAAATCACTTACCTCACAAAAATCTTCGCTGCTCGAACTACTGCAATACAGCGAGTGCCACTACTGCCAGCTAAATAAAAGATTCAAACTACTGAAGGCACTAACTACTGATGGGGATAGTTAGCAAATGAAAGATATTAATAGAGAACAAACACTGTATTTACCTTAATAGTCATCAATAGTCATAATATATACAGCAGCTCATGACATCAATTTTTACAAATTTCAAACTCCGCCATCTCTGTCCTCACATCCACCACTGCTGGCGGCTCCCCTCCAACTGCGCAACGCTACGCGCTGTTCACATCCAGCTATAGCAGTTCATGACAACAATGGCAGGCAACAATGCAAACTAGCCACATACTGCACACAGCACAGCCAGTGACCTTCATACAGAGAGCGCTACGTAACGTTGCCAAAACAGCCTACTTACACTTTTCTATCAACCCTATCTGGTACGGATCCCACACTGCTGAGCAGTATTCAAGCAGTGGGCGAACAAGCGTACTGTAACCTACTTCCTTTGTTTTCGGATTGCATTTCCTTAGGATTCTTCCAATGAATCTCAGTCTGGCATCTGCTTTGCCGACGATCAACTTTATATGATCATTCCCTTTTAAATCACTCCTAATGCGTACTCCCAGATAATTTATGGTATTAACTGCTTCCAGTTGCTGACCTATTTTGTAGCTAAATGATAAAGGATCTATCTTTCTGTGTATTCGTAGCACATTACACTTGTCTACATTGAGATTCAATTGCCATTCCCTGCACCATGCGTCAATTCGCTGCGGATCCTCCTGCATTTCAGTACAATTTTCCATTGTTACAACCTCTCGATACACCACAGCATCATCTGCAAAAATATGCCCATAGAATCCAAGAGAGTGAAGGCTGTAGCACTAGCATATATGTCACTCTTCCCTAGCAACCGATCCTTTAGTCCTGTCACGGGAAAACCCATACTAACTAGCCGCGAAGCACGCTAATATTACCCTCTGCGAGGGTTTCGAAGTTTTGACCGCGGGTACGTCTAATGGACAAAGGTATCGGACTAAAATTTTGAATTTGGTGAAAGTAACAGAAAGACCACACGGTCTTTAATCTTGTGAGTTAATGAAAGGGGCCGGCCGCGGTGGTCGTGCGTTTATAGGTGCTGCAGTCCGGAACCGCGGGACTGCTACGCTCGCAGGTTCGAATCCTGCCTCGGGCATGGATGTGTTTAATGTCCTTAGGTTCGTTAGGTTTAAGTAGTTCTAAGTTCTAGGGGACTGATGAGCTAAGATGTTAAGAGCCATTTTTTTAATGAAAGGGCTAAAATCATACATCAAGGGGAAAAAATAAACGGCCCCTAGCCCAATTAGGCACATTAATTTGAAAATATATATTTGAGAAAATTGACTATTGGTTAATGAAGTTACCTGCGTTGAGATGTACCTTTGAATAGCAAAAGAGATGCAAACTGACACGGAGCACTCTGAACTGTGTGTAGCAGCAGTCACCAATGACGCACACACCAGTAAATTATAGGAAGTAAATTTGCACCAAGCTCATACTAATGACAGCTATACTCAAGAGCATTACTTAATAAAATACTGAAATGTTACTGCATGAAGTGTAGAACTAAATTTCGACATGAGGGGCTTTTATCTCAACGACATGAAAAAAAAAACAAAGATGAATAATATCATAAATACACTGTTTAAGCACCTCCACATACATCAGATTCCCTTAGCAACAGTAATAGTTCAATATTTTACTAATGGGTGGAGCCTATGATGGGGACCCATAAACTAGTATAGTTTTTCTAGTCAACGCTCTTTGATTATTGCAGTAGAAAAGACTAATTCAAAAAGCTAATCAGTTACTTCACTTAGAGTAGTTGATAATTTACTTTGCAAGACAATAAAATACAACACTTGGCTTAATCAACATAAAAAAGGAAACCATTCATGATAGGAATCAAAACCACACTAATTTTGAAAATAAGCTTAACTTATTTGCCTTTTCATCACCTGTGAAGCAAGTATTTTAGACAACAATATTTACACACTCTTGCACTGTAATCCTACAAAACTATATTTTGTAATAAACTAAGGATAGTCTAGCAAAATCCTATCCAACTTAACTTTTGTGGTTTTAACTTTAACTTTTACTAGGCCTACTCCTTTTACATTAGACAAAAAATCACTTTTAAACACTTGAATGCAAGAATTGTTCATTTAAATCAGGATACTCGGTTTTAGTAGCACTTAGGTGAAGACCCAACATAGGTTCGTGATCAGAATAGAAACTATGGTTCCGGACACGAATTTACGTTTTTATGAGTATTACTGAAACGACACACAAATTAACTGGTCCATGTCCATATACATTACTGGATGTTTGAAATTTGTGAAGCAATGGCGAAGATTGGTGGCAAACGCGTGCCGGCTAACTGTACTCACGGCTCTTGATGTTCGAATGCTCTATAAAATCTCTTCTTGGCGTCGGATTTTCAACATATTTGAGCAATTCCTTTATGCCGAGAATACCAAATAATAGCCAGATCCACATCCGAGGCAAATCCTTTATAATGCAGCTCCAAATTGCCTCTCTCAGCACAGGCTAGCCACACACGGAGTGCCGTTCACACAAAGGAGCCGCTCAGTTCGACCACCAGACCCACCTTTTACATCGCGCCATGCCACTTCCGTTGCGGAGGGACTTCCCTACAGCTTTTACATGTTACAAATACAAGCGCCCTAAGTATGAACCAGCTTTCAATAAACATTTTCTTTTTATGAACATGGAGATATTATAATAATTTATCATTTTAACATATCCTTTTGCTTTTTTCATATGTACATTACAAAACTCTAATTTTCTTGCCACAGATGAAGGAGTTTAAATAACGCAGAGTACACACATCGTAATTGAAGACACACAGTTACATAATATAAACCTGTTTCTAATCGATATAAGTGTTAAAAGGCGTGCCATCAGACATTCCGAATAATATCGTCCGCACAATCTCGAGGATAACAATGGCAGATAAATGCAAAAACTCTTCGGATATTGTCGTGAGAATTTGTTTCTAATCCACCACGAACAGGCGTGACACCCGTCTTGCACAAATCTTTCTCTTGCAAAATTCTTCACGGAAAATGTAGCAGTGACGTTCCTTTGGGGTCCATACAATCTTGGCCATATGAAATTTCGTATGCCGATCTTCCAAGATGACAGCGTGCGCTTGTGCGGGACACTCTGGCAGCATATTTTCTCACGGTGGAAACTGAAGGAGAGTCGCCATAAACATTTATCGACCTCGAACTATTTTTCTTTTTTTATACATTTGTCCTATACGTGATTTTCTCCACTTACAAGAACTCACGCGCCCTGCCTTGAACGCCACTTCGGCGACTAGCGTGTCCCTGAACTACGTTAGTTACCCAACCCGAGAAAAGGGATCTATAGTTTAACGTACAATCCGAACCACGCGTCTTCCTTGAGAGGAGAAGGCTTGGGCAGACTGAAAGTTTTCGTAGTCCAACCGGAATTCGGTGCCGCAACCTCTGACTGCGCTAGATCACCAGACCGACGCAAATTCACATGTAGCCTGTTGGAAACTACACTCCTGGAAATTGAAATAAGAACACCGTGAATTCATTGTCCCAGGAAGGGGAAACTTTATTGACACATTCCTGGGGTCAGATACATCACATGATCACACTGACAGAACCACAGGCACATAGACACAGGCAACAGAGCATGCACAATGTCGGCACTAGTACAGTGTATATCCACCTTTCGCAGCAATGCAGGCTGCTATTCTCCCATGGAGACGATCGTAGAGATGCTGGATGTAGTCCTGTGGAACGGCTTGGCATGCCATTTCCACCTGGCGCCTCAGTTGGACCAGCGTTCGTGCTGGACGTGCAGACCGCGTGAGACGACGCTTCATCCAGTCCCAAACATGCTCAATGGGGGACAGATCCGGAGATCTTGCTGGCCAGGGTAGTTGACTTATACCTTCTAGAGCACGTTGGGTGGCACGGGATACATGCGGACGTGCATTGTCCTGTTGGAACAGCAAGTTCCCTTGCCGGTCTAGGAATGGTAGAACGATGGGTTCGATGACGGTTTGGATGTACCGTGCACTATTCAGTGTCCCCTCGACGATCACCAGTGGTGTACGGCTAGTGTAGGAGATCGCTCCCCACACCATGATGCCGGGTGTTGGCCCTGTGTGCCTCGGTCGTATACAGTCCTGATTGTGGCGCTCACCTGCACGGCGCCAAACACGCATACGACCATCATTGGCACCAAGGCAGAAGCGACTCTCATCGCTGAAGACGACACGTCTCCATGCGTCCCTCCATTCACGCCTGTCGCGACACCACTGGAGGCGGGCTGCACGATGTTGGGGCGTGAGCGGAAGACGGCCTAACGGTGTGCGGGACCGTAGCCCAGCTTCATGGAGACGGTTGCGAATGGTCCTCGCCGATACCCCAGGAGCAACAGTGTCCCTAATTTGCTGGGAAGTGGCGGTGCGGTCCCCTACGGCACTGCGTAGGATCCTACGGTCCTGCGTGCATCCGTGCGTTGCTGCGGTCCGGTCCCAGGTCGACGGGCACGTGCACCTTCCGCCGACCACTGGCGACAACATCGATGTACTGTGGAGACCTCACGCCCCACGTGTTGAGCAATTCGGCGGTACGTCCACCCGGCCTCCCGCATGCCCACTATACGCCCTCGCTCAAAGTCCGTCAACTGCACATACGGTTCACGTCCACGCTGTCGCGGCATGCTACCTGTGTTAAAGACTGCGATGGAGCTCCGTATGCGGTACGTCCACCCGGCCTCCCGCATGCCCACTATACGCCCTCGCTCAAAGTCCGTCAACTGCACATACGGTTCACGTCCACGCTGTCGCGGCATGCTACCAGTGTTAAAGACTGCGATGGAGCTCCGTATGCCACGGCAAACTGGCTGACACTGACGGCGGCGGTGCACAAATGCTGCGCAGCTAGCGCCATTCGACGGCCAACACCGCGGTTCCTGGTGAGTCCGCTGTGCCGTGCGTGTGATCATTGCTTGTACAGCCCTCTCGCAGTGTGTGGAGCAAGTATGGTGGGTCTGACACACCGGTGTCAATGTGTTCTTTTTTCCATTTCCAGGAGTGTATACTAACGTACGGGGAAAACGCCACTCACCTAGTGCTGTGATCTATGTGGAAAGCCGAGAGCCTACTTGTTCGCTCTCGTGATATCGAACACCAACTGTATAACCTCGACATTCAGTCTGTTTTAGTTACTGCTGAATCGTGGACTCTGAGTAAAGTTTCAGCACAGCGAGCACCTTTCGTGCAGTGAGAAGAACGGTAGCAACTCGGACGGAATCGTGGGTGAACGACAGAGGTCGTGAACGGAGGCGGTCGAGGGTAGCCGACGTAGAACGGTGCGGAGCGCGGGCGTGGCTGGCTGCATTGTAGACCAGCGCTGGCGAAAGGAGACCAGCCGCTTAGCGCCCGACCCGGGGTCGTGGGAGCGAGCCCCGGACGGGTCGGCGGCTCAGCGCGAAGGGGGCGCCCTGCGTGCCAGGGCGAACAACGACGTGGGACGTACGTCGCTCAGTCTGGCTGCCCACCAGCAGCTACCTAGTGCAGTGTGGGAAGCCGCAGTGGCAGTGGCAGAGCCTGTTTCCACTCACACTACGCTCCTGCGTCTTCTATAGTCCTATCTCACAAGTCGATAGACTGGTTTGATGTAGTGGTATTTAAAACCTTGTAACCTCCCTGTGAAAATTACTTAAGGCCAATAATATAGAAAGTGTAACCTCCCTAGAAAAAAGAAAAAAGAAAAGACTATGATAATGAAAACGTGCCAAAAGTTATTTCCCCACAAGATTACTGAATAATAATGACCCAAATGTTGTTGAGCTCCCACAAAACATCGTTAAATTGAAATAAAAGCGACTGTACCTTCGCTACAAAAATATTGAAAAATAATGGCCCAATGTAAACTCGACACAAAAACTGAGAAATGAACATTCAATTGTAATGATTTTTTTCTTTTTAATAACGATTGCTTTGAAAACAGAATTATTATTGGGGCATTTCTTGAACAAATTAATTACAATTGCAATACATTATTAGCTGAGCGCAATGCTGCTTCATTACCTTATTTAACAATATACCTCGTCCTGAATCGTGACCAGAGACCCATGTCGACCCCCGCCGACTCCTCACACACTACTGTACTGACTGACTACTGCAGACAGAGTGCAACTTGCAACCGCTAACTCGCAACTGAACTACATGCTCACGCGACTCGCTACGCACCACAACTGCGTCCAACTCGGAACTCTCGCGCGGCCAGGCGCAGACTAGCAACGATAAATAACTCTCTGGTCAGAGATTCTGTCATGCCTCGCCATCGCTGTACTGAATACATACGTGTTTCAACCTTTCGATTTATAAAGCCGGTTACTCTTTACTTGAGGGCATACACTCCTGCTGCAAATCTGTGCCTTGCCCTGAGCGTCCTTTGTGGTGTTGTAAGTAGGCTGTTTAGGCTGTTTATATTTTCTTATTGGCAACGTTACGTAGCGCTCTGTATGAAAATCACCCTGTGGCTAGTTTGCATTGTTGTCTGCCATTGTAGTGTTGGGCAGCGGCAGCTGGATGTGAACAGCGCATAGCGTTGCGCAGTTAGAGGTGAGCCGCCAGCAGTGGTGGATGTGAGGAGAGAGATGGCGGAGTTTTGAAATTACATATATTATGACTTTTGATGATATTAAGGTAAATACAGTGTTTGTTCTCTATTAAAATCTTTCATTTGCTAACTATCCCTATCAGTAGTTAGTGCCTTCAGTAGTTTGAATCTTTTATTTAGCTGGCAGTAGTGGCGCTCACCGTATTGCAGTAGTTCGAGTAACGGAGATTTTTGTGAGGTAAGTGATTTGTGAAAGGTATAGTTTAATGTTACTCAGGGCCATTCTTTTGCAGGCATCTTTGATAGTCAGATTGCGTTGCGCTAAATAATATTGTGTGTCAGGTTAAGCACAGTCGTGTAAAATTCGTCTAAGGGGACGTTTCAGTGTAATCTTATCTTTTTGACACCATATCGACCTGACTTTGGAGATTACCGGTCAGTTGCCTCGTATATTTGGTTGGCGAAATCGATTTCTACATAATGTCACTCTCAACAGCCCTCTTAGCTAGTGGCATCTGTATGTTGCAGAAATGTGCATCGCACGTCTGTCACTAAAGGACTGGGCAAGTGTCGAACCCGATTTTATATGTGAACATTGATTGATATCCCCTGTAGTTAAACTTCGAGTGTTCAATGATGCTCTGTGCCAGCAACAAGACAAATATGAACAAATTCGTATGAATCATCTGCATAAAATGGCAGATGGACTTCTGCTGAGCAGAGGACGAAGATTCCCAAGATCGTAACACTGACCCTCCTTTCAATCGTCGTGCGAACGTCGAGATGGCAGATATTGAGATAACCGATCGCGGAATTGAAAAGCAGCTACAATCGCTTAGTAGCAGAAAGGATTCAGGACCAGATGATATAGCTATAAGTTTCTATAAAGATTATGCGAAAGAACTTGCTCCCCTTCTAGCAGTAATAGGTCGCTTGAGCAACGAAAGGTACCTAACGACTGGAAAAAAGAGCAAGTCATTCCAGTTTTTAAGAAAGGCTGTAAAACAGATCCACACAGTTACAGACTTATATCGTTGACGTCAGTGTGTTGTAGAATTATGGAACATGTTTCATGCTAAAGAATTATGACGGTTTTCGAAAAGGAACGTCTCCTCTATAAAAACCAACATGGATTTCGCAAACAGAGATCCTGCGAAACTCGGCTCGCTCTGTTCCTCCATGAGATCCACAGCGCAGTGGACAACGGCGTTCAGATTGATGCCGTGTTCGTTGATTTCAGTAAGGCATTTGACACCGTCCCGCATTGCCGTTTAATGAAAAAATTACACGCTTACGGAGTATCGGAGCAGACCTGCGATTGGGTTCAAGACTTTCTTGTAGATAGAACTCAACACGTCGCTCTTAACGGACCTAAATCGACAGATGTAAAGATAATATCCGGAGTGACGTAGGGAAGTGTGATAGGACCGTTGCTGTTCACAGTATGTATACATGACTTAGTAGAAAGCGTTGGATGTGCTTTAAAGCTATTCGCAAATGATGCAGTTGTTTATACCAGAGTAGCAACACCAGGGGATAGTCAGAATTTGCAAAACGACCTGCAGAGACTTGATGAATGGCTCATACTCTGGCAGTTGACCCTGAACGTAAATAAATGCAACATATTGCGCGGTGTTGTGTGATGTCCTTAGGTTAGTTAGGTTTAAGTAGTTCTAAGTTCTAGGGGACCGATGACCATAGATGTTAAGTCCCATAGTGCTCAGAGCCATTTGAACCATTTTTGAACATATTGCGCATACATAGGAAAAGAAATCCACTACTGTACAGCTACCTTATTGATGTCAAACAGCTGGAGTCAGCGTCTGCCGTAAAATATCTAGGCGTAATTATCCAGAGCGACTTAAGTGGAATGATCATAAAAAAACAGATAGTGGGAAAAGCAAACACGAGACTCATATTCATCGGAAGAATCTTAAGGAAATGTAACTCATCCACGAAGGAAGTGGCTTATAAGGCGCTTGTTCGCCCGATTCTTATTGTTCATCTATCTGGGATCCCTATCAGGTAGGACTAATAGAGGAGATAGAGAGGATCCAACGAGGAGCGGCGCGTTTCGTAACGGAATCGTTTAGCTGGCGAGAGAGCGTTACGGAGATGCTAAACAAACTTCACTGGCAGACGTTACAAGAGAGACGTTGTGCTTCACTGAGAGGTTTACTACGAAAATTTCGGGACAGCACTTTTTAGTCAAACAACAAATTACTTCTCCCCACATACATCTCGCGTATTGACCACGAGGAGAAAATTCGAGAAATTAGAGCCAGTATAGAGGATTACCTACAATCATTCTTCCCACGCACTATTCGCGAGTGCAGCAGGGTTGGAGAGATCAGATAGTGGTACCGAAAGCACCCTCCGCCACACGCCATTAGGTGGCTTGCGGAGTATGATGTAGATGTAGGTGCCAGGAGTTATACATTGCCCAGTCGGAAACCACTATCCTGATTAATCCCGGCCAAGGACAGTTGCATTCCTACAGATTTCTTAATGATGGAATACCAAAAGTATCACAATTTCCGTTCCATTATACTGGAAGAAGTTGGGAGTGGTGGATTTGCTGGCTTGAAGCTGGTGCTTTAGCCTGCGCTAGTGAACGGTGTGAGTGGCTCGCCCGTAAAATATTTACCGCACTCGCATGGAGCCCCGTAAACGCTTGCCTTAGGAAGCACCGAATCCTCTTTGGTCCACCCCAGAGGAGCCAAAAGATGTGCTGAAGGCGAAAGATCACTTTGGTCTGATGTTTGATCAGTACTGTACTTATTTTAGCTGTAATATTCGTAGTATGAAAGGCAGTTAGGCAACCATCGTTCTGTCATTTATATCCTATTCTGTACCTGACGAATCGAGTGCAAACTTTCTAGGAAGAGAAATTTTACAACTCCATCTGCAGGCTATTTCTATCTGAGATTGCACGGGATCGGTAAATCAAGGTCTTGAGGACTTTCGTTGCCGGTTTCAGGGAAATCTGTAAATCTGTGTGAGTGGACCTTGGATACACTGAATGTTCTGTGGCTCTTATATTACACAAAGACGCCTAAAAAATTATCTTTTGGTGTATAGACTTAAGATATTGAAGAAACTCCTGGATAATGTCCAGACAACGAGGCAAAAAGGAAGGTTCGGTGAGATGCAGTGATTCCTCAAAAGGCAGTTATGTAAAGAACGAAACGCCAAAACAGATCAGTAAGCCCATGCTATTCGGCTGAAATCTGCTGATGAAATCAGTGGAATTGCGTGTGTGACGCGGACGCTCGCCTACTTGCCTACAGTGGGCTGGAGTGAAGACGCCATGTATTTAGCCAGATCACAGGGGGCTGCTTCAATATTGTTCACAGTACTTGGTAGATTGTAACTAACCGGTTACTACGGGTTATTACGTTATTCAAAAATGGTTCAAATGGCTCTGAGCACTATGGGACTCAACATCTTAGGTCATAAGTCCCCTAGAACTTAGAACTACTTAAACCTAACTAACCTAAGGACATCACACACACCCATGCCCGAGGCAGGATTCGAACCTGCGACCGTAGCAGTCCCGCGGTTCCGGACTGCAGCGCCAGAACCGAATATTACGTTATTATTGGGAATGTAAATACTTATTGCTTGTGATGTTAACTTGAGAAGATTAGGGTCGCCACTGACTCTAACCATACAACTAATCGAAGGTTTGGTGGAGTCGGAAAATAAATTAATTTGATCACAGACAAAAACTGCCAAAATTGCATACGTTGTGAGGTCGCTCATAGCGGATACAATGTAATTGTATTGCCCGTGCACTGTTCACGACAATCAAACATTTAAAATAAAATAGAAAATGCATGAACACTGCATAAGATCAGCTCCCAGCAACACACCTGAAAATAAGACTTAATGTAAAGAATTTGTTATGAAATACAAGGGGAGACTAATCACTAGACCTGTGCATAAGGAAACGCATTGGATTTGCTAACGGGAAAGCTACGAGGTGAGTGGCTTAGGTACAAAAACGTAATCTCGGAACACAAGAGAAAATTGTAGATAAAATCATTTATTCTTAAGATCAGGGTGTGAGGCATGTACACGATTCCTGATAACACGTGGTTTGTGGAGACACAATTACTAGGTATAGTGCCAAATTCCAACAATATCACATCACACAATCATGTTAACATTATCTAAAACAAACATGCGATCGGACAGTTAGTGATGCCGGTAGCCCAACAACTATAATGTTCTACCACCGTTGGCTCCCCACGGACGAAAGACACATAAAGCAAGGAAAATTTACGAGAAGGCAAGGCTCTAAATATTTAGAAAGGTGAAAGCTTATGCAGGCACAGCTGAAGGCAAACAGACATTCATACAGAAGCGAGTGCTCACTTCTTATCGACACCTTTGTGTGGCGCTCTTCCGGCGGATCCAAGTCTGCTACAGAAATTGGCTAAAAGAAAAATCTGCCAAAGTTTTGCATTCCTTGCTGCGACAAGGCAAAGCAGTCTTCCAGATTTGAAAAGCGAGACCAAAAGCTAACAGCTCTCCCCTCGCCAAGTAACAACGCGCCACGCGGTCAGTCTAACTCACCCTTCTTCGACTGGAGCACAGCTGTGGACGCTTCCCGTACCGGCGGCAGACTGCCCCCTTTTTCCTCTCCAGCCTCCTCCACGCTCCGCGTGGACCCGAAAGCCAAAAGATGCCATTTCCGCCACCAACCTAACGCAGGTGGATTTCTCACAAGTAGCGCAAACCTCTTTGCCTACTTGACCACTACGAGAGTTGGCTATTCTGTACCAGTGCTGCTGAATCTGTACGACTATCGCAGACTTTCTGCAGCAGACTACGCCACCGTCTAGCAACGTGACACACAACCACATTCATTCAATCACGACACTATGAGAGTAAAGAGAAAAGAGAAACAAGGAAAAGAAAGAGAAATTCTTGTGAAATTGGGCTACCGGAATAATGAAAGGTGGCTACAGGACCCTTTCAAGAGCCACGGCTTGATCGAGAATCTTGGGCGGTCAGTACAACGTAGGTGGAACTGAACTACCTCAACCCCTTAATAACCTTTGGCAGAGAGCTGGCCGAAGTCTTCCCCACTACGCAGTTAGTGTCGTCTCTACAGGTCCTGCCATACATTTAACCACATAATTAACAATGAATACATTCCTCTCACAGCAGAAACACGGTAGCGTTGGCTTTAAACGTTTGGGTACTACGGTATTCGAAACTGCTCGCTGTATATGGAGAGTCTGTGTGATGTTGTCGTCGGTCTTTCCGTAAACCCTTCCCCTCTACCCTCATATTACAGAAGACGTGCTTCCGATTAGAATTTTAAAGCTGCGACGCTCCCTCTGCAGCAGTATACAAGAGGACTATACAAGAGTATCGCGATTTGAATCCCATTTCGGCAGACTTATTTTGATTTTTCCAAGTTAGCCTGTATATCTGCTCGCTAAGGGGTAGACGGTTCCACATATATGCGGAGACCACTTTTTTGTCTCTTGAACGATCGAATCTGCCACACGAATTAGTTTAAATGATGCTAGACAAGTGTTTAACAGCAAATGATCGTAGAGGAAACCTAGTAATTTTAATGTTGACTGCCTTTGAAAAAATGGTTCAAATGGCTCTGAGCACTATGGGACTTAACATCTGAGGTCATCAGTCCCCTAGAACTTAGAACTACTTAAACCTAACTAACCTAAGGACATTACACACATCCATGCACGAGGCAGGATTCGAACCTGCGACCGTAGCGGTCGCGCGGTTCCAGACTGACGCGCCTAGAACCGCTCGGCCACACCGGCCGGCGACTGCCTTTGAGGCTACGCTCGCACAGGGTATTAGATCAACATGGAACACTTAAATTCGCAGGAATGCATAATATTTTACGTGCCTGTATTCACGCATATGTAATTACTTTAAATAGCACAGAATGTATCATCGAAATTAATATACTAAACTTTTAATGAGTAATCTGATAAGCACTGAATATACTGTACTTATCTGCTGTGGACACTCTTGTCTGGAGCACACCTGGAGTTATTTCTTCATATGTTGCTGGCTCCTCGTCCGCAGCTCGTGGTCGTGCGGTAGCATTCTCGCTTCCCGCGCCCGGGTTCCCGGGTTCGATTCCCGGCGCGGTCTAGGATTTTCTCTGCCTCGTGCTGACTGGGTCTTATGTCATGTCCTTAGGTTAGTTAGGTTTAAGTAGTTCTAAGTTCTAGGTGACTGATGACCATAGATGTTAAGTCCCATAGTGCTCAGAGCCATTTTTTATGGCTCCTCATCCAAATAGCTTGCCGCATCCTCTCTACCAATAAATCCTCGCTCCATTCACAAATATCATTTAATACCACATAAGATCGTACCTCTGATAGTAAGCTTATGCTTTTGTGAAATCGAGGAGTGCTGCATCTACCCAGCTGCCTTGACCCCCGGCTTTCAGAAAGTCATGTGAGAAAAGTGTGACTGTGTTTCACACGATCAATGCTTTTTGAATCCATACTGGTTATCACGGTGGGCAGTCTGTTAGGGATGCGTCATTAAGTTAAAAATTACTTGCGTGCATTAGAAAATGTACCACATTGTCGGTTATAACTTAGCGGAAATTGCACCTCGGTTTACTGACTTTTCTACTGGCTGAAACCACAGCCGTGTAAAATTTCTAAGACAACATTTTCCCCATTCGAACGGTAAAGTCCTTTATTTTCCACTATTGCCAATTTCGATTGATTTTTAGATGGTGTAGACGCTATTGGACGTGTCTAACACTTCAGTTCCCCTGCTGTCAAGTCCGCAGCTCGTGGTCTCGCAGTCGCGTCCTCGCTTCCCGAACACGGGGTCCTGGGTTCACCTCCCGGCGGGGTCAGGGATTTTCACCTGCCTCGAGATGACTGGGTGTATGTGTTGTCCTCATCATTTCGTCATCATTCGTGAAAGTGGGAAGATTGGACTGAGCAAAGTTTGGAAATTTGTACGGGCGCTGATAACCGCGGAGTTGAGCGCCCCACAAACCAAACATCATCATCATCATCTTGCTGTCAAGTAGGCTTACTGTTATGTAAAGCAATTCGTATTTATTATTTTTAGAATTCCGTGCCATAATCCATTAGAACGACACCCTTTTAACATCGCTCTTTTGTTCGCCTGTCTGCGGACCTGTTAAAAAACGGAACGGTTAGACGTATCAAGCTAAAATTTATGTCACATTCTGAGCTCTATGGTCCGTTGGCGGTGTAAAACATTGAAGCTTTTAAGTCAGTGCAGTCAAAAGATACGGCTATTTACGATGTCACATATTTTAATACTCGCAAACTCACTCATCAAAACCTAGAGGGTATTTCTCGCTGGCTTAAAATCATGAAATTTGACAAAAAAAGAAGGTTTTACAGTACAAGAAAAGGAAAAAATCCGAAAACTGTAAATTTGTAATTATATTTGCCATATCTTATCTGACTGTCCATTCGTCCGTTTGTTAAGACCCCTTTCTCTTAGGAAGGGGTAGACGTATCAAGTGGAAATTTATGTCACATAGTAAGACGTACGATCCCTTGGCAATGTAAATAGATGAAGCTTCTAAGTCAATTAAGTCAAAAGATATGGCTATTTAGGTCATACACTTTGACAGCCACTAACACACTCATCAAAACCTACAACGTACCCCCGTTAGCCTAGCATCGTGAAATTTGGCAAAAAGGATGGTTTCACAGTACAAACAAGGGAAAAACTACGAAAATCGTAAATACGAAATTATATCACACACATAAAAATAGTCATTTGCTATCAAACTGTCTGCCCATCCGTCTGTTAAGATCCCTTTTTCTCATGAAAGGGTAGACGTACCAAGTTGAAATTTGTGAGGCATATTATGATCTGTGACCCCTTGGAGGTATAATAAACGTTACCTTGTAAGTCAATGCTGTCAAAAGGTAGTGCCATTTATGTCACATATTTTGATACTCACAAACTCACTCACCAAAACCAATAGGGTATTTCAGTTGATCCACAATTACGAAATTTGGCGAGAAGTAAGGTTTCACAGTTGAAGTAAAAAAAATCGGAAAATTGTTAATTTGTAATTATATCAGAAGAAAAGGTGTTTCTTTTGCCATTTGTTGTCCGACATCAAAACTGTAATTAAAGGAATCAGTATTTCTGCCTGCTGGTTGACTGGGTCGCAATGATAAAAAGTAAAACATCAGGGCCGGCCTTGGTGGCCGAGCGGTTCTAGGCGCTACAGTCTGGAACCGCGCGACCGCTACGGTAGCAGGTTCGAATCCTGCCTCGGGCATGGATGTGTTTGATGTCCTTAGGTTAGTTAGGTTTAAGTAGTTCTAAGTCCCATAGTGCTGAGAGCCATTTGATTTCAAACATCAGGCAAGGAATGACCTTATTGTTCATGTGACGCGTTTCGGAATTTATCCATTATCAGGTATCCAGGAGCGTGTACTGTACGTAGATATGATGTTTCAAGTTGTATGTGAAACAAACACCGGCAGACTAGTATCAGTATCTTGTCCGTATCAGTGTAGGGCAAAAATGGCCGAGACTCTCGATTACACACACACACACACACACACACACACACACACACACACACACACACACACACACACACACACACACACACACACACACACACACACACATATATATATATATATATATATATATATATAGCTGAGTGGTGAGCGCGACAGACTGTCAATCCAAAGGGCCCGGGTTCGATTCCCGGCTGGGTCGGAGATTTTCTCCGCTCAGGGACTGGGTGTTGTGTTGTCCTACTCATCATCACTTCATCCCCATCGACGAGCAAGTCGCCGAAGTGGCGTCAAATCGAAAGACTTGCACCAGGCGAACGGTCTACCCGACGGGAGGCCCTCGCCACACGACATTTCATTTTCATTTATATACTTAGGAATGCTTGTACTGAAGAACATTGCTTATTTTGCATGTCACCCTTTGCTTGTGATACTTGTGTAATATGCAGAGTTATGTATTGTAATCATTTCCTTTTGGAGTAAGACTCATTAATACTATTGGTTCGAATGTTGTCTAGCGATCTCAGAAATCAAGTTTCCTAAACAGCCCATATTTGACAACTGGGCTGGATTTAACAAATAATTTTGTGCGGAACCCTCAGTGAATAAACAGCAATAACGTGGACGGCCCACCCAGGGCCTTCGGCGTTTCGGAGGGCTTTGTGCAGCGCGTCGTCAGCAGCCGGTTCCAGCGCCGTTGCGACAGGTCGGCTCCGGTGTCGTCGGTGGAGCGGTGTCGCGCGGCGAGTAATTCTCCGTTTTCGAAAGGTCGCCACCCGCCGAGCGGGACCCCCATTATTTATGACCCCGATTCGCGGCGGCGGGCTCCGCTCATTAAACGGCACAATTCGGTCCTACGCTATCCACCGCGAGCTGTGACTAACTCTTCACAAAACAGGCGGCTGAGGCGCCCAAATGGTCGCGTGCTGCGCGGCTGTTAACAGCCGTCCAGGCCTGCCGGGTTTCCCGCTTAGTTCCACTCCATCAGGGCGGTGATTGCCCGCCGTCTTCGCCTACCAGACTAGCCTAGGCGCTGCTTAACAGCTGGCACGGTCAGCTCATCTGAGACACTGTATGCTGAAACGTAACCACCTGAGTTTTGAAGGCAGAGAAACTGCCGACTGCAACTGTTTCTTAGGCACGGAAAAAAAAATTAAAGTGTACACTGAGGTAACAGAAGTCAAGGAACAGCAACATGCAGATAAACAGATGGCGGCAATATCGCGTACGCAACGTATAAAAGGGCACCGCATTGGCGGAGCTGATCTTGTGCCTCCTTTCAGTGTCTCTGCACTCCCTCCTGCCCTGCCTTCCCTCTTCATCTCCCGCCCCACGTGTCTCCTGACTCTTCGTGTACCCACTGATGCCCCTCCTCTCTTCATCCCGCCGCTTCCCCTGCTGCTCCTTGCTCTCCCCTCCGTTTCCATCCTCTCTGCCCTTTCCCTCGGCAGGTCCCCCTTGGCAGTTTTATTCTTCGTCGTGTGTGCTCCAAGTGGGTCTTAAGTGTGTTGTTCCGGAGTGTTTTTACTCCTGTGGCCGACTTTTAACGTGTGCATGTCCATCCAGTGTCTTCTCTGAGTTTTGAAGAATCGCGAACTGTGTTTTTTAAATTTCTGGTGACTTTTTTTTTAACTCTCGTCCAGGTTAGTTTATTTTTTACCTCCCTTTTCTCCCATTATTCTCTTTTAAGTTCCCCTTTATCGCCTTATGTATGTAAAATTTTATTCTTATTTTAAGTTGTCATGTCACTCGGCTGAAGAGTGGCGGATTGTGCCGCTGACAACCCTCCCCTGCCCCATATGGGGCAGGGGAATGAAATAACAATAAAGAAAGAAAAAAAGGCGGAGCTGCCGTTTGTACTCAGGTGATTCATATGAAAAGATTTCTTACTTGATTATGGCCGCAGTACGGGATTTAACAGACTTTGAACGTGGAGTGGTAGCTGGACATTCCATTTCGGAAACAGGTAGGAAATTCAGTATTCCGAGTCCGCAAGGACGGTGCCGAGAAACCGCACGGAGTGGCTGCATGGTTAGAGGCGCCATGTCCCTGACTGCTTCGCCCCTCCCGCCCGAGGTTCGAGTCCTCCCTCGGGCATGGCTGTGTGGGTATTTCTTAGCATAGGTTTAATTTAGTTTAAGTAGTGTGTAAGTCTAGAGACCGATGACCTCTGCAGCTTGGTCCCTTAAGAACACACACAACATTTTGGTGCCAAGAACACCACAATTCAGGCATTACCTCTCACCACAGACTACTTAGTGGCTGACGGGCTCCACTTAACAACTGAGAGCAGCGGCGTTCGTGCAGAATTACCAAGGCCCATGAACCATGGACCTTGCCGTGGGTGGGGAGGCTTGCGTGCCTCAGCGATACAGATAGCCGTACCGTAGGTACAACCACAACGGAGGGGTATCTGTTGAGAGGCCAGACAAACGTGTGGTTCCTGAAGAGGGGCAGCAGCCTTTTCAGTAGTTGCAAGGGCAACAGTCTGGATGATTGACTGATCTGGCCTTGTAACAATAACCAAAACGGCCTTGCTGTGCTGGTACTGCGAACGGCTGAAAGCAAGGGGAAACTAAGGCCGTAATTTTTCCCGAGGGCATGCAGCTTTACTGTATGAGTAAATGATGGTGGTGTCCTCTTGGGTAAAATATTCCGGAGGTAAAATAGTCCCCCATTTGGATCTCCGGGCGGGGACTACTCAAGAGGATGTCGTTATCAGGAGAAAGAAAACTGGCGTTCTACGGATCGGAGCGTGGAATGTCAGATCCCTTAATTGGGCAGGTAGGTTAGAAAATTTAAAAAGGGAAATGGATAGGTTAAAGTTAGATATAGTCCGAATTAGTGAAGTTCAGTGGCAGGAGGAACAAGACTTCTGGTCAGGTGGCTACAGGGTTATAAACACAAAGTCAAATAGGGGTAATGCAGGAGTAGGTTTAATAATGAATAGGAAAATAGGAATGCGGGTAAGTTACTACAAACAGCATAGTGAACGCATTATTGTGGCCAAGATAGATACGAAGCCCACACCTACTACAGTAGTACAAGTTTATATGCCAACTAGCTCTGCAGATGACGAAGAAATAGAAGAAATGTATGATGCAATAAAAGAAATTATTCAGATACTGAAGGGAGACGAAAATTTAATAGTCATGGGTGACTGGAATTCGAGTGTAGGAAAAGGGAGAGAAGGAAACGTAGTAGGTGAATATGGATTGGGGCTAAAAAATGAAAGAGGAAGCCGCCTGGTAGAATTTTGCACAGAGCACAACTTAATCATAGCTAACACTTGGTTTAAGAATCATGATAGAAGGTTGTATACATGGAAGAACCCTGGAGATACTAAAAGGTATCAGATAGATTATATAATGGTCAGACAGAGATTTAGGAACCAGGTTTTAAATTGTAAGACATTTCCAGGGGCAGATGTGGACTCTGACCACAATCTATTGGTTATGATCTGTAAATTAAAACTGAAGAAACTGCAAAAAGGTGGGAATTTAAGGAGATGGGACCTGGATAAACTGAAAGAACCAGAGGTTGTACAGAGTTTCAGGGAGAGCATAAGGGAACAATTGACAGGAATGGGGGAAAGAAATACAGTAGAAGAAGAATGGGTAGCTTTGAGGGATGAAGTAGTGAAGGCAGCAGAGGATCAAGTAGGTAAAAAGACGAGGGCTAGTAGAAATCCTTGGGTAACAGAAGAAATATTGAATTTAATTGATGAAAGGAGAAAATATAAAAATGCAGTAAATGAAGCAGGCAAAAAGGAATACAAACGTCTCAAAAATGAGATCGACAGGAAGTGCAAAATGGCTAAGCAGGGATGGCTAGAGGACAAATGTAAGGATGTAGAGGCTTATCTGACTAGGGGTAAGATAGATACTGCCTACAGGAAAATTAAAGAGACCTTTGGAGATAAGAGAACCACTTGTATGAACATCAAGAGCTCAGATGGAATCCCAGTTCTAAGCAAAGAAGGGAAAGCAGAAAGGTGGAAGGAGTATATAGAGGGTCTATACAAGGGCGATGTACTTGAGGACAATATTATGGAAATGGAAGAGGATGTAGATGAAGATGAAATGCGAGATACTATACTGCGTGAAGAGTTTGACAGAGCACTGAAAGACCTGAGTCGAAACAAGGCCCCCGGAGTAGACAACATTCCATTGGAACTACTGACCGCCTTGGGAGAGCCAGTCCTGACAAAACTCTACCATCTGGTGAGCAAGATGTATGAAACAGGCGAAATACCCTCAGACTTCAAGAAGAATATAATAATTCCAATCCCAAAGAAAGCAGGTGTTGACAGATGTGTGAATTACCGAACAATCAGTTTAATAAGCCACAGCTGCAAAATACTAACACGAATTCTTTACAGACGAATGGAAAAACTAGTGGAAGCCGACCTCGGGGAAGATCAGTTTGGATTCCGTAGAAATACTGGAACACGTGAGGCAATACTGACCTTACGACTTATCTTAGAAGAAAGATTAAGGAAAGGCAAACCTACTTTTCTAGCATTTGTAGACTTAGAGAAAGCTTTTGACAATGTTGACTGGAATACTCTCTTTCATATTCTAAGGGTGGCAGGGGTAAAATACAAAGAGCGAAAGGCTATTTACAATTTGTACAGAAACCAGATGGCAGTTATAAGAGTGGAGGGGCATGAAAGGGAAGCAGTGGTTGGGAAGGGAGTAAGACAGGGTTGTAGCCTCTCCCCCATGTTATTCAATCTGTATATTGAGCAAGCAGTAAAGGAAACAAAAGAAAAATTCGGAGTAGGTATTAAAATCCATGGAGAAGAAATAAAAACTTTGAGGTTCGCCGATGACATTGTAATTCTTTCAGAGACAGCAAAGGACTTGGAAGAGCAGTTGAACGGAATGGAGGGTATAAGATGAACATCAACAAAAGCAAAACAAGGATGATGGAATGTAGTCGAATCGAATTCAGTCGGGTGATGCTGAGGGAATAAGATTAGGAAATGAGACACTTAAAGTAGTAAAGGAGTTTTGCTATTTGGGGAGTAAAATAACTGATGGTCGAAGTAGAGAGGGTATAAAATGTAGACTGGCAATGGCAAGGAAAGCGTTTCTGAAGAAGAGAAATTTGTTAACATCGAGTATAGGTTTAAGTGTCGGGAAGTCGTTTCTGAAAGTATTTGTATGGAGTGTAGCCATGTATGGAAGCGAAACATGGACGATAAACAGTTTGGACAAGAAGAGAATAGAAGCTTTTGAAATGTGGTGCTACAGAAGAATGCTGAAGATTAGATGGGTAGATCACATAACTAATGAGGAAGTATTGAATAGGATTGGGGAGAAGAGAAGTTTGTGGCACAACTTGACCAGAAAAAGGGATCGGTTGGTAGGATATGTTCTGAGACATCGAGGGATCACCAATTTAGTATTGGAGGGCAGCGTGGAGGGTAAAAATCGTAGGGGGAGACCAAGAGATAATACACTAAGCAGATTCAGAAGGATGTAGGTTGCAGTAGGTACTGGGAGATGAAGAAGCTTGCACAGGATAGAGTAGCATGGAGAGCTGCATCAAACCAGTCTCAGGACTGAGGACCACAACAACAACAATGGACAAGCAACACTGCTTGAAATAAGTCAATGTGGGGCGTATGACGAACGTATCCGTTAACACAGAGCGGCGTAATTTGGTTTTAATGAGCTATGGCGGCAGACACCGACTCGAGGGCCTGTGATAACAACATGACGTCGCCTGCAGCGCTTCTCCTGGGCTCGTCAGCATAGCGGTTGGACTCCAGACGACTGGGAAACCGTGGCCTCATCAGATGAGTCGAGATTTCATTTGGAAAGAGCGGAGGGTAGGATTAGAGTATGGCGCAGACCCCACGAAGCCATGGACCCAATGTTCTATTTGACGGATGGAACTTACTTTTTATTATTGAATTATTTTCCTTGTAGGTGATGATAAATGAAGAATATTTGTATAATTATTACACTACTGGCCGTTAAAATTGCTACACCATGAAGATGACGTGCTACAGACGCGAAATTTAACCGACAGGAAGAAGATGCTGTGATACACAAATGATTAGCTTTTCAGAGCATTCACACAAGGTTGGCGCCGGTGGCGACACCTACAACGTGCTGAAATGAGGAAAGTTTCCAACCGATTTGTCATACACAAACAGCAGTTGACCGGCCTTGCCTGGTGAAACGTTGTTGCAGCCTATCGCGATTGCAGAATCTGGAGTCGGTGGATTCAGAAGGGTAATACGGAACGCCGTGCTGGATCCCAACGGCCTCGTATCACTAGCAGTCGAGATGACAGGCATCTTGTCCACATGGCTGTAACGGATCGTGCAGCCACGTCTCGATCCCTGAGTCAACAGATGGGGACGTTTGCAAGACACCAACCATCTGCACGAACAGTTCGAACAGTTGCAGCAGCATAATCCGATGGGACCGACGACCTCGCTGTCTGGTCCTCTCCCCCAAATCAACCAACCAACCAAGCTACCATGGTACACACAACATAGGAACGCATAGCACATGTTACCAGAAAAGCTACAGTCCGTTTGAGCCACAAAAAGTACATATCTTATAAAATACTGAAAGGAGCTCATTAAATGGGAATGTAAGGAGTTTAAGAGCGCAAGTATTCGGGTGGATTAATGGAAATGCGATTCTCTACCGCGACTAGATAATCACCGACTATACAAGGCCACGAACGCAACATTTCAACACAGAGAGGTCTCATTAAATCTCTAAAAATACTGTAAATATCTCCACTCCGTCATCTGCGAGTAAACATTGGACTATTTTCTTAGTTGTACACAACAATAAATTATTTTACTACACCTGCCCATCTCAAGCCACAGCGCTGAAATAGACTGCATACGATTCTCTCTTTGTCTGTTAAACTACACCGCTCCCTACCCAGCCAAGTGCCGTGCTCTTTTGTCACTAATTTGCGGATCGCAGAAACTCAAAGACTTTCCTTCTGCCATTCTACAGAACGAGTCAAAGACATTTATCGTTCTGAATGTATCTTTGCTGAGTGTGTGTGATTTAAGAAAACACGAAAGAAATTCAGTATTGATAGTTTTGAATGTGACACATAACTTTAAAAGTCCATCAGTTACTTGGCGGCTTTTCAGTCATGTAAAGAGAAACGACCGACTCAACTGCTAGAGTAAACTGTGCAGTGTAGTCTCTGCTATGCCGAGAGGACATTGTGCACTTGAGAACAATGCTGGATGGAACACGAGTGATGTTCGCGCCGGCGCTTTCCGAAAGTCAGCGGTAGCATAATTAACTGTAGGAAATTTATGTACAAATATAATCGGTATTACCTCTGAAACTTTCTGGCAGATTAAAACTCGGATTGAGAGTGAAAATTTCATTTTGGAAACATCCCCCATGCTGTGGGTAAGCCATGTCTCCGCAATATCCTTTCTTCCTGGAGTGTTAGTTCCGCTAGGTTCGCAGGAGACCTTCTGTGAAGTCTGGAAGGTACGAGGCAAGTTACTGGCAGAATGGAAGCTATGAGGACGGATCGTGTGTCGTGCTTTGGTAGCTCAGATGGTAGAGCACTTGCCTGCGAAAGGCAAAGGCCCGCAGTTCGAGTCTCGGCCCGGCGCACGGTTTAAATCTGCCAGGAAGTTTCATATCATTGTACACTTTGCTGGAGAGTGAAAATTTCACTCTGAATATTACCTCTGTTGTGTCTGTGTTATCCGTGCGTTGTTTCTCTTGAAGCAACACAGTAAAAATAATGTTCCCTGTTTGCATTACGAACGTCGCGCAGGTGTGGGACCTATTCGGCTCTGAGCACTATGGGACTGAACATCTTAGGTCATCAGTCCCCTAGAACTTAGAACTACTTAAACCTAACTAACCTAAGGACATCACACACATCCATGCCCGAGGCAGGATTCGAACCTGCGACCGTAGCAGCAGCGCGGTTCCGGGCTGAAGCGCCTATAACCGCTCGGCCACCACGGCCGGCTGGACCTATTCGGGCTGTTAAGTTTCCATCCCAGCGTTTCGGTATTCCAGCCAGTACAGAGAGGGCTAGTGCTATATCCCTCTGAGCCGCTGTTGTGAGCAACTGGAAATGGAGCGACAACAACACAATTTAAAAAAAAATTGTTGACTTGTAAGTAAATGAAACGACAGGATGCAAGAAGAGTTTTCAGCAGATGGAAGAATAATTTCCTTTGAAGAACTTGAAGGCCTACAAGCCTAAGCCTTGATGACCATAATGACGATGATACGTTTATTGTTAGATGACCAACAGATTTCTGGTATAAAGGCAAGAAAGTAGCCTAAGAAATTAAAGTAGCACATACTAGCCCGAACAAGACTTGCAGGGGCCTACAAAGCAGCCAGCCACTGAGAAGCTAAGGAGGACGCGAAGGGAAGAAAGACGTAGGCACATGTGACTATGAGGACAGTGCTGTCAACCACACAGCAAACATAAGCACTTGACAAGGAGTGTTGCACACTTCGGCAAAAGCTCGTTGCCTTTGGACCACATGCTATAATTCGATTACGTTAAATAGGTAATGTCGACGCGAGATTATCCATTCACGCACAAACGCCTATCATTTTAGCGTTTGTGAAATAAAATAGTATAATGAATATTTCGGAAGAGTCCAACACTCGCCAAGGTATGTAGGGGAATCAGCCTAAACTGAATCTATCGGAGTGTTGATTCTTAGCATCACACTATTTTAATATAGTAGAGACATCAGTAGTCAGCTCATGTTACATATACATCTATCTATTAACGCTCGCATCCTGTGAACCTCTGTGACCTTGGGTATCTAATGATGCAAATAAATCTGAAACGCGTCAAGTGGGTAACTTGAGTAATAATGTCATTTTTCACCGACTGGATGACTGTTTTGAAGAGACTTATTCAGCTCCGTAGAGTGCTACATTATATTGTAGTCTATCGTCGCAACAGCCTTACTAAGAATAATGGTGAAGACGACTGTACTCGGTATACGGATCTGGTAATGTGATCAAGTTCTTACGATCACACTGCTGGTTGTGTAAACCGTTCAATTCTTTGGATGTGAACAAAAAATGACCAGTCTGACGGTTTGTGGATACGTACACATTTCTAAATGATTTCACAGCCCGAACTGTTCAGTGATGTATACCGAAATAAAAAAAGTAATATCACCAAGTGTAGAAAAAACCTTACCATTAAAACAGTTTGTTGTGGCTATGGACTACACGTAAAATTACATACTCATTTAGTTTCTAACACCTACTTATTTTTGTTGTTAACTCGTATTTTGACCGGTTGCACATTGCTAAACGCTCTCATTCATGACGTGATCCACGAAACACGTGAATGAATGAAATGAGTGAATGGAATAAATGAATGAATGCAGCATATTGTAAATGAGCGGTAAATCAGAATCTTCCTCGGTGGGAGAACGCGACGTAGTACATTCAGAGTCGTCATCAATTTACAGCCCTCGTTTCGCTGTAAATCAATCGCGCCGTAAGAGCTTAGAAGGCCAATGCGTTATTACTGCTTACATGGAAAATGAATGATATCTGTAAATAACATGGTAGGGCGATTCGTACCCACTGTAGTGGGTTTATCGGCCTTGACAACATCTGTCTGCCATTAGGGAAATTAAAATTATTTTACAATTTGCTTTTTTTTGTTATTCTGCACATGTAGATCGTTTCGAACAGTTGCTATTTTCCTCTGAAGCAATAACAGATTTTCTTTTTCTCCATTTGCCTTGGACCTTGAGGAAGAGCACGGGCTACTAAGAATATGGGCTACTAAGAGGACGAAGTACGGAATGTGACATCTTTTTCTACGTCAGTGCGAACATAAGCCGTGTTAAAATATTATTAAGTTTGTGACGTAATATGTACATCGTGTAATGTATACTTCATAACTTCATGATCTTTAAGTCCATGCTCTGTACATCGTTCACCACTCGGCAGCGATGCTACATCTGCCACATCGTTGTGATTGGAGAGGGAGGTAGGTGGTGGGGAGGGGGGGCGGGGCACATCATAGGCTACGCCTACCAGAACACGCAGACACGTGAGGATAGCTGACGTTACTGAACATACAGTAGTTTAGTTCCCCAACATCACTCATCATAACAAAACTGTTGATTGCTAATGCAGCTGTGAGTAACAGCCACTATTCTGTGGTTTGATATAGTGTCGATTTTTAAATAAAAAGTCGTTATAGTTGGCTAAAGCTTTCCTATGTTTTGGTATACGAGCTACAAATATTGCTCCACCAGACTTCAACCCTGATGCTGCTGCCAGTCTGGAAAGAACAAATCTGCCTGCCAAGTACACGAAAAATTCCATGAAAACCAGAGAATCCCTACAAATGAGTCCATCCATTGGAACAAATGAATAAGTACAAACTGCAGCCGATCATCATTAGCCTCAACCATCCTGGCCAGCAGGTGGATGACATGGCTTGCTCTCAGTTGGCTATGCTCTGAATTCGAAACTTCCAGATGTGCGTTTCCATAAATTAAGTGTTCCACTCGTCACTTTCAACTGCGACTGCTGGCAACCGCAAACCATGAACCACTTGTTCTGCTGCCGGCTCTTTCCAGTGTCCTGCTTCGATGGATATCTGAAGTAGGTATTTCTGTAGGCTCCTGAGGTCGCCTTCTTTTGATCATTCAAGGCGTAATCTTCGACGCGCTTGTACCCAGATACGTTCACTTTTAGTAAAGCTTGTGATATGTCTGACAGGAATAATGAAGAATTCTCAGGCACATCAGTTTAACTAATCACACATTCTCAAGTCAGTTTCCACGTATGAAGTTCGCCTTCTTTTGCAGTTTGGGGTAACGACATTAGCTGAAACGCACATACACTCTTGGAAATGGAAAAAAGAACACATTGACACCGGTGTGTCAGACCCACCATACTTGCTCCGGACACTGCGAGAGGGCTGTACAAGCAATGATCACACGCACGGCACAGCGGACACACCAGGAACCGCGGTGTTGGCCGTCGAATGGCGCTAGCTGCGCAGCATTTGTGCACCGCCGCCGTCAGTGTCAGCCAGTTTGCCGTGGCATACGGAGCTCCATCGCAGTCTTTAACACTGGTAGCATGCCGCGACAGCGTGGACGTGAACCGCATGTGCAGTTGACGGACTTTGAGCGAGGGCGTATAGTGGGCATGCGCGAGGCCGGGTGGACGTACCGCCGAATTGCTCAACACGTGGGGCGTGAGGTCTCCACAGTACATCGATGTTGTCGCCAGTGGTCGGCGGAAGGTGCACGTGCCCGTCGACCTGGGACCGGACCGCAGCGACGCACGGATGCACGCCAAGACCGTAGGATCCTACGCAGTGCCGTAGGGGACCGCACCGCCACTTCCCAGCAAATTAGGGACACTGTTGCTCCTGGGGTATCGACGAGGACCATTCGCAACCGTCTCCATGAACCTGGGCTACGGTCCCGCACACCGTTAGGCCGTCTTCCGCTCACGCCCCAACATCGTGCAGCCCGCCTCCAGTGGTGTCGCGACAGGCGTGAACGGAGGGACGAATGGAGACGTGTCGTCTTCAGCGATGAGAGTCGCTTCTGCCTTGGTGCCAATGATGGTCGTATGCGTGTTTGGCGCCGTGCAGCTGAGCGCCACAATCAGGACTGCATACGACCGAGGCACACAGGGCCAACACCCGGCATCATGGTGTGGGGAGCGATCTCCTACACTGGCCGTACACCACTGGTGATCGTCGAGGGGACACTGAATAGTGCACGGTACATCCAAACCGTCATCGAACCCATCGTTCTACCATTCCTAGACCGGCAAGGGAACTTGCTGTTCCAACAGGACAATGCACGTCCGCATGTATCCCGTGCCACCCAACGTGCTCTAGAAGGTGTAAGTCAACTACCCTGGCCAGCAAGATCTCCGGATCTGTCCCCCATTGAGCATGTTTGGGACTGGATGAAGCGTCGTCTCACGCGGTCTGCACGTCCAGCACGAACGCTGGTCCAACTGAGGCGCCAGGTGGAAATGGCATGGCAAGCCGTTCCACAGAACTACATCCAGCATCTCTACGATCGTCTCCATGGGAGAATAGCAGCCTGCATTGCTGCGAAAGGTGGATATACACTGTACTAGTGCCGAAATTGTGCATGCTCTGTTGCCTGTGTCTATGTGCCTGTGGTTCTGTCAGTGTGATCATGTGATGTATCTGACCCCAGGAATGTGTCAATAAAGTTTCCCCTTCCTGGGACAATGAATTCACGGTGTTCTTATTTCAATTTCCAGGAGTGTATGTGTCATTTAGCTAGACTGATGACTAACCGATGAAGTTGGTAAAAATTACTTTACTTCATTTCACGGCCAGTTTCAGCTTATACTCTGAAGTAATTTTCTTATGTAATCTGAAATGGACATTGTAAACGCAACGAAAGGTTCTACATAATGATATAAAATGGCCTTCAGAAAGGCACATTTCGTCCCAGGCTCAGACAATCGCGCAACAAGAGTGGCGTAGTGTTAGAAGAGAGTAAAGTTTTCCCGGTTTGCTGTAGCCACGGTACGGGTAACAGGCGCATAACAATGTGCGATTGAAATGGCGTACCAAGTGCAGACTACTCCAGAGTTTAAGTACGTGGGGCAGTCCTATTATTGTGAACAAAATTGTAAATTGCACAAAGCTTGACCTCGAAATTCTGGTGCTATATGGATCAAATGTAATGTCACGTCGAGCAGTAGAGAAATGCCACTAACAGCTTGCCGAACGCCGCACAGACGTGGGTGACCCTGCACCATGAGATTTCCATGTCTTCGGCAATCTAAAAGATTATCTGTGGGGAAATAAATTTTTCAACGATGAGGTCGCTCCCTCCTTGATTTTCGAATGGCTGTGTGACGAAGGAGTGCATCACCATCTTCGAGTTATTGATCGGTTTGTAGAATGTTCCTATTGTTGTTTACACATGCTTAGTGGCTGTACTGAAAAATAGTGTCATTTATTTGTCTCACTTTGAAGAGTAATACAGCATCTAGTGGAAGTTATTCGCCTGCCTTAATAGTGTATAACTTAATTTTTGAAGTTCCCTCGCACTTGAAATGTATTCACAGTTGCAAATATGGATAGCCATCAGCTGTGTAGTGGAATGATGACAGCGAAAATCTGAGCCGAACCGGGACTCGAGCGCGGATTTCCTGCTAATCGCGAGCGGCCGCCTCACCATAGGCTATCCGAGCAAGACTCACGGCCAGACCAGAACTTGCATATGCCGTCAGCCATGTATATACAACCTGCACTCCACATCCATTATGCATATGCCTCTACAATGGAGACATTTTTAACGAAAAGTCGCTCGCCCAGTGTCGGCGGATAAATACAGTAGTTAATAAACACATACTCCGCAGTGGGGTGGTCAGCCATGTATATACAACCTGCACTCGTACATCCATTATATATATGCCTCTACAATGGAGCCATTTTTAACGGGAAGTCGCCTGCCCAGTGTCCGCGGATAAATACGGTAGTTAATAAACACAAACACAGTCCGCATAATGCGATTAGCTGATTTCGACTATACGTCATTGTCAAGCACCTGAAAAAGCAACATGGAAAACCGCTATATTGTCTCCATACATAAATAACACTTTACACACAAAACATTAAGATAAAACGTTACTGTACCAATTGATTAATTACATTTATAAAATATGTATTTCGTGTCACTTTCTCAGGCCATTCCCCTTTGTAAAAAGTCTCGTTATAGAGGTAGACTATTTCTTTTCTTGCCTTGTTTCCTAGACTCTTCAACAGTTCTGCTGGCAAATCATCAATTCCACATGCCTTCCAATTTTTCATCATCCTTCAGCGCCTTTTCTACTTCTGCTTCCAAGATGGTAAATCCCTTTCCATTTTCCGGCACATATTACTCCTCTTCAACCTTAATTTCGCTTTGTATTTCATCCCCCTTATACAGACATTCAATATATTCTTGCCATCTGTTCAAACCCTCCTGTGGTCCTTCTGCTAGAGTACCATCCGCTCTTTCTATTTCCTTGCAACAGTTATGATACCAATAGAGAGAAAGAGAAACACTAAAAAATGTGATGAGCCTAGGACCATCAGTCTAATATCTCATGCAGCTAATGCCTTGCTGAGAGTGTTGAATAGAAGGCTATATGGCAAGCTGGATAGAGGGATTGCAGAGGACAGTTCGGATTTAGAAGAGGAAAAGGAACAAGAGATGCTATTGGCCTGTTAAGAACTGTAGGGGAAAGATACATGGAAAAAGGTAGAGAAATCTTTGCTGTTTTTATAGATTTAGAAAAGGCTTTTGACAGAGTTCAGTGGAACAAGCTGATGGATATTTTGAAGAGGAAAGGAGTAGACTGGAAAGAGAGACGACTGATACAGAATCTATATTTACACCTGAAAGTAAGGATAAGGACTGAAAATGAAATGTCAGAAGGAAGCAGCATTGGACGAAGTGTTAGTCAAGGTTGTTGCCTTTCCTCACTGTTGTTTAACGCAAACCTTGAAGACATTATTGCGAAGGGCTTAGATGGGAAAAGACGAATATGTATTGGTGGAAAGAGAATAGAATGTATAAGATTTGCTGATGACAAGGTATTAGTGTCAGAAAGTGAGCGCATTGTGAATAACATGCTGAAAGATCGGAATAAATCTTGTGTGGGATATGGGATGCAAATAAACACAGCAAAACAAAGAGTACGGTGATCAGTACAAGACGCAGGCTGTCCAATATTAAAATATGACAATCTACCATTAGCCAAGTAAGTGCATTGAAATATCCTGGAAGCACAATAACTAAAGACTTGAGATGTCACCAGGAGGTGAAAACTCGAATTGCCATAGCGAAAGAGGCATTCAACAGAAAGAGGAGACTCTTAAGTGGCAAATTAGATAAAGGTCTAAGAAAAAGACTTGGCAGATGTTTTTTCTGGAGTGTAGTACTATATGGGGCAGTAACATGGACGCTGAGACGAGAGGATGAAAAAAGGTTAGAAGTATTTGAGATGTGGATGTGGAGGAGAGTGGAGAGAATAAGCTGGATGGAAAGAGTCAGTAATGAAAGAGTATTAGAAAGGGCTGGTGAGAGAAGATGTCTGCTGAAGGTTGTAAGAGAAAGGAAAAAGAACTGGTTGGGACATTCACTGAGTAGGGAGTGTTTGCTAGCAGATGCTTCGGAAGAATTGGTTTGTGGGAGAAGACTGAGAGGAAGAATGAGATACAAGATGACAGACAACATAAAGGGAAGAGGAAATTATGCAGACCTGAAGAAGATGGCAGAAGACCGGACAGCCTGGAGAACTACCATGTGAAAACCTGCCCTTTGGCAGAAAACAGATGATGATGTCATTTTCAAATCACTCTTAATTACAAGTAAAAAGCAGCCACATTCCGACATTTCACGAAAAGTGAATCGTATTGTGAACTTTGCTCTGCACAACAACATGATAACTGACAGCAGCTGGTAACTTATTGTCACGGATACACATTCTTCCAAAGACTTTAAGACTCTCGATTGCAGACATCATAAGCATGTTACATATACCGTGGACTGCGAGTCTTAGTTGATGTCACGTATAACAAACAGTCAGCGACCAAAGAATATACACTCCTGGAAATGGAAAAAAGAACACATTGACACCGGTGTGTCAGACCCACCATACTTGCTCCGGACACTGCGAGAGGGGTGTACAAGCAATGATCACACGCACGGCACAGCGGACACACCAGGAACCGCGGTGTTGGCCGTCGAATGGCGCTAGCTGCGCAGCATTTGTGCACCGCCGCCGTCAGTGTCAGCCAGTTTGCCGTGGCATACGGAGCTCCATCGCAGTCTTTAACACTGGTAGCATGCCGCGACAGCGTGGACGTGAACCGTATGTGCAGTTGACGGACTTTGAGCGAGGGCGTATAGTGGGCATGCGGGAGGCCGGGTGGACGTACCGCCGAATTGCTCAACACGTGGGGCGTGAGGTCTCCACAGTACATCGATGTTGTCGCCAGTGGTCGGCGGAAGGTGCACGTGCCCGTCGACCTGGGACCGGACCGCAGCGACGCACGGATGCACGCCAAGACCGTAGGATCCTACGCAGTGCCGTAGGGGACCGCACCGCCACTTCCCAGCAAATTAGGGACACTGTTGCTCCTGGGGTATCGGCGAGGACCATTCGCAACCGTCTCCATGAAGCTGGGCTACGGTCCCGCACACCGTTAGGCCGTCTTCCGCTCACGCACCAACATCGTGCAGCCCGCCTCCAGTGGTGTCGCGACAGGCGTGAATGGAGGGACGAATGGAGACGTGTCGTCTTCAGCGATGAGAGTCGCTTCTGCCTTGGTGCCAATGATGGTCGTATGCGTGTTTGGCGCCGTGCAGGTGAGCGCCACAATCAGGACTGCATACGACCGAGGCACACAGGGCCAACACCCGGCATCATGGTGTGGGGAGCGATCTCCTACACTGGCCGTACACCACTAGTGATCGTCGAGGGGACACTGAATAGTGCACGGTACATCCAAACCGTCATCGAACCCATCGTTCTACCATTCCTAGACCGGCAAGGGAACTTGCTGTTCCAACAGGACAATGCACGTCCGCATGTATCCCGTGCCACCCAACGTGCTCTAGAAGGTGTAAGTCAACTACCCTGGCCAGCAAGATCTCCGGATCTGTCCCCCATTGAGCATGTTTGGGACTGGATGAAGCGTCGTCTCACGCGGTCTGCACGTCCAGCACGAACGCTGGTCCAACTGAGGCGCCAGGTGGAAATGGCATGGCAAGCCGTTCCACAGGACTACATCCAGCATCTCTACGATCGTCTCCATGGGAGAATAGCAGCCTGCATTGCTGCGAAGGGTGGATATACACTGTACTAGTGCCGACATTGTGCATGCTCTGTTGCCTGTGTCTATGTGCCTGTGGTTCTGTCAGTGTGATCATGTGATGTATCTGACCTCAGGAATGTGTCAATAAAGTTTCCCTTTCCTGGGACAATGAATTCACGGTGTTCTTATTTCAATTTCCAGGAGTGTATCAAGGGCATACAATTGGGCATAAAATATTGTATACAGTCCATGACGTATCTCCGGACAAACTACATTATTTTAAACATTATATTATCAAAAATTTCTGTCAAGTACGTACACAATTACACAGATAATTGAAACGGAACACTCCATCAATTGCTGACGTGCCAGGTATAACGAATGCCTCATGTCGTAAGTCATCTGTGTCTGAAAGCTATTTCTAGACACACTGAAGCCAGACCTAACTACTTGTCAGAAAGATAACCCACAGATTTTTTTATTTTAAGTAACAACCAACAAGGCTTGAAAGGGTGTCAGCCAAATGTCACCTGCGTTATAAAATTTATCAACCCAGGCTGTCACGCCCGCAATATATGTAGCGTCCCTATGATATATGCCATCGAGAGTCTTAAAACGTTTAGATGAATATGTATCTGTGACAACAAATTACCAGCTGATGTCAGTTACCATTTTGTTGTACACAGAGCAAAGTTCAGAATACGATCTTAAAGGTGTCCCCGTAGTGCTGATCCTTTCGTAAAATGACGAAATATGGCTACTTTTTACTTGTAATTAATAGTGACTTGAAAGTGACATGAAATGCAGATGTTACAAATGTAATTAAGAAATTTGTACGGTAATGTTTTATCTTAATGTGCTGTGTGTAAAGTGCTGTTTATACATGACGATATAAACAGAGAATGCAGTGCTTTTCCATGTTGGTTTTAAAGGTACTTGACAATGACACTTACTAGAAATTAGCTAATAGTAATCGCACTATTAAAGAAACATCGAGTTACAGCCTACTTAGTGCCATGTTTACGTTTATTAACCATCTGGAGGCTGTGGATCCCCACAAATACAAAATTTTAAATACGGTGGTGCATATTCGCTACTGCGAATACATTTCCTGTATTTGATAACGGCTGTAGACGATGCAGAGCCTGTTCCTTCGGACATGAATGCATGTCCGAAGGAACATTGGGTGGTACTTATGAGGAACGCAGGCTCTGCAATATCGTATTCCCTCGTGTTTTACATAAGAAGAATGTAGGAGCTTGGATGTGAAAAAGCTTTAATTTGCAAATGCGCTGTATTACAGAAAATGAGACTAACGTCGTGTACATCTAATACCTACATGCATTAATAACAGATATCTGTAATCTGTTCGAACCTATGCCTGGCTATGTAACTGTTCTGTGCTGTGAGCCGTAACAATGTTTATCGTCCAGTTGGAATTACGTTCCTGTCTGTAGTTTTGTTACGTAACACGGTTTAAAAAGTTTCTTATGTAGATAGTTTTGTTAGCATAATCTTCGAAATAATCATGTACATATCGCTGCCTAGTGCTGTGTCGACACCTGGCTGCCAAGCTTGAAACCACTTAACTTGGGCTCTAATGTGTATCGGTCTCAGTTTTCCTGACGCATCATCTTCTCTGATGTACCTGTTTTGACTCCTGTACTCCTTATTGGTGCTATGAGTATTTCATTCAACACGTTTTATAGATAGGGCAAATTGAACTTTATAACTGGGGCATGTTCTCAGTATGTCAACGGGATCGACGTGTAACTAGATTATATGTAATTTTTATAATCCAGACTCTGTGGTTTCTTGTGTATAATTGTTGTACTATCACGCAGATTACCACAATGGCGTTAATCTATCCATACGTTGTAGAGCTGAGAATCTGCGGATGACAGCTAGTTACTATTGACACTGGTCATGAAATAAACTATTTCACAACAAAGCGAACTTGGCTTCTAATATCGTATGAAAAAAAGAAAAATATAGTTAACGTTGTGCTGCGGTGAAGTAGAATCAAATCATTACGAAAGTAAAAGTCAAATAGATTTAGAAGTAATGTGCCCAATCACTTTTGTAGTAGTCTGACTTTGCTTCACTACAGTACAATTTAAGCTACAATTATCGTTTCAGCCTTTCCCTGTACTTGCAATATAAATGTGTAACCTTAAAGTTTTTCATGTCACAGCTCCTACATTCCTCTTATGTAAAGTATTTAAATGTTCATTATCTCGTTATATACAACATTTGGTTACATTTACTGTTTCACTTTCCGATCCCATAAGAAAATGGCGTCCAGGTTAAAGCCTAAGCCGGTCGTGAAGTAAAAGAAATAACTTTCTAGCACATAGAGCGATTATTCGTCAAACCAGCACACAGTTGTGGAGCAGCAGTGTTCCCCAAACACGGAGAAACTAATAATCTACACTACTGGCCACTAAAATTGCTACACCAAGAATAAATGCAGATGATAACCGGGTGTTCATTGGACAAATATATTATACTAGAACTGACATTTTATTACTTTTTCACCCAATTTGGGTGCATAGATCCTGAGAAATCAGTACCCAGAACAACTACCTTTGGCCGTAATAACGACCTTGATACGCCTGGGCATTGAGTCAAACGGGCTTGGACGGCGCGTATAGGTACAGCTGCCCATGCAGCTTCAACACGATACCACAGTTCATCAAGAGTAGTGACTGGCGTACTGTGACGAGCCAGTTGCTCGGCCACCGTTGACCAGACGTTTTCAATTGGTGAGAGATCTGGAGAATGTGCTGGCCAGGGCAACAGTCGAACATTTTCTGTATCCAGAAAGGCCCGATGAGGACCTGCAATAGACGGTCGTGCATTGTCCTGCTGAAATGTAGGGTTTCTCAGGGATCGAATAAAGGGTAGAGCCACGGGTCGTAACACATTTGAAATGTAACGTCACTGTTCAAAGTGACGTCAATGCGAACAACAGGTGACCGAGGCGTGTAACCAATGGCACCCCATACCAACACTACGGGTGGTGCGCCAGTATGGCGATGACGAATACACGCTTCCAATGAGCGTTCACCTCGATGTCGCCAAACGCGGATGCGACCATCATGATGCTGTAAACAGAACCTGGATTCATCCGAAAAATTGGCGTTTTCCCATTCGTGCATCCAGGTTCGTCGTTGAGTACACCATCGCAGGCGCTCCTGTATGTGATGCAGCGTCAAGGGTAACCGCAGCCACGGTCTCCGAGCTGATAGTCCATGCTGCTGCAAACGTGGTCGAACTGTTCGTACAGATGGTTGTTGTCTCGAAAATGTCCCCATCTGTTGACTCAGGGATCGAGACGTGGCTGCACGACCCGTTACAGCCATGTGCATAAGATGCTTGTCATCTCGACTGCTAGTCATACGAGGCCGTTGGGATCCAGCACGGCGTTCCGTATTATCCTCCTGAACCCATCGATTCCATATTCTGCTAACAGTCATTGGATCTCGACCAACGCGAGCAGCAATGTCGCGATACGATGAACAGCAATCGCGATAGGCTACAATCCGACCTTTATCAAAGTCGGAAACGTGATGGTACGCATTTCTCCTCCTTACACGAGGCATCACAACAACGTTTCACCAGGCAACGCCGGTCAACTGCTGTTTGTGTATGAGAAATCGGTTGGAAACTTTCCTCATGTCAGCACGTTGTAGGTGTCTTCACAGGCGCCATCCTTGTATAAATGCTCTGAAAAGCTAATCATTTGCATATTACAGCATCTTCTTCCTGTAGGTTAAATTTCGCGTCTGTAGCACGTCATCTTCGTGGTGTAGCAATTTTAATGGCCAGTAGTGTAGTTAAGACCTTAGTCTCCAAAATGATACAAACAGTATTGGATGCCTTATTTATAATGCACCACCATTAGCAAAGGTTATGAAGAGTGGCAGTCAACTGACTCAGTTTGAGAATATTCATAGCAATTCAGTCTGAGTCAGAGATAATCAGATAAATCGCTAAAATAAGCGAGGCTGTACGTCTCCAACGCTAGCAGCTGGCTGGATATAACGGCGCGACGTCACCTCAAGCTATTCCGTAGCGTGTCTCGAGAGTTACGTAGGGCCCTGCGCAGCGTCCTTGCTGTGTGGAGGCATTACGTAAGAGGCGTCCAGCGGTGATGCAGCTGAATGGACCGCAGGCGGGCGCTAGGCGGCCAGCGCACACATCACCGTGGTGCTGACGTGCGCCGAAAGCGCGAAGACGTACGCACACTTGCACTCAGCCGCTCGCGAGCACGTTGCTCTCTAGCGAACACGATGTTCGCAGTTCGTGAGACTGTCGGCGCAAGCCACCTGCTATCAGTTTTTAGGGTGCACTTCCCTAGATGATGAAGCACTTTTTTCACTCTTGAGAATTGTATCTTTCTATACCATTCATTCGTGATTCAATATCTTATAAATAACACTTTGTACGAGGAGCGTTCTGTAAGCAATTTAACACTTTTTGTTTCCTCGGCCAAATTTCCGTTGATGAAATGCGCAATTTGTTGTGGAGTATCGTTGAATATTCCTGCTTCAGCCTCTATCGTTTCATGACGTTTAGATAGGTAGCGGCACTATACTAGCCCCCTCACCCCCTGGTTGCTCCTCTCCTCTCCCATCCCCACTCTCTGCCACGCCTTCACTGTTGTGCCCCCCCCCCCCCTACCCTCCATCTCTACAGCCTTCATCTTCTTTCCCAAGGTGGCTTCCATCAACTCCCCCTCCTGGATGATGCCCTCTCTCCCTTCATTTATCCCTCCTATCAACTCCCCCATCCTTTCCTCTGTCCTTTCCCTGGGCTTCCTCTTCCCCCCTTCCATCCTGTGTTTCTCCCCACCTAACCTGTCCCTACCTCCCTTCTCCCCCCCCACCCCACGAGTCCTTTTTTATTCCCGTCCTCTGCCTTCCCCACTCCCTGTCGCGTCTGCCCAGCACCCCCCACCCCTCTTATGGGTCCTCATCCTCCATAGGCTCCTTTCCCCCCTCCCCCCTTCGCTTTTCCTCACCTTCTCCCCTTTTTTATTTTCCCATCATCTGTCCAGTTTCCCCCCACCTGCTCTCGGCTGTGGTATGTCGTATTTTAGTGCAGTGTTCCAGTCAATGTTCAGTGTTGTTTCGTCTTTCCACGTGTTGTGAACAGAAACCATGCTGTCGCTGGGTGTGAATTTTCTGTCTTTTGCGAACAAAAACCAGACTGTCGCTGTGTTTTTTTTAATTGTCTGTCTATTATTTTACCTGTCTGCTTCATTTGTATTTTATTAGCGTCATCATCCCTTTGTTCTATGTTTTAAGTCCCACGAATGTTTCACCATGTTCTCCTTTAAGTCTCCGAATTTTTCGCCTGTTTTTTTATTATATATTGTCTTCACCTTCTTAAAACAAAGTCTGTAGGCTGAAGAGCGGCATACTAAGCTGCTGGCAGCCCGCCCCCTTTGGGGGGAAATGAAATTCAAGAAAAAAAAGAAAACAACTATACGTAGTCTTCAAAATGGTGCCTGTAATGGAGGTACGTTCGAATCAGACAGCTGTCTCTGAGTTTCATTTGGCGGAAAACTAGACTACCGCAGATATTCGTAGGCGCTTCCAGACTGTGTACGGAGTTCCGCCAATGAACAAAAGCTGGTGAATCGTTGGGTCAAGCGTCTGTCATCATCGCAACGATGTCGTGCAAACTTGTCCTATCTCCCGTGTGCCGACAGGCAGCGCACACCTGTCTCTGTTGCAGTACTGGAACGTGCGGACACACTCATTCGAGGTGATCGGTGGACCGAAATCAAACGGGTCGCTGCACAACTGGACGTCTCTGTAGGTGGTGCTGACAAAGACGTTCACCAGTGGCGGCACTCAAAGGTGCCCGCGCGCTGGGTTCCTCGCGGCCTAACAGAAGACCATAAAGAGCAACGAAAGACCTTCTGTGCGGCTTGCCCGTTATGAGGCTAAGCGTGACAATTTTTTGTCGAACGTCGTCACAGGTGATGAAACACGGGTTCATCGCTTCGTACCGGAAACAAAACTGTAATCAATGGAGAGGCACCACACCATCTCTCCTTCGTAGAGATAGTTCAAAACACCAACAGCCGGTATAGTCATGGCGAGGGTCTTCTGGAACTCCGAAGGGGCTATTCTGTTTCATGTCCTCCCCTCATGTTGCAACGATGAACGTTGAACTGTATTCTACTACCCTGAAGAAACGACTTCAGCGTGTTCGTCACCAGAAAAATGCAAATTTCTCCTTCTCCGAGACAACGCAAGGCGTCCGACAAGTCTGCGCCCCCGAGAGGAGCTTAGAAAGCTTCATTGGACTGTTGTTCCTCATCCACCATACAGCCCGAATCTCGCACCTTCCGACTTTCATCCCGTTGTCCCAGTGAAGTATGCACTCCGGGGGCAGCAGTACGTGGGTAAAGGGGATGTTACTGATGCAGCAAGACGTTCGCTCCGACATAGACCAGTAGAGTGGTACAATGCTGGCAGACATGTCCTTTTAATAAGGTGGCGTAAGGCCATCACCTTGAACAGAGATTACATTGAAAAAATAGGGTTTTGTAGCCAAAAGAATGCGGAATGATACAGTGTATTGTAAATCTGAGTATAACCACCCTGAAATGCCCTGCTTAACCCGCAGGACACGACAGATAGAATCAGTTGTGGAAAGTGGCCAAAATAAGGGGCTGTCAGTTACACTCGAACGTACAACTTTATTATTTGACTAAACATTACAAGAGCCCAAATATTTTTTTAAACACACAGCTTTCATCTTTGGGACTTAATTACCGGCTGAAAGCCACTTTAATTTAAAAACGGCTGAAGGCCAGTAAAGGCAAGCCTTATCTTAAAACAGTTCTTTAGTTAGGCTGAAGTAAACAAGTTAAATTCAAATCGGCTGAAGGCCGAACACTTAAAACGCCAAAACATTAAATTTTTTTAAAATACCAAAGTCCTTAAGTGAAACAGTTCTTTAATTTAGGCTGAAGGCCTTAAGAACAAACAACTGAAACTCAAACCGGCTTTAAGGCCGAAGATTTAAAAATTCAATAGGTTGAAGTAAACATATTCAAACCGTATGAAGTTCGAAGACTTAAAAATTCAAAAATTTTTTTAATGCAAAGGGCGTACGTGAAACAGTACTTTAAACTAGGCTGAAGGCCTTAAGAGTAAATTCTAATTTACAACACAAAACCTGCTAGAAGCCATACCACTACCAACAACAAGAACAAATTTTAAAAAAAGGCAGTACACACAAGGGCGCTTGATGTTCGAGGGTCGACCTGTAATTCAAACACTAACGATCGCTTAGGTGAGACAGGCAGCCGGGCCAACTATTCACGATCCGACGACAACCCAACTGACCGACAGTCAGCGGACCCACCGACAAGATAACTTCCACTTCACCCGACCAGGGAACAACAGGGAGTTGAACGGAACAACGTAGAAGATATTGGCGCCCACAACCAATGATACACGGAGCTGTCAAACTACACACCGTGCTAGACAGCAACAACACGATAAGGAAATCACACTGCCTCAGATTTACGTCAACGGCCAAGGCAGGTAACCTGAAAGTTAATGGCCACAAGGCAGAAGATTTCGCTGGTGCACCTGAACTCAAATAACCAAATACAGTGAAACTCCACCAGAGGGTGGCTAGAATTATGCAACTTGAAAACCACGTTGTTGCTCGCGGGAATATCCCACCAGCCGACAACGAACTCCAAACGACACAATGTGAACAGTGTTGACTTGCTGGCAGGTGAAATCAAAATTCCACTTTCGTGTCCAGGGTCGGTGAGCCACGGACCTCATAGCAATGGGAACAGCGCCACACTCTCCGACACCGCGTAGAGACCGCCAGCGGGCCCCGGCCAAACTACGCCCCGCCGGGAATTCCTCACTGCTCCACGCCAACCGACCGACTCCTCAGAGCCAGTACGCCGAGAACAATTAAAATAACTTGTCCATCAAAATCACACAAACTACACACAGTTTCACGAACACTTGCAGGAGGAACTAGACAATGCTAACGGCAATGACTCTACAACAACAGGGACAAATCACGAGTCGGCACACACAGTCAACCCATAAGCGATCGCCGGCCAAATACCCGTCGTCCATCTGCCAAGAAGACAATTTTTAGATCGGCATGTTTAGTGGTAGATCAGTGATACGTTATATATGTTTGGCATTACATCTGGTTGGGACCGATCTGATGCTTATATTATTCTTGAAGAGTCAAGTCTGCCAATATCGCTAGTAATTCTTTTTATTACTATTACTGGTTTCGACAGATCTACGCTGTCATTATCGGACCGTGAAACATTGTTAGACTTGTGACATGCTGGTGTTCACTGCCTCTTTTTGTTACAATTTGACGAAAGATCACTACGCGACTAGCAGTTTGTAAAAAGCATGTACGTCTAGTAATAACACAAGATCTGATGATGACAGCGTAGATCTGTCGAGACCGGTAATAGTAATACAAAAAATTACTACCGATGTTGGCAAACTCGATTCCTCAAGAATAATATATCTAGAAAAGTAATGGACTCAGAGCAGAACCTTTGCCCCCGTTCAGTTCACATGATACCGGTCAGATTGAAACTTCTTCCTTGTTTGTTCACGATGGAGTACAGCATTATGCTTCATGCTTTCAATTTATGAAGATGAACTTTGTCGGGTATTTTGCTAAACCCACTATGTTATTATGCTTCATGCTTTCAATTTATGAAGATGAACTTTGTCGGGTATTTTGCTAAACCCACTATGTTCCAGCCTATGAAAAAGTATTGCGTGGTCCACACAATCTAATGCTTTTGTTAAATCAAAGACAATATCCACTGTTGTGAACCCAGAGTTTAGCCCTGCTAGTACGCACATGCAAGAGGATAAAATGCATTTTTTATGGATACTTCTTTCCTGAAGCCAAACTGTGACCCTGACGGCAAATTACATGTATCGGGATGTACCACTACGCTCGTATACATTGCTTCCTCGAAAACACTTTAAAACAAATGTAGGAAATTAAGTGGCTGCTCTAAATTATGTCGTTCACCCTTTCTTAAAAAGTAGTTTCACAAAGGAGTATTACAATATTTCAGAGAAACATGTCGGTTTCAGAGTGAGGTACTGGCCGAGACGAGGTACTGCGGGAAGTGAAGCTATGACGAGGGGTCGTCACTCATGCTTGCGTAGCACAGTTGGAAGAGCACGTGTCAACGAAAGGGAAAGAGCCCGAGTTCGAGTCTCGGTCCGGCAAACGGTTTTAATCAAAAATGGTTCAAATGGCTCTGAGCACTATGGGACTTAACATTTGTGGTCATCAGTCCCCTAGAACTTAGAACTACTTAAACCTAACTAACCTAAGGACATCACACACATCCATGCCCGAGGCAGGATTCGAACCTGCGACCGTAGCAGTCGCGCGGTTCTGGACTGCGCGCCTAGAACCGCTAGACCATCGCGGCCGGCGGTTTTAATCTGCCAGGAAGTTTCAAACTTATTGGTTTTTACACAATGAATAAGGTCGATACTATACATATGAGATTATCAACCGCATTTTCTTACAATTCAGAACACTTACAGAGGAGAAAGACCAAGCGGAGTGAGTACTTTTAAGGTAATAATAACAATAATAGTGTGATGTTAGCTTACTAAAAATAACTGCAAGAGAGGGCCTGAAGGTCAATATCTTGCGAGGTAAAATAAGTTCACGAATCAGTCAAAGTTGACGAGCTGTACCCGCTCTTTCGGCGCGTCGCTGTGAGCGGTTCCCAGGACGCTTGATTCGGGCCCAGAGCGGCCGCAGCCCGCCATTACCTGCTGCCGGCTGTCGGGAAGGCCGCCCACCGTGATGCGGCCGGACAGCTCGCGTTTGGCTGGCCTGTTATTTCGCCGTCACGCGAACTGCCGCCCAAACTGACACGCTCAGCACAACTAGCGAGCGTAAAACCGGCAGGACAACCTCCGCGTACGTTACGTACTTAAAACATAAAGACACTTTTACAGATTCTGTCGAACTAAAAAATGCTCTTGATAACGTAAAATAATAGCAAGAGTGAGACTCTCAGATTAATAAGCCATAGGAAAAGAAAGGTACTGTAGGGTTCAGGTGATAGTGGGTCCGCCGGCCGGCCTTCTCCGACTCCCACGCGCATTTCGAATGAGTTTGAGATTTCTCACACGGATATCATTTTTGAGTGGTTCATATGTATAAGCCATTGAGAGTAGGTAGATCATGAGGAGTACGAAGTGCATTCAAGTTCTAAGGCCTCCGATTTTTTTTTTTCCGGACTGGAAAGAGATAGAAACATGCGCATTGTTTTAAAATGAGGCCGCGTTCATTGTCAATACGTCCCAGAGATGGCAGCACCGTACGGCAGATGGAATTTTACCGCCAGCGGCGAGAATGAGAACTGTTTTAAATACTTAAAATGGTGACGTTTTCCTTACTTGAACAGCGTGCAATCATTCGTTTTCTGAATTTGCGTGGTGTGAAACCAATTGAAATTCATCGACGGTTGAAAGAGACATGTGGCGATGGAGTTATGCATGTGTCGAAAGTGCGTTCGTGGGTGCGACAGTTTAATGAAGGCAGAACATCGTGTGACAACAAACCGAAACAACCTCGGGCTCGCACAAGCCGGTCTGACGACATGATCGAGAAAGTGGAGAGAATTGTTTTGGGGGATCGCCGAATGACTGTTGAACAGATCGCCTCCAGAGTTGGCATTTCTGTGGGTTCTGTGCATACAATCCTGCATGACGACCTGAAAATGCGAAAAGTGCCATCCAGGTGGGTGCCACGAATGCTGACGGACGACCACATGGCTGCCCGTGTGGCATGTTGCCAAGCAATGTTGACGCGCAACGACAGCATGAATGGGACTTTCTTTTCGTCGGTTGTGACAATGGATGAGACGTGGATGCCATTTTTCAATCCAGAAACAAAGCACCAGTCAGCTCAATGGAAGCGCACAGATTCACCGCCACCAAAAAAATTTCGGGTAACCGCCAGTGCTGAAAAAATGATGGTGTCCATGTTCTGGGACAGCGAGGGCGTAATCTTTACCCATTCCGTTCCAAAGGGCACTATGGTAACAGGTGCATCCTACGAAAATGTTTTGAAGAACAAATTCCTTCCTGCACTGCAACAAAAACGTCCGGGAAGGGCTGCGCGTGTGCTGTTTCACCAAGACAACGCACCCGCACATCGAGCTAACGTTAAGCAAAAGTTTCTTCGTGATAACAACTTTGAAGTGATTCCTCATGCTCCCTACTCACCTGAACTGGCTCCTAGTGACTTTTGGCTTTTTCCAACAATGAAAGACACTCTCCATAGCCGCACATTCACCAGCCGTGCTGCTATTGCCTCAGCGATTTTCCAGTGGTCAAAACAGACTCCTAAAGAAGCCTTCGCCGCTGCCATGGAATAATGGCATCAGCGTTGTGAAAAATGTGTACGTCTGCAGGGCGATTACGTCGAGAAGTAACGCCAGTTTCATCTATTTCGGGTGAGTAGTTAATTAGAAAAAAAATCGGAAGCCTTAGAACTTGAATGCACCTCGTAGATGCAAGCACGTAGTCGGAAAGGCCTTTCTTCCTCCATTCCGAATGCTTCCTTTCGTCGCGATGTGTGGAAATTGTATCTTAAATTTACCTGTACTGTGTAGGTGAGTGGATTAGACAAGTGTTTATGATGATGAGAAAAGCGGGAAGGAGAAAGCCGGTGTCTGCGGGCAGCCTGATCTCGAGTACACGAAGTGTATTCGCGGTTGCGAATACGAACAACCTTCAGCTGTACAAGGGAATAACGACAGTAAAAATTTGTGCCGGACTGGGACACGAACCCGGGTTTCCCGCTTTACGTGAGTAGTCGCCTTAACCGCTTTGTCTATCCGTCCACGGCTCACGGCTAGAGGGAAACATCCACATGTCGTCGTTCCCGCGTCACAACATGTGCTCGTACACAGATTATGTAATTCCCGTACAGGGGATAACATTTTAATTCAACGCTGCTACCAGGTATCGGCGGATAAATACGATATTGCAGTGCCTCTGTTAAAAATAACGATGCACGTCCGAAGAAAATTACATCATTCTTGTTAACAACACAGGCACTGCAGTATCGTACTCTCGAATAGCTGTAAGGGGGCCGCCGAGATAATGTCCACATCAACAGCGTTACATGCTTTCACTGAAGGAGACGCTATACAAGAGGTTTGCAATTCAATACAGAACATTAGCGCAAAGTCTGCTGATCAGGAACTTCACGCTCACCTTTGCTCTCCTTGCTATCCGGCCGCTGTGGCCGAGCGGTTCTAGGCGCTTCATTCCGGAACCGCGCGACTGCAACAGTCGGAGGTTCGACTCCTGCCTCAAGCATGGATGTGTGTGATGTTCTTAGGTTAATTAGGTTTAAGTAGTTCTAAGTTCTAGGGGACTGATGACCTCGATGTTAAGTCCTATAGTGCTCAGAGCCATTTGAACCATTTTTTGATAGTGGGTGCACAACCGAGAATATTGAGACAGGGAACCAGTGGTCGGTAAGGTATATTTTTTATGTGATATGGACTTACACAACGTACGCCGCATAACAACAGCACAGCTCAAAATACACTGAAGAGCCAAAGAAACTGGTACACCTACCTAATATCGTGTAGGGCCCCTGCGAGCTCGCAGAAGTGCCGCAAACACGGTGGCATGGACTCAACTATTGTTTGAAGTAGTGCTGGAGGGAACTGACACCATAAATCCTACGGGGCTGTCCATAACTCCTATAGAGTACGAGGTAGTGGAGATCTCATCTGAACGGTATGTTGCAAGGCGTCACATATATGCTCTATAATGTTCGTATTTGCAAACGTTTGGTGGACAGCGGAAGTGTTTAAACTCTGAAGAGTGTTCCTGAAACGACTCTGCAGCAATTCTGGACGTGTATGGTGGCACTTTGTCCTGTTGGAATTGCTCAAGTTCGTGCACAATGGACGTGAATGGTTGCCGGTGATCAGATAGGATGCTTACGTGCGTGTCACTTGTCATAGTCGTATCTGGATGTGTTAGCAGTCACGTATCACTCCAACTGCACACGCCCCACACCGGATTGAACAGTCGCCTGCTGACACGCAGGGTCCATGGATTCATGAGGTTATCTTCATACCCGTACACATCCATCCGCTCGATATAATTTGAAACGAGGCTCGTCCGACCAGGTAACATGTTTCCAGTTGTAAGTAGGCTGTTTATGTTTTCTTTATGTAAGTAGGCTGTTTAGGTTCTTATATTGGTAACGCCGCCGCCATGTAGCGCTCTCTGTATGAAAATCACTGGCTGTGCTGTGTGCAGTCTGTGGCTAGTTTGCATTGTTGTCTGCCATTGTAGTGTTGGGCAGCGGCAGCTGGATGTGAACAGCGCGTAGCGTTGCGCAGTTAGAGGTGAGCCGCCAGCAGTGGTGGATGTGAGGAGAGTGATGGCGGAGTTTTGAAATTACATATATTATGACTTTTGATGATATTAAGGTAAATACAGTGTTTGTTCAAGTGTGGTGTTTAACTTTTGAAGATTTTGTTCCATTGTGTCTAACTTTTTAAGATTTTGTTCCACTGTGTCTAACTGTTGCTGTGTTTGTCTCTGATTTTGTTCCATTTGTTTCTGATTTTGTTCAAGCGTTGTGTCTAACTTTTGTAGCCTTTGTCCCATTTGTTGCATTAACTGTAATAACAGTGCACTGGTGTCTGAAACATGTTCCTCAGTGCTATTCGGCAACGCATTTGAACCGGCAATATTCGCAGTTTGAATAGCAGAAAATGTGTCTTGACTTATTTGAGAAAAGGGTGAGGACGCAAAACGTGAATCTACAGTATTTGCAAGATTGTGTCCTGTCGTTTCGGATTCCTGAGGCAAGCTGTTACCGACCGATCGATCGATAATGCTTCCCTGTTCACTAATTGTTTCACTGTCTACACCATTGTTTGCAGCCCACTCCATTTCCCTATGTACAATTACGAAATTACTACTTTGAACATTAGTTAATTCATTACTCGGTGGCGCTAACACACTGCTTTCGTCTTCACTATCATTTCTGAGTTTACTTTGGAGCCTAGTATTACGTTTTTCACACGCCATTATTGTCACAATATTTCACACGATAACACAGAAAAGCACAATTTGAAGAGCAAACACATTAACATAGCACTGAAAATAATATCTAGTTAATTGTAGCTGCGAAATACTTGGTGCAAATCTACATGCATGCCACAACTGTTTTACTGTACAACAATGAAAGACTGCAACAACAAAGGAGATTCTCTCTACAATTACGCAATAGCAATAAACAAAATCTACACTAATTACACAAACTACAAGAAAAAATCAGAAGATTCCAGGTTCGAATCCTGGCAGGGTCGCCATATGAAACGTCCCCTTAGAACAATTTATACACGACTGTGCTTAACCTGACACACAATATTATTTAGCGCAACGCAATCTGACTATCAAAGATCCCTGCAAAAGAATGGCCCTGAGTAACATTAAACTATACCTTTCAGAAATCACTTACCTCACAAAAATCTTCGTTACTGGAACTACTGCAATACAGCAAGCGCCACTACTGCCAGCTAAATAAAAGATTCAAACTACTGAAGGCACTAACTACTGATAGGGATAGTTAGCAAATGAAAGATTTTAATAGAGAACAAACACTGTATTTACCTTAATATCATCAAAAGTCATAATATATGTAATTTCAAAACTCCGCCATCTCTCTCCTCACATCCACCACTGCTGGCGGCTCACCTCTAACTGCGCAACGCTATGCGCTGTTCACATCCAGCTGCCGCTGCCCAACACTACAAAGGCAGACAACAATGCAAACTAGCCACAGACTGCACACAGCACAGCCAGTGATATTCATACAGAGAGCGCTACGTGGCGGCGGCGTTACCAATATAAGAACCTAAACAGCCTACTTACATAAAGAAAACATAAACAGCCTACTTACACAGTCATCAACAGTCCAATGTAGGCGCTGACGGGCCCAGGGAAGGCGTAAAGCTTTGTGTGGTGCAGTCATCAAGGGTACACGGGTACACGAGTGGGCCTTCGGCTCCGAAAGCCCAATCTGTGACGTTTCGTTGAATGGTCCGCACACTGACTGTTGCTGATGGCCCAGCACTGAAATCTTCAGCAGTTTGCGAAAGCGTTGCCCTTCTGTCACGTTGAACGATTCTCTTCAGTCGTCGTTTGCACCGTTCGTGCAGGAACTTTTTACGACCGCAGCGATGTCGGATATTTGATGTTTTACCGTATTCCTGATATTCATGGCACACTCGTGAAATGGCTGTACGGGAAAATCCCCACTTAATCGCTACCTCAGAGATTCTGTGTCCCATCCCTCGCACGCCGACCGCATTCAAACTCACTTAAATCTTCAAATGGTTCAAATGGCTCTGAGCCCTATAGGACTTAACTTCTGAGGTCATCAGTCCCCTAGAACTTACAAGGGAACCTCCCCATCGCACCCCCCTCAGATTTAGTTATAAGTTGGCACAGTGGATAGGCCTTGAAAAACTGAACACAGATCAATCGAGACAACAGGAAGAAGTTGTGTGGAACTATGAAAAAATAAGCAAAATACACAAACTGAGTAGTCCATGCGCAAGATATGCAACATCAAGGATAACGTGATGCTAGGAGCGCCGTGGTCCTGTGGTAAGCGTGAGCAGATGCGGAACGAGAGGTCCTTGATTCAAGTCTTCCCTCGAGTAAAAAATTTAATTTTTTATTTTCAGTTTATGTGACAAACTCTTATGTTTTCATCACTTTTTTGGGAGTGATTATCACATCCACAAGAAAACCTAAATCATGCAAGGTAGAAGAATCTTTTTACCCATTCGCCAAGTGTACAAGTTACGTGGGTCGACAACATGTTCCTGTCATGTGACGCATATGCCGTCACCTGTATCGTATAGAATATAGCAGACGTGTCATTTGCGATCAAATGTTTTCGGTTCCCATTGCACGTCCTTTCATCTACTAATCGCACGGTTTTGCGGTGCGGTCGCAAAACACAAACACTTAACTTATCGCAATGAACAGAGACGACAATGAACGAACGGACGGATCATAACTTTGCAAAAATAAAGAAAGTAAACTTTTCACGCGAGGGAAGATTTAAACCAAGGACCTCTCACTCCGCAGCTGCTCACGCTAACCACGGGACCACGGCGCTCCTAAGCTGACACTCCTTGATATTGCCTATCTTGCGCATGGACTACTAAGTTTGTATATTTTGCTTATTTTTTCATAGTTCCACACAACTTCTTCCTGTTTTCTCGATTGATCTGTGTTCAGTTTTTCAAGGCTTATCCACTGTGCCAACTTATAACTAAATCTGAGAGGGGTGCGATGGGGAGGTTCCCTTGTTAGAACTACTCAAACCTAACTAACCTAAGGACACCACACACACACATCGCGCGGTTCCAGACTGTAGCGCCTAGAACCGATCGGCCACCCCGGCCGACCACTTAAATCTTGATAACCTGCCATTGTAGTAGCAGTAACTGATCTAACAAATGGGCCAGACACTTGTCGTCTTATATAGGTGTTGCTGACAGCAGCGCCGTATTCTGCCTGTTTACATATCCCTGTATTTGAATACGCATTCCTATACGATTTTCTTTGGCGCATCAGAGTAATATTTAAATAAGACGACCGCCAGTCTCAAAGCATAGATGGCAACGACACATGAAGCTCTATCGCACTCACTCAAAGAGTGGTGCCCGCTTTTCCAGGAGTCAGGCAGCTTGGACACTAGCCGTAGCAGCAGCACGGACTGAAGCGCCTAGAGCCGCTCGGCCCACAGCGGCCGGCAATTAGTTGGAGATGAAGAGGCCTGCACAGGATAGACTAGGATGGAGCGCAGCATCAAACTAGTCTTTGGCCTGAAGACGACAACAACAACCTTGACAGAAAATCGTTTCTGGTGACCACCGATGTGGGTGACATGGGGAGTGTCCTCGCTCCAAACATGGCTGTTGCGGCTGTTGAAAATACCGTCACGGGTGAATGAGGCCTCATCCGTGAACAATACAGTCTCTGCCGGCCGGAGCGGCCGAGCGGTTCTAGGCGCTACAGTCTGGAACCGCGCGACCGCTACGGTCGCAGTTTCGAATCCTGCCGTGGGCATGGATGTGTTTGATGTCCTTAGGTTGGTTAGGTTGAAGTAGTTCTAAGTTCTAGGGGACTGATGACCTCAGATGTTAAGTCCCATAGTGCTCAGAGCCATTTTTTGTTTTTAATATAGTCTCTACGAAGTTCAGTACCATAGCACTGCGGTAGATAACCCACTGACAGAAGTTCGCGCTGGGCTCAAAATCTGTTGGTACCAGTGTTGGCACACTTTCTCTATGATAGAGTGATAGAGATGTAATACCTGTTCCACACGGTATCCTTCGAAAGGTGCATTTCACTCCCAAGTTGACGGCTAGTTATTGCTTGGTGGTCGGCTATACGATCCACCATCCTCCCCTCAAAGTCTAATGTTCGGACGTGTCTTGTGCGGAAACCCTAGACGGCTCTTTGTGGCGTGAACGCCCCGTCTGTCGTAAGTTGGTATCCACGGAGATAAATTTATTCAATAAGGATAATACCTGTTGCTGCTTTATGGACACTAAATCCTGTCACAGGTATATTAAATGCGTGTCTGCCAACTCACGTTACTTGTCACGAAACTTACACAGTAACATACCTCACCACGGACACACGACAAGCTGTCTGACGCAACGGGAAACTGACACCAGGAATAGTGGTGTTTGTGCGACACAGGTTAATGCGCCGTTGCGATGCGTGCGGTCATCACATGACACCCGTGCTGTGAGTTAAGTTGTGTACGCTATGTCTGTTTGGTGGTCAAGGGTAAATGCTGTTTATCACCCGCAGTCAGTTCCAGTATACACAGACTCCAGTGATACACTTCTAGCCATTAAAATTGCTACACCACGAAGATGAGTTGCTACAAACGCGAAATTTAACCGACAGGAAGAAGATGCTGCGATATGCAAATGATTAGCTTTTCAGAGCATTCACACAAGGATGCCGCCGGTGGCGACACCTACAACGTGCTGACATGAGGAAAGTTTCCAACCGATTTCTCATACACGAACAGCAGTTGACCGGCGTTGCCTGGTGAAACGTTGTTGTGATGCCTCGTGTAAGGAGGAGAAATGTGTACCATCACGCTTCCGACTTTGATTGTAGCCTATCACGATTGCGGTTTATCGTATTGTGACATTGCTGCTGCGTTGGTCGCGATCCAATGACTGTTAGCAGACTATGGAATCGGTGGCTTCAGGAGGGTAATACGGAACGCCGTGCTGGATCCCAACGGCCTCGTAACACTAGCGGTCGAGACGACAGGCATCTTATCAACATGGCTGTAACGGATAGTGCAGCTTCGTCTCGATCCCTGAGTCAACAGATGGGGACGTTTGCAAGATAACAACCATCTGCACGAACAGTTCGACGACGTTTACAGCAGCATGGACTATCAGCTCGGAGACCATGGCTGCGTTTCCATTGACGCTGCATCACAGACAGTAGCGCCTGCGATGGTGTACTCAACGACGAACATGGGTGCACGAATAGCAACACGCCATTTTTTCGGATAAATCCAGGTTCTGTTTACAGCATCATGATGGTCGCATCCATGTTTGGCGACATCGCGGTGAACGCACATTGGAACACCTACAACATGCGATCGTGCATTATCCTGCTGAAATGTAGGGTTTCGCAGGGATCAAATGAAAGGTAGAACTACGGGTTGTAACACATGTGAAATGTAACGTCCACTGTTCAAAGTGCCGTCAATGCGAGCGCGAGGTGACCGAGACGTGTAACCAATGGCACCCCATACCATCACGCCGGGTGATACGTGAGTATGGCGATGACGAATACACGCTTCCAATGTGCGTTCACCGCGATGTCGCCAAACACGGATGCCACCATCATGATGCTGTAAACAGAACCTGGATTCATCCGAAAAAATGACGTTTTGCCATTCGTGCACCCAGGTTCGTCGTTGAGTACACCATCTCAGGCGCTCCTGTCTGTAATGTAGTGTCAAGGGTAACCGCAGCCATGATCTCCGAGCTAATAGTCCATGGTGCTGCAAACGTCGTCGAACTGTGCCTGCAAATGGTTGTTGTCTTGCAAACGTTCCCATCTGTTGACTCAGGGATCAAGACGGGGCTGCACGATTTGTTACAGCCATGCGGAAAAGATGCATGTCAACTCGACTGCTAGTGATACGAGGCCGTTGGGATCCAGCACGGCGTTCCGTATTACCCTCCTGAACCCACCGATTCCATATTCTGCCAACAGTCATTGTATCTCGACCAACGAGAGCAGCAATGTCGCGATACGATAAACAGCATTCGCGATAGGCTACAATCCGACCATTATCAAAGTCGGTAACGTGATGGTAAGCATCTCTCCTCCTTACACGAGGCATCACAACAACGTTTCACCAGGCAACGCCGGTCAACTGCTGTTTGTGTATGGGAAATCGGTTGGAAACTTTCCTCATGTCACTACGTTGTATGTGTCACCTTGTGTGAATGCTCTGAAAAGCTAATCATTTGTATAGCACAGCATCTTCTTCCTGTCGGTTAAATTTCGCATCTGTAGCACATCGTCTTCGTGGTGTAGCAATTTTAATGCCAGGAGTGTTTGTGCAAGTATGTATAATATTAACATGGTTTGCTTGCTATCAGGGAATGCACTTTTTTCTGTTTGGATTATCTGTGAATGGGTTCTGATATCCGAAACTTGGTTTCAATTAAATGAAAAGAACTGAACTTCGCAACTTTGGCTGTTTTCTACATCAAACAGGTTAACACAACTTGCTATCCTATTATTAACGCAGCTTGCTGGAAATACAGAAATCATAAATGTCTGAAGAAGGACAATAAAGAGTGGAAACAGCAAGGACTTGTCCACAGAGCACAAAACTGATGATGATGATGATGATTATGATGATGATGATGGTGATGATGAAGATTGTCTTCCAAAGGGCTTCGTCGTCTTCGAACCTCAGCCTTGAGATATATTTCGCTTCCACATTTATTCCAGTTATGATTTTCGTGTTCAAGTAATTTATTTGTTACTTTCTAAATCAAGAACTACAGCGGTAAGTTTCAGTCCTGTTTTGAGCAATTATTTAAAGGAAGTTGACTAGCCTTAACTTCCGGCTACACAATTACAGTAGTTAGAGTGGCGAAGAGGACAAAATCGTCTTAGGTTGCCTGTTAGCTTTCCCTTCTCACTTGGTCCTGAGGACAGGTTTCTCACTGGTGCCGGGTCAAGGCCTCGCCTACGCCTCCATATTGTACCAAGGCTCTTGAGTGACAGCAGAAGGTACAGGCGGCAGCAGACAATCCGCCGGCTGTTAACCGCAATGACTCTAAACTTCCCGGGACGCCTGTGCGGAGCGGAGCAACAGGCGACCTCTGCTCGTAATGGCCGGCAAGGCCACTGCCGAGCGGACCCTCAGAGGGGCGCTGGAGCTGAGGTCCAACCATACGCTCGCTTCCACGAGAGACAGGTACAGAACCGCCTGGATTCCCCATTCGAGCATGATTAGCTCCCAGACTCGCCCGTGTCAATTCCAATTACGTTGTCGTCGACGTTATTTTATCATTTACGCGACTGAGTGACCTGGCCGGCCGATGTGACCGAGCGGTTCTAAGCGCTTCAGTCTGGAACCGCGCTGCTGCTACGGTCGCAGGTTCGAATCCTGCCTCGGGCATGGACGTGTGTGATGTCCTTAGGTTTAAGTAGTTCTAAGTCTAGGGGACTGATGACCTCAGATGTTAAGTCCCATAGTGCTTAGAGCCATTTGAACCATTTGAACTGAGTGACCTCACAAGGAGAAAGGTGACAAGGTGCAGTAGGTACGCATAGCAACAGGCACGGATCCGAGGTTGATTACGAGGCGGAGGGGGGGGGGGGGGGGGAGGGCAGGGTTACAGTTTCTTACTTTTTCTTGTCCCCCCCTCACCCCCCCCCCCCACACCATCTACTGCAAATATAATTTTTTGTCGCTCTCACTTTTAATGTACAGCAGTTGCCAATGATTTAATAATAACAAAAGTAACATAACAATAAAGTGTTTCAATACGATAATAATAACTTTCTTACAGTAATGCTTACGAGGAAAACGCAGCAAGTGCCTTCGCTCTAATTTCCAGTAGCGTTGGTCTGAGGAAGATGAGACAAAATAAGCGAACACGTGTCTCTATTTATCCGTAGATATTCGACCGCTTCTGAAAGTTTTCGAGGTACTTCATATGTGCTTTTACTGCGCGATATTCTCGGACTAAATGACGGCGCAGTGGTTAGCGTCGCGGCTTCGTAACTTCGCGCCCAATGTTCGTAACCCGTATCTTGCTTTTATTGTTGTATTTTTCTTGTTTTCATTTATCTACCCCTGTCCTTAGAAGGTTACTACACCAACATTTCTTATCACATTAGTGGATAGAAGGGCGTCATATTAATTGTAAAATTGTAACTGGATTTCACAATAAGTGTCACACATGTGTTATACAAAATATGTGCATGTGGTATGTTGAGTTTTAAGTCATTTTTAAATTGTCATATATTGAAATTTCGTTCTCACACCAAATCTTATATTTTATTCATATGTTTACTCTTCAGATAGATTTGGTGCATTCAGTTGAACAATAACGATCACAGAACCATTCGAAACACAGATATTCCGGACACCACGAGCATCCCGTAAAGGCAATTTCCCACAGTGACATTTTCTCGTCTGAGTCTCACTCGGGAAAGAAACGTCGCTAACATTGGAAAAGATTTCGCGTATTGGCAATAATTTCGCGGGAAACCGTGCATAACGGATTACTTTTCCGAAAATTGGTGCTTGCAATTGACTGTGAATCGAAATACACGACAGGAATTTCACCGAAAACACTATCAAAAAATTTTCTCATTTTTTAGAAGTTCATTCATTTGACGTACAATTAATAGACAAATAAGTACATTATATCAATACACAGAGGAAAACATTAGTGTAGTAATCTTCTATAGTCATGGGGATATAAATCTAAAACAAAAATAAAAGCAATAATCGGGTTTCGAACACGAGGAAAAATATCTCGACAACTGTGACCCTCGTATCTACGGATAGGCCGAGACACGTGTTCTCTTTTTTTTTTTTTTTTTTTTTTTTTTTTGACTGCTCTTCAACTGAGCGAAATTTCTGGAAAATCTGGTTATGGCACTTGTCGTGTTCCCCTCGTCAGAAAATCACAATAACTTACAAGAGTAATAATTTACGCGATATAAAATCGAAGTGTGCACTCACCGGTATCAGCATTTGACTTACTACTTCGATTGCGAACACAGTTCTGCAGACCATGACCGTGCGAGAGTGTAATCAGGGGAATGCCGTCTCTTTCAGTCGTTTCCGTACGCGGCCAGGAAAGCCAGTGTTTCTGTTATTTCACTTACTCAACATCCTCTTGTGGGACGGTGGGTAAATTTATGTTGTCACGCCAGCCTGGCAACTAGTTTTGTGGTCAGCCAGAAAGCGATGGAGAACATACTGACCCTAGTTTATAGTCTGCACGGCCACATTTTGGTCCAGCCCTCTGAAAGAAATGTTTCTATTGTCTTTCCACTTAGCGGGATCAGGACTATGATTATATATAAAGGTATGAAGTTCTAGTTCAAACATATATTGAGTAAAGTATCTCATGTACAACACTTTGAAAGTCACTAGGTTCAATTGACAGCAAATCTTTACTTACAAAAATATTATTATTATTTTTTCACTTATATATTTTTCAGTCTTTACTTGAAAAGAAACACACATGAATTTTTCACATTACGGTACTCAAATTCTTCATCACAATCGCAGGCATTAAGGTCGGCGTCCGTACGACACTTTTCGCTAAATGATTAGAAATGTGGGTGGAGAATTTACTTTTTCATTCCATTTTATTATAAAAGGAAAGCGTATGATTCTCTGCAGATCGGATCGTCCTTGCGTCCATTTCCACTACAGCTTGTAGTTAGCCTTTCACGCAGCCTCCACGTCCCTGAGAAACAGATAACATAGACTAAGCTTCTGTTCTCAACTTACATCAAAGGGAGGACAAAGCACAATTTATAAACTATATTCTGGAAATCATTGTAATAACTCAGATGTTGTCAGAAAGACAATTAACAGAAAGTTAGATTCGAGAAAACGAGTAATTTTAGCCTGAATAACAAACTTTGCATTCTTTTTTCGTAAATCATAGCTCTTATGTATTCAATTTACCTTTACGTTCTTAGTCACTTTTTCGCTAATTTTCAATTTATTTTATTACCTGAGATGTTGCTTTAACTTAAAAGATTGAGTAACCTTTGCAAGTTTAATTTTTGTTTGCATCAATTTTCGTATGTATTAGTTTACTAAAGAAGTCATTTGCTTAACAGCACTTACTTTGCTTTGTAGTATTTTATTAGAGAAACTGTTTTGAATTTCAACACATCGATATTTTATGATCTGCATTTCCCAACACATCTGTAGAATTCTGCTGTCTATTTTTACCCATGCCTTTACCTATGCCTCACGCAACATTAAGCGTTTTTCCACCATTTTATGAGACTTGAGGGAGATTACTCATCATTTCTCCATTTAATCATATATATCAGCCTACTTACATCATTTCTAAATTTTATCCATTTGCAAAATACATCTACTTCGCCGCTTTCCTCCCTTTATCTTTCATTCAGCCTACCGACCTCATTACTTATTTATACATTTGGTGTGACCCTCACACCACTTCCACATACCTCCCTTTAATTAATGCTAAAACGCTACTGCTTGCCTCTAGGGGCAGTACATTCTTACCCTTTAAGCTGTTCAGACAACCTTACTCCCACAAAAAATATTACTTTATGCAGATTCTAATGGGTTGGATTTATGCATTCCTAGCTTCAGAAACTTCTCAGAATGGGAAGTGTCTCTCCATTTTGTAGTTATTAACCCTTTTTATGGATCTTATTTTTATTTATTTATTTTTAGCCATGTTTTTCCTCTAATTGGTACCCAAAATTACTTTCGCAGTTTACCTGTCACATTCATTCTAAAGTCATCATTTGGTTATAGTCATGTCCGGGAATCAATTATTAAGTATGAAGATTATTCACTAGGAAGATTACTTGCTAAGAAGACTGTATAACCTAACAGAATATATTCAACATGAAGACATATGTGATTCTTACTTACTATGATAGAACAGAAGAAGGGAATGAAACTTGACACGGAAATAAAGTTACATCCAGCTGGGACCGCACGGTACGCCAAACCGCGTATCCGCCAAACAGTGGCGTACTCCCTGCAGTAACTAGTTACCGTTATTTTTAAATCTCTTCATATCTACAATATTTCGTAGACCTAGTTCCTTTTTACTATTTGGGTATTCCAAGCGGTATGCGTTTGCATGAGGTTTACTTATTACCCTGAATGGTCCATGATAGACATGCATAAACTTTTGTTTCCGTTGAAAGTTTCTTTGAGTTTCCTTTGGTCTTGACCAATACTAGCTCAATTCTAAAACTAGTGGGGGAAGCTTCTGCGTCATGCCTTTTTTTCTATACAGGGCTCTTTTACGTATATTTGCCCTGGCCTGTGCTTTGTTTTCGTCTACAGAGCTCTGAGTTAGTACAAGAAAATCAACCATGCTTGAAACGATGTTGTGGGTTTCCTGATTAAACATTAGTTCACGCTGAGCAAAACCTGTGGCATCGTGTTTAAGATTATTGACTATTTCTTCAAAATTTTTAATATGCTCAGCCCAAGTCGAATGCTTCCTGGAACAATAAGTTCTACGCAGTCTGTTTAATTCCCGCATAACTCTTTCACTCATATTCCCCTGTGTAAAATACGCCGAGATCCTAATATGGCGAAATCCGGTCTTTTCAAGATACGCCTTAAATTTTTCAGATTCAGATTGATTACCATTAACTGATAAGAGATTCGTTGGCTTGCCAATCTTTACAAAATAGTTCCTGTCTAGCGTTTTGGCATTAGCCCTTTTTATTGGATACAGTTTGACATATTTTCTAAAACCGCCAATCACCACAAAAACATCGGCACATCCTCCTTTAGATGTCAGGAGGAGTCCGAAAAGATCTACTGCACCTAATTCCAGGGGTTCACTTGGTTCTACATGATGCATATCTCCTTTCACTTTATTACTATTACTACCCCTTCGTTCATCAATTCCTTCTTCTTAAAACTTTAGCTTTTAGATTACCATCATTGTCGAAGATGTAAGCTTTTACCTCATCTTCGTCCATATCAAACGCAAAACCGTTAATAACTTCTTCCTTATAATATTTCCTAGACATTCCTGTCTTTTGTGAATCGTGTTTACAAAATGCCTAAAAGACGACACGTTCCAGATCAACAAGCGAAGAACTAATTAACAAAACAACAGGAGATAAACAAAACAAAAACTTCTTCTCATATAAATTAACACAAAGTCTCTCAGTCTTGTGTCAGTCATGAGCCTGGAAAACAACAAACTGAATTAAGACGACGGAAAGTAGAGAGTAATCCAACGAGGTTTACGAAGGGCAGGAAGTAGAGCGTCTTCGGCGGAAGTTGGCCGAAGATACTTCTCGGGGACGATGTTGGAGGGCTCCGAAATTTCGCTGCGGTGGCTTCACCGGGCTCTGATTGAAGAGCTAGAATTATCCAGGACATGCGTTGGCCCAGAGCGTCGGCGGAGAACTGTCGAAGAGCGGAACTGCGCCACTATAAATAGCCGGTGCGCGGTGTACGCTTGTGGACCTATTTCCGAGCGCTCGAGTCGGCGGAGGGAAACAGATCACCAGCGAAGAGCACCTCTGATGTCGATTGCCCCGCCGTCTACTGATTACGTACGATATGTTTGTCACCAGTAGCCGAAGCCCTGGGAAGCGACGCCTTGGAGTTAGGCTGTATGCGATGCATCTCCGTCCGAAAGGTTGCCGATCCTTCAGGCGTTTTGTTGGTACGAGAGCTGTTAGGAGTGCAAGGTTCGATCGGTCGCGAAATGAAAACCATAACGAAAATATTTTTTTTTTATTCGCAACAGTTAGCCAAACCTTCCACTTACCCCTCTAAATAATCACCACTCCGACTTAGACATTTGTCGTGGCGTTGTACAGACTTTCCAGTACCCTCGTCACAGAAAACAGCCGCCTGTGCTCTCTCCCTATTCTCTACGTTGGTCTGCCTTTCGTTGTTTGTGCCAAAATGTTGTCCTCGTTGCCAGCAGTTCATGTGAGCAGAGATGAACAACGGGAGAACCCAATTAAAGGCTATATTGTGGATTATCAAACACGTCCCATCGAAAATGCTGAAGGAGCGTCTTCAGAAAGCGTCTGAAAATTGCCTTGAAGAAAGAAATGCATGACATTTATGTCATGTGGGCTGCATAGCTTCAGGTGAAATGTCTCACCAGATCCATATACTTGGCGGGAGACACTGTTGTTTTAAGCATTTCTACGCTTTGCGCTCTGAACTGAAAAGAGCGACGTGAAGCGGTCGACAGGCACACTGAAGACACTGCCCAACATATCTGTGCATAGTTCCTTCGGATTTTCACAGTGGTTTCCGAATATGCCTCGTATGTGACATTATTTTCATACAGTTTTATTTTTCTAAAATTACCTAAGAGACTTCGAAAATGACACAATTTAAAATATAATGCATTTAGTAAAATGTTCTTTGTGTGTGCGGACGTGCTTGTCATGATCCCTATGACCACACTTCCCCCTGCGTAGTAGCACCCAGCAACAAAGATCTCGATAAAGACTTTTAAGATGTATGAAGAGTGTAGCAGCAGTCCTCAAGGACAAAAGACGAACATGTACGCCTTGCAGTGCTTGTTCTTGTGTGAGTGTGAAACGCAGACTTAAAGCAAGTTCTGTTAGTGAAGCGCTGCCAAACGAAATACCGGTACAAGTAGGTGCCAACGTTAATTAAACGATTGTCTCTAAAGTTGATCCACTCGCCTGCTGTTTAAAAGACACGCACAGGCACACGCACACGCACACGCACACTCACATACACACGCACACTCACATACACGTAGACAGAATGTTTCAAAATTTTTGCGCATTATGAGGAACAAATTTTTTTTACAGTCAAAAGTCCATTCTCGCTTCCTAGCGATGCTAGGTGTTGTGTATGACTGGTTATACGCCTGAGAGGCTGCGGGAAGTAGGATTGCCATGTTCGTATGCAATGTGTGTTGCCTATCATCCAGTCATCTGCTTCACGAGAAAGGAAGTACGCAGAACAAAGTTGAAGTTCTTGATTCACTTCTAAAATATGTTTATCGTCCTGGCGACATCACTAATTCGTGTGACATCAGTAATAAATTTCCTGGGGTACGTAGTATGCTGCACACCTGATTAGTAGACACTGCTACTTCAGTGAAATGCTGTCAGTCCAGGGTCCGCGAATGCTAAAGGACGCGTAGCATCACTTGGGAGCTTCAGTGAACTTTAGTCTCTAGCTAAAGTCGTCAGTCGTCCCCCCTGACATGATGTCTCAGTCCAAGACGTTTGTCATAAAGAATTTGAAACACCCTGCACGTACACATACACAAAATCACAGCAAAGGCTTCTGTTTAATCATCGTGCTTCTGGGATTCGGATAGGCGCGTCGGCCCCTGATCGAATATGCGCTGCAGATTACCGACAAGGGCCGGTGTGCCGGCAAGTTGGATGTGGCCTTTTGGTGTTTCCACATAAGACTTCCGGCTCAGTTACACAATTTGCAAACGTTTCAAGAACGCTATCACACTTTCACATAGATAACACGAGACGCAGACAGCTGGGTTACACAAATTCCCTTCCGCGGGTAAAGGGGTAGCCAAACTCTAGCATTTAAAACGCCAGATCCGGTAATATTCATGCCGGCCCTGTGTAGGTATGGAATAAAGGCATAAGAAGAGGCAGAAGAAGATACACATGCACAAAATTTTAATTTTCGACCATAAATGAATTAAACTAATTCCAATTTCTCGGTTCGACTAAGGTTTTTTGGGGTTTCGCATAGTTATCAGTTGAATGCCGCAGTCTGAAGTCTCCTCCCAAGTTGGGTGCCTCTCTACTCACTAATAGCCTTCTGAGATATTTGAATGAAAAGAATAAAGTTCTACAGCGGCCCAACAAAGTCCCATGAACGAAAAAAAAAAAAAAACGCTGCCTCGATCGCACCGTCTTCGATCGACCAACGACATAGGTACACTATACATTTCTGGGAAGTCATGGTATTTGCGCATAAACAAATACGCTCACAGATACATTAGGATTTTATATTTCTTGTTTAGGACATATTATTCCATAATTAAATTTACAGTGTGTCCTAGTCCCAGTTCAAAGCTTTTGGCAGGCTTTTGATGTTGTAAGATATACAGAGAGTCCCAGGAGAAAAGTTCAGTATTCATGGGTATGACGGGAACGATGATTCGAAGTGAAAATGTCAAGTAAACATGACTCCTAAAATGCACACCTTAACTGTCAGAACTTCACCATCGAAATTGTGTAACAAGTCTCTTCTACTGTAAACTTTTGCTTTCCATATTTTGGGAGCACCTAGCGCAGAATAAAATAAGAAAAAGTTGCCTAATAAACACGGATTTTAAAATTCATACTTTAGGAGCTATGAGGACTTGTTCAGTAGAAGAGATGTTTCCACGGTAGCGAAGCTGAATAGTGTACGCATTTTAGAGCGCATATTTACTAGACTTTTTTGCTTCGAATGATTGTACCTCTAATATCGCTGAATACTGACCATTCGTCTTTGTAGACACTGTACATTGGAAACGGAAATCCCCTACCTAATTATTTCCAGTTTGGATTCTCTCTGCCCCTCTTCAATGTGCCTGGTATTTGGCTGGAAAAACCCTGATACTGCGACGGGTAAGAACTCGTAACTCCTCTCTATATTTAGGGGTGTTGTCCTTTTTGTGGTCCGCAGCTCTAAGACTGGTTCTCTGAAAAATCCTACATAAATTTGAACCTGTTTACTGTGCTCATCTCTTGGTCTCGTTCTGAAATTCCTCTCTCCCCCTCCCTCAAATCCACAAACGCACAACAGACCCGTTACGGAACCGACGATTCCTCGATGTCTCGGGATGACCTCCTTATCATCTGTTCGTTCAATTCATTTAATCCTCAGCATTCTTCTCTGGCAGCACTTTTCAAAACATCTGTTTTCCTTGTAGGAACTGTTTGTCGCCCACATTTCTTGCAAGGTTAGCCAGCATATCTTCTCCCTGAACTGTAACCTGCTTCGCTAATTTCTTCTTCATTTGCATGAATGCTCAGTGTACAGATTGAATAATACTGGAAATGGATTACAACGCTGCATTACCCTCTTCTTAAGCAGTACATTCCATTCGTGCACTTCGACTTTTAAGCTGCCCGCTGGTTTCTGTACAAGTTGTAAATAACCTTTCGCTCCGTACATTTCATCCCTCCTATCTTCAGAATTTAAATGTGTGTATTTTAGTTAACCCTGTCAAAACCTTACTGTAATGTACAAACACTATTACCTAAGTTTGCCTTTCTTTAATCTGTTTCCTAAGATAATTCGGTCAATGTTGCCTCGCGTGATGCTGCGTTTCTCCGAAAACCCGAGTGCAGGTTCTATCAAGTTTTCCATTCTTCTGCAAGTATTTCATGTCAGTATTTTGCAACCAAGGGTAATTAACCTGATGGTTCGGCAATATTCGCGCGTGTGAACGCCAGCCTTTTTTTGAAGTGGAATTAACACATTCTTAAAGATTAGTGGTGTTTGACCTGTGTGATATATCTTGCACAAAAGGTGGAATAGTTTTGTCATCGCTGGCTCTCCCAAGGGCCTTAATAATTCTGAGGGAGCGTTGTCTATTGCAGCGTCCAGCTTTCGACTTAGGTTTTTCAGTGCTCTGCCGAATTCTTCTCACAGTATCAAATTTCGCATCTCATCTCCCCCTACTTGCTGTTTCCTTTCTATAATACAGGGTGTTAGGGGTACAGGAACAGATATTTTGATCATTGGTACCGTAATATGTACACGCTGAAGTGTGTCAGTTGCATTTTCTCTGCGTCTAGCAGTATTCCCTCAAACATGTCACATAATTTACTACATGATGTTTTCTGCGCGGTTGCAGCTACGCCACTAACTGACCTACGCTATCATTGTAGATTCACCATTTTGCGTCCACTCGTCAACACTTGAACACCTTACCTGCTGGCAGGAGAAAGTAAGCATTATTGGCTCGCTCTTGCCATACGTGCTCGGAGCTACTAACCATCTTAAAAACACACTATTTCTAATAGATATAATAAAGTTAAACACTGATATAAAATTGTTTAGTCCACTGCCATAGTTACCAACAAAAATAGCAGCCCAAAAACGCTGTATAACTACAACAGGTAAAGTACAGGCTGCTTCGTGTAAAGGTATTCTGTCATCAAAAACACCTCGTAATACGGTCGTTGACGTATTGGCGGTGTGCGCTGCCGAATTTCCTGTATGAAATAAACGTAGGTCTTTCCGTTCGTTGTTTGTGCTCTACAGTTCAAGTGCTTCCTTAAAGGCTGCGGCGGCGTACGCGTTTTCCAATCAAGGCATCTGAAGCCCGTGAAAGCGACACCTGCAGCCAGTAACAATGGTCTGCAGGAAGCCGCTCCACCTTGCTCTTGTTTCCAGCATAGGGCCCACTCCCCGTAATTCACTCACAAATGAGTACCGGGACACAGACAGGTGTATCAAGCTGGTCTGCTTACGCAGCCTTCCATTACGTAAAGATCCACTGTTTTTAGTCAAGATGGAAAAACCAAAAGTTTTCCTCCTTACTCAGACAATCATAACGATGAGATGATACATTTTTTTCACAAGGTGATAGCACAGCAGGGCAAATGGTAACATTATCTACGAAAAAATTATACACTCTAAGAAAACAAAGTAGAGACTGTATTGGAGTAGCACCTCAACATCGAACAAAACGGGGTATCCTCTCTGAAACCCAGGCAGTGCTGTTCGTCTTTAGGAGAAATATGAAGTGGGCTGAGCGTGAATGGGAATATGGATTGAGGAAGAAGGCGTGATGGGGTAGTCCATGCAGTTGTAAAGCCAGTGTGTCAGGGTGGCGTAGTGATTAGAGCATCTGCCTAGTGAGCAGAAGACCCGGGTTTGGATCCTGGAATTGTTACAAATTTTCATTCATTGCTTCAGTCTCTCTGTACGAGTCGTGATCGAGAATTTTCGTTTTTGTTAAGGAATTTTTGTTTATGTCTCAACATAAACTTTGTCTCCATCAAAGGAATTCCCCTCAGATATAATACACTGTTGCCGTCGCTTTTTCCAATCTTGGAAGTGCTTCTGCAAATTATTTTTCGTTATGGTGTTCAGCTTCGTCGGCGGTTCTGTTTTTATCTCGTCAGCGGTAACAAAACGACATCGTTTAACAGTTCTCTTCGACGTCAAGAATAGAAAAAAGTCGCAGCGGGCCATGTTCGGCGATAGCAGTGGCTAAGGCAACGTAATTTTTTTGTTTTCTGCCAAAAAATCACGAACAAGCATTGAGGTGTAATATGGAGCATTAGCATGATGCAATTTCCAACAATTATTGCCACAATACTGGTCGTTTTCTTAGGATTCCGTCACGCAAACGGCACATAACTTCCAGGTAGTATTCCTTATTGACCGTACGACCACAAGGCAGGAACTCAAGACGCACCATCGAATTGTAATCGAAGAAAAATGCGAGAACATTCACACGTGATCGAACTTGCTGAATTTTTTTTCGGTCTTTGCTTTTTAGGCGGTTTACAGTGGGACGATTGAGCCTTGGTTTCGACGTCATACCCGTGTACCCACATTTCATAACATTTTAGATGTGTATGCGACGTCGTTGTTGGTTGAAATTCAACAATTTTGGAACAAACTTTGCTGCTACACGTTTCACGCCAAAAATTTCCAAAGAAATTGCTTCACATGAGCCAAAGGATATACCGACTTCATCAGCAACCAGTCTGATAGTAATTCGATAAATTTTCCAGAACCATTTTCTTTCTTTATTTCTTCCACATTGTCGTTAGTAATTTATGAGCTAGGGCGTCCAGCGCGGTCGTCTTCAACATCTTCTCGATCTTCTTTGAAACTTTTACACCACTTGTAAACTCTTGTCATATTCGTAGTAGATAAGATTCCGAATGCGGTGCTGCACTTTATTCCATTTTCAAGCAAAATTTCAAGCAACGTCTTTGATCCGTCTTTTTGGAAACTAAAAATTTGCCGAGCAGTCAAAAACAGGTATAACCTTTTCCAATGTGAACAATAAACTAAATATTCAAAACAGCTGAAAATGCAAACATGCATCAGAAACATGTGTACCAAGACGATACAAAATTTTTGAAAATCGAAAGTAGAAATCCTGCGAAATTAAATAATTCCAGTCATTTTTTGATCAAATTTCGTATACATAATTGATATTTGAAATTTGTATGGTCTTTGAAACCAATGTTTCATTTGACTAAAACCAGTTACCTAAATCGAGGTACTTTGTCCTCGTACATCGTCTGTGATAGACCAGCTGAACGCTTTTTGAAAGAATAGTGTCGACAGCTAAGTTGAGCAGTGTTCTAGTCAAAGGTTTCGTGGGCTTAGGTCATGGAAGATACCCACCACGAAACCTGTTTTGTCACTGTGACTGAGAGGTGATTCTTGTTACATATAGATAATTTCTAAAAGGGGAACCATATGTGAAAACTCGAACCACACGAATAATGCAAAAATGCAAAAATAAGGAAAAATATTGGTATGTAAAAAGACGACATTATTTGTTTGGTAGATGTAACAACCACACAGGGACACAGTTACAGTACACCGTAAAATAAAATCCACCATTGAGGCAGAAACAGACAGGAAACTTAATTTCCTAGCCATTAACATACAAATAATCGACAACAATAATAATTTTGAAATAGTCATGAAATCTATAGTCACCAGCACATCATTTGTAACTAATCCAGTTCATAACTAATCCAGTCACTGGCACAGAAACATGTATGTTTCAGATACGTGCTACACAGGCTTAACAAAACTCCACTGGATAAACTTAACTATACACCGTAACTGCAATATACCAGACAGCCAGAGTCAATGGGTACAACACCCAATAATCAACAAAGTGAACAACAAAATGAAAATGCATATTAAATATGAATAAATTATGGATATATTATCAGCCACAACAAAGAGCCAGGAACACCAATACATTGCAAATACAGAGATAAACACAGAGTACCAGGAACACTTTACAGAGAATATATCATGTCACATACTAACATGCAACAGCAAAAACGTCCACAGGGTGGTGAACATTCTGAAGAAACAAGGGCTACAAATATCATTCGACACAAACCACATGGCACAGAAAAATCTAAACACAAAATATAAATCCACAGACAATTTTTTTTAAAGATGGGGTCTATCAGTTAATCGGTAGTTCATGCCAGTCTGTATACATAGGTCAAACATGCAGAAATTGTAAAACTAGATATTCTGACCACTTCAGAGCCTTGAAAAGTGACAGTAGACACTAAACTTTTCCATATATTCTCATACAAGAAAACCACCACACAAAAATAACGCTGAGACTGATATCAGGGTCCTCAGAAAACGCAACAGTCTCTAACAGAAACGGAATAGAGAGGAACTACCACATAGGAAAAACAGTGGTATGAGGAAAGAAAGTCTTACAGGAATATACAACACCACGTAACAAAAAACTGATTGCGACTTTCTGTAAATTATACAAAAGCACTTTCCCATGCATCCTCGAATATCCAAAATGATGTGCTACACAATCCCCTCCCCCATTTTTCTAGATCTCCCCCTCTCTCTCACTTTCTCTCTCTCTCTCTCTCTCTCTCTCTCTCTCTCTCTCTCTCTCTGTCTCTCTCTCTCTCTCTTTCTCTCCTCTATCTCATTCTTCACACACACACACACACACACACACACACAGCACATCAAACAAGTTCTCCCTCGGCACACAAACCACAATAGTTTTCACCAAGCATTCACAATTAGCGCCACACTGAACAAACAAACGATTAACAAGTGAGCAACGAAGGTCATAGCACCCCTGCACCACTACATAAACGTGCATTAAAAAAACGTGATAAACAATGTGTACAAATGTAATAAAAAAAGAAAACCTAACTGAGATGCACAACTGGACGAAAACTTAGATCGAGTTCAGTGACATAAACAACCACTAATCACGGAAAAGTATTAAAGAAACAAGCAAATTTCTTTACAGTTGCTTTGCAGACCTCAGGTTGTCAAATATATATTTTCATGTGAACAAGTGAAACAAATTTTAAAAATGCACTAGGTGTACTTTTTAAGCCTAAAATAGAAAAACATCTATGAACTTCGTATGATATTTCACAGAAACAGATCAAGACCCACAGAAGGAGACACATAGATATCGAAACATGCCTGGGTGTATAAAAAAAGAAAGACACAGTGTTTTGGATAAAGTGGAATTTAAAGAAACCCAAATTTAATTCACAAACACAGAAAAAATATCAACAGTATTGTCCAATCCAGGCAAGATGATTGTCTGAAAAGAGACAACTTCGAGCAGTTTAGTGTAGTAGCCAGAAGTGTCTTTTACCTTACATCAGAACCAACTTTTATAGCTCGAAAATTTAGGTTTTGATGAAGAAAGAGCCTATTGTCTGAAAGAAGCGGTTATGTACAGATTGAGTGTTTAGAAGAGATATTTAATTTACAAAAAGAGAGGAGACCTCAGAAAAATTACATCACAACGTGTGCAAGTTACACGTCTCCCAACCTTAAATTTTACAGCATATTGCGTACAAGTGTTTTGATCCTCTTGTGACCAGGTTTTCCTCTCGTCTGTTGCAGCTGTGCCTCCTGGAGGGAGTCTACGCAGGTCTGGAAGCGCTGTCTGATGGCGCACCTGTGCTGCCCACTCTTCCAGGAAACAAGGAGGTAGGGATGCCGTATAGCTCCGTACAGGCTGTCTGTACGTCAGGTGGAGCATTTTTACAACTGCCGACCAGGTGCTATCGCTCCGCTCTCTTTCGTAGTAAAGCGTTTACTTTCTAAGGTAAAAAGCATCCTCAAGGAAGGAACCATTTTATACAGGGTGTTACAAAAAGGTACGGCCAAACTTTCAGGAAACATTCCTCACACAGAAAGAAAGAAAATATGTTATGTGGACATGTGTACCCGTGGAGGCCAATCAGCTGCTGATAGTGTCTGCACACGCTGTACATGGTACGGAAACAACTGGTTCTCCCGTAGCACTCTCCACACAGTGACGTGGTCAACGTTACCTTGTACAGCAGCAACTTCTCTGACGCTGACATTAGGGTTATCGTCAACTGCACGAAGAATTGCCTCGTCCATTGCAGGTGTCCTCGTCGTTCTAGGTCTTCCCCAGTCGCGAGTCATAGGCTGGAATGTTCCGTGCTCCCTAAGACGCCGATCAATTGCTTCGAACGTCTTGCTGTCGGGACACCCTCGTTCTGGAAATCTGTCTCGACACAAACGTACCGCGCCACAGCTATTGCCCCGTGCTAATCCATACATCAAATGGGCATCTGCCAACTCCGCATTTGTAAACATTGCACTGACTGCAAAACCACTTTCGTGATGAACACTAACCTGTTGATGCTACGTACTGATGTGCTTGATGATAGTACTGTAGAGCAATAAGTCGCATGTCAACACAAGCACCAAAGTCAACATTACCTTCCTTCAATTGGGCCAACTGGTGGTGAATCGAGGAAGTACAGTACATACTGACGAAACTAAAATGAGCTCTAACATGGAAATTAAGCGTTTCCGGACACATGTCCACATAACATCTTTTCGTTATTTCTGTGTGAGGAATGTTTCCTGAAAGTGTGGCCGTACCTTTTTGTAACATCCTGTATTCATAGATGACTCTTCTCTGGAACAATATTTCTCAACTTTTTCCAACACATCGCTTCCTTGTTGCCTTTAAATTCTGGCTAGCGCCTATGCTACTTTTCTCCCAAACACCTACAACCATCTCTGCAGTGAGCATTCCTGGTTTAAATTCAGTCACGTTTATCTTGTAGGCAAATCCTCATATGTTCAAAGTGTTTCCATATTCACAGCTGGAAAAATGAGGAAGTTCATATCAATGTTATTGCTATCGTCTTCAGTCCGAATGCCTGTTCGATTCAGCGATCGACTCAAATCTCGTGCAAGCCCCTTCATCTGTGCATGATACTGCAACCTATATTCATTTCAACTTTGTCACTATAATCATACCTTGGTCTCCCACTACAAGTTTTACCCTCCAGACTTCCTTTTATAACCGAATTGACGATTTCTTGATACCTCACGATAAGTTATATCAAACGATCCCATATTTTATTCAGGTTGTGCCATCAAGATCTTCTTTCCATAATTCTGTATATTACCTGCCTAATGTCCAGCATTCTTCTGTGACACCACGTTTTCAAAACATCTACCTTCCCCTTGTTTGAACTGTTTATCGGCCACATTTTACCCTAGTACAAGGCTACCGTTCCAAATGGAGTTGAAAAACTATCATAGGCTGTCATAGACTACCAAAAGTAAAAGTAGACTACGGCAGTTTTCGAGTAGCTTTGGTCAATTAATTATGTACCCGCGTTACCTGTACGTTTGGTGTGTTGCATACGTATTGGGTGCTACATCAGAACGACTGCTTTCTTTACATACACGATAAGTGTCTTACTAGATCCCCCTAAAACCAGGAAGCAGTTAACCGTCCACTAGAAAATGAGTGACGATATATAAAGAGCCGGATAACGAACGGAATATTTTTGTTCTACGTGGCTATCCTTCTGTATGTTACTTAAGAATAAGCTATATACTCCAAACATCGCTTCAAAGCCTCGTCGAACTTGTATAAAACGTGTTTCTACTATTCGCAAGTAACTTTCACATTTATAAATAAATAATAACAGCAGACTGTTGCCTTTGGTCATGATGAACGTTCTATTGAGTGCAAAATAACAACAATAATCACATAAAATTTTTATGTTTATGCATGTAAACAGTACTTGCATCAAAACTAATTACTTAGGTTGCATAAAAGCGCAGAGGTTACGCTATCAACTAATTCTTCTTACTTACAAAATGTAATTAATATTATGTCAGGTTATAAAATACACAATGGACTAACACTGAATGATATGTGGTTCTAATTATGTGCAAATCAAACAATCAAACAACGGAAACAAAGAGAAGTCATCGGCTCCCACTTTCTCTCTTACACATTATTTCTCTACCAATTCTGTCAGTACTACTGGTAATGCAACCATTTACTACGTCGTTTATGTAGTGTATCAAAACTACCGAACCATAGTTTTAGTAGAGAGCAATTCCAATTGTAAAACTCTAGTTCAAGAAAAAATTCTTTAAAGTAAATGTGCAGCCGGTGTTAACCAAATAGCTTTTTCCATTCAGAAACGTTTTTCTTGATATTGACAGCCTGTATTTTACATGCTTTATATTTCGGCTGTGGTCAGTTATTTTGTTGGCCAATTAGAGAAGTCTTCAACTACTTTCAGTGTCTCTATTCCTAATCTAATACCAGCAGCGTAACCTGATTTATTTAAGATACATTCCATCATCCTTATTTTACTTTTCTTGGTGTTGATGTTACAGCCTCCTTTCAGTACTGTCCATTCCGTTCGGTTGCTCTTCCAAGTTTACTTCACTTTTTGACAGTTATAATGTCATCGGCAATCTTCAAAGTTGTAATTTTCTCTCCCTGATCTTCAACCACTCCTTCACAAATTCGCCTTGGATTCCGTTACAGCGTGCTCGATTGTCAGATTGAATAACATCGAGGATAGGCTACAATCTTGTCTCACTCGCTTCTTAACCACTGCATCCCTTTCATGTCCTTCGACTCTGATAACTACAAACTGATTTCAAGTTATAAATGACCTTTCGCTCCCTGTATTTAACCCCTCCTATGTCAGAATTTCAAAGAGTATATTTCAGTCAACATTTTCAAAATCTTTCTCTAAATCTGAAATGGCCATAAATTTGGGTTTTCCTGTGTTTAGCTTATCTTGTAAATCGTAGTGTGTTCCGACATGTCTGCGGAATCCAAACTGATCTTCCCCCAGGCTGTGGCTAAGCCATGTCTCCGCAATATCCTTTCTTTCAGGAGTGCTAGTTCTGCTAGGTTCGCAGGAGAGCTTCTGTAAAGCTTGGAAGGTAGGAGACGAGGTACTGGCAGAAGTAAAGCTGTGAGGACGGGGCGTGAGTCGTGTTTGGGTAGCTCAGTTGGTAGAGCACTTGCCCGCGAAAGTCAAAGGTCCCGAGTTCGAGTCTCGGTCCGGCACACAGTTTTAATCTGTCAGGAAGTTTCATATGAGCGCACACTACGCTGCAGAGTGAAAATCTCATTCTGGATTCTTTCAGTATTTTGCAAACATGAATCACTCAGTTGATGAATCTGTAATAGCACCACGCGATAGCGACTATCTTGTTTGGAAATGGAATTATTACACATTTCTTGAAGGCTGAGTTATTTCACCTCTCTCATTTACACTGCACTCATCGGGAACACTTTTGTCATGATCGGTTGTCTCAAGGATCTCAGTAACTTTGATGGAATGTCATCTACCCCATGGTCCCTCTCTCGACGAAGATATTTTAGTTTCTTTCATTTCTTTTCCATGATATGTCGCTATTAAGAAACAGCGCAATGAACCTTCTACCATACACATAAAGAACTGCTACACAATACCACAGAAGGTAAGAGATACGCAATGAGACGATCAGAAATGACACTTTCATTCAAAGGCATTGATCACTGAAGTCACGCCGAGTTATGATGGTCTCCTGGACACAATTAATAAAAGATTTCGGACTATTATGCCGTGGTCGAAAGGATTTCACCTTAAAACCCAAATTTCCGTCCCCAGCCAAAGTGGACATTTTCAAGGGGATCGTAGCTTCCTTGGATGTCCGATTCACACCCTGGCTCGCTACTGACTGTCCCCTGGACGTTGCAAAAGTCCAGACATAGTTCTTAATAGAGTGTTAGATCAGCATGGACAGCAGTTCATATCCTGCAGCGGGTTCCCATGCTGGCCACAAGTTTGGAACGGAGTTCTTGTGGTAGGGGTTTCCACTCCTCCACCATTGCGCTTGACCGACCCTGGACGGTCATTGGTGCGTGAGGACGTGCTACAATGCGGCTGCCAAACGCATTCCACACGATCTCGATGGTGCTTAAGTCGGGTAACGGCAGGCCAGTCCGTTCGCCGAATATCCTCCCGTTCCAAGAGGTCCTCCACCGGTGCTGTTTGATGCGGGAGCGCCTTGAATAGTGAAGATCATCTTTTCTCCTAGTGTTGTAGCCATGTACACTGCTATTACTTTTGAATTCGTTCGGATTGTTAATAACAAATTTCATAAGTGAATATATATATTGTGAGGCTACAGTGAAGGTTTCTAGCTCTTTAAATAAGTGTCTGCAGGATGATCTCGGATGAGCTCCAGCAATTATTCTGATTACACGCTTTTGTGCAATGAACACTCTTTTACTCAATGATGAGTTACCCCAGAATATGATGCCATACAAAAGCAGAGAATGAAAATAGGTGTGGTAAGCTAATTTACTCAGAAGTATATCGCAAAAAAAGGACGATTGCATACCACGCGATCACAGCAAAGTACTCGAGGCGAATGTAGATGCGTATAAAACATGTACACGAGAAAATACAGTGTGCTAAAAAATCGAATTCCTGCTTATACTAGAACGTATGGACATACAGTAGGAGCCAAAGATCTTTGTAAAACAAGTATTTTAAACATCAGAACTATTCAACATCTCGTTAAACCCATTTCAAAGTAACACTAAAATAGGTACAGTGACTACCGATGATGCTTTGAACGTAGCGGAAGGCGTCTGGTTCAGATTGCACTTTGTAAAGTTGCAAAAGACGGCCTAGCTCCAGTACTACATGTTAAACAAAGGCCATAGTACTGAAGAAAGAAACGGGCTTCACAATTCTGTAGGAAATTAGCGTTAGCCATATAGGGATACACTTTCACGCGTGTCCTGCGACACTTCTTAAATACGACAGGCAATAGCGCAGGGGTAGGGTGGGGGGGGGGGGGGGCATAACGACTTGAACGCTGTCACAGTACCCGTGACGTAACAGCCGCCAAACTCTCCGGCGCTAAATGAGTCTCTGTTCACTGTCGCTGTCGGTGGTACTTTGACACACCACACATTCATCACAAGAATGGCTCTTTGTCTAACGCACAACATGTTACTCTGTACGGACCTTTCGAGAAGTAACTATCAGGAGACTAAAATTCTCTGCCCTACAGCGTTTCTAAATGTGATTAGCAGTTATTCGTACAAGGAAATAATGTAGATATCAATCCAAATTGTGTCGGAAACCAAAAAGTTTTTCGGGTTAAATTATTGCTTCTTCAATCTAAATGCTAGTTTCATCACATGGCATATAAATGCCTGATGATTCCCTATTCCTTGTCTACTCCCTGAGAATGTCTTCCAGAAGATACATTTAGTAGTATCTTTTGTTCTGTGCCACTGTACTGCAGTTTTACTTCTAGTAAAGTTTGGCATTGCTGCAGTAGATTGTTCGACGGTTTATTGCATCTACAGGCGTGTTTCAAACAATGGAAAAATGGTGTAATGTTGTGCGTCACTACTTTGTTTCCAGCCTCTTTCATTATGAATACATCAGTTATCTCTTCGAGAACAATTATGATCTGTTGTGACACGGTAAACAGAATTTCTTCAATCTTGTGTCTCAGTTCGCTTACATATATAGCGCCAACATGTACGAACGTTTAATTTCAATTTTACAATGGTAGCACTCACCGCCGATTCATTAACAGACTGAGTGTGACATGAAGCATTACTTAATAAACTACCGCTCCCACATTCACACCCACATTTTTGCAGAAAGATTTTACATGTCGAATTTTGAACTTAATAATGTCAACTAAAATTCCGCAGTTTATTGCAATTTATTTGATTTCACTTGTACTAATATTCATATAACGTATATTCTGAGTGTAAGAGGAGAAGAAGAAAGATATCCAGTTTCCGACTGATCGTGGTCTAGGAGTACTTTGGCTAGCCATTTCATTCTGTTTGTTACAGTATTTTTGGACGTGACAGTTCTCTTGTTCTTCTTCGTCTTCACTTCAACGTTTAGGCAATATATCTACACCGAAAGCAAATTTTTGAGCATATTTTCCTCGGTCCTCCAACGCACCAGTATCCTGAGGCCTATACTTGTTTACAATGACTATAATTCTGCCTTCTTCCACACGTTTAAAATGTTTACATTTATCCGTGTAGGTTTCCAGTTTGTCGTTTACCTTATATATTTCTAATTCTTATCGTCTATGCACATTACGTATAAGTTGTTTCCTTGGGCGACCTTTGAAAGATTTTAAGACTCTCATTTCAGCCGACTTTATGCTGTTTTTCTCTTACTTTTCTTCAATTCAATATTCACTGCTATAGAGAAAGACAGGCACAGCTACTTTTTGTAAAACTTTAATTTCGTGTCTTGCCTCTTCTTTCATTTACTAACTTAATATCGCACACAAAATATTTAAAAATTTAGTGTTGTTCCAGTGCCTAGTCTTTAGTAACAATGTCTCCCACAGATTGCCGATTGCGTTTAAATCCGGGGAGTTTTGTGGCCAGGGGAGTGCGGTAATCTGAAAGTGGTGCTCCTCGAACCACGCACGTTCACTGCGAGCTGTGTGAAACGTTGCATTGTCTTCCTGGTAGATGTCATCGAGCTGAGGAAAAAACAAACTCCATGCAGGAGAGAACGTGCCTCCCAAGGCTAGATGCATACATGTGTTGATCCACTGCGCCTTGCAGAATGACGCCGGCCGTTGTGGCAGAGCGGTTCTAGGCGCTCCAGTCCGGAACCGCGCTGCTGCTACGGTCGCAGGTTCGAATCCTGCCTCGGTCATGGATGTGTGTGATGTCCTTAGGTTGGTTAGGTTTAAGTAGTTCTAAGTTCTAGGGGACTGATGATCTTAGAAGTTAAGTCCCATAGTGCTCAGAGCCATTTGAACCATACATTAATCTCTGTGGCACGTGAAGAGCTTACAAACGTAGCTGTTTCGGAAATGCTTCCACTCTTGGCCGGAAATTTATTTATTTACTTATTTATTGCCAAATTATAGACCTGTTACCTCATTTTTAAAATCAGGTCATCTTACAATTTTCGCTTTTCATCTTTTCTTTTGTTTTATCTACAGCATTTATAAAGAATAATACTTTTCAAAATAACAATAATTTAAGGTTGAGCTATAAATAATTTTTTTAGGAAGAATATAAAAAGATGATAGAAGAGAGATTTGTTAGTACCATCACCGAATGTGACTGACGATGAATACCTCGGAATGATTTCTTCGAGTCACGCACACACACACACACACACACAAAAATGGTTGTTAGTAGAGCAATAGTACGGCTTCTTTACAGAGCGTAGGGGAGCGACGCGGGAGACCCGCGCCGCCTTACTAGGCAAGGTCCTAGTGGAGGTAGTTTGCCATTGCCTTCCTCCGACCGTAATGGGGATGAATGATGATGATGATGAAATAACAACACCCAGTCATCTCGAGGCAGGAAAAATCCCTGACCCCGCCGGGAATCGAACCCGGGACCCCGTGCTCGGGAAGCGAGAACGCTACCGCGAGACCACGAGCTGCTTATCCTGTTTATTACTGATCCTATGTATTAACCTTAGGTGCCCATCCGTGTACAGCATTTGCTGATTTCTTGGCTAGATCGCCAGCACACTATGCTTATTTACTGTCACATATCGGCTTCCTCCTCCTGTTCCTCTTCATTGTCACTGTTTTCGCTGTCACTGTGGGTATCGCTGTCCACCCTCTGGAGATTATTGTTACGTTTGCACATACGCATGTCTGTTACGTCGTGTCCGCATGTACTCTTCATATGTTGCTTTTGAAATACCGTTTGTTAATACGTTTAATTGTGCCCATTGTTCTTCGTCTCTTATTGTTGCGTATACATCTATGTCTGTACCTGTCAGTCTAACTGTAGCGTATGTCCATTGTTCGCGTATTGCCCGCAGAAAAAGACAGTGTGCTCTGGGGAACCTTCTACCCCATATGTGCATGTAGGCGTCTGCCTCAGACTCACGCGGTTTAAGTGCGTGGGATAAGGTCCGGGACCGCTTAAGAAATGTACCATACCGCTGCTGGGATCGATATGTTTCTTTCTCAACCGCTCCCTTATGTCAGAGAGGAAGTCTTGCAGTCTACGTCCACTATCACTTACATCCCACACACCTTGCCATGTATCCAAACGCCAACTTTTAAGGTGACGTATCGTCTCTATCGGCACACCAGTTATTTTGTGTACCTTATCTAGTCTCCCCATCTTTAACCAGTACCTTCCAGCTCTGTATTTGATCGTGATTTCTATGGAGCATATTCCGAGCACCACACAGTGCATCCGCTGAGGTGGTGCCGGAGGCTCCAGATAGCCTAAGTAGGACACTTCTCTGCCCTCGTCTGACCGATGTTTTGTTGGTGACCACGTTCAGTCTATGTGCCCACGCGCTACCTGCGAAGCTGAGTACTGTTTCGAAGAGCGCACAGTGGTATGTCCGTATGACTGGTAGAGGCAATCTGTACTGTTTTGAATTTAGCCTCACCAGTTTGCGTAGTATGCGACCGAACCGCCGAATCTTTCCATCAGTAAATGGGGTATGTTCTCAACTGTCTCGGTTGTTTTAACCCCCTCCACTGACGGAATGACCCGCTTCCTAATTCCGTATGTATAAAACCAATACGGACTTGTAGATGTCACGCCTTTGCGCTTACTGCTACGTATTTTAACTGTAAATAGCTCAGCCCTAATGGTAAGAGGTAGTAGTGAATCCACGTTGTTAATATTTGAATACAGCGCAGCTGCCTCAAGCTCAGCTCACTTTTACTCCACTCCTACCCTCGCCATTGTACCACATTAACTAGGTGCTACGTGGACCTTGCTAAATTCACTTGCGTATACATTTTTGACGGTTATTCGCCATTATTTACCTAATGATTAGTACACTCCTAACCGGACTATTTCCCTAAGAGCTGTGATGATTGAACGGGTTCGATCCACGGCCTACAGTGCCCTACAGTTCACACGGTAACACTGCCTACCTGACCCACTTAACTTGGTAGTGAGCTTATTTATCCAATCACCACTGCTAGCAGCAGTGGATAATCCTATCAGCACGACGAGAGCAGCAGACTTACCGTCGAATCCTCCTGAAAATACTTATAACTACGGTCGCCAGCTCTGAAGGAGCAAAAGAATAAATCAATTTTTGGCTCGTTTCAAAGTGAAATGGCTTGAGTTGAATTTAAACTTAATTCTGAATATTACTATTTCTGATAATTCTAGATGATTCTACAAAACAAATACTCTCTCAATTTCTGTGAGTTGGCTTGGTAATTACTACCAAGACAATTTGTGCAACTTAGGTTAACAAAATTCTATCCTTCAACTTATTTAATGATTTTGGATATTACTCTTTGGACAATTGATACAGAATTAGTTAAGTGACTTTACTTGAAAGGTTACTCAGAAAAATTTAATAACTATAAATAGGCGACTCATTCTGGTGTGACCATTGCTCTTTTCAACATTCTTATACGCTAAAGTATTCTACAACCAAAAGAATTGTAAATGAAAGAGGCGATGGTGGCCTCAGTCTGATTTCACTATGTTTGAGGTTACTACACTTTACAAAGAACAACATGCGTCGTAATTTTACTCATTACTATATTCTGTCCTCTGCACTTGCATAACAGAAAACTGGTATTCTCCTTTTACATGTATACAAAGTTCGACTTAACAATTGCAAGCAGTCTTGCCTTGGGTAGACGTGTCGGTGCTGGTGGTGAGATGCCGGTGGCTAACGCAGCTCTTCACGCCTCATGCCCTTAATGGCGGCTGGAACTACGAGCTGTAGCACTCGTATAAGCTACTGCACGTCCGCCATAAAATCTGGGCGCAGGAACTCTTACAGTCAGCCCCAGTGACATAAAGGCGGCTTCAACAACCATTCGTCGCGTTTTACTCCAAAAACGGCGACGATACTCGCCTCTTCTCTGTTGCACAATCACTTTTGCGTGAGCACAGTTACGCACGTCCGATCACGTCAACACTCCCCAGGCCATTCCATTGTTCAGTCCCTGTGTCTCCAGCTACCCCTAGCTACGCTCATATCACCAAGAGTGAGGGCGTTCCCCTACCACCTTTTTACCGAAATCATTTAGTATTTAAGAATATTTATATTTACTACCCTGGAGTTCATACCAGTCATAATAATTTACTACTAGCGCTTTACAACATTAAATTATACAGTAATAACTTATAATTACCAAGAAAAAGAATACATTTGACTCTGAGAGCTTAGTGCATTGTCTGACAGGTAGCGCTAATTCCCAGTTTCGCCAATAGATGGCATCAGGGTGCACTCCCTGGCAGTCTCACACAAGTGCGCCCGTTTCCGACGCGCGGGCTCCAAATTACTGTCAGCCCACCATCATTTCAGTTCCGTTACAAGTATTTTTTCTGCTTTGTCTGTTGTTAGCCTTATGTGTTCGTAGAAATTCAATTTTTCATCTATGTGTACCCCAAGACAGCACGTAACATGTGCTTGTTTGATGCTTGTATCCCCAATTTTAACCGAAGGATTCCTCTGGAGTGATCCTTTCTGTAATATGTATGTTGTTTTGATTTCGGCTATCCTGAGTTTATTGTTGCGACACCATTGCGTAATTGTTTCTAGTATTCCACTGGCTTTCTCTTCTAACTGGGCTCTGTTGTTTGCAGTGACCTGGCCGGAAAGCCAATGACCATGCTCTCTTGCACGCTAGGTAAACCCCCCCCCCCCCCTTACCCTCTCCCGCAACAATACCACTCGGTTATTGTCTGTGCTGAGTTGATCTAGCAGGTACTAGTGACTGCTGCAGGTTATGTGGACATTCTTGCTGACCATCTACATCCCCATCTACAGATATACCAGCAAGCCAATGCACAGCACGTGGCGTAGGGTACCCTCATCCACTACTACTCATTTCCTTCCCTGTTCCAGTTGCAAATACAATGAGGCGGACGCGACCGCATGTATGACTCCGTATTAGCCCTAATTTCTCCTATCTTTATCTTCGTGGTTCAAAATGGTTCAAATGGCTCTGAGCACTATGGGACTTAACATCTTAGGCCATCAGTCCCCTAGAACTTAGAACTACTTAAACCTAACTAACCTAAGGACATCACACAACACCCAGCCATCACGAGGCAGAGAAAATCCCTGACCCCGCCGGGAATCGAACCCGGGAACCCGGGCGTGGGAAGCGAGAACGCTACCGCACGACCACGAGATGCGGGCCTATCTTCGTGGTCCTTACGAAAAATGTACGTTGGCGTCAGAAGAAGCTTTCTGCACTAAAATTGAAGTGCTGGTTCTCAAAATTTTCTTAATAGCGTTCTTAGATCAGAATGTTGCCTTCCCTCCAAGTATGCCCATTTATGTTCCCAGAGCATCTCCGCAACACTTTTGTGTTGTTCTAACCTAGGGGTAACAAATCTAGCAGCCCGCCTCTGAATTGCTTCGATGTCTTCCTTTCATCCGACATGGTGCAGTTTACAAACACAGAACTGAAAAAAGAGTCGTATTGGTGTCCTCTATGCGGTCTCCTTTACAGATGGATCACACTTTCCTTATATTCTCCCGGTAAAGCCGGAGTCGACCATTACTCTTCCGTACTACAATCCTTACACGCTGGTTCCATTTCATATCGCTTTGCAACCTCACGCCTTGATATTTAATCGGCGTATCTGTCAAGATGGAACCTATATTAAAGCTGGTTCAAATGGCTCTGAGCACTATGCGACTTAACATCTATGGTCATCAGACCCCTAGAACTTGGAACTACTTAAACCTAACTAACCTAAGGACATCACACAACACCCAGTCATCACGAGGCAGAGAAAATCCCTGACCCTGCCGGGAATTATTAAAGCTGTATTCGAACATTATGGCATTGTTTCTCCTACTCATCTGCATTAAGTTTCTACATTTAGAGGCAGCTGCTATTCAACAAACCAACTGGAAATTTTATCAAAGTCATCTTGTATCCTCCTACAGTTATTCAACGACGACAAATTCCCTTACGCCGTAGTGTCGTCACAAAGCAGCCGCCGATTGCTGCCCACCCTGACAGCCAGATCATTTATGTGTATAGAAAATGGTAGGGGTCCTGTCACGCTTTCCTGGGGCACTCCTGAGAATACCCTTGTCCCTGATGGAGTAGCCGTCGAGAACAACGTATTCTGGCGTTACAGTACACTGATGAAGGTGGAAAGGTTTAACAGGAGAATGTGACAAGTTACCGTCTTTCGGTGTGCACAATGGCTTGATGAACGCTCCACTGATTTCATGAGTACGCTGTCACGTGATCTTCGCCAAATATTTCATTTACCTGATGCTGTCGATCCACGAGTTCGCTCGATGGCCCCAGTACCGACTAGAGAAGAAAAGCTGTTGGTAGGAGTGAGACTTCTGTGGATCAGTACCTCTCCAGAACATCTTGTAGATCGCACACTTAATGTCGCTGCTTAGCACGTATGTAGAGAGACGAATGTTTTGATGCGCTTTAACTGGAAGGAGAACGATTCCAAAAAATGGTTCAAATGGCTCTAAGCACTATGGGAGTTAACATCTGAGGTCATCAGTCCCCTAGACTTAGAACTACTTAAACCTAACTAACCTAAGGACATAACAGACATCCAACCCCGAGGCAGGATTCGAACCTGTGACTGTAGCAACAGGGCAGTTCCGGACTAGAACCGCTCGGCCACAGCGGCCGGCAGGACGATTCCAGATCTAGCGCTCAGTTACTGATGCATTTCTGTTTATTTCACTTTACACAAAAAAATGGTTCAAATGGCTCTGAGCACTATGGGACTTAACTTCTGAGGTCATCAGTCCCATAGAACTTAGCACTACTTAAACCTAACTAACCTAAGGACATCACACACATCCATGCCGGAGGCAGGATTCTAACCTGCGACCGTAGCGGTCGCGCGGTTCCAGACTGTAGCGCCTAGAACCGCTCGGCCACCCCGGCCGGCTACTTTACACAGTGGAGTCAACTTCAAAGAGCAGAAGGAAAAAATAAGACGCTGCGAGAAAAAGTGTTGGGGACTGTGGAAGATTAATGGCTTGGTGAACGTTGCAGTAAGTTGCCCATTCTCGTCGGTAATACTTTCACTACACCGGCGCAATGACTTGATCCCAAATCCAAGGGAGGAATTCGGGTGAAAGGAATTGCCGAGCAGTGATCATCCGAGCAGAACGTCTCGACCCTTCAGGTGACAGGGACAGTCGACTGTTTCGATACTCTTTTAGCGCTCCGGGAGAAGGGCTTCGGTTTCAGATTTAATGAAGCTTTTGTTACACAACGGACGCTATTTGCGAAAGGGCGACGGGAAGCGATGGCTGGGGCCGATACGTTGCCCTCTCTCTCCCCCCCTACCCAACTTTGTTCTGCGCCGTGACCGATGCCCGGCAATGTAACGGATGGCAGTTAAGATGGTCGCGCGCTGTCAGAGGCGTGACGTCATGATGGATGCGCGCTTTGTCAGAAGAGTCGCGACAGACCAGGTGGCCGAGGACGGAGCGGCTCGTTGAGGCCGAGGCAGGTCAGGGGCCGCGTGGGAGTTTGCTGGCGCCCTGTGCTGTAGGCCGGCACGTTTTGTCAGATTTTTTGTTGTTGTTGTTGTAAAGGAAAGGTTGCATGAGACATGGACGAAAATATACAGGCGTATTGCAGGAAGAATTAGAAATAAAAAAAAATGAGAAAATATAATTTTTAAATCTTCGTGAAACATTAGCGATCGCACTTAATATTAGAATGGTGCATAAGTTCATAGCGTTTTTCCATAATCACGTCAGATACGCGTAACAGAGACTTTAGTCAACAATAATATATTCTCCCTCACTACTTACAACAGTCTGCCAACGCTGGTGTAACTTTTAGATTTCGCGACTGTAGGCGAAATCTAAAAGAACTCGTCGAGCCATATTCGGAGCGCATTTTCATCCGGAATGGAAATTCCTAGAAGGCTGTTCGGTAGAGAGCGGTAAAGTTGGAAATCTGAGCGTGCAAGATCAGGTGAATAAGGTGGAAGGGGAATGACTTCCCAACCGAACGCCTGTACAGTTTTTTTTGTCGTCCTAGCGGAATGCTGGCGAGCGTTATCGTGGAGTAGCATCGATTCACGCAATCTTCCTGATCGTTATTCTTTGCTGTCACCCCTCTACTGATCTCAAATAGAAGAATATGTACGCACTGCACCAATTTATCCACTTGGCACTGCCATTTTCTAGCGTCCACAGCTCCACTCACTATCTCCAAATGATGAAATAACAATACGTAAACTCAAATAACAACAGTGAATTGCAAACAAAAAGTAGCAAATAAGACCATAGAAACCAGAATACCAACATTCAAAACAAAACCGCAGTGAACGTATGCACCAACTTAATATTTTAATAAAAAGCAGCCTATATAGCAAAAAAACTTTGATTTTCAATTCCGGTTACCGACTTAGGTCTATAAAACCGTCCTTAGACCAGGGCTCTAGATTACTTGAGGGTCTGGTTTAGAGAACCGATTGGTATCTGTCACAAGGCTCTTGAGAAGTGCCTTAAAACTTATTACGATCTGAACTGCTTTTTATAACAAAAAATGACAACGGCATTTTTCTGTACATCGCCACCTAGTCATGACAATATCAGAGGCTGAAGTACGAGAGACAGTGTGCAGAGTGCGCGAACGTTTAGTGTCAAAATTCTACACTCGTTAGTGAGCTCATCAGACGAGAGATTAGCGCACTGGCGGCTTTGGAGCGGTGTAGACTTTGTAGGACTCCTGTCATTGGTAGTGCGATCCACTACTGCTGAGGTGAGTCGTAGCAGAGAAGTGGTGTGTGTGTGGAAGTCGGTTGTATGGAATCAACGCACTTAAGATGGACTGGCATGGAGACGTGACGAAATGTCTCTGTAGTGACTGACGATTCGCAGTTTTTCACAACACAACTTTTATTTATGTACGTTTACAAGTTTGATGACTGAACACCAAAATAAAGGTAACGATGCCAGTAAAAGTCTCCCAATTGAGGCAAACCAAAGTTCACTTCTACATTTCCACAAAGGTTCGTGGTAACCCACACACACTAGTAAAAGTCCAATACAGAGACGAAGACGTAATCTTCAGCGGTCGAAGTCCACGACGTCGGTATCCGGAGTGAACTGAAATTCGGGGCTGGTTCTAGCCCCTAAATAGCTGTCTCCATCCAATCAGGTTTTGGCATAGTGATACTTCCTGCAGGCTGTGGCTCAAGCTCCCCCTGCAGGAAGTAGTGGTCTTAATGTCTGTTTCCATTATCTTGTATGTAAATAGCCGGTGTTTACCAGGGTGCTTTTGGTACGCCTTGGAGATAGACAACCCCATCCCCTGTGGTGTAATATGGGTTATCGGCCCTCAGGGGCTACCTTGGCTTCGGCACAACAAAGGTGCTATCCTCTTGGGGTGTGCCCATGGGCACACCATGGATGAACTTACTCGACTTGTTGATATATCAAAGCGAACTGTTCAACGTGTCTTCAAGGAATGGATTACCACTTGCGATCTCGTAACAAGCCGCAAGAAAACTGTAATGGACTGGCGCTGGAGACGAATTTCACGCTTTGTCAGTGACATTCCGTTTCAAACCCATCTTACCCTGCTGCTGTCAATGAATGCAAATTCGTCTCAGCCAATTTCCTATCTATAATCGCAAACGGAAATGCATTCAGTGGATATCTGGAGTCTTACACTCAGGTGAGAATCCAGTGTTCGGTTCTGGGATAGGGAAGGGCGTCACAGTTTATTTCTTCCACCCTTTCTCCTCCAAATACAACTTCCCTTTACCACCACTTATAATGTCTCACAGAGGTATACGATTTTAAAAACAGTGGCAATAAAATATTTTAATATAATAAAGTATTTAATTATCCTAAAATACGTTTTAATCAGAATGGGACGGAAAACGGTAAACGTGGTACACGTGTACAAACAAATAAATGATTACAATTTCAGAAAACTTGGATGAGAAACACTCGTCAACCTGGAATTTCATTGACTGAAGTAGAATTTTCTCGGCCTGTAGCCTCTTTCACTGAGGTAGAATTGTCTTCAGTGACGAGTTGGGCTTCGGATTGAGCTCCGATGACCAGAAAAGAAGTGACTGGCGACGCCCCAAACAGCGGTAGGGCAGGGTGGCAGCCTCACTGTCACCCACCTTACGACCCGACAGCTGGGAGTGATGGTCTGGAGTACCATTTCCTTCCGCAGCAGGACCCCTTCGGCTGTCATCTGCGGCATCCTTACAGCACACAGGTACTGGGCGATATCTTACGTCCCCTTTTCATTGTCCTCCATGGCATGCTATCCAGGGCTTACATTTCAGCAAGATAACGCCCACCTGCACGCGGCGAGAGTTTCTAGTGCTTGTTTTCGTGCTTGCCAAACTTTATCTTGGCCAGAAAGGTCGCCAGGTCTCTCCCCAGTTAAGAACGTTTGGAACATTACGGGCAGCGCCCTCCAACCAGCTTGCGATTTTGGTGATCCAAGGGGCCAGTTGCACTTAATTTGTCACGATATCCCTTAGGAGGACGTTCAACAAGTCTGTCAATCAATGCCAAGCCGAATAACTGCTTCCTTAAGGGCCAAGGGGGGACCAATACATTACTGACCTGCTCAATAGTGAAGCTTTTTCTCTTGAATAAATTATCCAATGACTGGAATTTTGTCTCTACATGTACATAACATGTTGTGATTACGGACCCATTCGAATTATTCCTTCGTGGTGTTTGGTTTTGTTTGTCTTAGAGCGTAGGTCAAATGTTTTATTGCAATAACTCCTTGTTTACGGCAAGGCTAATTACTGGAAGCCTAAATCCGGCTCCTGTTAATAAATTGTACTTAGTTGCCAAGCATCGCACCTTGTGGCATGCGCACGGAAGTAGCTGAAAATGCCAAAACGAAGACATTCGAAGAAAATGAGTTGCATTTGCTGCGTTGGTATGCTCACGAAGACCAAGGTTGAAGTCTAGGAAGAGCCACGAAGACCTAGGCTGAAGTCTAGGAAGAACTTTTGTAAGTAGGCTGTTTAAGTTCTTATATTGGTAACGCCGCCGCTACGTAGCGCTCTGTATGAAAATCACTGGCTGTGCTGTGTGCAGTCTGTGGCTAGTTTACATTGTTGTCTGCCATTGTAGTGTTGGGCAGCGGCAGCTGGACGTGAACAGCGCGTAGCGTTGCGCAGTTAGAGGTGAGCCGCCAGCAGTGGTGGATGTGTGGAAGGAAATGGCGGACTTTTGAAATTACATGTATTATGACTTTTGATGATATTAAGGTAAATACATTGTTTGTTCTCTATTAAAATCTTTCATTTGCTAACTATGCCTATCAGTAGTTAGTGCCTTCCGTAGTTTGAATCTTTTATTTAGCTGGCAGTAGCGGCGCTCGCTGTATTGCAGTAGTTCGAGTAACCAAGATTTTTGTGAGGTAAGCGATTTGTGAAAGCTGTAGGTTAATGTTATAGTCAGGGCCATTCTTTTGTAGGGATTTTTGAAAGTCAGATTGCGTTGCGCAAAAAAAATATTGTGTGTCAGTTAAAGCACAGTCTTGTATAAATTTTTCAAAGGGGACGTTTTATACTTTTTACGGTCGACATTTGCACTAAATACATCAGCCTAGCGAGCCAGAGAAAACCTGTGAGCAGCCAAAATAAGTCAAGCAAGGCACATGAATATACTGTAGCAGTCGCTCGTTTGTGGGCGATGTCTGATTTTAATTTTATATGTGTGTGTATGTGTAAATTCCTTCTATGTCCTTACCTGAAATTGTAAATTTATAGAATCCTACACGTATGCTCCTTACTCGAGTGAATAAATAAAACTAATAAACAGTAAATTGTTTTAGCGTGAAGTTCAACACATCACAAATGAGAAAAAACATAGCCTTTGAAAAGCACATGTCCGAAAATTTGAGAAGTACTTGTGTCACACTGGTGTGCAAACGTAAAGAGAAAAGTAATTTAGGTATTATGTGGCCCTGCCGCGTAGCATAGCATGGAACATACGTAGAAAGGAGTACTACGGAATAATAAAGATGATAACCGAATGAAATACACAATGAGATGAACAGAAATGGCACTTCTATTCAAATACAATAACAACATCGAACTCACAGCGAATTACTATTGTTCCCTGGACATTACAAAAGGGAGGACATGGTACTTAATAGGATGTCTGATCAGCATGGGCGGCACTCCACGTTCTGCAACGCGCTCCCGTGCTGGTGAGTGGTTCTTGTGGCAGGGCGTTCCATTCCTCTAACAGCGGCTGACAACTGCTGGATGGCCGTTGGTACACATGGACCTGCTGAAATACGTCATCCCACGTGTGCTCGATGGGATTCAAGTCGGCGAAAACGGGTAGGCCAGTCCATCCGCCGAATATCCTCTATGGCGAAAATTTAGTATGCAAGATCGTCTTCGGTACGGATTATTCCTGATTATCTATTTGGACAGCTAAAACTGTCAAATTCTGATCTTTAAACATCTTGTTGTTATAAATTGTGTTCCATTATGACTGTATCACACAACAACAAGTTTTTTAAATATCGGAAGATGACAGTCTTAACAATTGAAACAGGCAATCAGGAATAAATAGTACTGTGCCCGAACATGGCTATTAAATTCTCACTAAATCAATTACCTATCGCGCCTTCTTATCTCTAAGTATTAGAAATTGTAGTCGAATATCATCTCTTTCAAGAGCTGCTCCACCTGTGCTCTTGGATGAGGTCGCGCGTAGTCGCTCATAAAAATGAAGTCAAAGCTGAATACGCCCTGAAAAAACGCACATTTGGAGGGAGTACAGTATGACAATAACACTGACCAACGACTGTACTGTATTTCATAGATTTGGAGCCAGTACGCCAGATGCTATGTTATGGCTCTCCACATCATAGCACCTGGCCCACCAAAACGGCAATGTTCGTCGACGTTCCTGGGTGCGTTACGTGTTTCGCACGTCCGTCCTATGAGGGTACGGCCAGCATTCCGTACGATATTACTTTCTTCATTAGGCGGCTGTGTGGAACTGTATAGAATGCGTTCCGGAAGTCAAGGAACACGGCAACTACCTGGGCGCCTGGATCTACTGCTTTCTGGGTCTCGTGGACGAACAGTATGAACTGCGTTTCACAGGATCGCTGTTTTGGAACCCAGGTCGATTTCTACAGAGGAGCTTTTCGGTCTCGGGAAATGTCATAGTATGCGAACATGTTCCACAATTCTACAAGAGACCGACGTCAGAAATATAGGCCTAGAGTCCCGTGGTCTTTTCGACCACCGTTCTTGGGAATGACATGAGCTTTATTCCAATCAACCGATCTAATGCACAATGTTTCTAGAAGTGGAGCAAGTTCTGTCGCATACTCTGTCATGTGTGCCATTTACGGTACGGCGAGCCTCAGTACAACGGCCGGCGAGAGAATGCCCAGACTGGAATTCACTGGGAGAATCCTCGAGAAATGCAGTCCACCCATTAAGGAGGTAGCAAAGCTGAGCGTTTCATTACAGGTTAATTTAGTAAGCACGTAAACTTCACAGACGTTACCAAGAGAGACATTGTGCTTCGTGGTGTAGTTTACTGCTGAAATTCCGAGAGCGCGCTTCCCTAGAAAATTCGACCGAGGTATTGCTTCCTCTTACGTATATCTCGAGGGGAAAAAAGTGTTAAAGGAGATTACCAGTTTCGAAAGACGCTCGCTGTGTGGGCTGTGAGGTTAAGTCTTTCTGTTTCCCTGCCCCCCCCAAACAAAAATAATCCCCGGTAAGTTACTACCATTACTGTGCTTCTCACTGAAAAGATGGGTGTGAGTATGTGACGCTACATCGCAGTCCTTGCTATGAATTGTTTCGCTTACTTTACACATGAAACTGTTTCTATACGATGTATTGTCAAGTGTAAATATGTATTGTAAATACTACGTTTAAATTATGTACTATTTAACCCTGGCAAGTCAGGGCATATTTAGTTAACGTTGAAGTCAGAGAGATTGTTTTGTTGTGCCGCTGGGCGCGGGAGCGCGCCAGCGGGCAGTAATAGCAGTAACGCCGTGCTGGGAGTAAGACTACAGTCGAGTGCTGCTAGTCCTAGCTATGTTACATATAACGGCTAGTGTGTGGATCTAAGTACGACGGGAAAGTAATGGTCGGCATATCTGGAAGCATGGCCGGGGAAGTTATTATGGATTAATGGGCATAGTGCTGAAGAAACGAGGGCTTAAATGTGAAGCGCACTGTGGGCCCAAGTCGCAACAGTAAAAGCCCGCTGCCACATTGTGTCGCCGACGTGGACTTCCGTCGATCCACCGACAACGAGGGAAGTAAGATCTACGTAATTTTCGTAGGACAAAATTGTAGAAGGCTTGCCAGTGACTGTGCTTTTCTCTGAAGTTGAACAAAAATAACAAGCACTTTATAATCTAAGTATTGCAGTTACGTTCTACCCGACAATAACACCAAGTAGGTTCCTTCCGATCCTTACCTTATTGAACCGAGTGTGTCACGCCATGATCAAGAGAAAATATGTTAATTATCAAATTATTTGCAAAGACGGTGAAGAGTAAATTTCAGACTGTTTTGAACGATTGGTTATCGTAGTTAATTGTTGCACTTAATAAGCCGTAGTAACTTAATAATAGATCGAAGTAATAAATTTGATTATTAAGATTTATTTCAATGCATATCCAGCTGAAGTTAGTTCAAGGATATTTCATGAAACTATAAAGCTTATTCCATCTGACAATCGCCCAATTAATGAATTATTATCATTCAAAACATAGTTAATTATTGGCAAAATATTTCATTATCAGTAGATTAAACTGTGCAAAGTACGTAATTTTAAAGACGGAATGACAGTCCATTATTCAAAATCTCGATAGATAATTATCTGTGTTGTCAGCATTGCACTTAGCTGACAAATTATGAACAAAATAATTATCAACATACTTATTGAAAGTTAACCATTAATTTTTAAGTGTAGTTAGATAGTTATGACATTATTTTATATAACTAATGAGCCTGACACAGCACTTACGTAAAAGTTCCCGTTCCACCTGCTGCGCTACAAACACGTAAACTTTATTTTTGACAGCGTTTCATGTGAACAGAGACGATACTCAGGACGAGCCAATTAGGGCTGTGTTGGGGGTGATCGAACACTTCCCATCGAAAAGGCTGCAGGAGCGTCTTCGCTGCCCCTGCAGAGTGCGGCCATGAAGAGGGAAGTGAGGGAAGTGCGTGGCAGTTGTGTTAGGTGGGTTGCAATCATTCAGGCGAGGCCTCTCAGCGGGCCGTCCTACTTGGCGGGAGACATCGTTGTTCTGGGCACCTTTACTCGCTCACAGTGCGCTCACAACTGAAAAGAGCGTCTTGATGCGATCGACGGTCATACTAGAGACACTACCCAACGTATCTGTGCAAAGCTTCATCGGGTTTTCACTGTGTCCATTTCACGACCGATCGGAACTTACTTTCTGGACAGCCCTTGTATTAACGTAATTTCCTTATTAACATTATCAGATGGGTACCCGTGGTCTAGGAGAGCCTGCACGGTAGCTCAGCGTGTTCGGTCAGAGGGTTAGCTGCCCTCTGTAATAAAAGAACTGAGCTAATCGATCAACAACGAACTTCAACGGATGTCTTACGACGTCCGCCCCGAGCAGATGCAACGATCAAAGGCGAACAAAATAAGATAAAAAAAGGGGTAGCGTCTTTGATTCATAATCAAAATGTCTTTGGTCCCGGGTTCGATGCCCGCCACTGCCTAAATTTTGATAAATAATCAGCATTGGCGGCCGAAGATTTCCGGCATAAGAAGTCAGCCTCATTCTGCCAACGGCCTTGTCAAAGAGGACGGTGGAGCGGATAGAGGTTCAGGGCAGTCTCTTGTCCTAGGGGTGGGAAATTGCCCCTAAAGGCGGAAGAATCAGCAATGATCAACGACACGAGCATGCAGAAGGCAATGGAAACCACTGTATTAAAGACATGTGACGTGTATCCACAGGACATATGGCCTGTAAGTGAAGAAGTGTCATGATGATCTCTCCATTGGCAAAAGATTCCGGAATAGTCCCCCATTCGGATCTCCGGGAGGGGACTGCCAAGGGGGAGGTTACCATGAGAAAAAGACTGAATAATCTACGAAAGGATAACGTTCTACGAGTCGGGGCGTGGAATGTCAGAAGCTTGAACGTGGTGGGGAAACTAGAAAATCTGAAAAGCGAAATGCAAAGGCTCAATCTAGATATAGTAGGGGTCAGTGAAGTGAAGTGGAAGGAAGACAAGGATTTCTGGTCAGATGAGTATTGGGTAATATCAACAGCAGCAGAAAATGGTATAACAGGTGTAGCATTCGTTATGAATAGGAAGGTAGGGCAGAGGGTGTGTTACTGTGAACAGTTCAGTGACCGGGTTGTAGCATTCGTTATGAATAGGAAGGTAGGGCAGAGGGTGTGTTACTGTGAACAGTTCAGTGACCGGGTTCTTCTAATCAGAATCGACAGCAGACCAACACCGACAACGATAGTTCAGGTATACATGCGATCACAACGCCCATATAGTACTAGGGACAGAAAGTTGGCTGAAACCAGACGTAAACAGTAACGAAATCCTAAACTCAGATTGGAATGTATACCGCAGAGACAGGCTGAACAGTGAAGGGGGAGGCGTGTTTATAGCGGTAAGAAGTGCAATAGTATCGAAGGAAATTGACGGAGATCCGAAATGTGAAATGATTTGGGTGAAGGTCGCGGTTAAAGCAGGCTCAGACATGGTAATTGGATGTCTCTATAGGCCCCCTGGCTCAGCAGCTGTTGTGGCTGAGCACCTGAAGGATAATTTGGAAAATATTTCGAGTAGATTTCCCCACCATGTTATAGTTCTGGGTGGAGATCTTAATTTGCCGGATATAGACTGGGAGACTCAGACGTTCATAACGGGTGGCAGGGACAAAGAATCCAGTGAAATTTTTTTAAGTGCTTTATCTGAAAACTACCTTGAGCAGTTAAACAGAGAACCGACTCGTGGCGATAACATATTAGACCTTCTGGTGACAAACAGACCCGAACTATTTGAAAAAGTTAACGCAGAACAGGGAATCAGTGATCATGAAGCGGTTACGGCATCGATGATTTAAGCCGTAAATAGGAATATTAAAAAGGGTAGGAAGATTTTTCTGTTTAGAAAAAGTGACAAAAAGCAGATTTCAGAGTACCTGTTGGCTCAACACAAAAGTTTTGTCTCAAGTACTGATAGTGTTGAGGATCAGTGGACAAAGTTCAAAACCATCGTACAATATGCGTTAGATGAGTATGTGCCAAGCAAGATCGTAAGAGATGGAAAAGAGCCACCGTGGTTCAACAACCGAGTTAGAAAACTGCTGCGGAAGCAAAGGGAACTTCACAGCAAACATAAACATAGCCAAAGCCTTGCAGACAAACAAAAATTACGCGAAGCGAAATGTAGTGTGAAGAGAGCTATGCGAGAGGCGTTCAATGAATTCGAAAGTAAAGTTCTATGTACTGACTTGGCAGAAAATCCTAAGAAATTTTGGTCTTATGTCAAAGCGGTAGGTGGATCAAAACAAAATGTCCAGACACTCTGTGACCAAAATGGTACTGAAACAGAGGATGACAGACTAAAGGCCGAAATACTAAATGTCTTTTTCCAAAGTTGTTTCACAGAGGAAGATTGCACTGTAGTTCCTTCTCTAGATTGTCGCACAGATGACAAAATGGTAGATATCGAAATAGACGACAGAGGGATAGAGAAACAATTAAAATCGCTCAAAAGAGGAAAGGCCTCTGGACCTGATGGGATACCAGTTCAATTTTACACAGAGTACGCGAAGGAACTTGCCCCCCTTCTTGCAGCGGTGTACCCTACGTCTCTAGAAGAGCGTAGCGTTCCAAAGGATTGGAATAGGGCACAGGTCATCCCCGTTTTCAAGAAGGGACGTCGAACAGATGTGCAGAACTATAGACCTATATCTCTAACGTCGATCAGTTGTAGAATTTTGGAACACGTATTGTGTTCGAGTATAATGACTTTTCTGGAGACTAGAAATCTACTCTGTAGAAATCAGCATGGGTTTCGAAAAAGACGATCATGTGAAACCCAGCTCGCGCTATTCGTCCACGAGACTCAGAGGGCCATAGACACGGGTTCACAGGTAGATGCCGTGTTTCTTGACTTCCGCAAGGCGTTCGATACAGTTCCCCACAGTCGTTTATTGAACAAAGTAAGAGCATATGGACTATCAGACCAATTGTGTGATTGGATTGAGGAGTTCCTAGATAACAGGACGCAGCATGTTATTCTCAATGGAGAGAAGTCTTCCGAAGTAAGAGTAATTTCAGGTGTGCCGCAGGGGAGTGTCATAGGACCGTTGCTATTCACAATATACATAAATGACCTGGTGGATGACATCGGAAGTTCACTGAGGCTTTTTGCAGATGATGCTGTGGTGTATCGAGAGGTTGTAACAATGGAAAATTGTACTGAAATGCAGGAGGATCTGCAGCGAATTGACGCACGGTGCGGGGAATGGCAACTGAATCTCAATGTAGACAAGTGTAATGTGCTGCGAATACACAGAAAGATAGATCCTTTATCATTTAGCTACAAAATAGCAGGTCAGCAACTGGAAGCAGTTAATACCATAAATTATCTGGGAGTACGCATTAGCAGTGATTTAAAATGGAATAAGCATATAATGTTGATTGTCGGTAAAGCAGATGCCAGACTGAGATTCATTGGAAGAATCGTAAGGAAATGCAATGCGAAAACAAAGGAAGTAGGTTACAGTACGCTTGTTCGCCCACTGCTTGAATACTGCTCAGCAGTGTGGGATCCGTACCAGATAGGGTTGATACAAGACAGAGAGAGGATCCAACGGAGAGCAGCGCGCTTCGTTACAGGATCATTCAGTAATCGCGAAAGCGTTACGGAGATGATAGATAAACTACAGTGGAAGACTCTGCAGGAGAGACGCTCAGTAGCTCGGTACGGGCTTTTGTCAAAGTTTCGAGAACATACCTTCACCGAAGAGTCAAGCAGTATATTGCTCCCTCCTACGTATATCTCGCGAAGAGACCATGAGGATAAAATCAGAGAGATTAGAGCCCACACAGAGGCATACCGACAATCCTTCTTTCCACGAACAATCCGAGACTGGAATAGAAGGGAGAACCGATAGAGGTACTGAAGGTACACTCCGCTATACACCGTCAGGTGGCTTGCGGAGTATGGATGTAGATGTAGATGTAGATGTAGACGTCGCAATCTGAAGATGAACAGATAGAGAAAGTGTATGAGGATATGGAAAGGGTAATGCAGTATGTAAAGGGGGACGAAAATCTAATAGTCATGGGCGACTGGAATGCAGTTGTAGGGGAAGCAGTAGAAGAAAAGGTTACAGGAGAATATGGGCTTGGGACAAGGAATGAAAGAGGAGAAAGACTAATTGAGTTCTGTAACAAGTTTCAGCTAGTAATAGCGAATACCCTGTTCAAGAATCACAAGAGGAGGCGGTATACTTGGAAAAGGCCGGGAGATACGGGCAGATTTCAATTAAATTACATCATGGTCAGACAGAGATTCAGAAATCAGATACTGGATTGTAAGGCGTACCCAGGAGCAGATATAGACTCAGATCACAATATAGTAGTGATGAAGAGTAGGCTGAAGTTCAAGACATTAGTCAGGAAGAATCAATAGGCAAAGAAGTGGGATACGGAAGTACTAAGGAATGACGAGATACGTTTGAAGTTCTCTAACGCTATAGATACAGCAATAAGGAATAGCGCAGTAGGCAGTACAGTTGAAGAGGAATGGACATCTCTAAAAAGGGCCATCAGAGAAGTTGGGAAGGGAAACATAGGTACAAAGAAGGTAGATGCGAAGAAACCATGGGTAACAGAAGAAATACTTCACTTGATTGATGAAAGGAGGAAGTACAAACATGTTCCGGGAAAATCAGGAATACAGAAATACAAGTCGCTGAGGAATGAAATAAATAGGAAGTGCAGGGAAACTAAGACGAAATGGCTGCAGGAAAAATGTGAAGACATCGAAAAAGTTATGATTGTCGGAAGGACAGACTCAGCATACAGGAAAGTCAAAACAACCTTTGGTGACATTAAAAGCAACGGTGGTAACATTAAGAGTGCAACGGGAATTCCACTGTTAAATGCAGAGGAGAGAGCAGATAGGTGGAAAGAATACATTGAAAGCCTCTATGAGGGTGAAGATTTGTCTGATGTGATAGAAGAAGAAACAGGAGTCGATTTAGAAGAGATAGGGGATCCAGTATTAGAATCGGAATTTAAAAGAGCTTTGGAGGACTTACGGTCAAATAAGGCAGAAGGGATAGATAACATTCCATCAGAATTTCTAAAATCGTTGGGGGAAGTGGCAACAAAACGACTATTCACGTTGGTGTGTTGAATATATGAGTCTGGCGATATACCATCTGACTTTCGGAAAAGCATCATCCGCACAATTCCGAAGACGGCAAGAGCTGACAAGTGCGAGAATTATCGCACAATCAGCTTAACAGCTCATGCATCGAAGCTGCTTACAAGAATAATATAGAAGAATGGAAAAGAAAATTGAAAATGCGCTAGGTGACGATCAGTTTGGCTGTAGGAAAAGTAAAGGGACGAGAGACGCAATTCTGACGTTACGGCTAATAATGGAAGCAAGGCTAAAGAAATATCAAGACACTTTCATAGGATTTGTCGACCTGGAAAAAGCGTTCGACAGTATAAAATGGTGCAAGCTGTTCGAGATTCTGAAAAAAGTAGGGGTAAGCTATAGGGAGAGACGGGTCGTATACAATATGTACAACAACCAAGAGGGAATAATAAGAGTGGACGATCAAGAACGAAGTGCTCGTATTAAGAAGGGTGTAAGACAAGGCTGTAGCCTTTCGCCCCTACTCTTCAATCTGTACATCGAGGAAGCAATGATGGAAATAAAGGAAAGGTTCAGGAGTGGAATTAAAATACAAGGTAAAAGGATATCAATGATACGATTCGCTGATGACATTGCTATCCTGAGTGTGAGTGAAGAAGAATTAAATGATCTGCTGAACGGAATGAACAGTCTAATGAGTACACAGTATGGTTTGAGAGCAAATCGGAGAAAGACGAAGGTAATGAGAAGTAGTAGAAATGAGAACAGCGAGAAACTTAACATCAGGATTGATGGTCACGAAGTCAATGAAGTTAAGGAATTCTGCTACCTAGGCAGTAAAATAACCAATGACGGACGGAGCAAGGAGGACATCAAAAGCAGACTCGCTATGGCAAAAAGGCATTTCTGGCCAAGAGAAGTCTACTAATACCAAATACCGACCTTAATTTGAGGAAGAAATTTCTGAGGATGTACGTCTGGAGTACAGCATTGTATGGTAGTGAAACATGGACTGCGGGAAAACCGGAACAGAAGATAAACGAAGCATTTGAGCTGTGGTGCTATAGACGAATGTTGAAAATTAGGTGGACTGATAAGGTAAGGAATGAGGTGGTTCTACGCACAATCGGAGAGGAAAGGAATATGTGGAAAACACTGATAAGGAGAAGGGACAGGATGATAGGACATCTGCTAAGACATGAGGGAATGACTTCCATGGTACTAGAGGGAGCTGTAGAGGGCAAAAACTGTAGAGGAGGACAGAGATTGGAATACGTCAAGCAAATAATTGAAGACGTAGGTTGCAAGTGCTACTCTGAGATGAAGAGGTTAGCACAGGAAAGGAATTTGTGGCGGGCCGCATCAAACCAGTCAGTAGACTGATGAAAAAAAAAATTACCAGGTGCTAAGTTTCTTTTGCCCGAAAATAATACAGACACTGGGATAAAACGGTAATCGAGTAGACCTATAGTCCAACGAAGTTTTCATCGATAATAAATGCTCTACAGCCAAGTTTTCGTCAGGCGGTACAGTGGTTAGCACACAGAACTCGTATTGAGGAGGGCGACGGTTTCATATTCCCGCCGACCATCCAGTCTTAGCTTCCCGTGATTTTCGTAAATCTCTCCAGGCAAATGGCAGGTTGGTTTCTTTGGAAAGATCGAATTCTTCCCCGGCCTTTATTAATACGAGCTTGTGTTCTCTCTATAATGACGTCACTGACGACTGGGAGTTAAATTTTAATCTTTCTTTCTTCGTCATCAGAGTATGGAAAGATAAAGTATGTATACGGAATTCCGAACTTGTAAGAGATTTCCACCAAATAGATGTCTAAAATAATATGATAAGCAAACATAAGATGTTAACATTGTTAAACTCTTTGGATAACATAGTGATAAGGAATTCAGGTGGAAACAGCATACAGCAGAATTCTTGGAACACTTAAGTAAATATTTATTTTGAATACGGATATTGTTAGACAAATAAGAATAAAAAAGTCATAACATATTTCTGTTAAATTTATTTCATAATATCAAACAAGATATTATTTTGGTGTAACTCACCAAGTCAAACTAATGTTTTCGGAGTGTAAAATCTTATAATAAAAATTACTTGTGGAATTTAAGAACGTTCCGCTGAGATTTGTAAATGTTTCCCCAATGAAAATGCACTGTTCATAAAATCAATACTAGAAATAAGAACAACCTACGCAAAGATTTAAAGTTAGTTACTTTGGATGTGAAAGATGTTCATTATTCAGCTCACCAGCAGCAGTAAAATCGTCAATTAACTTGAATGTTGCATTAAGTCTGAAGCCTTCATTCTTTCATTGTAGTAATGCGATGTGCGTGAGTGTCATAGACTGACTTCTGTTTGACGATGCGTGGCTACAACAGTTAAAGAATTATCTTGAACACTTCAGACATTTTTATTTTCTTTTATTGTCACTTTTCTGGCTGGTTTGATGTGGCCCGCGATGAATTCCTCTCCGGAGCCACGCTCATCATCTCAGAGTAGCACTTGCAACCTACGTCCTCAATTATCTGCTGGATGTATGCTAATCTCTGTTTTCCTCTACAGTTTTTCTGTTCACACCTCCTACGAGTACCATGGAAGTTATTCCATGGCAGTGTCTTAACAGATGTCCTACCATCCTCTCTCTTCTTCTCAGTGTTTTCCGTGTATTCCTTTTCTCGCCGATTGTGTGGAGAAACTCTTTATCCCTTGCCCCTTATCAGTCGACAAAATTTTCAACTTTTTTTGTATCACCACATCTTAAATGCTTCAACTCTCTTCTGTTCCAGTTTTTCCACAGTCCATATTCCAATCCTGTACAGCGCCGTGCTCAAACACATTGAAAAACTTCTTCCTCAAATTAAGTCCAGTGTTTGGTACTAGTAGACCATTTTTGCGATAAATGTCCTCTTTGCCTGATAGTCTACTTCTTTTACCTAAACTTTTGTCGTTCGTGCTGGTTTGCTATCGGTTCTGGTTGGAATAATCCTATCACTGAACTGTTAACCTTACTATTCATGACGAATCGTACTCCCTTACTCCACATTCTGCTTCTGTTGTTATTACCTTATATTCCTCAGACGGGAAATTGTATCTTTGTTTCCATTCAACTCCACTGACCCGCGCTGTTATCTAGACTGAGCCATTACAATTCCTTTTTCAAATTTTCTAGCTTCCCTGCCACATTCAGATTTGATTATTCAGATTTTTATCTTGATCACTCCCTCCTTAGCAATCCCCTACTCGAGATCTTAACGGGAGATTAATTGGAATGTTTTCCAATGAAGAGTCGTGACACTCAATCTGAGGTGACGTGTCTAGTGAATGTATCGTTAATGCGGTGGTTTCTTTATGCTTCTGCATCTTCATACCGCTGATCATATGTGATTCTTCCTGCATTAACGGTTGTTTCCGTTCTCAAGGGCAAGACGGGGCACCGAACCTTTGTCTGCACTTTCGTCCTCTTTGACGAGATCGTTGGCAGAATGAGGCACGTTTTGATAACTAGCCAAACATGCTGTCCCCAGACCATGGCGAGGAATTTAAGGTGTATATGTTAGTGATGAGTTTGGTGTTAAGTTCTAGAATAAAGTATTTCAGATAATCGATTCATTTCATGTCCTTGAAGATCATTTCACAAGGCTTTTATGTGGAATAGATATTAGCTCAGTTATTCTTTTGTGAATATGTGTTTATACACCAACGGAAATAATATCTCAGCACCAAGAAGGAGATCTGTGACGTAAACGAAAGTTGGTAGGCGTCTTTGTACATCTCAAGGTTGATCTCTATTCAAATTTCGCACCAGCTGAACAAAAGTGGCGTTAGTAGCGCCACTATAATGATGCATATCAGATGTGCGTTAAATACACGCTGTAACGGTCGTGAGAGTTAGTTACGTTTGAGACTGGGTGTTTTAGTAGATGTTAGTAAAGAATGCCTTTAATGCGACAAAGACACCTTTATCAACATCTCACTGAGCTCGAACGAGGTCGTGTAAAAGGGCTACGAGAAGCTGGGTGTTCTTCCTACAATACTGCAGAAAAACTTGGCAGGAATTTAGCCACTGTACATGATTGCTGGCAGCGGTGCTCACGAGAATGTTCAATCGCAAGAAGACCGGGTTCCGAACGGCCACGTGGCATTACTGAGAGGGAAGGCCATCTTGTTCGGTCTGTGGTTCTGTCGTCTCTTTCTCCATCTGTAGTAGCAACTTGAGCAGTAGTTGGCAGTGACAAATGAACTGTTACACGTCCGTTACTTCAAGGACAGCTCCAAGCAGACGTCCTGTAGCGTGCATTCCACTGACCATTAACCGCCGCCGTTTGCGACTTGAGTAGTGTCAAGCGATAGCTCGTTGGAGGGCAGGGTGGAGGTCTACAGTGTTTTTAGCTGTAATATGGTTCTGCCTCAGTGCCAGTGATGGCCGTGTGTTGGCCAGAAAGAGGCCAATTGGGGACCTGCAATCAACATGTTTGCGCGCTAGACACACTGGACCTATACCTTGAGCTATGGTCTGCGGTGCAATTTCGTATGACAGCAGGAGTACTCTCGTGGCTACCCCAAGGACCCTGACTGCAAATTTGTACGTGAGTCTGGTGATTCGATCTGTTGTACTCCCCTTCATGAACAGGATTCCAGGAGGTGTTTTCCATCGGGATAGCGCTCGATCACATACCTCTGTTGTAACCCAACATGCTCTACGGTATGTCGACGTATATTCTTGGCCTGCTAGCTCATAAGATCTGTCTTTAGTGGAACACAATGGGACATCATTTGATGACAACTTCAGGGTCATCCACAAACTGCATTAACCGTCCGTAAATTGACCGACCAAGTGCAACAGGCACGGAACTGCACCCGAAAAACTGACAACATGCTTGTACGTTTGCATGCTTGCATTCAACGTTCTGCCGGTTACACCGTTTATTAATGTGCTAGATTTCACATTTTCAAAGGCTTACCGTACAATAACTTGCGACCTTGCAGTATTAATTACTTGAGTATGTTAGCTAGACAAATGTATTCTCGAAATTTAATTAATCTACGTTAATTATCTTTTGGTGTTGTGATTTTTCCGTCAGTGCATTTATTTTTACATGATGCGGGGTGTCATCTCGTCACTATGGAGGTATGGAGCTAAAAGTTTGTGTACTTAGATATCTGTCTGTGCCCGTGTGTTGGCGCATGCCGGCTGGCGTGGGCGTGTCAGGGAAGTGGCGGCGGCCACTGGAGAGACGTTTCTGCCGGCAGGTGCGGTACGACTTCAGGTACGCGGTGGACGACGCGGAGTCGGGCGTGGTGTCGGACCGGTGGGAGTCCCGCGTCGGCGAGTACGTGAAGGGCGCCTACAGCCTGCTGGGGCCCGACGGCAAGGTGCGCACCGTCGACTACGAGGTGGACGGCGACAACGGCTTCCACGCCGTCGTCCGCTCCCACCCGCCACGTAAGTACCACGGCAGCCCTCACACGCTGGCGCCCGTTCCCCGGAACGTGTCCAATATTGAAATCACCATTCTATTGAGGCTGTCAAGTTTTGTTACAATTAAGAAAAAAAATTCGCATAGTTTTTTTTTTAGAATTCCGTACCTCAGCCAGTGAAAACGTTTGTTGTCCGTCTGTCCGTCCCTTGGTCCCAAACTATTTTTCTTAGGAACAGGAAGACGTACCAAGTTGAAATTTATGTCACATATTAAGGTCTACGGTCTCTTGGAGACCTACAGTACTGGCCATTAAAATTGCTACCCCAAGAAGAAATGCAGATGATAAATGAGTATTCATTGGACTAATATATTATACTAGAACTGAAATGTGATTACATTTTCATGCACTTTGGGTGCATAGATCCTGAGAAATCAGTCCCCAGAACAACCACCTCTGGCCGTAATAACGGCCTTGATACGGCTGGGCAATGAGTCAAACAGAGCTTGGAACGTGTGTAAAGGACAGCTGCCCATGCAGCTTCAACACGATGCCACAGTTCATCAACAGTAGTGACTGGCCTATTGTGACGAACCAGTTGCTCGGACTCCATTGACCAGACGTTTTCAATTAGTGAAAGATCTGGAGAATGTGCTGGCCAGGGCAGCAGTCGAACATTTTCTGTATACAGAAGGGCCCGTACAGGACCTGCAACATACGGTCGTGCATTATCCTGCTGAAATGTAGGGTTTCGCAGGGATCGAATGAAGGGTAGAGCCACGGGTCGTAACACAACTGAAAGTGCCGTCAATGCGAACAAGAGGTGACCGAGACGTGTAACCAATGCCACCCCATACCATCACGCCGGGTGATATGCCAGTATGGCGATGACGATAACACGCTTCCAATGTGCGTTCACCGCGATGTCGCCAAACACGGATGCAACCACCATGATGCTGTAAACAGCATCCGAAAAAAATGACGTTTTGCCTTTCGTGCACCCAGGTTCGTCGTTGACTACACCATCGTAGGCGTTCTTGTCTGTGATGCAGCGTCAAGGGTAACTGCAGCCGTGGTCTCCGACCTGATAGTCCATGCTGCTGCAAATGTCGTCGAACTGTTCGTGCAGATGGTTGTTGTCTTGCAAACGTCCCCATCTCTTGACTCAGGGATCGAGACGTGGGCGCACGATCCGTTACAGCCATGCGGATAAGATGCCTGTCATCTCTACTGCTACTGATACGAGGCCGTTGGGATCCAGCACGGCGTTCAGTATTACCCTCCTGAACCCAACGATTCCATATTGTGCTTACAGTCATTGGATCTCGACCAACGCGAGCAGCAATGTCGCGATACGATAAACCGCAATCGCGATAGGCTACAATCCGACCTTTATCAAAATCGGAATCGTGATGGTACGCATTTCTCCTCCTTACTCGAGGCATCACAACAACGTTTCCCCAGGCAACGCCGGTCACCTGCTGTTTGTGTATGAGAATTCGGTTGGAAACGTTCCTCTTGTCAGCACGTTGTAGGTGTCGCCACCGGCGCCTACCTTGTGTGAATGCTCTGAAAAGCTAATCATTTGCATATCACAGCATCTTCTTCCTGTTTGGTAACATTTCCCGGCTGTAGCACGTCGTCTTCGTGGTGTAGCAATTTTAATGGCCAGTAGTGTAACAAACTGAAGATTCCAAGTCAGTGCAGTTAGAAGACGCGATTATTTACGCCACATCTTCTAATACTCGCAAACTCACTCATCGGAACCTAGACGGTACTTCCCGTTGACCTAGAATCGTAATATATGCCAAGAAGCAAGGTCTCACTTTACAACCAAAGGAATAAATCCCAAAATGGTGAATCTATAATTACGTCACACGAAAAAAATAGTTTTGTCGTTCGTTATCAGACTATCTGTCTGTCCGTCTGTTAAGATCTCTTTTTCTCAGGAACGGGTAGACGCATCAAGTTCTAATTTATGTCACGTGCTAAGGTATGTAGACCCTTGGCGTTATAAGAAAACATTAGCTTCTAAATGAGTGCAATGAAAAGACAATCAAATTGAAATCAAAACTTTCTCTAAATTCTTGGAATCTCTGGGACGTATATATCTTTCCAATATCAATGTCGATAACTGGCGAAAATTGTTGAAATCCTCGATTCACAGAATCTCTGGACTGTCTATGTACATAATTAAGTTTGTACGGACCACTCAGTGCACGAGTCCTGCTCACACCTGTTCATTTTTTTGCTTTTAAACCGATTTCAAGTGCTAAACACCAATGCTCCAAATATGAGAAATACAAAGCGTAGCAAAAAAATTAAAGCACCCAGAAGACATGGTCGGATCGACAAAACTTCGTTCACATACGCATCGCCGGCGGTTATGTAAATGATTGCAGATGCAACGCGCTTTGACAGGTGAACCAGCCACCAGAGTACATTAGTGTTGTTCTAGTTTAGTTTTGTTCCAAGACTTGGCAGAGTATGTAAGGGGCCTGCTGAGCGTCATGTGTTGAGTGATCACTGTGCAGGGGACACGGAGATACGGCGTACACGTTTTGACAGCGTTATTTGTCTCTTACGGCTTTCGAAAGCGGCCTCATTGCCGAGCTCCATCTGGTCAAATCGTCCAGTATCCAAGTTTGTGGGGCTTTCGGACGTGACAGTGGCGCGATATTAGGCTGCATGGGAACATGAGGGTAGGAATAATTATCGCCAAAGTTCCGCTCTACTACGTCTGACCACCACGAGGGTGGATCGCCTTATCGTGCATCAGACACATGCTAACCTCTTCACATTTGCGTCTGACATCCGAAAACAAGTAGCAGATTCCTTGCAACACTCTGCGTCATCATGACTAGCAGCAGCTGGTCTACAAATTTACCTTCCCATGCGAAGGCTGCAGTTAACACTGCAACACAAGCGGCTGCGGTTGGAACGCTGCCCTGACCGGGAAGCGTGGACTGAGTACGGAACGAGGAGGCGCGAGAGATGAGCATCTCAAGTGGGCAAGTTATTCAACATATGTGGAGATAGATAGGCTATAGGGGATGCAAGAGGCATTGCAATTAGAGAAGAAAGGACAAAGGCTATAAAACATGCCGATGATCAAGCAATGCTGACTGAATCAGAAGGGGATCTGCAGAAGATGTAAGAGAGTATTGCAAGAACGGGTAAGGAGTAAGGAGTGGAGATGAACAGAAGAAAGACAAAAGTGATGACAGTAAGCAAGAAGGAAGCTGCAGTTAATATATCCTAGAGGGGGAAGAAATAGAAAAAGTAAAATATTTTCTGTATCTGGGACGTTTAATGAGATGGAACGGAAGTTGTACAGAAGATGGTGCAAATGGCTCTGAGCACTATGCGACTTAACTTCTGAGGTCATCAGTCGCCTAGAACGTAGAACTAATTAAAACCTAACTAACCTAAGGACATCACACACATCCATGCCCGAGGCAGGATTCGAACCTGCGACCGTAGTGGTCGCTCGGTTCCAGACTGTAGCGCCTAGAACCGCACGGCAACTCCGGCTGGCTGTACAGAAGAAATAAGTCCCATAGTGCTCAGAGCCATTTGAACCATTTGAACACCCCCAAAGGCATACGTTTTCATATTAAGTGCATTGTGCTGCCATCTGCTGCCATTTACTCGTTATCACCGATCTCAGTAGTCATTACACATCGTGAGAGAGCAGATTGGTTTCGCTCCGCGGAACTCACGTACTTCAAAAAAATGGTTCAAATGGCTCTGAGCACTATGGGACTCAACTGCTGCGGTCATAAGTCCCCTAGAACTTAGAACTACTTAAACCTAACTAACCTAAGGACAGCACACAACACCCAGCCATCATGAGGCAGAGAAAATCCCTGACCCCGCCGGGAATCGAACCCGGGAACCCGGGCGTGGGAAGCGAGAACGCTACCGCACGACCACGAGATGCGGGCTCCCGTACTTCGAACGTGGTCAGGTGATTGGGTGTCACCTGTGTCATATGTATGTAAGCGAGATTTCCACCCTCCTAAATATCCCTAGGTTCACTGTTTCCGAAGTGATAATGAAGTGGAAACCTGGAGGGACACTTACAGCACAAAAGTGTACAGGTCGACATCGTCTGTTGACTGACAAAGACCGCCGACTGTTGAAGAGGGTCGTAATGTGTAATAGGCAGATATCTATCCAGACCATCACACAGGAATTCCAAACTGCATCAGGATCCACTGCAAGTATTATGACAGTTAGGCGGGAGGTAAGACAACTTGGATTTCATGGTAGAGCGGCTGCTCACAAGCCACACATCACGCCGGTAAATGCCAAATGACGCCTCGCTTGATGTAAGGAGCGTAAACACTGGACGACTGAACAGTGGATGACTGAACAGTGGAAAAAAGTTGTGTGGATTGACAATCACGGTACATAATGTGGCGATCTGATGGAAGGGTGTGGGTATGGCGAATACCCAGTGAACGTCATCTTCCAGCGTGTGTAGTGCCAACAGTAAAATTCGGAGGCGGTGGTGTTACCGTGTGGTCGTGTTTTTCATGGAGGGGACTTGCACACCTTGTTGTTTTGCGTGGCACTATCACAGCACAGGCATACATACATGTTTTAAGCACCTTTTTGCTTCCCTCTGTTGAAGAACAATTTGGCGATGGCGATTGTATCTTTCTCATATCCGTGAAGAATCTGCCAACCAATTCTCTTGCAAGTTGTTTGTTTCGTGGATGAATTACAATTCTTCAAGTTCTTTCAATTCTATCGCAGTATTTGGCATGTTTTATCTGCTTTCCGTAGATTCTGTCAGTTTGGTCATTTCACTTCATGTCGCTCTTCTATGTGTTTTAAAACTGCTGTTGTGTCCAGTGGTTTATCGCTAATACTATAAAATAACAGGACTGGATCTCTTCACATATTTCTCTCCTTCTGCACCTTCTAGGAGTTCACATTCTACAGAAATTATTCACTACAAACTATTTTGTGGCTTAATGATGAAATTATGGATGTTTTACAATCCTTTCAAAATAAGTGTGTTCAATCTGGACAGCGTGCACTGACCCAAAGGTCACTAAGTCAAATTATAAGAGATTCTTTTCAGTTTAAACCACATGGTTTTTCTTTATCGCAACGACTATTTCTTGCGCTAATACATTTTCCATTCGTTGAGTATTGCGTTATATTGACGTGCAGTATGGATATCAGTAGATATGAGTTGCAAATGAAGACTTAATAAAATGAATAGGCCAGGGAAAACGTCAAGATGAAACCCTCATCGGAAGCAGGGTTACTTTAGTTGGATATCTGCAACCATATCTCGAAATAGTTAATTTTGCGTATTAAAGACTAGTACTTAGAACGAATAGTGGATGTAAAGAAAATAGGCGGAGATAGACGAAGGCTTCAAAGCAGACGGAAGTGCCGTTGGCTGAACTAAGTCTTTTTCTCAGTCTCTATATCTGAAGCATTCTATTATCTTCTTCTCTCCTCTCCGTGTGTTTTGCTTATGATGGAATTACTTCCGTTTCGTCATAGCATTATGGGCAATATTCCCGCATTTAGTTTGTGGTGTGGTCTAGTTTTAATAATTCACGTTTTTCTGTTCTGAATACGTCCTACCGAGGTAGAATTAGTTGGTGAATGTTGTGGAATGAAGAGTACCTTTATAGTTAATAGTACTCCAAATTTTCCTTTAGGGATTACTCTGTGCCCCTGTAGGACTAGCAACCCACTCGACACTATTGCCGCTCATGGTTGCATAAAACGTTCTGATTCAGTCCTAGCTAACGATAAATACTTGTGCATGATATGGAGTCGAGGTATGTCATTTTTCAACGAATATATATATATATATATTCGTTGAAAAATGACATACCTCGACTCCATATCATGCACAAGTATTTATCGTTAGCTAGGACTGAATCAGAACGTTTTATGCAACCATGAGCGGCAATAGTGTCGAGTGGGCTCTGTATAAAATTTGAATAAACAGCACTTTACTCTGCCTGTTATTTGATCAACAAGCTCTGGCCCTCCTACACTCAAATTTTATTGGTCAGTTGTAAAAAAATTGTGCTACAAAATGATTGAGAGTGTAACAATATTCAAAATGAAACTACTTAACATATTTACAGATGTAATCTGCGCATACATTTTGCCAATCATTCTTCCACTCCGTCTCCACTCAGATCTATCTGAGCTCTCTAATACACACACTCATGATATTACTCGCATCATTCCAATGACTACAGCACTTTCTTTGCAAATACGTCAGAAATTTCAGTACAGCAATTAATAAATATATGGATTAGTAATGTTAATAATACGTATGTAACATTTTAAAAAGAAGTCATTCCGCGTTAGGCTGTTGAAACATTATTTATTGCGATTGCACTTTCGATACGTGGTCGTTTTCAAGCATTCCGAAAGTACTCAGTGATCAAATGTAATACAAGTAATTATGAAATTTATAAACGTTGAAAATGGAAATTCGAAAGCTACTTACTTGACGCGTTGTGACCCATTCAATAATATGAAACTGTGACATTCTGATATGGTTGTGTGAATTTATGTGCTGTGAATTTATCTGCTGTTCCGTATATTGCTTTTGTGATCCATTTAACATGCTTACTACATGAAATTTAAACTTAACTGTTTATGTCACTATTTCACCAGCTTTCTAACGTGTATGGTACCGGTGGCTATAATTAAACTTACCGTATTTAACACGTTATAGCACGGAAACTAATTACCGTACGAGTACCAAATTTGGTAGCATTAATGTCAGGGACTTGGAAAAGAGAAATAATACGGCATCAATTCAACCGAAACACTTTTAATGTTCTGCTACGGTACATCATTCTGTAACATACCGGTACCATTGCTTCTACAAAAGGGGCTCAATATGGCGTCCATCAGTGTCCAGAAGAGTATGAAAGCGCAGGATTGCATTCTGCACAGCAGAACGACGCATGTCCGTAGGTATGCTGGCTACTCTGATGATACGCTGCCCTTCAGATATGAATGTTCGTCTGGAAAACCCTGTCCTTCAGGTAGCCCCACAACAAGAAATCACAGGAACTAAGATCTGGTGATCGTGCGGACCAGGCATTTAGAAACGATCGGCTGATAATTCGATCGTTTTGAAATGTGTTTCGGAGAAGCAGGTGAACTTCACGAGCGATCTGCGGTGGGGCCCCATCTTGCATGAAAACCGTTGAATTCAATGCGTCTCTTTCCTATAGGCGGATATGCTATGCTGGCGAAGCATATCGCAGTAATGCTGGCCAGTCACACTGCACGTCTTTGGTCCTTGAGCACCAGCCTCTTCAAAAAATGATGAACGTAGCTATGAAGCCACACCATACGGTGACACGTTCACCAGACAGAGGAACTTCATGCACAGTGGCTGGAGGTGAAGATCCAGACACTCAGCAATCCTGTGTGTTTACCTCCCCCATCAGAGAAAAATGCTCTTCATCTGCCCATAGGATGGTCCAGGGCAAGTCCCCGTCAATTTCAGTCCTTTCGAGGAAGTGGAGAGTGATGTCAACACGTCGTTGTGCGTCCTGTTGTGAAAGCTAGTGTACGACATGGATCGTGTACGGATACCATTTGATAATGGTTAGAAGTACCTTTCGTACAGTGGACCACTGGATGTTCAACTGTCGTGACACAGCACGCGCACTGCCTGACTATCGGGAACTGCGCGCAGCGTTGTCTGGCATAGCAACAGCGATCTCATCAACCACCTGTGGTGCAACCGATCGTCGGCCTCTTCCCGGAGCGACGCCCAGTTCTCACAGTTGATTCGAACTTCTTCATCACGTGGAGAAAGAGGACCTTCAGCCAGCGATATTCTCGAGGTGCAGCTGCAGCATTACTTTCGTTTCGATAATAGAGCTTCAGAAATAACGCCCTGGCACGTCAACAAGTGCTCTGCGACTGGTGAGGTGTGTGAGACTATGAATCACGATGACTGATCACGGCACTTGGTGGCCGAACTAGACGGCGCGCTGTGACGCCTGGAAATCATGCACCCCATACTCTGGACATTAATGCTAGCAAGTTTGGTACTTGTATAGTAATTAGTTTCCTTGTTATAACTTGTTAAACAGGGAAAGTTTAATTGTAACCTCGAGTATATGGAACAGAAGATAAATTCACACTACTAAATGCAACTGGTCTGATCCTGCGGTCAAGTATTCTGCATTATATTGTCTGAGAAGAGGGTTAATGAAGTAGGACTAATCAGTACTACGAGTTTTGTATCTAATCAGGTTTGTTCAACCAATTCATAGCACTCTGAAAATGGTGGCCTTACAATAAGTGTAGATGTAAAGGGTAAATGAGATTTGCGAAACTCATGAGCTTACAAGCAACCTCCCCTAACTGAGTAAAACATGAGAAACACGCATAAAATCTGAGTCCCCACTGGCACCAGTAGAAGTCTCTACCGTCCGCTAAAACCTGTGTCGAATCTGTTGGAAAACTAAGTTCTGAGTTTCCGGTACTTCGCCTATTACTGTTACTGGTGCTAAACTGTTCGCATTGACCCTGTGCCCATAGTCATGTTGTACAAATGGAGAAGATGTCTTAATTATTGACGACGCCTTTGGCATAATTGATTTATTAATCTCCATTGCATGATGTAATTTTAGATTTTTTATTTCTGATGAAGGTATATTTATATGTACCGAAACCTTGGTCAAGAATTTTAATAAAAATTTTATCCTGCAACTGTTTTGTCCGTCATCCTTTATCGTGAAGAATTTCAACAGTTGCTGTTGCAGCCATGCTTAAAATCTTGTTACAGCATTGTGTTCTGCGTACAGAAGAGGAGCTGTTCGGAGACGGTGATTGTTAGTATCAACATGACAATGCACCTTGTTATAAAATAGCGTCCGTTGGACAATGGGTTGTGGACAATGACATTCCATAAATGGACTGGCCCGCCCTGCGGTCCGATGTGAACTAAATGGAACATCTTTTGGATGAGTTATGATGTCGACCTCGCTGCAGAATTTAGCGTCACTACCTTCATTGGTCTTGAGGAATAATTGGTTGCCATTCCTCCACAACATTCAGACAATTCTTTGCAAGTGGCGCCAGCAGAGGTGCAGCCGTCGTAAGGGTGAAGGGGGTGCCCGTAATCTGTATCAATGTCCACTAATCGCTGTCCAGATAATTTTGATCAGAAAGTGTATGTAAAGATATTACACAGAGAGTAGTGACACCATGGCCACATAAATTCTGTATTTAGTAGCTGCACGGTAGTAAAGTGTAGCTACGTGAGGTGCCATGTTTGAATGTTGTCCACTTTGTTGAACTACTGTAAGAATTGTTTGCCTTGAACGCCCGTTTATAAGATTATGATCTGTTTAGATTCCACAAGCAATAATCGTTAGACCTTCAAAATATAACTACAGCGTCATTAAAAGGCACAGTACGTGTTTGTAGAACATGTGACGTGTTACTCTAAGTTAATCACTCTAACGAAATTTTAATACTTTGAAGATGGTTGCTTGAACATTCGAAAGCGGTCACCATTTTATAAATGCGCGAGCAAGACAAATTTTACATTCTAAATTATGGCCTTGTACTCCAGAAAGTTGACGTTGTGAAGTCTTGCAAAACTTTTGAAAAAGTATATTCATACCATAAGCTGTACAAAACAATAAACTGGTAGCCAAGATCGCAGGTGTTCTTTTTATTCCATGATAACCGGTTTCGCAGAAACTAAAGTCCCCATCATCGGATCTTATGACACATACAGGTTACAACTTCAAGGCAAACAATGGTGATATTAATAGGTGCCTATAACACGCAGGCAACTATTAATATCACCATTGTTTGCCTTGATGTTGTAACCTGTATGTGTCATAAGATCCGATGATGGTGGCTTTAGTTGTGTGTAAAATCTTATGGGACTTAACTGCTAAGGACATCAGTCCCTAAGCTTATACACTACTAAATCTAAATTAACCTAAGGACAAACACACACACACCCGTGTCCGAGGGAGGATTCGAACCTCCGCCGGGACCAGCCGCACAGTCCATGACTGCAGCGCGCAGACCGCTTGGCTAATCGCGCGCGGCAGGCTTTACTTTCGCCGACGCCGGTAATCATGGAATAAAAAGAATTCCTGCGATATTGTCTACCAGTTTATTTTTTTACAAGCATCTATATACCTCCGACATGAGCACAATGTGCTCCCTAAAAGATAAGCTGTACAATTTTATGTATATTCTCTATCGGTTTCGATTATTACAGCCATCTTCAAGGAGAAAAAAAAAGTAGATCAATATATCTACCATGTCGGAGCCATTCAAATGTAGAACGTATACAATTTTCATAATGTTCTGTCTTAATACAGTCCCTACAAACACTACACGCGCTGTACTGTGAGTGTGCTAAGGCACAGATAATTACGACAGTTATGTATGTTCTGCATTAGTATGGCTCTATATGGTAGTCCCACTGATGTACAATTTTTTTTATCATTGAAGATAATTGCAACAATCAAAACCGGTAGAGAATTGACATAAAACTGTACAACTGACGGCACAAATATGCTTTTCCAAATTACGAGGTGCATTCAAGTTCTAAGGCCTCCGATTTTTTTTCTAATTAACTACTCACACGAAATCGATGAAACTGGCGTTACTTCTCGACGTAATCGCCCTGCAGACGCACACATTTTTCACAACGCTGACTCCATGATTCCATGGCAGCGGCAAAGGCTTCTTTAGGAGTCTGTTTTGACCACTGGAAAATCACTGAGGCAATAGCAGCACGGCTGGTGAATGTGCGGCCACGGAGAGTGTCTTTCATTGTTGGAAAAAGCCAAAAGTCACTAGGAGCCAGATCAGGTGAGTAGGGAGCACGAGGAATCACTTCAAAGTTGTTATCACGAAGAAACTGTTGCGTAAGGTTAGCTCGATGTGCGGGTGCGTTGTCTTGGCGAAACAGCACACGCGCGGCCCTTCCCAGACGTTTTTGTTGCAGTGCAGAAAGGAATTTGTTCTTCAAAACATTTTCGTAGGATGCACCTGTTACCGTAGTGCCCTTTGGATGGCAATGGGTAAGGATTACGCCCTCGCTGTCCCAGAACATGGACACCATCATTTTTTCAGCACTGGCGGTTACCCGAAATTTTTTTGGTGGCGGTGAATCTGTGTGCTTCCATTGAGCTGACTGGCACTTTGCTTCTGGATTGAAAAATGACATCCACGTCTCATCCATTGTCACAACCGACGAAAAGAAAGTCCCATTCATGGTGTCGTTGCGCGTCAACATTACTTGGCAACATGCCACACGGGCAGCCATGTGGTCGTCCGTCAGCATTCGTGGCACCCACCCGGATGACACTTTTCGCATTTTCAGGTCGTCATGCAGGATTGTGTGCACAGAACCCACAGAAATGCCAACTCTGGAGGCGATCTGTTCAACAGTCATTCGGCGATCCCCCAAAACAACTCTCTCCACTTTCTCGATCATGTCGTCAGACCGGCTTGTGCGAGCCCGAGGTTGTTTCGGTTTGTTGTCACACGATGTTCTGCCTTCATTAAACTGTCGCACCCACGAACGCACTTTCGACACATCCGTAACTCCATCACCACATGTCTCCTTCAACTGTCGATGAATTTCAATTGGTTTCACACCACGCAAATTCAGAAAACGAATGATTGCACGCTGTTCAAGCAAGGAAAACGTCGCCATTTTAAGTATTTAAAACAGTTCTCATTCTCGCCGCTGGCGGTAAAATTCCATCTGCCGTACGGTGCTGCCATCTATGGGACGTATTGACAATGAACGCGGCCTCATTTTAAAACAATGCGCATGTTTCTATCTCTTTCCAGTCTGGAGAAAAAAAAATCGGAGGTCTTAGAACTTGAATGCACCTCGTATTTATCAGTTATAGACAATCTCGTACGAGAAGCTGTCGTGCACCTGCTGTAAGACGTTTTGCAGTGACCACTGTGTGTGTCTCCCCTGCTGCAGCGAACGCGCTGCTGAGCAGCCAGCAGCTGTCGCGGACGCTGGAGGGGGCGCCGCTGCCGCCGGTCAACGTGCTCACCGACCGCAAGCTGCCCGCGGACAAGCGGCCGGCGCCCGGGAACTTCCACTCGGCGAAGCCCTACTACTACCTGGGTGAGTACCGGCCGCCCTACCACGTAGCGCTTTAGACCAGTCTACACGTCACTGTGGGCCACCGGGGGATCTAAATACGCTCAGAAAGGCGAAACCTTCAATAGATAGCCTAGTGAAGAAGTAAATGCACTAGTCTACAATGTAACATTAACTAAATTAGCTCTTATTTCAATATTAATCACTTAACTTAGCGAGAGCTTCGTGGACGTGCGTTTGCCAAAGATATTAGCATAACGTTACTGTTATAGTTTTCATCTGACAACCACTTGTGAAATAAGGAAAATTATTAATTCTTTGAAAAATGAATGTTCTGTTGGAGTAGATGACATCTCTAATAAGATATTAAAACAATGTGGAGCAGTTGCACATTCTGAGTCACGTCTGTAATGTAACACTAACTCACGGTATTTTCCCAGACAGATTAAAATATGCCTTTGTCAGGCCTCTCTACAAAAAAACTGGACTCCACAGGTGTCAATAATTACCGGCCAGTATCATTGCTCACAGCATTTTCAAAAATTGCCGAGAAAGTAATGTACTCAAGAGTGGTTAGCCATCTCAGCAGTAATGGGTTACTTAGTAAATCACAATTTGGATTTCAAAAATGCTGTTCCACTGAGACAGCAATACACTACTTCACTGCCCAAATAATAGAGTCTTTAAATAGTAAAATGTCACCAATAGGAATTTTCTGTGACTTATCCAAAGCGTTTGAGTGTGTGACCCTGACATTATGGTACAATTCTAAGGTAGAAATGGAACAGCATATGAATCATACGACATAATATTTTGGGGTAACTCAACAGTTAGGCAAAAATAATTCACTGCTCAAAAGAAAGTGGTTAGAATCATGTGTGGGGCTCGTAGTCGCACAGCTTGTAGGCATCTCTTTAAAAGATTAGGACTTCTTACAACAGCTTCACAGTACATTTACTCAGTACTGAAATTTGTTCCCAACAACATGAAACAGTTTAAAAACAACAGTGAAATTCATGATTATAATACCACAGGAAAGAAAGACTTACTATCCCCCACTTAACCTATCGTTGGTACACAAAGGGGGAAAATATGCTGCTGTAAAACTTTTCGATAAATTACCAAATGAAAGAAAATTTCTGACAGACAGCAGTAACAGTTTTAAAAATAAATTGAAATCATATCTACTTGACAACTCCTTCTACACCATAGATGAATTCTTGAACAGGAATAAATAAATCTATAGGTATAATAATTGCATTTTTTGCCCTTTAAGGGAATGGGGTATGTAATAAAAAATTTAAGCCTTTTCAAAAATAAAAATAAATCTGCGCTGGTCGTGTGATTGGGCCGTACATCCTTCCTCCCCACATAACGGGTGGCAGGTTCTTGATATTCTTACAACAAGTGCTGACGGAGTTTTTGGAATATGTGCCACTGGACACTGGGCACGAATTGTGTTTCCAGCATAACGGAGCGGCAGTACATTCTGTAGTTAGCGTCGGAAACCATCTGAACGTAGTCTACGGGAACAGGTTGATCGTTCGAGGTGGACCACATGCTTGGCCACCAAGATCCCCAGATTTAACATCTCTGCACTTTTTCTTCTGGGGCCACATGAAGAGACTTGTTTACGAGGCCGCTGTCTGCGCGGATCATGGCTGCGGCAGAAGTGATTAACCATACACCACGCATGTTGTACAGAGTTTGTGCGAACCTACCGAGAAGATACACTGTGTGCACCGAACTTGGTGGTCGTGATATCGAACAACTGTTGTAATATCACAGCGACAACTGTGGCGTCTTGTTTTTATTGTAACATGGAAACGAGCCGTTTCCGGATATGGGTTCCTTTGTAAAAATTGATCTAGTGAGTCCCCTCTACAACCTCTAGAAACGTTTAACATGAATTGTGGAACACCCTCTATTTGACATTCCTCACCTAATGGCATGACTATGTGTGTTGATAGTACGTTTCTAATTTTTGGTTTCCTATACACAAGTGTCTTTTGTGGACGCTAATCACTTATTTGTTGACGATGCTCTTTTAATAGAATAAAAAGGCAGCTTGTCTTAAAATTTTGTAGGTAATCCAACGTTGTTTTCGTGCCCGAAACATGGCACGTCATTGTACGGACATGTGCGTACTATTCACATATTTCCTTGTACAGATATTTACGTATTGTTTGCGTATTTCTCTGAATTAAAATATTACAAACAATCTTGTCCTTCATTATAACGTTCTTTCCCACTTGTAGACTGTCTTTCGTTAGTAAATATTTGGCATTTCATAGACCAATTGGTTTTTATAAGTTATGTACCAGAATTCTCAAAATTCTATAGGGAATTGCAATAATGAACAGTAGTGTAGGTGGTATCCGAAAGTCAAAACTACGTTTATATCATTTATAGATTCAGAACTACCGGGCTAGCCATACACCGTATGGCAACCACCACATTTGTCACACATGGTTTGATAAAATTTACACAAAAATTCACACAAAATTTACACAAAAGCAGAGAATAACTTGGCACAAGATCACTGAAGTTTCGTAGCCTGTGCTAATACACAACTAAAGGCTAATGCAAACAAACTTTTGAACTTACTTTTGAAAGTTCTAATTACCTGAACTCTGTGTAACAGATACGAATTAATTTAACTTTGAACCGCTAGGTCTAGTCAAAATGTGTATGTGTAAAATCCTAAGGGACCAAACTGCTGACGTCATCGGTCCCTACACTTACATACTACTGAGACTAAAGTCATACTTTAAATAATTTCAATATTTTGTAGGAATCCCTTGGGACTTACAACAATCTTCACTCTGTCAGGCGTGGAGCAAATCAATTTTGTAGCAGTACTGCTGTGAGTTTCGTGATACCGTACTTTCACAACCACTTCCTATAGCCCCTGTTTTGTTGCAGTTTTCTTCTTCTAAACCTCTTCCCCAACCAGTCACCACAAATTTCCCGTTGGTTTAAGGTCTGTCGAATTTCGAGGGCACAGAAGTTCTCTGATAACCAATTCAGTCATGACAGAACGAATCTGAAGTTATAGATTTGGACGAGAGACAACAGGAGTAACCTTGGAAATTGTACTACAAATATGAAATAACCAAAGCTCCTCTTTATTAGTGAGTCGCATGGAGTTAGATTCTGTTGGAAAATCCACTGCGCATCCGGGGAAGGACCACGTGTAGTGAACATCAGAAGGCGCCGAATCACAGCTTCATATTGATCACAGTTCATTGTTCCATGAACAAAGTACAGCGTGGTATATCATTGCTCCCCACACCATTCCGACCGTGGATGTTCCATGGTTCGCACAAGGCAGTCTTTCATTGTGTTCACACCTGACGAACTGTGGTCTTTGACTAATCACGGAAACTCGGTTTTCATTTGAAAATACCACAATTGTCCACTGATCTTATGTCCAGTTCACGTGCAGTCTGGCCCACTCCGGCCGCTTTTTCTTCATTGCATCAGTTAAAAATGAGTTCTTCTTGGCAACTCTAGCTTTTATTCCCACTGCATAGTTTCTTTCCCTAACAACTGATGCCCTAGAATCCGTTGTTCTTGCCCTGCTTTTGCCAGTTCAGCTGAAGCATAACTGTTTTTCCGGCTTAGTCGACGCTGTATTCTGTCCTCCCATGGCAAAGAAAGTCGTGGGCTCCCGCTTCGTTGTAAATTTCCAGTACTACCTTGGCTATCAGATTCTGCAGATTTCGACTCACAACTGATCTCGAACAGTTTAATCTCGTCACAGTTTGAGTGCTGTTTAGCCCTTCATGTGTAAAACGTCGATGTACTTTTTCTTTGTTGAGGTTAATTAATGAGTTCTCACCATGACGGTCAATTCACACGCACAGTAGTAAGAAAAATAAAATAAATCTAACAATAGTTTCAGACCTGGACCAGCGAACGCCAAACCTCAGTTAACACAGTGCGCTTTCTGAGGCAATAATCGGTAATATGAAATGACATTATACCTTTCTGGCAGATTAAAAGTGTGAGCCGGACCGAGACTCGAACTCGGGATCTTTGGCTTTCGCGGGCAAGCGCTCTACCATCTGAGCTACCAAAGCACGACTCACGACCCGTCTTCACAACTTTAATTCCGCCAGTACCTCTTCCTGAAACCACATTGTTGCTAGGCATTTTCACAAGGCAACCCTATCCCAACCCCTCACCCCCCACTCAGCCAAAAAAAGTAAATAAATAAATACAGAAATATATATATATTTCTACATGAGGATGTGTAATTAACGAAAGAACACCATTGCAATCAAACTACATTGTTGCTAAGCATTGTCGCAAGGCAACCCCAATCCTCCCCTCCCCCCCCCCCCCCAATAAAAGTAAAAAATAAATACATACATATACATTTCTACCTGAGGATGTGTAATTAACGAAAGAACATCATTGCAATCAAGGGCGCGCAGTACTTTAGAACAGTAGACGCCGGCCGGAGTGGCCGAGCGGTTCTAGGTGCTACAGTCTGGAAGCGCGCGGCCGCTACGGTCGCAGGTTCGAATCCTGCCTCGGGCATGGATGTGTGTGATGTCCTTAGGTTAGTTAGGTTTAAGCAGTTCTAAGTTCTAGGGGACTGATGACCTCACAAGTTAAGTCTCATAGTGCTCAGAGCCATTTGAACAGTAGTGTACTAACTGTTTTAATACGGCTTGTGGTGGCTGTGCTTGTGTTGCAGCGTTTGCCAAGGACCGACTACCGGCGGCTCCAGGGGACATCGCGGTGGGCGCCGGCGTGGGTGGCGATGTGGAGGGCGGCGGGGGCGGCGCGTCGCCCAGCGGGTTTCTGCTGCCGCCCTCACTGGCTCTGCGTCTGCAGAAGCGACGCTCGCACGGCTGACAGCTGACTGCTGACTACGGCCGCCGCCAACACAGCCTCTGGTCGGCGTAGACCACAGCGAGAACCTCACAGGCCATCTGGACTGAACCGTCATAGGAACTGGCTAGACTAGGCGTGCTCTACGAACGTGTGGTGGTACGCGACTTGACTGTAACCACTCATTTGCGACCGTGTGGCCTATTGTGTAGGCAACTAAACGCAGAGTACAGTGCTGCAAGCTGCCTGTAATGGCACCTTCCTGGCTCCCAGCGCTGTGGATTCTGGTATCCACGACCGACTCGCAACGACACCCACGAGATCTTCTTCGACTGTTTTTGAAGTGTTGTATTTACAGAAACTGTCTGCTAAGTGGACCCTATTTCAGCCAGTGATTTGCAATGTACGTGAATAATTTCTCTCCAAACCTTAGACCCCTCCTGCGACATTCGAAACGAATGCAATCCTACCAATAAGAAATCTGAACTAGACTGTAGCTGAAATACATATGACTATCACACGAGAATATGACAAAAGTCAAACACTTTTGCTGCAACCTTTGAAGTTTTTTTCGGTTTTCTTAAACATTCTGTTACGTGCTAAAAATATCCAGCTGCAAACGTGTCTGCCAAGTTTGCTGGTTAGTCAACCCAACGGGCAGTGGTGTTGTGCCAGACTCAACATTACGGAAACAAAACTCTTTAGTCTGCTGTTCTGGTGTTTATTATATCGACGTATCATTGTATGTAGTATATCAGTTTAGCAGACAACCTGTCCTTACTTTAGTTGGTGGTAAACTTCTCGTAAGTTTGTCGCTCATTGAAGCGTACTAGTATATCCTGGAATCCAGTTGCCGAATTTCTTCATCACAGTAAGTTACTGTCATTTAAAATAAGATCCTGAGTCGTAGTTCAGATGTAAGCAGCTGCGTATGACACTTCCCATGCTCTAAACCTGACGGAAAAAAATTTCGAATGGGCCTGAGCTGTATCCAGTGGGGACGTGCAATTACAAGTAGCGAAGTCGCAAGGTAGCGTGGAAACCTAACATCTCCGTAATACCGATATAGACATTCGATAAACTCAGATGACCATACATTGAAGACTGTTATTCTACCTGCAATATACAACTTTCAACTATATCTGATCAGAGCAGTGTAACCGCAGGGCAACCAAACGTAACGATATTTGGCATGAATTTATTAGCAGCCACAATAAACGGATGATAATAGTTACAAAGTGACTGTTAGGGATGAACGTTGATATGCTTTAATTTTTACACAAATTAAATGTTTACGAACCATTTACGTTGCCATATTAAGGAAATGTATCTGAATTTATTCCTCCAAATTATACTTCATTTCACCATTTTGCTTCCTGCAAAACGGTGAAAAGCATTTAATTTTAAAGATATCAATTACTTAGTCTCAATTCAGTTTTCAGTAATTAATTCGATTCTTCAGTTCGTGTATGACTTGGGTTCTATGAGAACTACACTAACTATGCTTTTAAGTACCACTCCGATGAAACTCGCTTTCTGAGGAGGAACACATTCAAACGCACAACGCTTATCGGATTCATTGTTTCATTTCCGACAGCATCTCTGGCTGTACCCTTGAACATGTGTTACCATCTACTGTTAGATTTGAAGCTTATTTTTGTACATTTTACATACGCTTAACCTAAATCTGTTACAGACTATGAAACAGACTCTGTACTGTTGACGCGACAAAGAGATCGTTACCATGTAAATAATTAACTATGATTGTTTGTATAGCTTAAACACATGACGAAAACTCCTCGATTGTTAATTTAGTGGAACGATGTAGTTCAGTTTTACCAACTTTGTTAATTTATTGTATAAAGTGTGAAGCAAGTTTCATCTAGCATTCCTAAACGCCATTGCACGTACTCTGCGTTCTGATTTCTTGCCGCAGCGGCTATAGGACTGCAGATATTACACTAAGTTGCCGCACAATTATTGCTCAATATCGATCTGGAAACCTGAGTTCCATGTCCCTTGAGTCTTTGTACAGTAATTTTATTTTAAACTTCTTTTTTTTACTTTTTGTACTGTCGATTTGTACATAAATATCTTAGTATTAAATTTTAGTTTATTTTACTTAACTCACTGTACAGTTTTAATAAATAAATACATCATAATATTTTCCAAGTATCTTGATACATTTATTGCAAAACAGTTATGGATAATAATTTTTAGTAAAAATATTATCAGGCATTTGAAAAGTGGATACAGGCGAGGAAAGTGCCATGATAAACTGAAATTTCATTTAAGACGTAACTCAAGTAGTTAACTCACAGAAAACGGAGAAATTGTCACATGCATACAGCACAATTCTGATGATACTAATGTCTCAAATTATCTACATTTTCATTCAAGTTTCTTACTCACAAAAGCCAAAAGTTTGATAATATTTTTAAATATTTTAACTCGATTTCTTTAATACTTTGTTTTCAGTAATGATCCATATTTGAATTAATTTATTAAACCAAAAATTCACGTACAGCTCATGTTCATTTTCTTCTATTCGACCTACTAACATCTTTTACATCGTTACATTGCTGTTACCACTACATCACCAACATCATTCAGAGAAATTACAAAAAACATTACGGTTATAATATTAGAAGTACAGCAGAACACTTTGTATTAGTTATTATTCTTTCACTTTTCTCTGCTACCCTCGACTCGCGCCCACACAAATCTGACGCTATAATGTATTCTAAGAGGGTGGCTGACGACTGGTTCCGATTTTGAGAAGTCGATGCGGTATAGGTATTAGAGATAACATAACGCCAAATAAGCCTAAAATTTTAGTGAAATGCTTATCAGGACTAAAATTCATAAATATGAAAGCCTCTCAGGTTACCATATTGGAACCAGTAATTGTTCCTCATACTTCAATAATTTTCCAATTAGTGTTAGCCACGGGGAAAAAAACTCTGTTTACTAACGAAAAACGTAGTAATAACCGAGAAAGGAGCACTCACAGCAAATAAATCAGACGTAGCCATCAAAGAACAAACATAAAAGTTGTAAGGATGAATGTTGGTTGTCAGTTGAAGCTATGTTAATGCTTGCAAACAGAATCTCATTAGTGTGGTACACCAAGTATCTTAGTTATGTATTGTTGAAATGAACACTCAGTCCTTACTTGGACAGTTTATTTCTGTGAAACAAATGTACAAAATACGGACATCGATTTGAAACTACAGAATAGGTCCTTAAGAATAAATACTGAATATAGTAATCGGATTCACTGCAAACGTTTGTTAAAAATGTCAGGTATTTTAACTAAAGACTGTGAATGCATATACCAGTCAGTGATGCATATTGAAAGGAAACTTTATAATTACTGAAGAAATACACTCCTGGAAATTGAAATAAGAACACCGTGAATTCATTGTCCCAGGAAGGGGAAACTTTATTGACACATTCCTGGGGTCAGATACATCACATGATCACACTGACAGAACCACAGGCACATAGACACAGGCAACAGAGCATGCACAATGTCGGCACTAGTACAGTGTATATCCACCTTTCGCAGCAATGCAGGCTGCTATTCTCCCACGGAGACGATCGTAGAGATGCTGGATGTAGTCCTGTGGAACGGCTTGCCATGCCATTTCCACCTGGCGCCTCAGTTGGACCAGCGTTCGTGCTGGACGTGCAGACCGCGTGAGACGACGCTTCATCCAGTCCCAAACATGCTCAATGGGGGACAGATCCGGAGATCTTGCTGGCCAGGGTAGTTGACTTACACCTTCTAGAGCACGTTGGGTGGCACGGGATACATGCGGACGTGTATTGTCCTGTTGGAACAGCAAGTTCCCTTGCCGGTCTAGGAATGGTAGAACGATGGGTTCGATGACGGTTTGGATGTACCGTGCACTATTCAGTGTCCCCTCGACGATCACCAGTGGTGTACGGCCAGTGTAGGAGATCGCTCCCCACACTATGATGCCGGGTGTTGGCCCTGTGTGCCTCGGTCGTATGCAGTCCTGATTGTGGCGCTCACCTGCACGGCGCCAAACACGCATACGACCATCATTGGCATCAAGGCAGAAGCGACTCTCATCGCTGAAGACGACACGTGTCCCTAATTTGCTGGGAAGTGGCGGTGCGGTCCCCTACGGCACTGCGTAGGATCCTACGGTCTTGGCGTGCATCCGTGCGTCGCTGCGGTCCGGTCCCAGGTCGACGGGCACGTGCACCTTCCGCCGACCACTGGCGACAACATCGATGTACTGTGGAGACCTCACGCCCCACGTGTTGAGCAATTCGGCGGTACGTCCACCCGGCCTCCCGCATGCCCACTATACGCCCTCGGTGAAAGTCCGTCAACTGCACATACGGTTCACGTCGACGCTGTCGCGGCATGCTACCAGTGTTAAACACTGCGATGGAGCTCCGTATGCCACGGCAAACTGGCTGACACTGACGGCGGCTGTGCACAAATGCTGCGCAGCTAGCGCCATTCGACGGCCAACACCGCGGTTCCTGGTGTGTCCGCTGTGCCGTGCGAGTGATCATTGCTTGTACAGCCCTCTCGCAGTGTCCGGAGCAAGTATGGTGGGTCTGACACACCGGTGTCAATGTGTTCTTTTTTCCATTTCCAGGAGTGTAGCTCTGCCCATGACTCTGAAGCAATTTCTCCGCTAAACTTACATTTACCAAGAATAAATGAAGGTGAAACACAAAACGTCATTTTCTACAAAGAAACAAAATTGTACAACAAAATAGCCAAGAAGAATAAAGGGATCACTAAAATTTATTGAAAAAGGCTGTAAAAAGTACTGTTCAATAGTACATTAAATAGAGCGAGGGATTAGTTACATCGCACAGATTAGAATTTGGTTAAAAATGTGACACAAGTCAAATTATAATAAAACAGTTTAGTCATTTCACAGCAGACTTGCAAGCCTTTCTTTTCTGGGAAATTTTACAGGAAAATTCTGGAATGGATAATATTAACATGATATCCTCGTTCTGAGATCAATCTGACTCAGAATGGATGGACATCGTCAGTTTTTGAGACAGGCTTACGGGAAATTGCGGTACAAAAAATGAGAACCAGACACCGTCACAGGCTGATGTTAGCGGGCAGCGTGTGTACCATATGTGTGTGTGTATGTATGTATGTATGTATGTATGTATGTGTATGTGTGTGTGTGCAGTGGTCGGAGTTTAGAAATTAATGAACAGTACCGCACTAGCCTTTTTACGTTATGAAATAAGCTCACTGTAAGAATGTATGAACAAGTCACCATTGTATATTAGCGATAAACCGAACGAGGTTGCGCCTATTCTTAGATGCCGGACATTTATTTAGGACAATGAAAGCTCTAATGCCTATCCAGCCACGCTGATTTTAAGTTTTACATGCCTCCTAAGTTACATCAGGCAAATGCTAGGATGGTTCCTGTCACAACACCATGGGAAGCTGCCTGTTCCATCCTTGCTAATCTAGACCCGTCAGTACGCAAATGCCTGCGTATATTCTGCCACGGATGTTGAACTGTTCAAAGTAAAACTAGAAAAATGAGTACAGAGTGACATTTATTAAAACATTGATATTACATTTATCTAGTATTTTACCAAGTCAACGGCCTTGCCGCAGTGGTAACACCGCTTCCCGTCAGATCACGAAGGTAAGAGCTGTTGGCCTTGGCCAGCTCTCGGTTTGGTGACCGTCCGGGTCTGCAGAGCGCTTTTGGCCGGTGGGGTGAACTCGGTCCTTTCCAACCCAATTGAGGAGATACTTGACTGGGAAGTAGCGGCTCCGGTCACGAAAACTGACAACGGCCAGAAGAGTGATGCGCTGACCACATGTCCCTCCGCATCCGCATCCTGTGACGTCTGTGGACTGAGGATGACACGGCTGTCGGTCGGTACTGTTTTGCCTACAAGACCTGTTCGGACAGAGTTTAGTTTAATATTGTGCCAAAACCGTCATAATGAAACTTTCGTAGAAAGCGTGATACGATTAGGTTCCAGAGCAGGAATTGTTCAAGAGCAACAAATCGCTATAAAAAGACGTTAAAGCTGATGATGCTTTAACTCCCCATCAATTCGAAAATAACACCACACGGGTTTTCTAACGCTTATTTCGAGACATACAAGTTACCACACATTTCGTAGTGACAGTGACAACCCCGTAATACCATCAGGACATATACACTCCTGGAAATGGAAAAAAGAACACATTGACACCGGTGTGTCAGACCCACCATACTTGCTCCAGACACTGCGAGAGGGCTGTACAAGCAATGATCACACGCACGGCACAGCGGACACACCAGGAACCGCGGTGTTGGCCGTCGAATGGCGCTAGCTGCGCAGCATTTGTGCACCGCCGCCGTCAGTGTCAGCCAGTTTGCCGTGGCATACGGAGCTCCATCGCAGTCTTTAACACTGGTAGCATGCCGCGACAGCGTGGACGTGAACCGTATGTGCAGTTGACGGACTTTCACCGAGGGCGTATAGTGGGCATGCGGGAGGCCGGGTGGACGTACCGCCGAATTGCTCAACACGTGGGGCGTGAGGTCTCCACAGTACATCGATGTTGTCGCCAGTGGTCGGCGGAAGGTGCACGTGCCCGTCGACCTGGGACCGAACCGCAGCGACGCACGGATGCACGCCAAGACCGTAGGATCCTACGCAGTGCCGTAGGGGACCGCACCGCCACTTCCCAGCAAATTAGGGACACTGTTGCTCCTGGGGTATCGGCGAGGACCATTCGCAACCGTCTCCATGAAGCTGGGCTATGGTCCCGCACACCGTTAGGCCGTCTTCCGCTCACGCCCCAACATCGTGCAGCCCGCCTCCAGTGGTGTCGCGACAGGCGTGAATGGAGGGACGAATGGAGACGTGTCGTCTTCAGCGATGAGAGTCGCTTCTGCCTTGGTGCCAATGATGGTCGTATGCGTGTTTGGCGCCGTGCAGGTGAGCGCCACAATCAGGACTGCATACGACCGAGGCACACAGGGCCAACACCCGGCATCATGGTGTGGGGAGCGATCTCCTACACTGGCCGTACACCACTGGTGATCGTCGAGGGGACACTGAATAATGCACGGTACATCCAAACCGTCATCGAACCCATCGTTCTACCATTCCTAGACCGGCAAGGGAACTTGCTGTTCCAACAGGACAATGCACGTCCGTATGTATCCCGTGCCACCCAACGTGCTCTAGAAGGTGTAAGTCAACTACCCTGGCCAGCAAGATCTCCGGATCTGTCCCCCATTGAGCATGTTTGGGACTGGATGAAGCGTCGTCTCACGCGGTCTGCACGTCCAGCACGAACGCTGGTCCAACTGAGGCGCCAGGTGGAAATGGCATGGCAAGCCGTTCCACAGGACTACATCCAGCATCTCTACGATCGTCTCCATGGGAGAATAGCAGCCTGCATTGCTGCGAAAGGTGGATATACACTGTACTAGTGCCGACATTGTGCATGCTCTGTTGCCTGTGTCTATGTGCCTGTGGTTCTGTCAGTGTGATCATGTGATGTATCTGACCCCAGGAATGTGTCAATAAAGTTTCCCCTTCCTGGGACAATGAATTCACGGTGTTCTTATTTCAATTTCCAGGAGTGTATATGGCTTAAAACGAGCCCAGCTCAGAATTATTTCAATACAGATTTTAGTGTGCACCTTTCATGCAATCCCAATCCTTCTATGTCCACACATCTGCATATTATACTTTTCTACAGAGGAGCCCCTGGACTCTTATTTGAAGTTGTTCACTTAATACCAGTAACAGCATTTCTAATATCTGAAATCAATAGCACTGCTAAAATCCAGAACTACAATCTACTTAATTAACTAACGAATTTTTACAGCACATTAATTTAGGAGAAGGATAAAAATCATGCATTTACGTAACTTGCGGACATCGATGAAGTGGCTCATGCAATCACATGTTTTATCAGCAACGTGGTACATCTAATCATACTTACTTGTTTGAACATTTCTGTTTATTTTCCAGACAGATAACTGGTACTTACCATACCTAAAGTTCATCTGAAACAGAGATACTATACGATACAGCTTCTGCTGCCCAGTAAGATAAAGAGCAAACCACGTGTGGTCCGATGGCAAGGTTAGCACTTGACAGTTAGTTGAAAATGGTTTGATACCAAAAATTCACTATAAACCGGTAGCCACTTCACTGTACTCTGGATTTTATAATCGCACTAACCTGATGGGCAAAAAACACTAATTAAGTCTGTCGTTACGTGAGTTTTATAATGCTTAGGGGGCCACAAGGCAAAGACTAACTGTTCACAATAACAGCTGTTGAGTGGTAGTTAAGATAGGTAAATAAATTAGTGAAATCAATGTGAAGTGAAGTAGAAATTAGAAAATAAATGAAAAAAAAAAAGTCCGCCGCTCGTGGTCTCGCGGTAGCGTTCTGGCTTCCCGAGCACGGTGTCCCGGGTTCGATTCCCGGCGGGGTCAGGGATTTTCACCTGCCTCGAGATGACTGGGTGTTTGTGTTGTCCTCATCATTTCATCATCATCCAGGAAAGTGGCGAAATTGGACTGAGCAAAGATTGGATAATTGTACGGGCGCTGATAACCACGCAGTTGAGCGCCCCACAAACCAAACATCATCATCAATAAATGAAAAACTTAGTTTAGTTAAGAAGAATTACACACTGGCACACAGCGGGCAGAGCAGCAGAGGCAATGACTGTTAAGTCAGCACGTCCAGGAGGAGCCATCGCCCTCCCCACATAAGCGGAAGCTGTCGATTCAGCAGTCAGGGCATCGCCCGACCGGCTCACGTGTTTCTCAGTTGTCACATGTGATCACAGGCCCTCGCCTACATTCCAAGAGCCAATGACCGACGTTAAGAAGACTCTTCGAGAAGCTTTTCAGCGTGACAGAAGAGGCAATGACCGTGAAGTCGTTCACCTCCAGTGAATTGAAGTGAATAAAAACGCCAGACGCAGTGGGCCCGAGAGTAGCAGTAGTTTCAGTCAGTTTCGGTGCTGAAGACCGTCATGCAAGAAGAGACTACATCATACACAGACGCACCAAGTCCGCCGCTTTAATGGAATAGCAAGCAGCAGCCTCGGCGCCAGAAGACAGAAGTTAAAAGGTATTTGGACACTGATTTTTATGTACCCGGGTGCCTCGTGAGGACGGGAAGGAGACGGTCTCACATCAGCAGTCACCTGTGAGCTGGGATGAAGATCTGACAGCCGAAGACTGGCAAGAGGGAGTCCGTTGTTCGAGTTCGGGACACTGGCCTTCCCCCGCCGCGCCGCTCCGCTGGCCGACGCACAACACTGACACGCGGCCGCTAGAGAAGAGAAACACGGGGACGCCACATCAAAGGTATCACCATCCGTTGCACGACTTCGTTCTCAATAATTAAACGGGCCACCTCACGATGCGCGTCTCCAGTCAACTGGGCGAGACGGCGACACGAGATACACACCGCCACACATAATCAGACGCCGCCGCTGCCGCAGCAGAGGCTTTGCAAACGACACAGCTGCCGCACTCCCAGCCAGAACATTCGAGTAAGGAAACAGTTGTACAAAACTTTCAATAAAAGTTATTTAATGTACAAATGCTGTTTCATTCTACCTCATACCCGAGCCAAGGAAGAACCCACCGTGCCCACATGTTGTTAAGAGAGAAAAAGTAATTTATTTAGTGTTTTCCACCCTGACATAATGCTTTAGAATCAAATGCCCTTTGCAGTAATCAAAAGAGAAAATCCAGTTACACAGCAGTCCAGAGGAGCAAATTCCCTTGGACACGGAATTACTCAGAAGGCCTACCATATAATAGTCCCTTAACTCGGCCTGTATGTACTGCAGAACAGGAAGCTGCTCATATCAACACATTCCATGGAAAGCAACTTCCAATAATGTAACATTCAGTCAAAAAATAAGCCGGAGCAAAAGGGAGTTGCAACAGAGCCAGCTGCAGATGGACGAGAGTGTTATGCGTTGCAAAGCAGAACATGGCCGAAAGGCGTTGCAAAGCTGAGCCAGATGGGCGTGGTAAAGAAAGAGCCGACACGGCAGAAGGATGGAAGCCTTTCCTCATTTGCCACCATCGAACTGTTTAGAGCGCCTTAAGCCCTTAACGAACACAGTCTGGAGCGTATAAGTACTCAGCCATTCGTGTACCACATCACTCTCACCTCGGTATCACAGCCTATACGACGAGCCCGTGACACACGGAGCGACGTCCCAGAATGCAGTACAGAGTCTGCTGTTTGACCACGAGACAGCCGGCCGCGGTGGCTGTGCGGTTCTAGGCGCTTCAGTCCGGACCCGCGGGACCGCTACGGTCGCAGGTTCGAATCCTGCCTCGGGCATGGATGTGTGTGATGTCCTTAGGTTAGTTAGATTTACGTAGTTCTAAGTTCTAGGGGACTGATGACCTAAGATGTTAAGTCCCATAGTGCTCAGAGCCATTTGAACCATTTGAACCACGAGACAGGGTAGCCTGCCTCGAGTTAACGCCATCGTCAACTTCACTGCCGTGCTGTCATAGTGGCCGCAGCTGGAGACGTCGCTGACAGTGTCATTCCAATGACGTCATGCACGGGCTGGCTCTTTGGACTGTCAGCAGCCCCGGACGTCTATTCTTTCGCAAGAGAGGGAACTGGATGCCTCCACCAACCTGTTCCTGATGTACTATGGCTGAGGGCTGGAATAAAGAAATTAACTGGACAAATCTACAGCCGTTCTGACAGGTGAAACTTCTTTATTTAAATGTGTGAATCTGTACTTAAAATGCTGAATGACTAAGAAGATAAAACTTCTACATTATTTGATTCTGAAACAGCTGAGTAAAACTGGACGTACTGATCCTACTTTCTCTTTACTTTTTCTTATGATGTCAACACTGACCCACAATATTCTAACGCAACGCAATCTGACTGGTGAAAAAAAATTACAACCTGACTTCAAATAATTGATACAAAAGAATGGCCCTGAGTAAGAAGCAATCCTGACAATAACCTATACATTTCGTTAAGCACTTACCTCACAAAAATCTTTATTACACGAGCTACTGTCATGCAGCGAGCGCCAATGCTGCCAGCTAAATAAAAGATTCTAACTACTAAAGCCACTAACTACCAATAGGCATGTGGTTAGCAAAGGAAAGATTCTGTTGCAAACCAAATAATGCATTTTTTTTACCTTAATAATGTGACATGCAGTTCAAACACGAATATAAATCGTCATTGACATCCAGTACAAAGATATATAATCGTGAATAATTTTCACTCTCCAAGTCGGATATTTCCAGATCGTTTGCCCACACTAACACTTCAGACCTCTACCCTCCACCAATTCTAACTTCTCACATTTAACATCCATCGCTGCTGGCTGTTCACCTCCAACTGCGCAACAGTACTTCCATCACTGCTGGCGACTAACTTCCAATTGCCCATCACTACTGGCGATTAACTTCCAACAACGAGTCCAACTGGCCACAGAGTCTCTTACAAAGAAAGTGCAGTCAGAGATCCAATGCAAAGCGCTACACAGCGCTGCCAACACAGATGCAGCCCACTTACACATGTAATGTCACCCTCCAAGGGTGACAATCTGAGAGTCATTTAACAATACCATCTTACACGAGCCTCGTTTCTCTCTGTATGCAGTGACTCAAAGTCTCCACAGACTTAACCCCAGTACTCCCTGTAAATTTCCACATCAGACACATAACACCGAATGCCGTAGCCACACTTGCTACACACAGGTTCTGCTATGTCCTGCCTAACATAAAGCCCACACAGTCCCCCTTGGAGCAACCACACTGGCTGTCGGCGACGTCCTCCCGGTGATCGACCGCCACACCCTGCTGATACACATAGATGCGCCAACCGGCACAATATGAATTATGTTTTTTTGCTCTCAAACTGCAATATGTGCAGCTACTCTTCGCTGTGGAGCTAGGAGATGGAAGGAGGCGGGCCCGTCGTCTTGGCCACCTTTTTAGCAGGTAAGATGCCACTTACCCATCCGATAGCAGACTCAGCTGACAGGGACCCTCCTGGACGAACTAAAACGAGGGAAACTCCCCATCTCTCTCCGGGATTGAACTCACCACCTCCAGAACCAGAGTCTAGTACTCTGTTCACTAGATCACCAACGCCACACAAAGTACCATAAAAATTAAAGTTAATAGCAATGGTTCCAGAATAAATGAGTTGGTGGTAGCTTTTATTAAGAGCTCTCGTTGAAGTTTGAAACCTTCCCGTCTCCCCTATATCTCTTTTGCTACGCAACCTTCCCTTCTACAATAACGTATGAAACCTTCCCTTAGGATTTCTATCTCTTGTTTAATGATAACAAATGAAATCTTCCCTTTGAAATTAAGTCCCTTTCTCAATAATAATAAGTGAAACCTTCGCATACAAATGCTGCTTATTAAAAGTGATTTGCTGATTATTTCGACGAAACATAGAATGTGTCGTCGTCGTGGCCCTCAGTCGTTACCTGCAATAAACCAAAACTGTTCCTTACCTTTTTTACTGTTACTGGATCGCCATCTGACTGCTATATCGAACCGCGACATGACTATACTTACTCTGTTTTACTATACTCTATTAACTGGTGGTGGCCTGCCATAATAAGTGACTGTATTTATTACCAAAGCTGACGTTATTCTTTAATAGCAAAGCTGATATTATTCTTTTATTAATTTGACTGACTTTACGTAATTCATGGTTAAACTTTTTTTGACAACAATAAAATTATGCAAAGTTTTACGTTGATGGTTTTTTGGGATGGCATATAATCAGTAATGCAATATTGCTGGCAAAAATCAATTATATTCTGAATGAAATGGTTTTACAAACGTTCAAATGGGACTTACTTTTTACAATAATCTTACAACTAGCATTGCGCAAACATACCTTCAGTAGTCTTGAGTTTCTCAAAAAAACTAATTCAATAATATTAGTTCCTCTTATGACAATAGTTAGCTGATGTCTCTGTACATCCGTTTATAATCTCTTGCAAATCATAGCTGGTGGCTTGCAGGCACACCGCTCCTCTCAATCTCTCGCTTCAGACCTGCTACCGACTCGCTTCACATCTCGCTTACTACTGACTTCCTACGAACGCTGAAGTGCGGTCTCTCGACCCAACAATGCTTTCTGGTGAAGACAACCCTGCTACCATTACAAAATGTATCAATGCGCGGTCTTTCCCCCACTTTTCTTAAAATGTATCCATACGCGGTCTCTCCCGCCCTTTTAAAAATTATATCAATGTGCGGTCTCTCCCGCCAACAATACTTTGGTGCAGACATTCCCTGCTACCACAATTGTTCCCAAAATGACAAATATTAATTATTCCTACTTAATCCTATTAATAAAATATAAACATCTTTCATAAATTGTGGTTTCACAATAGACAATAGAAATATACGCGTCTTACAAGTTTCATGTCCATTAACTGTGAAAACCGTAAGGATCTAAACAGTGAGAGGGGACAGTGGACACTTCTACCGAAAAAGCTTCTAGTTCTCTTCTTAATTTCTGTATGCTGTATTTGGAGGTAGTTCTCAAAATTATCCAAACGTAGCATCATTACTATTGCACTCTGTTAAAAATGTGTAAACACGTCGTAATTACGTGGATTCCAGTTGCACAACGTGTGTTGAGTTCGGGCACACACATGCAAGGAGATCTCACCGTGTGAGACATCATTAACGGCTATTGGATTAATTACATCGAGACCAAACGGTAGCCAAGATTCGAGATCGAACGCACACACACTAACACTCGCTCTTGCTACACACCTCCGCAACTGGTACGGGAAAGCGGGGAATCGACAGCATTACACGAAGTGCTTTGCGCCACACTCCTCAAGGTAGCTTATACATGTAGCAGTATTGGACAGTGCGGTGTCTCCAAAGTACTTAGCAGTGTATTTCGGTATCAATAATTTCGATAAAGGACGACTTGATCCACAGGCACTCACAAATCTACTACTAAAATTTCTCACACCATGGCAGAAAGAGTACGAAATCGACGCAGCTCCCATCGACGCCGATTAAACAGTCACGCACGTAATATACAGGCATAGAAAGCTGAAATGAAACGTCAGTCACACTGTCTTTTGCACCTGTCACCACTAAAATACACGCATTATTAAAATTCATTGAAGTGAAACTGATGTTTGGCCATGGACATACGTTTGATAAACACTTGTTAACTGTCACGCCCTATAAGGCAATTTAATTTACAGTACATATCCCTTCAGTATATCATTACCAGATAATATTCAATAGCACACTATCAAACTTATGTTGCTTTGATGCTGGTCTGCTTTCCTCGCCTAACGACTGTGCAGTATATTTATTTGCGCTGCTGAAAAAAAATTAGTACTCCCTTTTAGAGGTTTCCTATTCATTCAAGATTTATTGTTGCAACAGTGCCATTTTCCTTGACTTCCGGAAGGCGTTCGATACAGTTCCGCACTGTCGCCTAATAAACAAAGTAAGAGCCTACGGAATATCAGAGCAGCTGTGTGGCTGGATTGAAGAGTTTTTAGCAAACAGAACACAGCATGTTGTTCTCAATGGAGAGACGTCTACAGACGTTAAAGTAACCTCTGGCGTGCCACAGGGGAGTGCTATGGGACCATTGCTTTTCACAGTATATATAAATGAACTACTAGATAGTGTCGGAAGTTCCATGCTGCTTTTCGCGGATGATGCTGTAGTATACAGAGAAGTTGCAGCATTAGGAAACTGCAGCAAAATGCAAGTAGATCTGCAGCGGATAGGCACTTGGTGCAGGGAGTGGCAACTGACCCTTAACATAGACAAATGTAATGTATTGCGAATACATAGAAAGAAGGATCCTTTACTGTATGATTAGATGATAGCGGAACAAACACTGGTAGCAGTTACTTCTGTAAAATATCTCGGAGTATGCGTACGGAACGATTTGAAGTGGAATTACCATATACAATTAATTGTTGGTAAAGCGGGTGCCAGACTGACATTCATTGGGAGAGTCCTTAGAAAATGAAGTCCATCAACAAAGGAGGTGGCTTGCAAAACATTCGTTCGACCTATACTTGAGTATTGCTCATCACTGTGGGATCCGTACCAGGTCGGGTTGACAGAGGAGACGGAGAAGATCCGAAGAAGAGCGGCGCGTTTCGTCACAGGGTTATTTGGTAAGCGTGATAGCGTTACGGAGATGTTTAGCAAACTCAAGTGGCAGACTCTGCAAGAGAGGCGCTCTGAATCGCGGTGTAGCTTGCTGTCCTGGTTTCGAGAGGGTGCGTTTCTGGAAGAGGTATCGAATATATTGCTTCCCCCTATTTATACCTCCAGAGGAGATCACGAATGTAAAATTAGAGAGATTCGAGCGCGCACGGAGGCCTTCCAGCAGTCGTTCTTCCCGCGAACCATACGCGACTGGAACAGGAAAGGGAGGCAATGACAGTGGCACGTAAAGTGCCCTACGCCCCACACCGTTGGGTGGCTTGTGGAGTGTAAATGTAGATGTAGATGGAGTTCATGAAATGATTATACTTACAGATTAATAGCACAGGCTGTTTTGAGGTACAAGGTATCGACTCCTGCTGAAACACCCGTATTAGTACGTAGTGTATCGTCCACAGGCGTCAGTCCAGGCGCTGACTCTGGTATCCAGTCGATCGTACAGATGGCGTATACTGTCCTGCAATACGTTATTCCACGCCTGCTTGACCTGTTCACTTAGTTCTGTAAGAGTTGTTGGTTGACGAGTAGCGTGAGTTACTTCTCGTCTCATTGTATTCCACATGTGCTCGATTGGAGACAAGTCCGGAGATCGTGCTAGCCAGGGAAGTTGCACGTCTTGCGAGCACGTTGAGATTCATGGGTGGTGCCTAGGTGAGCATTATACTGTTGGAACAACATATCACCTTGCTGTCACAGGAACGGCAAAAGAGACGGCCGCGGTGGTCTAGCGGTTCTGGCGCTCAGTCCGGAACCGCGAGGCTGCTACGGTCGCAGGTTCGAATCCTGTCTCGGGCATGGATGTGTGTGATGTCCTTAGGTTAGTTAGGTTTAAGTAGTTCTAAGTTCTAGGGGACTGATGACCACAGATGTTAAATCCCATAGTGCTCAGAGCCATTTGAACGGCAAAAGAACGTATCTAAGAACATTCTGGACGTACCGAGTGCTGGTTTCCGGCCCCTCCAGAAACACCATAAAGCCTGGGCTGGGGCCAATCTGCCGGCCGGAGTAGCCGAGCGGTTCTAGGCGCTACAGTCTGGAACCGCGCGAGCGCTACGGTCGCAGGTTCGAATCCTGCGTCGGGCATGGATGTGTGCGATCTCCTTAGGTTGGTTAGGTTTAGGTAGTTCTAAGTTCTAGGGGACTGATGACCTCAGCGGTGAAGTCCCATAGTGCTCAGAGCCATTTGAACCATTTTTGGGGCAAATGTGTTGTGGACGAATGCACTCTACAAGACAGTGCTCACGTCGACTACTTCGTACCCTCAAACGACAATGACTTGCATTCGTGGAAAATCTGTTTTCTTTGTTGAAGACCATAGCACGCCATTCCCTCTTCGAAGTTTATACGAACGTGTTTGTACAAATGTAGTCAGCGGGTACGTCATGACGGGTGAGGATGGAAAATACTAGCGATTTCTCCTCAGCGTTTTGGATCGCCAGCCAGAACATCATTACAGCATTGATTTTTTCCTTGTCACTCATTTCTGATGGCAAATCCCCATCACAGTTATTCAAAAATTCCACACTGTGGCTAGCTCCTAGCTTTTTATCTAGACCATAACCCAGTTCTTTATTTAAATGTTCAGCTTTATGTACTACACATGGTGACCAATTTGATTTATCTTGTACCTCCAGCTGCAAAAATTCAATTTTTTTACGTAATTCTAAAGTTATAGTTTCAGGTAAACCTAACAGCTGACATATATTGCTTTGTACTTCAGTATTCAGTTCCGAAAATTCATCACCTGCTTCCCCTTGAATTTCATTCGTAACAACTAGTATTGATTCTTGCACTTCCGATTCAATCAATATTCTCTCCAAGTCTCTGTACCTCAAAATCAAACCTTTCATTTATACCTGTAACCTGAGCTTGAATTACGTGATATCTTTCTGAACAGAAACTACTGCCCGATCTATTTTAATTACTTTTTTATCTCGTTTCTCAATCCTGTCACTTAAAATGGCTTTTCATTCTCTCATTTCATTTTTCAGGTCCACCATATTACTTTCTAATGATCATTTTACTAGAAAATTCATTTTTCAGTTCTTGGTTATTAGTGTCCATCTACCTAAGAGGTCACTTTCTAATACCGTTATAGCTTCAGAAAGATCGTTTCCTAAGTTTTCTATAGCACTAGCAAAGTTATTCGCCATGACAGACTTCTTCTTTGCAGAATTAGAACTCATATCCTGCAGCAGTTATATCATATGTGCATTGAACGATTGCTGAACGAGATCATTGTCGCGCCTGGTCTCTTTATTCCCTTACGCACACTCTTCCGAGTCGCTTTTAATGTTACGCGTTTTGTGTTGTTGAGGTTCCCTTTTGGCTTCATAAATTCGCTCGTATTCAAGGCACTGTCGTCCACCATTTCTTCCAGTGCCATTTCTTAACCCACTGCTCTGGAATCGCTTAACAAGCCAGCCGCCCGTTGAAATTTCTTTTGAGATCGTAAAATGTCTCCAGGCCCTTCCTCCACCAAATGTTACAGTATGATGTCTAACCGCTGCTCGGACGTCCCGGCTGACTTGCTTCGGCCCTCACGGCGAACAAATTCATTCTTCCCGTTCTCGTCTGAAGCTAGTTTTGTTTCAGATTTTTCTGGTATACCGTTTCATAAATTTTGATGGTAACTGTCACGTTATTATCTTCCTAAATTTTAAAAACAAACCAACAGCATTTTACTAACGGAACGGAAGCTATTTTGTCACTACACATTAGTGCCACTGGACATACCACCTTTGGTATGGTAAATTGGAATCTCAGAACGTATAGGTTTTAACAAAGGCTGCATCAGGTCGACATATGTTCCATTTGTAATTACAGACTTGTCTTTTATTACGACTGTGAGATCGCGCCTGTTAGGCTGTGTGACATTTCTAGAGGCTTGGCGGCATATCGCTATTGAAAACAATAACATTAATGATTTGAACACAATTCTAAAATTATCTGAGTCCTTTTACTAATATTAACCGTGCTTATACCCGTCTGAATATTAATTAGACTCCAGTATTGTTCCCGCAGCGTTTCGTGGGCAAAGTAGTGGGTCATTATACCCAGGAACAAAGTATACACTTCACCATTACTATAATTATCGTTCTGATAATTAATGTTTCACACTAAAACACAGTGACAGCAATCAACACTGGACCAACAACCAATACTAATTCACCTTGAGGGTTTTGCTCCTGAAAAATCAATTACTCTACTTGTTCACAGCGGTCGCCACGTCCTCGAGGAACGGGTCTTGGAAGTAAGTCTGTTCATTCAATTTAGAACAGTTAATGAATTTATAATTCCTGAAATTAAATTATTTCTTTTTATACCAGAATGAAACTACTAAGATCTTTAATGACTCCCTTTTTAAAACATTACTTCATTAACTTTGATAACAAAAATAAAGACAGCGATTCTTATTGCAAAGAAGTTACTTAATCCTTGAACTTTTAAAAAATGATTTTAAGCAAATGAAATTAAATCAAGCAGGATAACAGTGTTGTAACCCTTCGATCATCACTTGCCGCCTAAGTGATGTTCAAAGAGATGGCTGTTTCAAAATCTACGGTTACCCGTCATTGAATGCTGGCCCTATTTTGATTGAAACAGAGGTGGGAATCTTCCTACAAGTCGGTCAGGGGGCCTGAAGAGGTGTAATATATCGCCGAAACTGGTTACTCAATAAAACAACAATTTAAAAATTTAGACGGCTGAAAGGTGTTTCGTTCCGACATTCTGAACTGAACAGCCGAGGTCGCGCAATCATCTATATAAAGATGGACATACAGAGACGAATGCAAACAGTTCTAAACATCTGTTTTGCATTCACAGGGCCAGATTTGCACCTGCTGGCAAAAATTGGAATTAATTTTTTGCAGCGTAAATCAGTTCCGCATTAAAGCATTAGAAAATCTACCAAGTCTCGCTGCAATACGATAATTATAGCGAGAACTGGACATCTGTGAGTGGCTGCACTTTGATTAAAACCACCAGGTAACAATTATACCTCTTGAGCTACCTTAACTGCTGATAGCTTACTTCGCAAACGATTCATTTTTTACAGCTCCAGTAGTTATCGAAATTACTGGTACTAATGCCATAGGTCTGTAATTTTGGGGTCACGTAGAATCCAAGATCACGCAGCAATTACGAGAGCAGGGTTTAGTAATAATTCACACAGAATGCGAGGTTACTGAGTACACACGACAGCTCTGGTGGAGCTGAAGTAGCTGCTTCAGCAGGATGTTCTCCTATTTGTAAGTACACCAGTGAGGCAAAACATTGTGGCCACCAAGCACCAAGGGATCGCATTCAGACTGGTGGCGTTGCGTGTGCGTGACGCGGCGAACAAAGTACAGAATATAAGCGGAATAATCATCTTGGGATTGAAGCTCTTTTTTGTGTTTTTTTTTAAACAATACGAATGTTTTTGGATAGGGTCCGCCTTTAGCAAAACACAATTTTGTTTTTTAACCCAAACATGTTTCACTGCAGTTGCAGCATCTTCAGTGGGCTTTTATTTTTCATCTGTTAAAGATAAAGAGTGTTCTTTGCTGTTTGTATACATGTAACTATTAGTTTTAAAATCGTAACTATAGATATTTGAAAAACACATAAATTATGAATTCATACCTTTTTAACACACAGTGTGGTTTTTCTGATGTGTTGTGTTCCTGCAGTGATTGTTTTGTTCCACAGTTTGTCATCTGCAACCACTTACACCTTAAAGTAGATAAATTGTTTAACTCAAAATTAAGATTTGAAAATTGTTATTTCTCTGCAGAGGGAAAAGAAAATGTAAGTGAAACATCATGTAAATAGACACACACACACACACACACACACACACACACACACACACATACATAGAATTAATTTCAGGCATAATTTATGTGTTGTTCAAATATCTGTAATTACGATTTAAAAACTAACAGTAAAGAACATTCTTTATATTTAACAGATGAAACATAAAAGCCCACTTGAAACGTCCCCTTAGAAAAATTAATGAATGACTGTGCTAATAAACATCTTACGTTATTTGATTTTCAAACAGCTGAGCAAAACTGAACATACTCAGACATTACTTTCTTTACTTATTCTGATCAACACTAAACTGACACACAATATTTTTTAGCGCAACGCAATCTGACTTTCAAAAATCCCAACAAAAGAATGGCCCTGACTGACAATAACCTATACCTTTCATGAATCACTTACCTCACAAAAATCTTCGTTACTCGAACTACTGCAATACAGCGAGCGCGAATACTGCCAGATAAACTAAAGATTCTAACTACTGAAGGCACTAACTACTGATAGGCATAGTTAGCAAATGAAAGATTTTGATAGAGAACAATGTATTTACCTTAATAGCGTTCAAAGGTCATAATATACACTCCTGGAAATTGAAATAAGAACACCGTGAATTCATTGTCCCAGGAAGGGGAAACTTTAATGACACATTCCTGGGGTCAGATACATCACATGATCACACTGACAGAACCACAGGCATATAGACACAGGCAACAGAGCATGCACAATGTCGGCACTAGTACAGTGTATATCCACCTTCCGCGGCAATGCAGGCTGCTATTCTCCCATGGAGACGATCGTAGAGATGCTGGATGTAGTCCTGTGGAACGGCTTGCCATGCCATTTCCATCTGCCGCCTCAGTTGGACCAGCGTTCGTGCTGGACGTGCAGACCGCGTGAGACGACGCTTCATCCAGTCCCAAACATGCTCAATGGGGACAGATCCGGAGATCTTGCTGGCCAGGGTAGTTGACTTACACCTTCTAGAGCACGTTGGGTGGTACGGGATACATGCGGACGTGCATTGTCCTGTTGGAACAGCAAGTTCCCTTGCCGGTCTAGGAATGGTAGAACGATGGGTTCGATGACGGTTTGGATGTACCGTGCACTATTCAGTGTCCCCTCGACGGTCACCAGTGGTGTACGGCCAGTGTAGGAGATCGCTCCCCACACCATGATGCCGGGTGTTGGCCCTGTGTGCCTCGCTCGTATGCAGTCCTGGTTGTGGCGCTCACCTGCACGGCGCCAAACACGCATACGACCATCATTGGCACCAAGGCAGAAGCGACTCTCATCGCTGAAGACGACACGTCTCCATTCGTCCCTCCATTCACGCCTGTCGCGACACCACTGGAGGCGGGCTGCACGATGTTGGGGCGTGAGCGGAAGACGGCCTAACGGTGTGCGGGACCGTAGCCCAGCTTCATGGAGACGGTTGCGAATGGTCCTCGCCGATACCCCAGGAGCAACAGTGTCCCTAATTTGCTGGGAAGTGGCGGTGCGGTCCCCTACGGCACTGCGTAGGATCCTACGGTCTTGGCGTGCATCCGTGCGTCGCTGTGGTCCGGTCCCAGGTCGACGGGCACGTGCACCTTCCGCCGACCACTGGCGGCAACATCGATGTACTGTGGAGACCTCACGCCCCACGTGTTGAGCAATTCGGCGGTACGTCCACCCGGCCTCCCGCATGTCCACTATACGCCCTCGCTCAAAGTCCGTCAACTGCGCATACGGTTCACGTCCACGCTGTCGCGGCATGCTACCAGTGTTAAAGACTGCGATGGAGCTCCGTATGCCACGGCAAACTGGCTGACACTGACGGCGGCGGTGCACAAATGCTGCGCAGCTAGCGGCATTCGACGGCCAACACCGCGGTTCCTGGTGTGTCCGCTGTGCCGTGCGTGTGATCATTGCTTGTACAGCCCTCTCGCAGTGTCCGGAGCAAGTATGGTGGGTCTGACACACCGGTGTCAATGTGTTCTTTTTTCCATTTCCAGGAGTGTATATATCAGTTCGTGACATCCAGTCTTACAAATTTACTGTCTCTGATGGACACACGTCCAGATCATCCGCTCTCAAAACTCTGCCATCTCTCTCCCCACATCCACCACTGCTGGCGGCTCACCTCCAACTGCGCAACGCTACGCGCTGTTAACAGCCAACTGCCCAACACTACAATAGCAAATTCCAACAATGCAAACCAGCCACAGGCTGCACTCAGCACAGTCAGTGATTTTCATACAGAGCGCTACATAGCGTTACCAACATAAAATCCTTAACAGCCTACTTACACACTGAAGATGCTGCAACTGCAGTGAAACATGTTTGGGTTAAAAAACAAAATTGTGTTTTGCTAAAGGCGGACCCCGTCCAAAAACATTCTTATATAAGCGGAGCCTTTCCAGCTACGGTACGGACTGCAAATGGGCAAGTCCACTGTCATAAGTGGCTGACTAAGGCGCATTGTTGTGGCCTGCCACCTGGGAAACTGGCTGCATGCATGCTACTATAATGTGAATCTAAGGAAATTGCGTGAAACCACGAGGTGATGGACGTCCACGCTTCATCACGGAACTTGAAGGTGGAGGCTTGTCAGCTCTGTAAAGCTGGATAGGCTGCGATCTGCGGCACATCTGACGAAAAAGTTGCCGACGGAGGCACAAGCGTTTCGAGGCAAGCTTATTCAGCGAACATGTTTGAAAATGGGCACCGCAGAAGGCGAGAACTATGTGTTCTCCCATTCACCCAAAGACATCATCTGCTACAATTTGGGAAGCTATCATCGAAATTGGACCGTAGAGTAGCCACTCACGGTATTTGTTATACCAGGTCAAAGGTCGTATCTGGATAGGCCGTCATTCAGTTTAATACCTGGTCGAAACATGCACCGCGCCAAGGACTCTGTCCACTGTGATTAGCATTATTCTATGAGGACATTCGACTGGGCTTCCATGGAGCGTGTGGTGGTACTGGAAGGCACCATGACATCTTTCGACTTTACTATTTTTTGATTCTTCTCATTTCCAACTGGTTTACTTCGACTTACCACTAATTTCTCTCCCTTTCAGAGCAACCCTTTCACCTTACCTCCTAAATTATTTGTTGTATGTGTATCAGCAAATTATGTGAACCTAGATGTGCCATTATTCTCCATATAAGTTGCATCTTCAACAACTTTAGAAAACACTGGTAGCAAAGAAACTGGTCGGTAATTGTCTTTCACCCATATTATACAGCATGTTTTATAAATTTTTGCTGTGAATTGCTAAAGTGATGAAAAGCTGCGAGGCCCTTATTGCGCCTAATTTGTAGAGCGGTGCATTCCATGACTGGATTTTATTTGGACGAAACAGAGGGCGCTCTCTCTCTTTCTCTCTTCAGTAGCTCTACAGCCCTTGGTGAGCCTTGGCTTCTTCAACAATCTTCCTCCTCGATTATTTGCTGCTCTTTTCCACCCCCGGACTCCCATATTGCTGATATCCATTATTACCTCATCGATCCATCTTCTTCTAGGTCTCCCTTTTCGCCTAACTGAATGGATCATACCTTTCATCATTTTCTTTGGAATTCTATGCTCTGCCATTCTCTCCAAGTGTCCTAGCCATCGTATTCGCTGTGATTTCACAAATTTTACTATGTCCCTGCCTTGTATTAACTCTTGTAATTCGGCATTGTAGCGTATTCTCCAGCCTTCTTCCTCCCTTATTGGCCCATAGACTTTGCGTAGTATTTTCCGCTCAATGCTTCTTAGAGCATTTTTATCGTGTTCTGTCAACGTCCATACCTCTGAGCCGTATGTGATAACTGGGCGGACTAGGGAATTATATATTAGCAGTTTAGTTTTTCTTGTAACAAGGCTATTTTTGAAGAGCTGCATATTTGCAAAGTAAGCTCTGTTTCCTGCTTGTATTTTTTCCCTTATAGCCTTTCCAATACTGTTATCATTTGTTATTAGGGCTCCCAAGTAGTTAAAAGAGGACACTCCATTGAAGCATTTCCCATTGATGTTTAGGTTTTTAGGGGTTCTTCTGGCCTCAGATTGTGACATTACCATATATTTTGTTTTGTTTTCATTTACTATGAGGCCAATTTTTAAGGCTTCTGTTTCCATTGCCCGGTATGTTTCTAGGAGTATATTGGTATTTCTTCCTACTATAGCAATGTCATCAGCGTATGCACATATTTGGCTAGTTTTCATAAATATGGTGCCTCTTTTGTTGATTTTATTTACTGCACTATGCAGGGATATGTTGAATAGGACAGTGGAGAGACTATCCCCTTGATTCACACCTTTATTAAAGCCAAAGCTATCACTTGTTCTGCTAAGGACCTTTACTTTTGCTCTTGTCTCTGTCATTGTCATTCTGATTAGTCTTATTAATTTAGTACATATACCAACTTCTTTCAGTACTCTATATAGTTCTTGCCGATTTATGCTGTCAAAGGCTTGTTTGAAATCGATGAATAAGAAATGCAGATCTATATCATATTCATAGAACTTTTCCATCATTTGCCTTATCACAAATATTTGATCAGTTGTTCCTCTGCCTGGTCGAAAGCCACACTGATATTCCGCTAGTATGCCTTCTGCACACTTCTGTATTCTTTCGTTTAATATACTTGTGAAGATCTTATAAGCTGTGTTACACCTCTATAGTTTTCACATGCTGTTCTGTCCCCTTTCTTATAAATGGGGACTATTATTCCAATTTTCCAATTATCTGGCATAGTTTCTGTTTCCCATATATCTGATATTAATGTGTGCAGTTCCTTTATTACAGCCTCACCACCAGTTTTTATTAATTCAGCAATTATGCTGTCTTCCCCAGGGGCTCGATTGTTTTTTGACTTGTGCACAGCCTGAGAGACCTCTTGTAGTGTTGGCTTTCTTACCTCATTGGTTTCATTGTCTACTTCCAGCTCCACTCTTCCCTCCTCTGCAGCTATCTCTTCATCTTCTAGGCTGGTGCTTAGTGTATCTTTGAAATACTCTGCCCATCTTCCCACTATCTGTTCTTCCTCCCTTATCATTTTCCCATCTTTACTGGAACAGGCCGTTATTTTTGGTTGGAATCTATTCTTCATTTTGCCTATGGCATGATAGAACTTTCTTATTTCACTCTGTTCCTTTAGTTCTTCTAGTTCTTGAAATTTCTTCTTATTCCACTCCCTTTTCTTTCTCTTGCACAGTCTGTTAGCTTTTCTCCTTAATTCTCTATATTGTTCCACATTATTTCTGGTTTCTCTCTGTAGCACTTTTGTTCTTGCCCTGTTCTTTTCCTCTATTGCTGACCTGCAATCTTCATCAGACCACTCCTGGGTTCTTCTGTTCCTTCTTATGCCTATTACTTCATCTGCAGCATCCTTAATGGCTTTTTCAAACCTGTTCCACCTTTCATCTACTCCTACTGTGGTCTCTTCATTGCTCAACTTCCTGCTTAGTGTTACTTGGTATTTTTTTACTTCATCAGGGATGTTCAGTTTATCTGTATTCCATTTCATCTTCTTTCCCATTCTGTTGCCCTTTGTTAGTGACAGTTTCTTTCTCAAGACTGATTTTATCAAAAAGTGGTCTGAATCACAGTTTGGTCCTCTGCAGCTCTGTACATCCGTAACTGACGTGGAGTGGCGTGCAATCACTAAAATATGGTCAATCTGATTGACTACTCCATTGGCTGCAGACTTCCAAGTACCCAGATGGATCCTTTTATGTGGAAAGCAGGTACTTTTAATAATCATATTATTCCTTGCTGCGAATTGGCATAGTAAGTCTCCATTCTCATTGTTTTCTTCATGTAGTGAATATTTTCCAGAAACTCCATACGGATGTTCATTCCTCCCTATTTTTGCATTAAAATCTCCTATTAATAGCATCAGGTTATATTTAGGTACTGCACAGCATACTTTTTCCAAGTCTTCGTAGAACTGTTCTTTAATTATATCCTCTTTTTCCTCTGTTGGTGCATGTGCATTAACTATTGATATATTCCTAAATTTACCTTTTAGTCTGAGTCTGCACATCCTTTCATTTATAGGTTCAAATTCTAGAAGGCTTTTCCTAACTTCCCTAGTTATTATAAACCCTGTTCCAAGTTGGCCTGTTCTTTCTTCTGGTCCACTATATACCAATGAGTACTCAGGTTTATCTATCTGCCCATTCCCCTGCCATCTTATTTCCTGTAGCCCTACAATATCATATTTGAATTTTAAAATTTCATTGGCTATTTCTTTCATTTTTCCAGGCTGAAGCATTGTCCTCACATTCCACGATGCTACTGTTAGATCCTTTATCCGTTTCCTTTGCCGGGGTCGTGATACATGCTTTCCATCCAGTTTCCGAGGCTTCTGTTGAATTTCCGTAATATTATTTTTTTTACAGTATGGGGTTATTAGCCCCATGCCCAACCCCCAACCAGGAGGACCAGGATTTGTATGAGGTTTACTCCTCTAGGCAAGCTGGCTTCACTACGCCTCTAGATCCCTCCCTGCCCTATGTTGTGGGACACACTTTGTCTGGCTCCTCTGTCGAGACCAGTCCGGCTTGGGAGACCCTGCCAGTAGCTATGCTACCGCCGGCATAGCTCTCGACTTCACCGAAGCGCGCAAACCCTCCCGCCCGGCACTGAAGGTGCCTACTATAAGGCGGTGTCCCCTGGGAGGGAACAGAGGGCGCTGTTAGGTCTCAAAATTGTAAAGCAATGCGTTATCTGAGTAATTGCATTTTAGGGAGGATTTTTGTGGTTGCTTTTCCATTTTGTCTTTGCTATAGGACGCACATTTCGTTAATGTGTCATTGTAGATTGTATCTCTCTGCCTTGTGTGTCTGGTGCTTGTTCAAGTTGTCATTAGGTGTCAGTGTGTTCCCCTGTTGGTAAGTCTGTTATATTGTAGGTCGTAATTCGCTCACCCCACCCTGTTTTTGTAAGGTTTGATGCTCCGTATTAGTCTAAGGCTTCAGATTATGTTTATTTATTACTTTTCCTTTTAAGGCTAATTGTCCCTGTCGGACGAGAGTTTATTTCATTGCATATTATTTTATTGTATTAGCTGTTAAGGCAATTTTTATAAACTCATTGCTAGTCGCTCTTTTGTGCGTCCTCATGCATGTGCTTGATTTATTATATAGTTCATATAAATTGACAAAATTAATTTACATTTGGTTGCCTCCCCCTACACAACCCCAAGCCAAATTCCACTCCCCCGATATCCTGCATCACAAAGCACACTTACCCGTTTCGATTAAATAAGCGAACTCAGCTACGGCATGTATCTCTAAAGCATAGTACGGGTTTCAGACGGAACGCCTCAGTCCACAGCACAAAAACTGTAAGCGTAACGTGACGACAATTATCTTTTGTGACAAGGACAGACGGCAGTTTTCGCGTTGCTATTGTTTATTGACAGATGCAGTGATAGATTTTGCGGGTCCTATTACGGTGAGAACCGAACTACCTAGTGTTGTCACGAAATCTTTGAACTAGAATCCGTAGCAACAGAAAATGGTAATCAGTATTGCGTCGGAGAGTATCGCTTGTATAAGGAAATTCCTAAGCGGCAAGACGAGCACCATAATTTTAGAGACCTTTTCGTTACCGAATTTTTTAAGAAAGGAACTAAAATAATTCATTCATGGGTACAGAAACCCCAAAGGAACTTCAAGTGCCTCCTTCTCCAAGACAATAAAATCCGCCCATCCTAGTAACAGATGTGACCATCGTCTCCACAACCTATATTGCACTCAATGTTGTAGTCTCGGTTTATCAACTGTAGAGTGACAGAACGGAATGAAAGTCACCACTTTTATTATAATTAAGCTCAATACAGCTTACAGCTCTAACTCTTACGAATAATACCAACGTAAACCACACAAGAACAATAATGATCACTTAGGCACAAAGTGCTGAACAGGAAATTGCACATTTCCTGAGTCCAAGTCCATTCGAGGGGAAGTCGCTTGCACTACGTCCCCCAAGAAGTAGTCACTTGTTGACCAGTGGTGAGCTCGCGGTGGCACACGTACGCAATTTGTGCACAACTCGAAGGCCCCTTGAAGATGATTAGCTGCCGCTAGGCCGTGCGGCCAGCTAAGTACCAACTGAACAAAAGGATACTGTCCCGCTCTAGTTAAGTGCATGTGACTGGCGTTGTTAGATACTGAGGCCACGCTGACACAGCCGTCAGTGAGCCTGGAAACCAAGTCGTGGTTACGCGTTCCGTGTCTGCCGAGCAGGCAACCCTGCATACATGATTGTAGCGCTGGAGGTCGCAGTGCGCCTTGGATACAGTAGCAACTACGAATATATCTTCTCTCTATCTACCCCACCTCATTAGGTCTCCACTCTTATACCCTTCCCTCCACATTTTCCCGTACCCCTTTTCCCCTTTCCATTTTTCCACCCCTTTTCTCCTTCCTATTATGGTCCTATCCACACTACAAACTACAACTTCCTTCGAGTTTTCCTAATATCCACTCCAACACCTTGTCTATAGTTACTACATTTCAGACCTCTACTAACGCTCACACATTATTACGCTATTAAACACATAACGCTTTTCCCCTCCAAAACAGGCACTTTCTCCTAGTGTCGGTCCTCCAACATTTAGTGCAAGTGAAGTGCTCCTTTTCTTAAGATCACCGTTCCTGCAATGTGTCTTAAATACGTTCTTACTGTCTTTCTCTCATCTTCCAGTTTTGTCCCTTTTTAATTTTTTAAGGACAAAAATATCAAGCTTATCTTATATAAAAACTCTCATAAAACTCATTACTTTACAACTTTTAAAATCATTTGCTAATATTTCGCATTTTAATTTGTTTTCGTTTTGTGTTTATATAAACCGTTTGAGTGAAGAGCAGATTGATTGTACCGCTACTGCCCACCCTCACCCGTATGAACTTAGGGGGATGTAAAAACAATAAAGAGAAGGTACAGAAACCACGCTTGTATGGCAGCAAAGTTTAATGTATCAGACTAAAAGATTTTCCTCCGCAAAGTTTCATATTTCAGTTCCCTCAAGTGCTGTCATTTATTATCATGTTTGAAACACAGTGTTTTGGATATTACGTGTGAAATAACATTGCTGCAGTTTTGATAAGGAAATTTTACCAAAGCAGAGTGCTGAATAAACTTGACTGTTATGAGAATAATGAGCTTACAGCGAACAATATCCTCCGTACAGAAATGTCAAAATATATATATAGTGATCTGCCTACGATTTTCAAATGAGTTTCTCAGTAGCGGAAATATGTATGTGTCGACTTTTAGTTATCTAGTAAGTAGACAGCCTGAAAAAAAAATTGAAACATCCAGGAACCGTGGTTGGATGTCAATGTATCTTCACACACATGTACATCATCGGAAGGTGACCAGAGTTGGAATTCTCTGTGGCAGGTAGAACGGTTGCCGGAGCGCTTTAGTGTTGTTCCCAGGCGTGGTAGGGTTGTAAAGTTTTCACATACTTTCTGCCATAGCAAACATTTCAGTTTTACTGTACTGGGAAAAAAATGCATTACCGCGTTCTACGAATAGTTGATTAGATACTTGACTCTGTGTTTATGTGCTTGGTCGCCAGTCAGTTGTGCTGCGCTGGTTCATGCTCATTAGAAGCATAGCGGCGAGCAGTTAAGTTTTACAGAAGGAGATCTGATATTTGTGAATCTTGGAGAAATTATCTGGAATACTTCATTTTGGAGATTAAAACTTGTCTCTAAAGATATTTTCTTGGTTGTATGGATGGAGAAGATTTTTGAGGGGAATATTTCAAGGTAACCAATGCATGCACAAGAATAAAGTGTTTGTTTGTCAGAACTATTAATTGAAGGAAATCTTTGACCCTTAGATAATTGATAATATTCATGATTAGTGTTTATTTGATCTCTTTGTCTTCATTATGTCACAAAAAATACAATTGGTTTAAATGTCTGTAATTTTTCTAACGAGTCACTTTCGTAATTGTTAGTCTTCTTATGGTGTACAGTTCTTTTTTTGACAATAATCGGAGTTTAAATTTCCAACAACCCTTTTCTTTAAAGTAAAACCCTGCATCGTCGTTCTTACTATACTTTTAAATATTTTGTCGAGTGTTCATTGCACCTTACGCCACACACAACCAAAGACTGTTTCTGAGAAGCAAAGAAAATTTTGTAGTGAGTAGATTTGCTGATCTCAATTTCCTTTCGTGAACGTCACAACACAAGACACACAACAGCATGCTGAGCAAGAGATAAGTTACTTCTCTCTCAGGGCAGATCTCACTTTGCATTCCTGTGAGCAAACAGTACATAGTTAGCATTTACACGTATTTTAAGTAAACAGATAAATTTATAGACAGTTACTTTCTTCCAAGTTGAGCAGTATTTAATTTTGTGGATATTTAGGGTCAGACATTTCACTTAATGTTACGTAACTTTAACAACGAACACAATTAGTTTCTTTTGGGATTTAATGAGATTCATTTTCATTATATCAAATTTAATGTTTCACTAAGATTAAAGTTTTGTTTCATGACACTGTTCACAAGTGCAGTAGAGGGCGAACCAGTAGTCACCATTTCTCAGCAGTTGAGTACGATATCTTGAGGATACGTTACTTAGGAGAACGTTTTTGAGAAAGAATATTCAGTATTTGATATGTAGATAAAGCACACAGGAACCTTCATGGTGTACAAGAGGCGTGAACAGCGTCAGATGTTGTTGTTATTGTGGTATTCAGTCCTGAGCTGGTTTGATACACCTCTCCATGCTACTCTATGCTGTGGAAGCTTCTTCATCTCCTAGTACCTACTGCAGCCTACATCCTTCTGAATCTGCTTAGTGTATTCATCTCTTGGTCTCCCTCTACGATTTTTACCCTCCACGCTGCCCTCCAGTACCAAATTGGTGATCTCGTGATGCCTCAGAACATGTCCTACCAACCGATCCCTTCTTCTAGTCAAGTTGTGCCACAAATCCCTCTTCTCCCCAATTCTATTCAATACCTCCTCATTAGTTATGTGATCTACCCATCTAATCTTCAGCATTCTTCTGTAGCACCACATTTCGAAAGCTTCTATTCTCTTCTTGTCTAAACTATTTATCGTCCATGTTTCACTTCCATACATGGCTACACTCCATACAAATACTTCCAGAAATGACTTCCTGACGCCTAAATCAATACTCGATGTTAACAAATTTCTCTTCTTGAGAAACGTTTTCCTTGCCATTGCCAGTCTACATTTTATATCCTCTCTACTTCGACCATCATCAGTTATTTTGCTCCCCAAATAGCAAAACTCCTTTACTACTTTAAGTGCCTCATTTCTTAATCTAATTACCTCAGCATCACCCGATTTAATTCGACTACATTCCATTATCCTCGTTTTGCTTTTGTTAATTTTCATCTTATACCCTCCGTTCAAGACACTGTCCATTCCGTTCAACTGCTCTTCCAAGTGCATTGCTGTCTCTGACAGAATTACAATGTCATCGGCAAACCTCAAAGTTTTTATTTCTTCTCCATTGATTTTAAAACCAACTCCGAACTTTTCTTTTGTTTCCTTTACTGCTTGCTCAATATACAGATTGAATAACATCGGGGAGAGGCTACAACCCTGTCTCACTCCCTTCCCAACCACTGCTTCCCTTTCATGTCCCTCGACTCTTATAACTGCCATCTGGTTTCTGTACAAATTGTAAATAGCCTTTCGCTCCCTGTATTTTACCCCTGCCACCTTTAGAATTTGAAAGAGAGTATTCCAGTCAACAATGTCAAAAGCTTTCTCTAAGTCTACAAATGCTAGAAACGTAGGTTTGCCTTTCCTTATTCTAGCTTCTAAGATAGGTCGTAGGGTCAGTATTGCCTCACGTGTTCCAACATTTCTACAGAATCCAAACTAATCTTCCCCGAGGTTAGCTTCTACCAGTTTTTCCATTCGTCTGTAAAGAATTCGCGTTAGTATTTTGCAGCTGTGACTTATTAAACTGATAGTTCGGTAATTTTCACATCTGTCAACACCTGCTTTCTTTGGGATTGGAATTACTATGTTCTTCTTGAAGTGTGAGGGAATTTCGCCTGTCTCATACATCTTGCTCACCAGATTGTAGAGTTTTGTTTGGCCTGGCTCTCCCAAGGCTGTCAGCAATTCTAATGGAATGTTGTCTACTCCTGGGGCCTTGTTTCGACTTAGGTCTTTCGGTGCTCTGTCAAACTTTTCACGCAGCATCGTATCTCCCATTTCATCTTAATCTACCTCCTCTTCCATTTCCATAATATTGTCCTCAAGAACATCGCCCTTGTATAGGCCCTCTATATACTCCCTTCACCTTTCTGCTTTCCCTTCTTTGCTTAGAACAGGGTTTCCATCTGAGCTCTTGATATTCATACAAGTGGTTCTCTTTTCTCCAAAGGTCTCTTTAATTTTCCTGTAGGCAGTATCTATCTTACCCCTCGTGAGACAAGCCTCTGCATCCTTACATTTGTCCTCTAGCCATCCCTGCTTAGCCATTTTGCACTTCCTGTCGATCTCATTTTTGAGACGTTTGTATTCCTTTTTGCCTGCTTCATTTACTGCATTTTTGCAGACAGCGTTTTCAGCACCTGACAGAGTTGGATTCAATGTTGGTCTCCATTCACCCTTTTAGTCCACTTGCGCGTATGTGGATTTGTGGAGCATTCGGGTATAACAGTCATTCATTTTTGGACTGCTTGGGAATGTGAGGAGCGGTCTGGTGACCATTACAATGGAGAGTCGCCACATTGTGCTTCGAGCACTGATACGAGCCGCCGTTGGTCCCAGTCGCTTCTCCGTATTCATTTAAGATCTCTGCGATCAACTCTGTATCGCGTGGCCGCGGTTTTCCCCTTTGGTCGCTTTTCGGCTATTCAAGCGCACGACGGGAGAGGGATGGTTTTAGGTCGGTTGGTTGGCGCTCCGGTGTGTAGTCTGGTTGTCGAATGTCGGTCTTTTTGCACGTTCCGCCTCTTTCTGTCACGTGGGCAGTGGGACTGCAGATGGATACGTGCGTGCAGTCGGCGAGTGGGGGGGCGATGGTCTCGTCTGTGCTGCTAAACGATGTGAACATGTGAAAGTGGCTTTGGAATGTATCAGCCTGCAACCCGATACGCTACAGAATCAAATGGTGGGAATTATTCATGTTCTTAAAGTCCTGCTGTGTATATGTATATTGAATTTCGTGCTGTTTGTAGTTAACGGCACTCCCAGTGTTTGGACGCCCATGTTATCGGTTTCGTACTGACCACTGGTGCACAACTTATCGAACAATGGTTGCCTATGTGAATGAGGTTTACCTGTTTTGTACGCACTTGAGATATGGGCAAGGAGTGTAAATTTAAGCGGTTCTAGGCGCTACAGTCTGGAGCCGAGCGACCGCTACGGTCGCAGGTTCGAATCCTGCCTCGGGCATGGAAACAGGAGTAACCCATTGAATTACAGACCCATATCACTGACCTTAATTTTCAGTAGGATTTTGGAGCATATACTGTACTCGAACACTACGAATCACCTTGAAGAAAATGACTTATTGATACATAACCAACACGGATTCAGAAAATATCGTTCTTGTGCAACACAGCTAACTCTTTATTCCTATGAAGTAATGAGTGCTGTCGACAAGGGATCTCAGATCGATTCCATATTCCTAGATCTCCAGAAGTCTTTTGATACCGTTCCTCACAAGCGACTATTAATAAAATCGCGTGCAATGGAGTATCGTCTCAGTTATGTGACTGGATTCGTGATTTCCTCTCAGAGAGGCCACAGTTCGTAGTGATAGACGGTAAATCATTGAGGAGAACAGAAGTGATATCTGGCGTTCCGCAAGGTAGTGTCATAGGCCTTCTGCTGTTCCTGATTTACATAAATGATCTAGGTGATAATCTGAGCAGCCCTCTTAGATTGTCTGCAGATGACTCTGTAATTTACCGTCTAGTAAAATCATCAGATGATCAATTCCAATTACAAAATGATCTAGAGAGAATTTCTGTATGGTGCGAAAAGTGGCAATTGGCACTAAACAAAGAAGGTGCGAGGTCATCCAGATGGGTACCGATACTAAAAGAAATCCCATAAATTTTGGGTATACGATAAATCGCACAAATCTAAGGGCTGTCAGTTCGACTAAATACCTAGGAATTACAATTACGAGCAACTTAAATTGGAAAGACCACATAGATAATATTGTGGGAAAGTCGAAACAAAAACTGCGCTTTGTTGACAGAACACTTAGAAGATGCGACAAACCCAAGAAAGAGACAGCCTACATTACACTTGTCCGTCCTCTGCTGGAATATTGCTGCGCGAAATGGGGTCCTTACCAGGTAGGATTGACGGAGGACATCGAAAAAGTGCAAAGAAGGGCAGACCGTTTCGTGTTATCGCGCAATAGGTGTGAGAGTGTCACTGATACGATATGCGAGTTATGGTAGCAGTCACTGAAACAAAGGCGGTTTTCTCTGCGGCGACATCTATTTACGAAACTTCAATCACCAACTTTCTCTTCCGAATGCGTAAATATTTTTTTGACAACCACCTACGTAGGGAGAAACAATCATCATAATAAAATAGGAGAAATCAGAGGTCGGACGGAAAGATTTAGATGTTCCTTTTTCCCACGCACCACGTAGAGAAGTAGTATGAAAATGGTTTGATGAACCCTCTGCCAGGAACTTAGGTGTGAATTGCAGAGTAACCATGTAGATGTAGATGTAGATATAGTATAATTAATCGGCTCTAGCGTTTTGTTGTGAATTAAGTTACGAGGGCGTGATTTAGCACTGTGGCCAGCTTCTTATATACTTGAGTATATTATCACTTCCTGCTCTGGCAGTAACAAGCCTATCTGCACAAATTATTAAAGACAAGGTAGTGCAGACGTGTGTTTGTATGGTTCATAAGGTTCATGTAAACGGGGTTTTGAAATTATTTATTGCTTAGGTGGGCTCTGACTCACGTAGTCATTTTGTCTGTTAAGTAATGTTTCAGATTCTAGGGCAATTATGTGTATTTTTCTGGGGTAACAGCAGTTTGCTGTTTTCATACAATTATTAAACAAAATCATTTGGAAATTACAAGCCAGAGTTTGTGTTTGATTGGTAATCATTGCCTTGTCCTTTTGAGTTGAAGTACACTTGAGCGTGTGTCTCACGTTTCAAGGACGTATTTGCCTCTTCACATCAGCACCTGCCACATGAGAACACCTAATGGATTTCCTGCAACATTCTACACCATTTGTAGGAGACAAGCAACAGCCATTCTACGCGTAGCCTGCCGCTAACACCACAATACAAATGGCTGATTTTGGAATGGTACCGGACCCGGTACGACGGACAGCTGCTGAATGGCGACGAATTATGTTCAGGGATGAACTGCTGTTCTGCACTATTCGGAATGACCATCATAGGCGAGTATGGCGGTGACTTCGGAAAGGTCCCATTTGCCAATATCTTGGAGACGCATAGCGGCGTTATTGCTGGCATCATGGTGTGGGGAGCATCTGAGTATGATTTTAGCTTACGGCTGGTAACGACTGAGGGAACTTTGACAGCATAGCCATATGTCACGGCCGGCCTTTGTCCTCAAGTGTTATCTCTCCTGCAACCCTACTGTGGAACTAAGTGTTTCTATGAACTGTCTGATGATGCAGAGGTACTCCCATGGTCAACAAGTTCCCCACATCTGTCCCCGACAGAATCTGTGGAACCAAACCGGAACTCGAATCCATCCCAGTGACAGGATGTCAAGAAACAATTAAAACAATTGTGAGCCAGCTTGCCTCAGGAGAGGATAGAACGACTTTATGGCAGTCTTTCGAACGGAAATAGTAAAACCATGCAGACCAGAGCGCGTGCAGCGCTGTACTGGTTTAAGTGAGCTCACTCTGCCAAATACTTCGTTCATCTGACTCAATTTTGTAATCACTGAAATAATAGGACACATCCTCTCCACCCGTGAAGTTTCATTTTGTTTTCTCCTTCGCTTCTTGGTGCATCAATGTTTTTGTCAGGCAGTGACACACTTAAGCGTGACGCACGCACAATATCAGGACCAGATAACAGCTCTCACACATACATGCTTGTATCGACTGCAGTGTAACTGATTTAATTAGACTACTTTTCGGTGCTTTTGTTTTACTTAGCACAATATTAATTTTAAAATTAATTTAATATCGAAATTACTGATCACGAAGTAGAAAAAGTAAAGTAATTGTGCTGTCTTGGAAGCAAAATAACGTGTGACGTTTCTCTGCCTCGCGATGACTGGGTGTTGTGTGCTGTACTTAGGTCAGTTAGGTTTAAGTAGTTCTAAGTTCTAGGAGACTGATGACCATAGATGTTAAGTCCCATAGTGCTCAGAGCCATTTGAACCATTTTGAACGTGTGACGGTAGAAGCAAGGAGGACATAAAAAAGAGTCTAGCATAGGCAAAGAGTGCAGCGTATCCCTCAATTGGAAGAAGAAATTCCTGAAAATGTATGTCTGCATTGTATGGGTAGTGAATCATGGACAGTGGGGAAATCAGGACATACGAGAATCGAAGCGTTTGACATGTGGTGCTACAGAAGAAGGTTGAAAATGGAGTGGACTAATAAGGAGTGAGGAGGTTCTCCGCAGAATTGGTGAAGAAAGGAACGTATGGAAAACATTGATAAGAAGAAGGGATATGTTTATAAGACACCTGTTAAGGTATCAAGGAATAGCTTCCATTGTACTAGAGTGAGCTATAGGGGAACAAAAGTGTAGTGAAAGACAGAGATTCGAATACATCCAGCAAATAATTGAGAACGTAGGTTGCAAGTGCTACTCTGAGATGATAAGGTTGGCACAGGAGGGAAAGTCATGGGAAAAAAAAGACACATGCCATCTGAGCTCTTCATATTGATACAGCTGCTTCTCTTACTTCCAAATGTCTATTTTTCTATGCGCGTCATCTATGCTCGTATAGCCATGCATTTTTGCATAGCTTGTGTTTCTCGTCTAGGCATTTCTCCTTTGCCAACTTGCGCTTCCTGCTAATATCTCATTTTAGACATCTGTAGCCCTTTTTGCCAGCATCATTTGCTAAATTTGTCTTAGTTTTTCCTTTCGTCCCATCTCCTTAAGATCCCACCTTACCGCAGTCTCTGCAGTTTTAATCTGCAGTTCGTAAGTAATAAATTATGGCCAGAGTGGACATCTTTCCCAGGAAACGGGTTGCAGTTGTAAGTAGGCTGTTTAGGTTTTTTATTGGTAACGCCACGTAGCGCTCTGCATGAGAATCACTGGCTGTGCTGTGTGCAGTCTGTGGCTAGTTTGCATTGTTGTCTTCCATTGTAGTGTTGGGCAGCTGGATGTTAACAGAGCGTAGCGTTGCGCAGTTGGAGGTGAGCCGCCAGCAGTGGTGGATGTGGGGAGAGAAATGGCGGAGTTTTGAAATTTGTAAGACTGGATGTCATGAACTGCTTTATATATTATGACTTTTGAACATTATTAAGGTAAATACATTGTTTGTTCTCTATCAAAATCTTTCATTTGCTAACTATGCCTATCAGTAGTTAGTGCCTTCAGTAGTTTGAATCTTAGCTGGCAGTAGTGGCGCTCGCTGTATTGCAGTAGTTCGAGTAACGAAGATTTTTGGTGAGGTAAGTGATTTGTGAAAGGTATAGGTTAATGTTACTTAGGGCCATTCTTTTGTAGGGGTTTTTGAAAGTCAGATTGCGTTGCGCTAAAAATATTGTGTGTCAGTTTAAGCACAGTCATGTATAATTTTTCTAAGGGGTCGTTTCACAGTTTAAAATCTGGTTTCAAAATCTCTTTTTTACCATTACGTAATCTTTTTGAAATCTGACACGTCTGTTCAGCGTATAAAACCTTCATTCATAATTCTTCAATATGTCAGCGCTGACTAAATTACGCTCTTTGCAAACTCCTACCAGGCAGCTTTCCTTGCGTTCCTTTCCCGCAGTCAACGTTCTCCATTTTCCCTTCTCGTCATTTTCTTACTATCGAATCCTATGTCCCAATCATAATTAAATTACTATCTTAGCTGTTTCATAACTACTTTTATCTTATCATATGTTCTTCCAATCTCTTTATCGTCTGCGGTGCTAGTACGCACATAAACTAATGTGGTGCATGTTGGCTACTATAATGTGTTCACTGTGCTGCCAGTAGTGGCTTACCCTTTTCTTATTCATTATTACACCTACTTCTGCATTACAGCTATTTGTTGTTAGATATAATGTGAAAGAGTGAAGTGAAGTGGCATGACCAATAGCACTCCCGGTTCTAGGCGCTGCAGTCTGGAACCGAGCGACCGCTACGGTCGCAGGTTCGAATCCTGCCTCGGGCATGGATGTGTGTGATGTCCTTAGGTTAGGCAGGTTTAATTAGGTCTAAGTTCTAGGCGACTGTTGACCTCAGAAGTTAAGTCGCATAGTGCTCAGAACAATTTGAACCATTTGAAATAGCACTCCTGGTTAGACCAGTACAGGGCTTTAATCAGGAAATAAATAGATAGTAACAGAAACAACAAAATCGTCGATGACCCGTCACTACTGCTGTCACTAATTGCCAGCTAAAGACTAAGACTTATTTCTGATCACTATCAAAAGGACCATAGTACAGAACTGATTATTACTGCCGCAACAGCTTAAATGTGATCAGCAGTAAATAAACAGCAACAGAAATAATGATATTGCATGTAAGTCAGGTCTGAAAATGTAGTATCCTGCCCACTCGTCTAATATAGGATGCCCAGGCAGCTGCTTTTTCCCATCGTTAGACAATCAAGCAAATCGTATTAATGGAATTTATTACAGTAAGTTAAATTGACAAAAGTTAACTTTGTCTATTCACAAAAGTGTGCCACAAGCAAATGGCGACAGGTAAATAATCACTGTCCTTCGGAATATACAATTTCAATGCAAGCAAAACGAAACAGTACATAAGTCACTGCTGTAGCGTTTGTATGACGGCTTGTCTCCTACTGCGGCCGCAGCTATTTTCTTTTTTTCCCCTTTATTGAGTTTCGATTCCCCCTAAAGGGGGCGGGCTGGCAGCAGCTTATTACGCCGCTCTTCAGCCTACAGAATTTGTTTTAAAAAGATGAAGATAATAAAAAAATAATAACAGTTGGCGATAAAATCGGTGACTTAAAGGTAAAATGGCAGAAAATACTGGAGCTTAAAACATAAAACACAGGGTGGATGATGCTAATAAAATACACAGGAAGCAGAAAAATAATAGACAGACAATTAAAGAACACGGTGACAGTCTGGTTTCTGTTTGCAAGAGATATAAAAGGCACACCCAGCGACAGCATGATTTCTGTTCGCAACACTGTGGAAAGACGCACAACACTGAACACTCACTTAAACACTGCACTAAAAAATTGGCGCAAATATGACACACCACACCCGAGAGCAGGTGGGGGGAAATTGGTCAGATGACGGGGAAAAGGGGGGGGGAAGGAGAGGAAAAGTGAAGGGAGAGGGGGAAAGGAGCCAATGGAAGATGAGGATACATAAGAGGGGGGGGGGTGCTGAGCAGACGTGCCAGGGAGTGTGGAAGGGAGAGGAGGGGAGTACAAAAGGACGCGGGGGGGGGGGAAAGGAGATAGGGAGAGGATAGGCGGGGAGAAAACACAGGATGGAAGGGGGGGAGGAAGAGGGAGCCCAGGGAAAGGACGGAGGAAAGGAGGGGGGTGAGGATCAGAGTTGATAGGAAGGATAAATGGAGGGAGAGAGGGCATCATCCGGGAGGGGGGAGTTGATGGAAGCCACCTTGGGAAATGAGATGTAGGGTGTAGAGATGGAGAGTAGGGGTGACACAACGGTGAAGACGTGGCAGGGGGCGGGGATGGGAGAGGAGAGGAGCAACCAGGGGGTGAGGGGGTTCAAGACGGCGGGAGGTGTAGAGGATGCGGATATGTTCGAGGAATAGAAGCAGATGGGGGAAAGGAAGCCGCAGCTAGGCAGCTCGGCTCTTATATTCTCTTCGTGTGGAGACCGCTCCTGTCTTGGTGTCGTCCTAAACAGGGGTTCGCCAGCGTGCTATTGGCTGGCGTCGTCTCACAGCCCTCTCTGCTCTTCCGTTCTTGATCGTCGTGCGGGCGCTTGTCGTTACGGCGGAACAGAAAATGGTATGTAAAATCATATTATTCGAAAGTAAATTGTAATGCAACATAGGTAGCAAAATTTATACGACGTTCTATTTCAGTTAACCTGACAATGGCTGTATGGTCGTAATAGTCCTAGTACAAACAAAAATAATACTCATTGCAGCATGACTGGTTATATAAACATATTAGGACCTGAAAAGATAGTTAACGTCTTTGGACTGAAGTACACCTCGGCAACAGGTTTCATACGCTGGTATCGATATATTTTGGGTAAGCTGGTGGCGATACTTTGTCTTGGATTCTGTGGTGTGCTGCGGGAGGCGCTGTTTCCGGATGGTTCAAGAGCAAGAGAGACAGACAGACAGAGAGAGAGAGAGAGACAGGAGAGAAATACTTGGGCTGTACATTAGGAGCAAACGGCCAGCAGTGACGAGCACAGGAGGATAATCGCCTTGTAAGAGCGACAAGTCTTCCTGTTTGTAGGTGGCTATTTGATGGGTACCCGCCGGCCGGGGTGGCCGAGCGGTTCTAGGCGCTACAGTCTGGAACCGTGCGACAGCTACGGTCGCAGGTTCGAATCCTGCCTCGGGCATTGCTGTGTGTGATGTCCTTAGGTTAGTTAGGTTTAAGTAGTTCTACGTTCTAGGCGACTGATGACCTCAGATGTTAAGTCCCATAGTGCTCAGAGTCATTTGAACCATTTGATGGGTAACCCATATGAACTAACCGGCTCCTGAGTGGCATTTACTTGGCGGCTTGGAGCATGTTATGGGAAGGCTGCTTCTAATCCCACTGCGGAAGTAAGGGGTGGTCATGAATACAGTGCAGCTACTCAAGAAGGTTCAGTGTGGATTGTAATCATCGTAAGGCAGTGAAGCTTTGTAGGTATGCTGGTGCGTTAATGCGGAACCGATTTACGCTGGAGAAAAACACATTAGCTCCAGTTGTGGCCAACACCATATTGAATTCCAACTTTACCGATTGAGGGCGCCACGAACTTCTAAGTCATTTTCAGTCAGAGTGTCCGGATAGTTTTGATCACATAGTGTAGTTGCCACTATAAGTAGGTCATGTGTGGAAATTCGGTTATGTTTTGATTTTTCGTAGGTTTGGTTCTGATTATGTTTTCCATCTGAAATTTCGTCTGTTTGTGTTGAGATTATTATGTTTTATTTTTATTGTTTATTTTTAGTTAATAATTTTGCTATGGTTCATGTCCTGTGATCTTTTCTTGGTGTTATATACACTCCTGGAAATGGAAAAAAGAACACATTGACACCGGTGTGTCAGACCCACCATACTTGCTCCGGACACTGCGAGAGGGCTGTACAAGCAATGATCACACGCACGGCACAGCGGACACACCAGGAACCGCGGTGTTGGCCGTCGAATGGCGCTAGCTGCGCAGCATTTGTGCACCGCCGCCGTCAGTGTCAGCCAGTTTACCGTGGCATACGGAGCTCCATCGCAGTCTTTAACACTGGTAGCATGCCGCGACAGCGTGGACGTGAACCGTATGTGCAGTTGACGGACTTTGAGCGAGGGCGTATAGTGGGCATGCGGGAGGCCGGGTGGACGTACCGCCGAATTGCTCAACACGTGGGGCGTGAGGTCTCCACAGTACATCGATGTTGTCGCCAGTGGTCGGTGGAAGGTGCACGTGCCCGTCGACCTGGGACCGGACCGCAGCGACGCACGGATGCCCGCCAAGACCGTAGGATCCTACGCAGTGCCGTAGGGGACCGCACTGCCACTTCCCAGCAAATTAGGGACACTGTTGCTCCTGGGGTATAGGCGAGGACCATTCGCAACCGTCTCCATGAAGCTGGGCTACGGTCCCGCACACCGTTAGGCCGTCTTCCGCCCACGCCCCAACATCGTGCAGCCCGCCTCCAGTGGTGTCGCGACAGGCGTGAATGGAGGGACGAATGGAGACGTGTCGTCTTCAGCGATGAGAGTCGCTTCTGTCTTGGTGCCAATGATGGTCGTATGCGTGTTTGGCGCCGTGCAGGTGAGCGCCACAATCAGGACTGCATACGACCGAGGCACACAGGGCCAACACCCGGCATCATGGTGTGGGGAGCGATCTCCTACACTGGCCGTACACCACTGGTGATCGTCGAGGGGACACTGAATAGTGCACGGTACATCCAAACCGTCATCGAACTCATCGTTCTACCATTCCTAGACCGGCAAGGGAACTTACTGTTCCAACAGGACAATGCACGTTCGCATGTATCCCGTGCCACCCAACGTGCTCTAGAAGGTGTAAGTCAACTACCCTGGCCAGCAAGATCTCCGGATCTGTCCCCCATTGAGCATGTTTGGGACTGGATGAAGCGTCGTCTCACGCGATCTGCACGTCCAGGACGAACGCTGGTCCAACTGAGGCGCCAGGTGGAAATGGCATGGCAAGCCGTTCCACAGGACTACATCCAGCATCTCTACGATCGTCTCCATGGGCGAATAGCAGCCTGCATTGCTGCGAAAGGTGGATATACACTGTACTAGTGCCGACATTGTGCATGCTCTGTTGCCTGTGTCTATGTGCCTGTGGTTCTGTCAGTGTGATCATGTGATGTATCTGACCCCAGGAATGTGTCAATAAAGTTTCCCCTTCCTGGGACAATGAATTCACGGTGTTCTTATTTCAATTTCCAGGAGTGTATTTGTTGTATGGCGTTCATGGTATTACTATGAATGTCTGTTACTTAGCATCTCTGTTTTCATTCTTTTGTTTTACCGTTTTGCTGTTTTATAATATCAATGTCCGCCCCCGGTAGCTGAGTGGTCAGCGTGACAGACTGTCAATCCCAAGGGCCCGGCTTCGATTCCCGGCTGGGTCGGAGATTTTCTCCGCTTAGGCGCTGGGTGTTGTATTGTCCTAATCATCATCATTTCATCCCCATCGACGCGCAAGTCGCCGAAGTGGCGTCAAATCGAAAGACTTGCACTAGGCGAACGGTCTACCCGACGGGAGGCCCTCGTCACACGACAGTCTGTATAATATCAATAAAGTTTTCGGTATATTTTTGGGTTTGAGATCGATTTGTTCGTTCAGTAAATTTTGAGGGTTAATGTGTGCATATGACGTCTACATACAAATTCCAACAAAGACAGCATGTATCAGTATCTATATTATTAACGTAAGGTAAAAACACCTATGAACTGTATAACAGCTTTACGATCATAGATACAGTTTACAGTACAAAGACTATCACCTATTATGGTTTTACAAAACACTTGACGATGGCAATATGCCGAAATAAGATCATTGTGAGCCGGCCGGAGTGGCCGAGCGGTTCTAGGCGCTTCAGTCTGGAACCGCGCGACCGCTACGGTCGCAGGATGAATCCTGCTTCGGGCATGGATGTGTGTGATGTCCTTAGGTTATTTTGGTTTAAGTAGTTCTAAGTTCTAGGGGACTGACGACTAAGATGTTAAGTCTCATAGTGCTCAGAGCCATTTTTGAGTTCATTGTGATTCATGCAATGAAACGCATATAAAGAACAGAGTAACTGCTAAATCATATATATTTTACACTGCGGGCCCCAAGCAACAGCAGCTGTTGGGATGAGCTAGAACGTCGACATCGCTCTAGACCCGAGTGTCTAACATCATTACCTTTTCTGATTTCGACTATCGAGGAAAGAATGGCTGACATTCCTCCACAGAGACGGTTCAGACACATCATGGAAAGTGTCATAAAGGCGAAGTGCGGACATAACCCACATTAATGTTCACCAATATGTGTCTGGGTACTTTGATCAGTTAGTAACCCCCACAGCAGCCACATGACTCACTGCAGATGGCCATTGCCTATTCCATATGGAATCTACAACCACAAAAACACACAATGCTCACGAACTGACCGATATGAAAGTTAGCCGCAGTAAAGGTAATTGTGTGAGTGTCATCCATTGCTGTGGATAAGGACTTTCAGAGCCGAAGTAGACTGTGACTCATAGGGAGCATTTCCAGTGGTTCAAAAATGGCTCTGAGCACTGTGGGACTTAACTTCTGAGGTCATCAGTCCCCTAGAACTTAGAACTACTTAAACCTAACTAACCTAAGGACATCACACACATCCATGTCCGAGGCAGGATTCGAAACTGCGACCGTAGCGGTCGCGCGGTTCCAGACTGTAGCGCCTAGAACTGCACGGCGACCACGGCCGGCGCATTTCCGGGAGATGAAGGCTCTCACGGTGCAGGTAGATCGTATCACAGTCACAGGTAGTTTTCATGAGTGCTGGGCGCAGAGACATCCACATCTACATCTGCATCCATACTCCGCAAGCCACCTGACAGTGTGCGGCGGAGGGTACCTTGAGTACCTCTACAGGTTCTCGCTTCTACTCCAGTGTCGTATTGTTCGTGGAAAGAATGATTGTCGGTATGCCTCTGTGTGGGCTCTAATCTCTCTGATTTTATCCTCATGGTCCCTTCGCGAGGTATACGTAGGAGGGAGCAATATACTGCTTGACTCCTCGGTGAAGGTATGTTCTCGAGACTTTAACAAAAGCCCGTACCGAGCTACTGAGCGTCTCTCCTGCAGAGTCTTCCACTGGAGTTTATCTATCATCTCCGTAACGCTTTCGCGATTACTAAATGATCCTGTAACGAAGCGCGCTGCTCTCCGTTGGATCTTCTCTATCTCTTCTATCAACCCTATCTGGTACGGATCCCACACTGCTGAGCAGTGTTCAAGCAGTGGGCGAACAAACGTACTGTAACCTACTTCCTTTGTTTTCGGATTGCATTTCCTTAGGATTCTTCCAATGAAAGTCTGGCATCTGCTTTACCGACGATCAGCTTTATATGATCATTCCCTTTTAAATCACTCCTAATGCGTACTCCCGGATAATTTATGGTATTAACTGCTTCCAGTTGCTGACCTGCTATATTGTAGCTAAATGATAAGGGTTCTATCTTTCTATGTATTCGCAGCACATTGCCTCTTCCATATGGAACCTACAACCACAAAAACACACAATGCTCACGAACTGAACAACATGAACGTTAGTCGTAGTAAAGGTAATTGTGCAAGTGGTCATCCATTGCGGTGACCAAGGACTTTCAGAGCATAAGTAGACTGTGACTCATAGGGAGTATTTCCTGTCGACGAGGGCTCTCAGGGTGCAGGTAGGTCGTATCACAGTCGCAAGTAGCATTCATGAATGCTGGGCGCAAATATCACAGGCTTTCGTATGTGCGCAGATTTCATTGGGCGCAGTTTTCACATATCTGTTTGTATCACCTCTCCACAGACATCCTTCCGCTGTGTTTACATCTACGACACTGCCAGCCGTTTTGCAGAGGCTCGCACGTCACCCCACCTTGGCAAGGTTCACGGATCGTGAGGAAGGCATTTTCACGTAGGCTTCCAAATACACAGCAGGAGCAAAATACACAGCAGGAGCACATCTGACGATGAATGTGACAAGCGCACCGGCTCTTTTGCCCACCTCGTAAACGCGAGTGAATTGCCTCTCACAGTGAAGTAGGATTCCAGAATGGGACAGATCGGCTGCAGTTGGCGGGCGTGTGGCAGTGACTGCCTGCTGTCGCAGTCGGCCGGGCGGCGTTATCTTCACATCGGCGTCTGCGCCGTAACGGGTCGGACCTTCGTGCTCGAACGCGCGCGCCTGACTGCGCCGTGCCAGCCACACGCGCTCGCAGCAGGCACGGTGCTGGAATACCGCGCGCCGCGTTGTGTTGCGTCACTGGTGCCGAGTGCGCGCCTCCAGCACACTCTTCCGTGTTCCATGCCGTCCCGGTACGAACTAGATAGGGAGAAAGAAGTCGTTCCGATTCTAGCAGCAGTTTATCGGTGGCCGCTGGAGCGGCGAAAGGTACCGCACCAAGCGACTGAAAAAAAAAAATAAATAAAGAAAGAAAGAGGCAAGTCATTCCCATTTTCAGGAAGGGTACTTCCGACAGATGCACATAATTACAGACCCTTAATCCCTGGCTCTAATCTGCTGTAGGATTCGGGAAAGAGGAACTGTGGATCTGACAGATTACGATCAGTCTGGCTTTCGGATTAGTATAGACACCCGAGAGGCAGTTCTAATAGCTACTCATAATGGGAGCAAGACTTAAGAAAAATTAAGACACGACGGTGATAGGATTTGTCCACCAGGAAAAAGCGTTCGACAATGTACAAGGGGCATTCGATAAGTAAAGCAACACTTTTTTTCTGAAAACAGGTTGGTTTTATTCAGGATTCTTTTAACCATATTCTTCCTTATTCTTTTGGCTACAAAACCCTATTTTTCACATAATATCCGTTCAATCCAACGGCCCTACGAATCCAAAGGCCCTACGGTACCTTACTGGAAGGGCCAGTATGCTCGAATGGTACCACTCTACTAGTCGACGTCGGATCCAACGTCTTGTTGCGTCAGTAAACTCCCCATCATCAATGTACTGCTTCTCGCGGAGTGCACCCTTTTTTGGACCAAACAGATCGAAGTCGGAAGGTGCGAGATCCGAGCTGTAGGGTGGATGAGGAAGAACAGTCCAATGACTTGTGTGAGGCCTTGCATTGTCGTGCCTCGTAGCGTGCAAGCAATTCCGTACAGATGGCCCTTCGTTGCTCTTTATGATCATTTCTTAGGCGACGAAGAACCCAACGGGTACACGTCTTTCAGTACCCAACTGGTGGACAAGTGTGTCATCCGTACGAACAAAAACGTACAGTTGAGCAGCAAAGTGTTTGACTGTGATCCTTGGATCGCCTCGAAGGAGAGTGTCCGCACGCTCCGACAGCTGTGTGCGACCGCCCGACATTTGGTGGATCGCACAGGTTTACACGGCCTTGTTGTGATGATGAGTCTCCTCACTCAACGACTCGCTGTGCTTTTGCTCACTGCCAGGGCTAAGTAGACATTCTGCAAGCGCCCGTGAAGAGCTGGAATGCTCTGATTTTTCGCCAAAAGAAACTCAGTGACAATCTCTGCTTGGCACGCACTTCCGTTACAGACGCCGTTTTGAAGGCTATGAGCAGCATCGCCACCAGCCGGAACCTCGTGAAACCACAGAGGCTGAAGCGACAATATTCACGGTGTCTCACAACAAATTCCACATTTTTGAACCGGAATTGGGCAAGAAAAATTGTGTTGCATTACTTATTCAACGCCCCACGTAACATGGTGGTATACAGGGTGTTACAAAAAGGTACGGCCAAACTTTCAGGAAACATTCCTCACACACAAATAAAGAAAAGATGTTATGTGGACATGTGTCCGGAAACGCTTAATTTCCATGTTAGAGCTCATTTTAGTTTCGTCAGTATGTACTGTACTTCCTCGATTCACCGCCAGTTGGCCCAGTTGAAGGTAGGTAATGTTGACTTCGGTGCTTGTGTTGACATGCGACTCATTGCCCTACAGTACTAGCATCAAGCACATCAGTACGTAGCATCAACAGGTTAGTGTTCATCACGAACGTGGTTTTGCAGTCAGTGCAATGTTTACAAATGCGGCGTTGGCAGATGCCCATTTGATGTATGGATTAGCACGGGGCAATAGCCGTGGCGCGGTACATTTGTATCGAGACAGATTTCCAGAACGAAGGTGTCCCGACAGGAAGACGTTCGAAGTAATTGATCGGCGTCTTAGGGATCACGGAACATTCCAGCCTATGACTCGCGACTGGGGAAGACCTAGAACGACGAGGACACCTGCAATGGACGAGGCAATTCTTCGTGCAGTTCACGATAACCCTAATGTCAGCGTCAGAGAAGTTGCTACTGTACAAGGTAACGTTGACCACGTCACTGTATGGAGAGTGCTACGGGAGAACCAGTTGTTTCCGTACCATGTACAGCGTGTGCAGGCACTATCAGCAGCTGATTGGCCTCCACGTGTACACTTCTGCGAATGGTTCATCCAACAATGTGTCAATCCTCATTTCAGTGCAAATGTTCTCTTTACGGATGAGGCTTCATTCCAACGTGATCAAATTGTAATTTTTCACAATCAACAAGTGTGGGCTGACGAGAATCCGCACGCAATTGTGCAATCACGTCATCAGCACAGATTTTCTGTGAACGTTTGGGCAGGCATTGTTGGTGATGTCTTGATTGGGCCCCATGTTCTTCCACCTACGCTCAATGGAGCACGTTATCATGATTTCATACGGGATACTCTACCTGTGCTACTAGAACATGTGCCTTTACAAGAACGACACAACATGTGGTTCATGCACGATCGAGCTCCTGCACATTTCAGTCGAAGTGTTCGTACGCTTCTCAACAACAGATTCGGTGACCGATGGATTGGTAGAGGCGGACCAATTCCATAGCCTCCACGCTCTGCTGACCTCAACCCTCTTGACTTCCATTTATGGGGGCATTTGAAAGCTCTTGTCTACGCAACCCCGGTACCAAATGTAGAGACTCTTCGTGCTCGTATTGTGGACGGCTGTGATACAATACGCCATTCTCCAGGGCTGCATCAGCGCATCATGGATTCCTTGCGACGGAGAGTGGATGCATGTATCCTCGCTAACGGAGGACATTTTGGACATTTCCTGTAACAAAGTGTTTGAAGTCACGCTGGTACGTTTTGTTGCTGTGTGTTTCCATTCCATGATTAATGTGATTTGAAGAGAAGTAATAAAATGAGCTCTAACATGGAAAGTAAGCGTTTCTGGACACATGTCCACATAACATATTTTCTTTCTTTGTGTGTGAGGAATGTTTCCTGAAAGTTTGGCCGAACCTTTTTGTAACACCCTGTATGTTCGAAGTTCTAAGATAAATGGGAATAAAATACATGGGGACACGATAATACACAATACGTACAAGATTCAAGAGGGAACAAGAATAATAGGAGACCGATAAAGAATTGCTCGGGTTAAAACGGGTGTAAGAGAGGGACGTCGTCTTTTGCCCCTAGTGTTCAATCCATACATCGAAGAAACTATGGCTGAAATGAAAGAAAGTTTCAAATGTGAGATTATAACTCAAGGTGAAAAGATATCAATGATAAAATTCGCTGATGACGTTGGTATCCTCAGTGAAGGCGAAGAAGAATTACAGAATCTGTTCAATGGAATGAATGGTCTAATCAGTACTATGAGTAAACTAAATAATTACGAAAGTAGTGAGAAGTAACAGGAATGAGAACAGCGGCAAACTTAACATTAAAATGGGCGATTGCGTAGTTAAGGAATCCAGCCATCTTGGTAGAGAAATAATACATGACGGACGAAGCGAGGATAACATTAAAAACAGATTACCGCAGACAAAAAGGACATTCCTGGAAAGCAATCTGCTACTGTGAGACATTCGTCTAGGCGTGAGAAAGGAATTTCTTAGATGTACGTTTGGAGCATTGCGATGTATCGCAGTGAGACATGGGCTATGGGAAAACCGCAAGAGAAAAGAATCGAAGCATTTGAGATTTGGCGCTCCAGAAGAATGTTGAAAACTAGGTGGACTGATAAGATAAATATCGAGGAGGTTCTCCTCAGCATTGGCAAATTAAGTAACGTATGGAAACACTGACAAGAAGAAGAGGAAGGACGACATGAAATCTGTTAAGACTTCTGGGAACTACTTCCATGGTACAAGGGGGGAGTTGAGGAGGTAACAGCTGTAATCTAAGACAGAGAATGAAATACACTGAAGAACCAAAGAAACTGACATCTGGCTAATATCGTGTAGAGCCCCTGTGAGCACGCAGAAGTGAAGGAATACGACGTGGCATCGGTAGGGTTGTTTTGGGGGAGGAGACCAGACAGCGAGGTGATAGGTCTCATCGGATTAGGGAAGGACAGGGAAGGAAGTCGGTCGTGCCCTTTCAAAGGAACCATCCCTGCATTTGCCTTGAGCGATTTAGGGAAATCACGGAATACCTACATCAGGATGGCCGGACGTGGGATTGAACCGTCGTCCTCCCGAATGCGAGTCCAGTGTGGTAACCACTGCGCCACCTCGCTCGGTCGACGTGGCATGGACTCGACTAATGTCTGAAGTAGTGCTGGAGGGAACAGACACCATGAATCCTGGAAGGTTGTCCATAAATCCGTAAGAGTACGAGGGGGTGGAGATCTCTTCTGAACAGCACGTTGCAAGGCATCCCAGATGTGCCCAATAATGTTCATGTCTGGGGAGTTTCGTGACCAGCGGAAGTGTTTAAATTCAGAAGAGTGTTCCTGGAGCCACTCTGTAGCAATTCTGGACGTGTGGGGTGTTGCATTGCGCTGCTGTAATTACCCAAGTCCGTCGGAATGCATAATGGACATGAATGGATGCAGGTGATTAGACAAAATGTTCACGTACGTGTCATATCTACACGTATCAAAGGTCCCATATCACGCCAACTGCACAGCCCCACACCACTAAAGAGCCTCCACCGGCTCGAACAGTCCCCTGCTAACATGCAGGGTCCATGGATTCCTGAAGTTGTCTCCACACCCATACACGTCCATCCGCAGGTACAATTTGAAACGAGACTCGTCCGACCAGGCAACATGTTTCTAGCCATTCAACAATGCAATGTCGGTGTCGACGGGCCCAGGAGAGGCTTAAATCCTTTGTGTCGTGCAGTCATCGAGGGTACACGAGTGGGCCTTCAGCTCCGAAAGCCCATATCGATGATGTTTTGTTGAATGGTTCGTACGCTGACACTTGTTATGGGCCAGCACTGAAATCTTCAACAATTTGTGGAAGGGTTGCATTGTGTCACGTTGAACGATTCTCTTCAGTCGTCGTTGGTCCCGTTCTTTCAGGATCTTTTTCCGGCCTCAGGGATGTCGGAGATCTGATGTTCTACCGGATTCCTGATATTCACGGTACACTTGTAAAATGGTCGAACGGGAAAATCCCCACTTCATCGCTACCTCGGAGAATATCAGTCCCATTGCTCGTGCACCGTCTATAACACCACGTTCAAACTCACTTGAATCTTGATAACCTGCCTTTGTAGCAGCAGTAGCCGATCTAACAGCTGCGCCAGACACTTGCTGCCTTACATACGCGTTGCCGACCACAGCGCCGTATTCGGCCTGTTTACATACAGGGTGTTTCAAAAATGACCGGTATATTTGAAACGGCAATAAAAACTAAACGAGCAGCGATAGAAATACACCGTTTGCTGCAATATGCTTGGGACAACAGTACATTTTCAGGCGGACAAACTTTCGAAATTGCAGTAGTTACAATTTTCAACAACAGATGGCGCTGCAAGTGATGTGAAAGATATAGAAGACAACGCAGTCTGTGGGTGCGCCATTCTGTACGTCGTCTTTCTGCTGTAAGCGTGTGCTGTTCACAACGTGCAAGTGTGCTGTAGACAACATGGTTTATTCCTTAGAACAGAGGATTTTTCTGGTGTTGGAATTCCACCGCCTAGAACACAGTGTTGTTGCAACAAGACGAAGTTTTCAACGGAGGTTTAATGTAACCAAAGGACCGAAAAGCGATATAATAAAGGATCTGTTTGAAAAATTTCAACGGACTGGGAACGTGACGGATGAACGTGCTGGAAAGGTAGGGTGACCACGTAGGGCAACCACAGAGGGCAACGCGCAGCTAGTGCAGCAGGTGATCCGACAGCGGCCTCGGGTTTCCGTTCACCGTGTTGCAGCTGCGGTCCAAATGACGCCAACGTCCACGTATCGTCTCATGCGCCAGAGTTTACACCTCTATCCATACAAAATTCAAACGCGGCAACCCCTCAGCGCCGCTACCATTGCTGCACGAGAGACATTCGCTAACGATATAGTGCACAGGATTGATGACGGCGATATGCATGTGGGTAGCATTTGATTTACTGACGAAGCTTATTTTTACCTGGACGGCTTCGTCAATAAACAGAACTGGCGCATATGGGGACCCGAAAAGCCCCATGTTGCAGTCCCATCGTCCCTGCATCCTCAAAAAGTACTGGTCTGGGCCGCCATTTCTTCCAAAGGAATCATTGGCCCATTTTTCAGATCCGAAACGATTACTGCATCACGCTATCCGGACATTCTTCGTGAATTTGTGGCGGTACAAACTGCCTTAGACGACACTGCGAACACCTCGTGGTTTATGCAAGATGGTGCCCGGCCACATCGCACGGCCGACGTCTTTAATTTCCTGAATGAATATTTCGATGATCGTGTGATTGCTTTGGGCTATCCGAAACATACAGGAGGCGGCGTGGATTGGCCTCCCTATTCGCCAGACATGAACCCCTGTGACTTCTTTCTGTGGGGACACTTGAAAGACCAGGTGTACCGCCAGAATCCAGAAACAATTGAACAGCTGAAGCAGTACATCTCATCTGCATGTGATGCCATTCCGCCAGACACGTTGTCAAAGGTTTCGGGTAATTTCATTCAGAGACTATGCCATATTATTGCTACGCATGGTGGATATGTGGAAAATATCGTACTATAGAGTTTCCCAGACCGCAGCGCCATCTGTTGTTGAACATTGTAACTACTGTAATTTCGAAAGTTTGTCTGCCTGAAAATGTACTGTTGCCCCAAGCATATTGCAACAAACGGTGTATTTCTATCGCTGCTTGTTTAGTTTGTATTGCCGTTTCAAATATACCGGTCATTTTTGAAACACCCTGTATCTCTATACCAGTTTCTTTGGCGCTTCACTGTATCATGAAGAGATTGTCATAGGAAAGTATTTCATGGCGATCTGCATCGAACTAGTCTGGAAAAGAAAGGAGTTACACACTTTAACCTTTCCGAAAAACGAAAACGTCTACAGCGTAGAAACCGACATGGATTCCACAAACAGAGTTCTTGTTAAAGTCGGCTTGCTCTCTACATCGATGACAATTTGAGCGCCATATACGCACGTGCTGATTTCATCTTTCCTGGACTCCCGGAAGGCATTCAGTAGAGCTTCGCTCTGTTGTTAACAAAATACGAGCTTACCGAGCATCGGGAAGATTGTTTGTTTCTGAGTTCAAGACCTTTTAGCAGAAACCGTTCTACGCGTTATTCGTAACGTGACTAAATCGTCAGAACTAAAGATAATTTCGGGAATACCCCAAAGAATTATTATAGAGGCATTACTTTTAAGAATATATACACTGATTAGCCCAAATATTATGACCACCACCTACGGTATGGTTGAATGGCACCTTCGGCTGTTTGCCTTTTATAGGTACAAACTGTCTGCTCCCGGTAGCTGCGTGGTCAGCGCGACTGACTGTCAATCCTAAGGGCCCGGGTTCGATTCCCGCTTGGGTCGAAGATTTTCTCCGCTCAGGGACTGGATGTTGTGCTCTAATCGTCATCGTTTCATCCCCATCGACGCACAAGTCACCGAAGTAACGTCAAATTGAAAGATTTGCACCCGGCGAACGGTCTACCCGACGGGAGGCCCTAGTCACACGACATTTACATTTAGGTACAAACTGAAGAGGCGACAATGCAACAAGCAAATAATCATAGCCTTTTAATTTGAAAATATGGTCCAAGTAGGCTGTATTTTTTCTGTTATCCGTGCAAGAGCCCAATTTCAACCGCAGGTCATTCTCAAGCACAAATCTTAAGCTTCCAGCTTTATTTCACATTGTAATACATCGCAAGTACATGTGGACAGGAGTACATGTATTTCTGTGCATATGAGGCACAAAAACAGTAGAGTTTAAAAACTGCAGTCTTTTTATGCCACATATGCACAGAAACACTATGTACAAATGTACCAGAGATGTATTACCATGTTATATCAAGCTGGAAGCTTAAGACATGTACTTGAAAATGACTGATGGTTGAAACTGCTAAAGGGCGCGGATAATGAAAAGAATATAACCTACTTGCACCTTTTCTTCATTCTCAAAACACATAATGGCTTTGGACCACCACAAAAATAAAATTTTAAAATAATAATTTTGATCATGGTGACTATCGCAGGTGACACTAATGTTAATGATTAATGAAATTCGTCTCACGTGTATTATTACACTTTTACTAGTTTCGTCTGCAGAACATGTTCAGGTTACCGATTTGTGTCATAATAAAGTCATGATAACTCGGCAGCCTGAAGATTTTCAACGAACGGAACTGGGGTTACACAATAAATGTGTAATAATGTATCTAAGATGTATTTCATTAATTATAAAGCAAATAATCCGCAAATCAATAGTTTCCCCGATGTGATGTATCACGACTGAGCGTATGAACTCGTGATTCCCGGAGGATCCAAACTGCAGTTATGCACTTGAGGACTAAAACGTCATAACAACTGTTCCACACGGTCACCATTCCTTTGAGGGCAGGTTTCAGGATGTCTTGTCGTACACGTTCCAAATTACGAGGCGGGTCCCGAATGCATTGACAACCATCCACAATCAGTTCAAATGGTTCAAATGGCTCCGAGCACTATGGGACTCAACTGCTGTGGTAATAAGTCCCCTAGAACTTAGAACTACTTAAACCTAACTAACCTAAGTACATCACACACATCCATGCCCGAGGCAGGATTCGAACCTGCGACCGTAGCGGTCGTGCGGTTCCAGACTGTAGCGCGTTTAACTGCTCGGCCGCTCCAGCCGGCCCACAATCAGTTACCACAGTTCATAGACACTATCAACGGTCCTGGAAGACACCAAAGCTTTTAATTTTCACCAGGCAAGTAGGCTATGTAGAAAACCGTGGTACTGGCGGGGCACGACCGATGCACTTGTGTTCGAAATCAAATTTAAAAGTACCTAGGTATCCGGTATGATGATAATATCAAAGGACGGCAGTGCATTACTTTATAACTGTCGCGTCATTCGTAGTGTTTCGAAATAAACGTAGACTTAAATGTTAACAGAGTTTTAACACAGGCATAGCTACACTTGTACATACGCCTCATCAGGAAAACAGACTGATGGAAAAAAAGATCACAACACCAAGAAGAAGTTGTGAGACAAAAGCGGAAATTGGTAGGTGTGTTTCAATATCTGATAGACGATGTCTATTCAGATTTCGCGCCGGTCGCATAAGAGTGGTGCTGGTAGCGACGGGTGAAAACCAGATCTGCTTTAAGTACTCACTGTGACGGCCGTGAGCGTTAGAGGTTGGACGTGGTGAGATGATACCAGTTATAATGGTCCCTCTTATTACTAGGCTAATTACTATTTAGCTCTACAGGGCCTTTATACTGAAATGGTTCTCCACACCACCTAGTATTGTCTTTCTATGTGTGTGAGTAACTGTTTGTTCACTGTTGTGGGTAAATACATACAGCGTACACAGGGCGGTGTGTGAAACTGATAGCGGTTACACTCTTCCGCTGTTGTAGAAATCTGCTCCAGATGCTGCAGATACCGTGTTGAGCTGAAAGTGGTAACCAAAGTACGGAGAAATATTCTTCGGGGCTCTGTTGCATAACAATCAGATTGCTTTCAGTTCTGAGAAATGTCCAGTTACTATTGTGGATTTGAATGATCCATGAAGTGACTTCTTTTCCGAAGAAAACAGCGAACTATTTCACTGAACGCTCCCGTCGGAACTGTTCTCAGCTGTGGTATATTAGTAGATCACAATAGCAGTATATCGCTGGGGGTATAATAAGACGTACCTTCTCGAAATGAACAATATTTTTATTGTTCTATTAACTGATTTCCTTCCATCTGCACTTATATTTTACAATATGAGTCACAAACTCGCAATGGCGTCGATTTTTTTACATCACAAGAACTGCTCTCCTCTCCTCAAAAATTACTCTTAACAAGAACAAACAAAAAACTATATCCTAAGAATAATTATGTGAGCGCTGACCGCCACAGAGTAATAAACAATATCTTTGTCTCTCTCTCGCAGTGTCACAGCAAGTTACGCTGCATGATACATCATACAGTGGAGAACGCCTTTAAGGCGACAAACACGCCATTATCAACAGCTCACTGAGTTTGAATTAGGCCATGTGATACGATTACGAGAAGCTGGATGTTTCTTCCGCGATATTGCACAAACACTTGGCATGAATGCGGCCACTGCACATGATTAACGGCAGCGGTGGTCACGAGAATGTACCGTCGCAAGAAGACCGAACTCTAGACGGCCACGTGGCCCTACCCAGAGGAAAGACCATGGTGTTCGGCGTGTGGCTCTGGCGCGTCTTACAGCATCTGTAGCCGCAACTTCAGCTGCATTTGGCATCACAATGACACAACGAACTGTTACAAATCAGAATGAGATTTTCACTCTGCAGCGGAGTGTGCGCTGATATGAAACCGAAGCTACGGTAGCTCAGTTGGTAGAGTACTTGCCCGCGAAAGGCAAAGGTCCCGAGTTCGAGTCTCGGTCGGGCACACAATTTTAATCTGCCAGGAAGTTTCATATCAGCGCACACTCCGCTGCAGAGTGAAAATTCTGGAAACACCCCCCAGGCTGTGGCTAAGCCATGTCTCCGCAATATCCTTTCTTTCAGGAGTGCTAGTTCTGCAAGGTTCGCAGGAGAGCTTCTGTAAAGTTTGGAAGGTAGGAGACGGGGTACTGGCAGAAGTAAAGCTGTGAGTACCGGACGTGAGTCGTGCTTGGGTAGCTCAGTTGGTAGAGCACTTGCCCGCGAAAGGCAAAGGTCCCGAGTTCGAGTCTCGGTCGGGCACACAGTTTTAATCTGCCAAGATGTTACAAATCAGTTACTTTCAGGACAGCTCCGAGCCAGATTTCATGTGATGTGTATTCCACTAACCCCAACCCACCGCCATTTGCAGTTTCAGTGCTCACTGGAGGGCAGGTCCGTTGTGTTTTCTGATGAAAGTCGGTTCTGCCTCTGTGCCAGTGATGGCCGTGTGTTGGTTGTAAGGAGGCTGGCTGAGGTCCTGCAACCAATCTGTTTGCATGCGAGACACAATGGACCTACACCTGGTTACGATATGTGGTCCGGCAGCAGCGGCACTCTCGTGGTTATTTCGCGCATCCTGACTGGAACCTCGTACGTCAGTCTGGTGATTCGACCTCGCTGTTGCAGCCCAACATGTTCTGTAGAGATCTGTATGTTGCCTTCGCCTGTTCGATCACCAAATCTGTCTCCAGTCGACCGCATGTCGGACGACATCGGACGACAACTCAAACGTCATCCACAAGCAGTGCCAGAGTCTAACATTCTGCGTGGTGTCTGTTGTTCTATGTCGTGTCTCCCTACCACTTTCGCGCAATGACGCTCTGAGCGTGTTTTTTAAGGAATTGACTAGTTTGAATCTGGGACCTGTTGCTGGTAAGGAGACGCCAGACCACACATGACATGTAGAGTTCAGAAGAGTTCAGTGAGACTAGCGATGATATAACCAAATACTTAATGATTTCAGCGTCAGCTCCACTGCATTCCCTGTAAAAGAATCTTAATACTAACTAAATTTAGTGGAAGGGGTTCAAGGCTTTCCTATTTTTAGTTATCTGGTAAAATAACGTCGAAAAAGCAGTTAAGTTTACCATTGGAAATTTTATTCTACTCACAAAACATTGTTTATAAATTGCACTATTGGTGAAAGGAAATGTTTTAATACAGGATGATAAAAACCAACTGCGTTCAACAAAAATATGAACGAATATTCCCTGAATGGGTTTCCAAGTTCTACAATGGATCGAAGGATGACCTATGCCATATCACATCTATAATCAAGGTTTAAATTAAGTTTCACAAAAGAGAAAACTATCAAAATGGTTTACAGTGATCCTCAATTATCTTTAATTACCTATCTAACTTGTCGTAAATTACAGTGGCTGATGTGGCTTCTCAATAATTATATAACAGAAAAAATCATCGCGTTTCAGATTTTAACTTACGTAGTAAATGTGAGTACCATGAGCTTCAATTCACGATCGACACTAGTATTACGTAAAAAGGGGATGTAACAGATGAGACTTCTGCAGTTCTGAGTGAAGCCGTAAGCGCTCAAAAATGCGGCATCGCGTGCATTCATTACCTTGTCGGTGTTCGACAGGGGGCGGCGACCAGCGCAGCTCCATACAGCTCTCCGTCTCCGCAGCAACTCTTTTCTAACTTCTCCTTACCACAATTTACCGAAGTAGGTTTTAAAAAAAACTATCTGGCTGTGTTTTCATCTGACCAATCAGGGTCTCAATGTTAACCTTAAGCTCTGCCTACAAAAATTCTGTCTATCCAATGAGAAACGTTATACTTTTCGTGGTGGGGCAATGTTTTTAAAATTTGCAACGTAACAGAGACGCGAAAAAGTCTCACGCTAAAACTTGCAGCTGGTGTGGCCCTTTTAGTGTTATCGTAAGATCTATACTGTTCTTCTGGAGGGCTCTATCTTTTAACATGGGCTGGAGGGGTGGTCCTGTCGGTTACTTTTCGTGGTGGGGCAATGTTTTTAACGTTTGCAACGTAACAAAGACGCGAAAAAGTCTCACACTAAAACTTGCGGCTGGTGTGGCCTTTTTTGTGTTATCGTAAGATCGATACTGTTCTTCTGGAGCGCTCTAGGTTTTAACATGGGCTGGGGGGTGGTCCTGGCAGATACTTTTCATGGTGGGGCAATGTTTTTTAGGTTTGCAACGTAACAAAGACGCGAAAAAGTCTCACACTAAAACTCGTGGCTGGTGTGGCCCTTTTTGTGTTATCGTAAGATCTATACTGTTCTTCTGGAGGGCTCTAGCTTTTAACATGGGCTGGGGGGTGGTCCTGGTGGTTATCTGGCGACGTGGGTGTCCGTCCCTTATCGTACGGCCTTCTAGCTCAAAACGGTTCTGCTCTCGGCTTCTGTTCTCGTTTCTCCCCTCGGAACTGCGTCTGTCTCGCGGTGGGAAGGTATGGCATGCATTTAGGCATTCTTGTGTTAGTCTGTGGTATTCCATTTGCTCACTCGTTACTCGTATTACTTTGGTTAATTTAATGTCACGATTTATTCGGAGCTATGTGATATACTACTGGATTTGCTTATCATGTCAGGGTTTTCATGGAAGGTGTTGGATTTGCCTGACACCTTACAAGATGCATGGAACTCCATCCCAAGAACTGATCCAGCACAAGTGCAACACAATGCACGCAAGTTTTCAGGCTTGCATTCAACATTCTAGTGGCTTACCGATGGTTAATATACCAGCATTTCACAATTGCAGTGGCTTATCTCGCGATTATATTAACCTGTGATCTTGCAATGTGAATCATATAAATACACTACTGGCCATTAAAATTGCTACACCAAGAAGAAATGCAGATGATAAACGGGTATTCTGTGGACAAATATATTATACTAGAACTGATCAGCGACTAGATTTTCACGCAATTTGGGTGCATGGATCCTGAGATATCAGTACCCAGAACAACCACCTCTGGCCATAATAACGGCCTTGATACGCCTGAACATTGAGTCAAACAGAGCTTGGATGGCGTGTACAGGTACAGCTGCCCATTCAGCTTCAACACGATACCACAGTTCACCAAAAGTAGTGACGCGTATTGTGACGAGCCAGTTGCTCGGCCACCGTTGACCAGACGTTTTCAATTGGTGAGAGATCTGGAGAATGTGCTGGCCAGGGCAGCAGTCGAACATTTACTGTATCCAGAAAGGCCCGTACAGGACCTGCAACATTCGGTCGTGCATTATCCTAGTGAAATGTAGGGTTTCGCAGGGATCGAAAGAAGGGTAGAGCCACGGGTCGTAACACATCTGAAATGTAACGTCCACTGTTCAAAGCGCCGTCAATGCGAACAAGAGGTGAGCGAGACGTGAAACCAATGGCACCCCATACCATCACACCGGGTGATACGCCAGTATGGCGACGACGAATACCCGCTTCCAATGTGCGTTCACCGCGATGTCGCCAAACACGGATGCGACCATCATGATGCTGTAAACAGAACCTGGATTCATCCGAAAAACTGACGTTTTGCCATTCGTGCACCCAGGTTCGTCATTGCGTACACCATCGCAGATGCTCCTGTCCGTGATGCAGCGTCAAGGGTAACCGCAGCCATGGTCTCCGAGCTGATAGTCCATGCTGCTGCAGACGTCGTCGAACTGTTCGTGCAGATGATTGTTGTCTTGCAAACGTAACCATCTGTTGACTCGGGGATCGAGACGTGTCTGCACGATCCGTTAGAGACACGCGGATAAGATGCCTGTCATCTCGACTGCTAGTGATGCGAGGCCGTTGGGATCCAGCACGGCGTTCCGTATTACCCTCCTGAACCCACCGATTCCATATTCTGCTAACAGTCATTGGATCTCGACTAACGCGAGCAGCAATGTCGCGATACGATAAACCGCAATCGCGATAGGCTACAATCCGACCCTTACCAAAGTCGGAAACATGATGGTACGCGTTTCTCCTCCTTACACGAGGCATTACAACAACGTTTCGCCAGGCAACGCCGGTCAACTGCTGTTTGTGTATGAGAAATCGGTTGGAAACTTTCCTCATGTCAGCACGTTGTAGGTGTCGCCACCAGCGCCAACCTTGTGTGAATGCTCTGGAAAGCTAATCTCTTGCATATCACAGCATCGTCTTCCTGTCGGTTAAATTTCGCGTCTGTAGCACGTCATCTTCGTGGTGTAGCAGTTGTAATGGCCAGCAGTGTATTTTACTTAGACAAATGTATTCGCGAAATTTCATTTCTCTACATTAATAATTTTATGGTGTTGCGATTATTTTTTTCGTCAGAGTACACTTATTATGACTATTTTCTTCTTTCATTGTCCTCTGATTGCTTCTTTTGTTTGTACCCACAATAGCAAGATGGTATAAGCGGAGCAGAGACTATTAGGGATTCAAACAATCCTGTCGGAAGAACATCTGCAACTGAGCATTATAGCGTAGGTTGAAAATACCGCTTCAGTTGTAAATTACTTTATTTTCACACACCGAGCGCCACGTCTGCCATAAGGAGGGTGCTGCCTATGAGTGCAGCACAGCTACGCCACCTGAGGATGGACTTACAACAGTCCGAAACCGATCGTGAGAAAATGAAGTAATTTACAACTGATGCGATATTTTCAACTTCTGCTAATAGAGATTCGTTCTAGCGTCGACAGAGTCCGCTAATGCGGGGAATCCACTGACGTAAGCGACTTTTATGAATGGCAGGCTGTCATGGCCCATCACCGGAGACAAACATCTCGAAATCGGCTATGCTGGTCCGCTGTTCTCATGCTAGTGTAGTGAGCATTTGTGGAGTGGTTCAAAGATAGTGAACCAACGAATAGGTGTTTACAGCCGCAAATCACAGAACGTGGAGGTCGTACGGTTGCGCACTCTGTAAAGTAGGATAGGCGCCGACATGTGGCAGACATGAGAGTAGCATGCAGTGTTGATGCAGGCACAAGCGTTTTGGAGCATGCCGTTCAGCGCACATTGCTAAACGTGGTATTCCACAGCAGACGACTTCCTCCGTTTTCCGAAGTTGCCTCAACGACATCGTTAATTACATCTGCAGTGTGAACAGGACTATCGATATTCGACCATGGATTGAAAATATCGTGTACATAAAACAAGTTCCTCGTTATATCAGGTCGATGGTGAGTCCGGATACGCCCTCATATGGGCGACCAACTGCACATAAAGGGTGTTTCAAAAATGACCAGTATATTTGAAACGGCAATAAAAACTAAACGAGCAGCGATAGAAATACACCGTTTGTTGCAATATGCTTGGGACAACAGTACATTTTCAGGCGGACAAACTTTCGAAATTACAGTAGTTACAATTTTCAACAACAGATGGCGCTGCAAGTGATGTGAAAGATATAGAAGACAACGCAGTCTGTGGGTGCGCCATTCTGTACGTCGTCTTTCTGCTGTAAGCGTGTGCTGTTCACAACGTGCAAGTGTGCTGTGGACAACATGGTTTATTCCTTAGAACAGAGGATTTTTCTGGTGTTGGAGTTCCACCGCCTAGAACACAGTGTTGTTGCAACAAGACGAAGTTTTCAACGGAGGTTTAATGTAACCAAAGGACCGAAAAGCGATACAATAAAGGATCTGTTTGAAAAATTTCAACGGACTGGGAACGTGACGGATGAACGTGCTGGAAAGGTAGGGCGACCGCGTACGGCAACCACAGAGGGCAATGCGCAGCTAGTGCAGCAGGTGATCCAACAGCGGCCTCGGGTTTCCGTTCGCCGTGTTGCAGCTGCGGTCCAAATGACGCCAACGTCCACGTATCGTCTCATGCGCCAGAGTTTACACCTCTATCCATACAAAATTCAAACGCGGCAACCCCTCAGCGCCGCTACCATTGCTGCACGAGAGACATTCGCTAACGATATAGTACACAGGATTGATGACGGCGATATGCATGTGGGCAGCATTTGGTTTACTGACGAAGCTTACTTTTACCTGGACGGTTTCGTCAATAAACAGAACTGGCGCATATGGGGAACCGAAAAGCCCCATGTTGCAGTCCCATCGTCCCTGCATCCTCAAAAAGTACTGGTCTGGGCCGCCATTTCTTCCAAAGGAATCATTGGCCCATTTTTCAGATCCGAAACGATTACTGCATCTCGCTATCTGGACATTCTTCGTGAATTTGTGGCGGTACAAACTGCCTTAGACGACACTGCGAACACCTCGTGGTTTATGCAAGATGGTGCCCGGCCACATCGTACGGCCGGCGTCTTTAATTTCCTGAATGAATATTTCGATGATCGTGTGATTGCTTTGGGCTATCCGAAACATATAGGAGGCGGCGTGGATTGGCCTCCCTATTCGCCAGACATGAACCCCTGTGACTTCTTTCTGTGGGGACACGTGAAAGACCAGGTGTACCGCCAGAATCCAGAAACAATTGAACAGCTGAAGCAGTACATCTCATTTGCATGTGAAGCCATTCCGCCAGACACGTTGTCAAAGGTTTCGGGTAATTTCATTCAGAGACTACGCCATATTATTGCTACGCATGGTGGATATGTCGAAAATATCGTACTATAGAGTTTCCCAGACCGCAGCGCCATCTGTTGTTGACAATGGTAACTATTGTAATTTCGAAAGTTTGTCTGCCTGAAAATGTACTGTTGTCCCAAGCATATTGCAACAAACGGTGTATTTCTATCGCTGCTCGTTTAGTTTGTATTGCCGTTTCAAATATACCGGTCATTTTTGAAACACCCTGTACATGTTCCGCGCCACTGACGCAAGCCAGTGGGGGCAATATTGAAATGGACGTTGGCCTGGTGTGTCGTCCACAGTGGAAATATTGCAAAAAACTCGAACGTGACATTTAAAAAACAAATAAAATGGACGAGAGATTTTTATCTCGATATTAAATATTATATTCTGCGTGAATACTGACCGCTCAGTATAATTTTTCTCGTGTATTATTATTATTATTATTAATTTTATTATTATATACAATTCTGTTAGAGACTTTCGAGTGCAAAGAATAAAAAGGCTGCACTCTGACAATAATGGACAATGTAGATGAAAAAGGACTGTTCAGTTGTCTTCTTTTATCTGTGCATTCTCTCTCTTGTCTTCGGTGCGAGAAGTCGGACATATTGGCGAGTGCTGTTGAACGTAGAATCAATTGTAATCTTAATTCGATAATATATTAGTTTCATGTTAATATTAATTTTTATTTGTAGGAGGTGAGCCCTATCTCATGTCCGCTTCTTTCAAATACCTGTATTTCAAGTAATTTTCAGCGCAACAATTGCAGCCACCGCTGCAGCCATAGACGCCATTACCTGGCAATCTGAATTTATAAAATTAGCGGAAACGAAGAATTCGCCCGCGTATGTTATAAGAAGCATTTTTTCCAAGGCCGACAAAAGCGGCAGCAGAAGACGTAGTTTTAAGATTTTCATTTTCAATTCAACGGCCCAGATCCCGGCCCACGACTCGGACTACAACGCATTATAAAAAAGTAGTAATGAATAATTCTCTCGCGCATGTGTGGGCAAATACAAATAATAATCAAAGATCTCATATTTGAGCAGAAATGTTTAGACGAGGCAAAAATATAAAAAAAGTTTATTTCATTTTTCAACTTAAATGTAACGTGTTATATCAGTGTGTCTTACAGTTATTAACGTGATTACTAATTTTTCTCAGGATTAAATTTTACTAAACAACCAATTTTCCAAAAAGCAATTTGATTTAAATTCAAAAATCATAACCAAAAACCAAATTATCAATTATTTTGAGAAAAGCCCACCACGTTACGACAACAAAATAAAAATAAATATTTTATTATATTTCCTCTCACTTAACGACGTTGTCTGTGTAACGCGAGACTGGTTCAAATGGTTCAAATGGCTCTGAGCGCTATGAGACTTAACATCTGAGGTCATCAGTCCCCTAGAACTTAGAACTACTTAAACCTAACTAACCTAAGGACATCAGGCGCATCCATGCCCGAGGCAGGATTCGAACCTGTGACCCTAGCGGTCGCGAGACTGGTCTCCCACGGAATCTATGGTAGTAATCAGAGGCACCATGGCAGTTGCAGACTACGTGAACACTACTGCGGATCACCTAGATCTGTTAAGCCTGATTTCTTCCCCAACTGTGATATCTTCCAATTGTGTAACTGTCTGTGTCACAAGGCCAGAATCGTGTTACACTGATCTGATCTGATCTGATAGTGAATCAGCGTTTATGTCTCGCCCACTAACTTCTCCTGATCTGAACTCGATGGAACACATCTTGGACACCACAGAATGCTGGCCCGTAATTTACGGAAATTGTATGACCTGCGCATAGGCATCTGATGCCACATTTCTCCGGAATCCCACCAAATACTTGAAGAATTCATACCATGCACAATCGCTGCTGTATAGTGTTTTAAAGGTGGACCAACAAGATGTATGTATCTATGTATGAATGAAGCAAATAAATTTTCTATGTCCATCGCGATCATTACGAAAGTTGTGTGAATAAAACCGTATTGAACGCTACACAAAATTCTTTATTCATTACGATGTTTCGGCTATTACCGTCACAAGAAATCAACAGAAACTTTGAGCTCGCGGAACAAGGTTTAGTGTTAATATTTAAACCTAAGTTTTGTAGCAAAACATGTGGCACTCATTTTCCAGCTGAACTTGCCTTTCTTACATACACACATAAGAAAAATAAAAATATGGGCGATGTCCGAGGTCCTTGGAGCAATCCAAGCCTCGGGGATAGCCTTAAATTTTCTGAGATATACTGTATTTCGTTCTGCGGTCTCCTATAAAATTTAGTTTTTGTGGCATCACATCAGATATGGCAATTTCATAGTTTTGTCTGGGGCCCAGCGGTCGGAGACTGTAGTCATCTGCCTGTGAGATGTGCTTACGTGAATGTGTGTGTGTGTTCTACTTCGGAAGAAGGTGTTTCATTTTTGCAAAAGCTTAAATGTTAAATGTTTAGCATTCCTTTCATTGTGGCTGCCTTCAGCCCTACGGCTCCTCTATGTGGTGAGTAACACTGCATCCTTTACGTATTGTTGTTATTCCGTCCCGGACTTTGCGTTTTTTGATATCCAGTAGGGTCCATTTTGAAGGAGATAACATTGAAGTAAACGAAGCAATAAAACAGCTCCCAAAAAAACAGCTCATATTTGAAGAAAAATCGAGGTCTGACAAGTAATCAAGCATTCTACCCCACCTCGACTGGGTCACAATACACAAGGGTGGTTTCATAAGTCTGGTGAATTTCCTGAACAGAAAGGACCATTTCTGTTTCGTTTTTATGCTTGGTAAACTACATTATACCAAGGATTATTAATAATTTCAACAAGGTGAAGCGTACAGTTAATTGTTCACACCAAGATGAATTGGTCAGGGCATCGAGACTAGAGAAAACAGAATTTCGTGCTGTTATTTAATATTTTCAACTGAAGGTTTGGACTGCCCTACAGATCAAAATAGAATTGGACGAGGTTCACGTGGACTGTTCTCCACCCTTGATGACCATTTTGTAGTGCCCCCAGAATTTTACGAAAGTCTGGAGACACTTGTGTTCCAGCCGTTTCGAACACGTGTTATTTTAAAGCAGGGCGTGAGGATGAGCATGGGATAATGCACCCATTTATTGTTTGTGCAGGCGAAATTGGAAGGGAGAAAATTCGTCGGCGCTGGCAAGTGTTCAGCGCGAGCTGCCAAGAATAAACACTTAATGTGTAATGTAGCTTTGTATTGTTGAAAAACAAATGGAGTGACTCGAGATAGTGACTGTTTAGTAGACGTTGAACTGCTGTTGAGAGTACGTGGACTGGACGTGGATAGTCAACCACGATAAAAGCTTATGTATTAATTGTGTTCAAAAATATGTAATTAACTGATATTGGGTGCCCGGTAATGTGTGGGCTTACGTCATAAAGTTTAGTTGTTTGTTTGTACAAAGTGGAAATAAATATGTTCTGGTGCATTGAATGATGTTCCACAAGTAGCGTATTTTTAAATAAGAAGAGAGAGAGAGAGAGAGAGCTAGAGAGTGAAAATTTCCCCTTCCTAGCAGTGAAATCTTCGGAGAAGCGTCCGGCGATAGCAGAAGACATCGGCGCTGCAAGAAAGCAGAACCAGCATTCTTCAACAAGTAAAGTCCACGAAAACGCTTAAGCTGTATTGAGGGAGCTTAACATTACACCGGGCCACCGCAATTTACTCCTGGATTTATGAATTTAAAAGTGGTCGGACAAGCACCGAAGACGAAGCGCGCTCCTGCCGTCCAGTTGACTTCGCTACAAAGTAAACCGCTGGCGAAATCCACGCATGGTAATTGTACTGTATTGTATTGTATGGAACTGGGGACCTATAAACGACGGAGAGGCTTCGTCCTCGTCGTAGCCCTCAGTGGTTCCCAACTCCACAACAGGCTACAGCAGTCCACTCACCCCACCACCGCCCCACACCGGCCCCCAGTGGACCTCCCGGCAACATCTCACACCAGACGAGTGTAACCCCAATGGTTTGCGTGATAGAGTAATGATGGTGAACGCGTACGCGGAGAAAGTGTTTGCGCAGCAATCACCGACATAGTGCAACTGAGGCAGAATAAAAGGAACTAGCCCACATTCGCCGAGGCTGATGGAAAACCACCTTAAAAACCATCCACAGACTGGTCGACACACCGGACCTCCACACTAATCCGCCGGGTGGATTCGCGCCGGGAACCGGCACGTCTTCTCGTCCGGAAAGCAGTGCGTTAGACCTCACGGCTAACCGGGCTGGCACGCATGGCCATACAAGACCTCCGAATAAAAATTCGTGACATCACTGAGACTGTAGGATCTCAACTGAGGAAATGCTAATATGCTGCACGATAAACTGGCTGTGAAGAAGTTGTGTACGAGGTGGGTGCCGCAGTCGCTCACAATCGAACAAAAGCGCATCCGGCACAACATTTGAACACAATGGCTGGCGATGTTTAATCACTTTCCACAAGACTTTTTGCGCCGATTTCTGACTGCTGATGGACCCTGCATCCGTCATTACACACCAGAGTCAAAACTGCAGTCAAAACAGTGGACAAAGGCTGGTGAAAGCACATCGAGGAAGGCAAAGACCATTTTGTCAGCTGGTGAGGTCATGGCCACTGTTTTTTTTGATTCCCGAAGAATAATCCTCATACATTACTTGGAGAAAGGCAGAACCATAACTGGGCCCTATTATGCCTCATTGTTGGATCGTTTCAAACTTGTATTGGCTGGAAAAAGTCCAAGGTTGGCACGCAAAAAAAAGCTATTCCACCAGGATGATGCATCATCCCACAGATTAGCGATAGCAATATCGAAAGTGCATGAACTGGGCTTTTCATTGGCTCCTCATTCAGCCTGTTTACCAGATCTAACCCCAAGTGAGTTCTTCCAGTTTCCTAACTGGAAACGTTGGCTTGCTGGGAAGCAATGTTCATCGAATAAGGAAGTGATAGTTGCAGTAAACGAGTATTTTACAGAGTTCAACAGAATCTATTTTTCCGATGGGTTGGAAAAGCTGTAGGAATACTGGACCAAGCGTTTATCCCTCCAAGGAAACTATGTCGAGAAGTAAGGTGGGTTGTTTACGAAACAAACTCTTTTTCTTCCTTTTTCTACCGGGATTATCGAACCACGCTCGTAAAAATCCAACACAGATAATTGAATTTCGAAGAGTGGGTGGAAGGTGGCAATCGGAAGCTGTACGGCATTTAATAATCAATGAGGGACTACTTGGATATGAAATTTCTGAGGCGACTTCCTAGCTGTATAGAAACTGTTATCAATTCTGGAGGCGTTGTGGCCGACCAGTACGGTTACTGTAGCTGCATCCACTGATCCAGCGTCCCGGGTCCGTGGGTTCTGCGTCTGGCCCGTGCGACTTCTCCTGTCGGACTCTTGTTAGGTAAGCGGGCTCCACCAACTCACCACGCCCTGCCGACTCCTCTACCTGAGGTGCTGCTCCAAATTCTCGTTCTGTAATCTGAGATGATATTTTCATCTTTGCGTCACATAGTTATCGTAGTTATCGCTCTGTTAAACTTCTAATCAAGAAAGAGTGACAGTACCGTGTTTACACTGCGGGCTATCCAGGCTGTAGCCGCAAAGGCGCCCCCACCACAAAAACTGAAAGCTAAACAAATGTCTTTGTTCTAATATTGTGAAGCGGCGTCTGTTATAATAGCAAAAGACCCACACTGCGTCGTTCTGTGTGGGTTTATTTGGCTGAATTTTTCATTGAACAAGTGAAATGAATGAAGTTGCTTAACGGTGAATACATATACATGATTTTGAAAACAATGTTTTGGCATCCTTATATACTGAGTAGCGAATTCTGTAGTGGATGTTGAGTATTTATTGTCTCAGACCTTCCCTTTTTTTTAATAGCATATTTTATACTTCGATGTGACCTCATACTCTTTGTTCGCAACCTTCTTATTCATAGCCATTCACTTTTATTTTTCAACGCCATCTTTCCACGGCATTTTGTGTTTACATTGAACTGACCCCTAAGACATTTTAGTTTATTTTATGTTTGATAACATCCTATATAGTAAGTCATGAATTACAGAATGTACCCAATATTTGATCTCATATTTTTGTCACAGGTGTTCTTTGTTTGTCGCCCTCCCAAGCACTGTGTATTAGGTGATAAATGTTAAAAAGATTCTTGTCTTTTGGTACCCTCTACGAACTTAAACAAAACATATTAGTGAATGCTGCCTTTGACACCTTGTTTCTCTTATTAAGGAATCTGCAATAGCTTATTGTTTTAGTCGATGTGCATCATGGAATAATGCGTACTAGGAGTTTCTTAACTTTATTACTTGGTTCTATTCATTCTTTCAAATAATGTGATGTGTTACTGCTAATTTACTTAATGTAAGACACATATAAAGGTTTTTGAGAGGATCATTTTGGCACTTTTATGTGTCCAATAAAGTGTAGCCAGGAATAAGCGTCGATTATATTCGCAGTTTTTTTCCGTTTTTTGTTACCTACTCACCCTGTTTGGTAAAACACAAGGAGGATATAACCACATATAACTGTGCGTTCAAATTGTCCTCTATAAGAGGGTTCTGCTGATTCGTCAGTGATAATATAATTTTTTTTAATATTACGAAATTTTTATTTTTATGGATTACTCGTCTGTAAAAATGTCAAGTGGTACTCTTCTGTGTGTCTACATATAGCCTTCAGGCGCTGATGACCTACGATCTACATCTACATCTACAACTACATCTACATCCATACTCCGCAAGCCACCTGACGGTGTGTGGCGGAGGGTACCTTGAGTACCTCTATCGGTTCTCCCTTCTATTCCAGTATTCCAGTCTCGTATTGTTCGTGGAAAGAAGGATTGTCGGTATGCCTCTGTGTGGGCTCTAATCTCTCTGATTTTATCCTCATGGTCTCTTCGCGAGATATACGTAGGAGGGAGCAATATACTGCTTGACTCTTCGGTGAAGGTATGTTCTCGAAACTTTGACAAAAGCCCGTACCGAGCTACTGAGCGTCTCTCCTGCAGAGTCTTCCACTGGAGTTTATCTATCATCTCCGTAACGCTTTCGCGATTACTGAATGATCCTGTAACGATGCGCGCTGCTCTCCGTTGGATCTTCTCTATCTCTTCTATCAACCCTATCTGGTACGGATCCCACACTGCTGAGCAGTATTCAAGCAGTGGGCGAACAAGCGTACTGTAACCTACTTCCTTTGTTTTCGGATTGCATTTCCTTAGGATTCTTCCAATGAATCTCAGTCTGGCATCTGCTTTACCGACGATCAACATTATATGATCATTCCATTTTAAAGTACTCCTAATGCATACTCCCAGATAATTTATGGTATTAACTGCTTCCAGTTGCTGACCTGCTATTTTGTAGCTAAATGATAAAGGATCTATCTTTCTGTGTATTCGCAGCACATTACACTTGTCTACATTGAGATTCAATTGCCATTCCCTGCACCATGCGTCAATTCGCTGCAGATCCTCCTGCATTTCAGTACAATTTTCCATTGTTACAACCTCTCGATACACCACAGCATCATCTGCAAAAAGCCTCAGTGAACTTCCGATGTCATCCACCAGGTCATTTATGTATATTGTGAATAGCAACGGTCCTATGACACTCCCCTGCGGCACACCTGAAATCACTCTTACTTCGGAGGACTTCTCTCCATTGAGAATGACATGCATCGTCCTGTTATCTAGGAACTCCTCAATCCAATCACACAATTGGTCTGATAGTCCATATGCTCTTACTTTGTTCATTAAACGACTGTGGGGAACTGTATCGAACGCCTTGCGGAAGTCAAGAAACACGGCATCTACCTGTGAACCCGTGTCTATGGCCCTCTGAGTCTCGTGGACGAATAGCGCGAGCTGGGTTTCACATGACCGTCTTTTTTGAAACCCATGCTGATTCCTACAGAGTAGATTTGTAGTCTCCAGAAAAGTCATTATACTCGAACACAATACGTGTTCCAAAATTCTACAATGCGTTCGTTAAGCCCGCATGCCATCAATTAATGGACTGTTTATCTTTCAGTATTTTATGAAATTTGTACTTATTTCATACGTTATTTTTAATGTATCATGTTGTATAAAATATTTTATTACGTATATTTCTATGCCCTTATGTTTTCTTGGCTCGCTGATTATCTGATATACAATACATCAGCTAACTCCGGCACCCCAAAAGTATATGTAATATGCCACTGACATTTCTTATCAATAGTTCTGGTGTGTGATATTAGTTGTCAGGCTGTAATACAGAACTCACTTAGCAATATGACATGTGAGGCTGTAACAATTGTGATATGGATTCAGTTCTAATGTAACGATGGAATACGACGTCTACTTTGTTTGTGTAAAGAAATAATGCGATGATTTCAATATGTAACACGTAATATCACATATGTAAGTAGAAATATTGTGTGATAAGTTGCGTAATGTGTTATTTATACATGCTGATGTATGGAGATGTGCGCAGATAATGTTACGCTCCTCCACGTTGCTTTTTACAGGTACTTGAAACCAAAAGTTGTCGAAATTAGCTAATCCCACACTTTAAATAAACATTGTTTCCATTAAGGCTACCACGGACCATGTTTTCTTTTATTAAGTATTTAGAGGCTGTGGATCCACACATAAGAAAAAAAATAAATAAAATTAAAAAAAAAAAATAGGTCAGCATCCATCTTTCAAATCTCGCGTCAAACTCGCAATTGCACCTCAGTTAACAAAGACTCTAAGACTTTTAAAAGTATGCTGAACGGCCTTCTTGCAACTTCTAAAGCGTTCGATTACTCGGAAAGGCTATTTTTTCCATACTTCATTTCATCCAAAACAGGACCCAGGAACCTGTTTACTTACTGTCACCAGACGCAGATACTTGGGTTCTTCAAATCTGGGACAACTATTTTCAGACATCTTCATTAATGACTTATGACGGGGAACTCACAACATTTCTTAAGACTAGTAGCGTCTGACAGATACCTTACCGACACATGACGTCATATCTGACTTAGAAAACTAAAAAAAAAAAAAAAAAAAAAAAAGAAAAAAAAAATGCCTTTTGAAAGGAATACGAATAAACTTTTATAAAAAAATATTCTTATAGCAATAATAATACTACTACTACTAACCGAAAACAACTTCAAAAATTTGTCAATATCCCTATTGCTGCATTATGAGGCGTTTTTTGTATGTTTACGGGTAATCTGTGACTATGTACCGCCATATTTCAGACCTAATGTCCAATATATTGGACACCGACTGTTTACACGTTTTGTAATAACAAATGAATTCATTCACCTCTGAGACACTGGAAATCTGTTGCTTTTAGTTTCATAGTTCTTGCTGACCTCTGTCGCTGAAATGGTGTCCTACATCGGAAAACAGTGAAGACTGGCTACCCATTCCAAAGGGCTCCAGGAAAGTCATATTTACGTATTAATTATTGCAATAAGCGCACTGGCGTTCAAAAAAAAGTAACAGTTGATTTCTCATTCCTCATTCTCAGCTACCAAATCCTCAGTTTATCGGTAAATTTATTTTTTATTTTTGAATCAAATCGACAAATTAAAATTTTGCTCAAATAAACAATAAATAAGTCCATATATACATAAAAATGAAAGAATATATTTTTTCTATTTTTAAAATAATTCAGGAATGAGTGAGGCGTGGTAATCCACGACGTTCAAATCATCCTCGTTATATTCATCCTGCATTTGATGATAAATGCAGGTTGCAACTTCCAAAGCTTTACACATTATTTCGAATCTTTTTCGAAACTTTTTTTTAAGAAGAAACAACATATTCAGTTCTGCACATCTGGAGGTACTACACCAATGATAACTTTATCACATGGTGACGAAATAATAATTAGCGTGGAAACATGAAAATTTTTGGGTGCCCATAATGCTGAGAATTTAATTTGTAAAAAACACGTTTTAGAACTCCTAAAACAATTAAGTCCAGCCACCTTTGCACTTATAAACATTGCATATGTCGGGGAGAAAGAAATCATTAAGTTGACATGCCTATTTTCATTCAATAATGTCATATGTAGCACCCTGATTTTCATTCGCTATTGGATCGTAAAACAATCACGCATTCGTACGTATCATATCACTAAACATGAACAATGAGGCAGCAAAACAATATAAATATGCTATATAAAATTAAGTACTGTATTTATATGTTCTCCTAAAACAGTACAGAACGACCAGTTTCTCCAAATGTCTTCACTTAAGCTCATGTGCTTATCCGGCAGAACATTCCTGTACGTAGAAAATGACCTTTCCACTTTACAAGAAGTGACAAATGCATACTTAAGTGAAGAAATTGCGAACTGTGTCAGGAGCCACAGCTAAATATAATTCGGCATAAATGATGAAGTACCGGCTTCATTAACTGGTACAGAATTCAGCCGCTTCCCTTTGTTAGCGACAACGAAAAGCATTGTTGACGGATTTCGTAGTAGAAATGCGGGAAGGAAAACGTTTGGAGGTGGGGTGTTGCCATATTTTACATACAGTTCTACGGAGAAACCTCCTGCTCACAATTCCTTAAATTTTTCAAATTCAAATAATTATTACTTAACATTCTGCCAATTTCATAATGTTCTCGACTCAGAGGCGATTGCGGTGAGTGGGTAAGTCGCGGGGAACACAAGCGCAGAGGCAAGTATTTTCTACAGTGCTGGCAACATACTTTTCATGCCACATAGCTCACGTAAAATAATCCCATAGAATATGTATAATAATTCCGTAGCTCACGTACAATAACCCCGTAGCTCACATGCAATAATTATATAGTTTACGTACAATAATTCCATAACTCACGTACAATAATTCGTGCCATTTACCATAGGTAATAAGGATTAGCAGCAATGAGGGAAGACTCGAAGGACATTAGCTTCTACCGATCCCTACCGAGCAGAACTAGGACGCTTGAGATCACCAACAGAATTCGCGAAATTGCTCATGTTATGCACTTTTGGCATAATCAATTCGAGAAAAAGCATTACTAAATGGTGTTGTCATACAAGTCATTGTAATAGGCCTATATGCAATAAAGCCAGAAAAATGATATAATAGGCATTATAAATGTCTTAATTCTTGATATTATATCGAAAAAAATCTTCAAAATATGAATTTACTCCCCAGATGGCCAAACATACAAATACGCATCTAACACATGCATTTGCATGGAAATCTCAGTTCTAGTCACATCTTCTGTGGTAACTCAGCTTTAAGAGAGGAAGTCTTCGTTGCTCGAAAACGCACTGTAGGAATAATATGTAGTGGTCACCCACGATCATCTTGTAGACATCTGTTTTAGGAGTTAGACATTTTGACTACGCCTTCACAGTATATTTATTCACTCATGAAGTTTGTTGTAAATAATGCACTGGAAATCAAAAGGAACAATGATGCATATAATTACAACACCAGAAGGAAAAATAACATTCAACACTCCATGTCGCCGTCTTTAGCACAAAAAGTGTTGCACAATGTTGCCAGCAAAATTTATAATGACGTAACCAGTGATATAAAATGTTTGACATAAAGTTGAAAGAGTTTCTCCTTGCCAGTTACTTCTGTTCCGTAGAAGAAATTCTACTTTTGTGATGTGACTCTCACAAAATAATGAAAGGAAAAAACTTTATCGTTTATTACCTTTTCGCTGTTCATACAATACAACTTCAGCCTCGAGCATGGCATTTAAAATTACTCCTTCACTGCTAACTCTATTCATAACTCATTTTGCAGCAACTTTAATATACACAGAATGAGATTTTCACTCTGCAGTGGAGTGTGCGCTGATAAGAAACTTCCTGGCAGATTGAAATTGTATGCCGGACCAAGACTCGAACTTGGGACCTTTGCATTTCGCGAGCAAGTGCTCTACAGACTAAGATTCCGCAAGCACGACTCGCGACCCGTCCGCTCAGCTTCAGTTCTGCCAGTACCTCATCTCGTACTGGCATAGCTCAGTCGGCAGGGTACTAGCACGCCATAGGCAAAGGTCCCGAGTTCGAGTTTCCATCCGACACACAGTTTTAATATGCCAGGAAATTTAATTCGTATATGTTCCGGCAAAATTATATCATTGTACGAAACGGAGATACGACGTCATAATCATTGAGATGTGTGAAAAGCTACGTTTTGTTAAAACGAAGCTGAATTTACGCATAGTTAAGCAGTGTTTGATAATGACAGCACGTGGGGACTTACAACGAACTTCAAGCATAATTTCATAAGTATATGAGTGAATAATGCGAAAGAAATAAAAATAATAATTATAAAGGTTTTGCATACTTAACGTCAAATATTTAACTCATTTTTATAGTGATCTGGCGTTTGAACTAGTTTCATGGACTGTAGTTCGATCCTTTAAAGAATCTATGGTGAATGATTACTGGTTAAATTATAAATTGTGTAGCAACATTTTACGTAATACACATAAATAAAAATCAATTGCCGCATGTATGAAAAATCGTCGCTTGAGAACGGCTCGACCGATTTGGCTGATTTTTTTTTCGTAATTTTCAGGACAAGGTTTGTGTGAAAGAAACTTTTTGGAAAATCCATCAGAAAAGATGGAAATCTAGATTGTGTGTTTGTATGAAAATCACAGTGAAATAAATGTGATGATCGGTTTGTCAGTTCTGCTGTCATATGTTTTCATAAAATAAAAATTGTGACGTTCAGCTTGACAGGTCTGCTGTCGCATGTTTTCATTACAAGCAAATACCGCACTGATTATTGATATTTTTCGAAAATGAACACAATTGAAAGCGATATTTTAGTGTGCATCGGTGTGATCATATATTTGATGTGTTGCAAAGACTGAATTGATGCCAGTTCGAGGTAGTCTGGTGTGTTGCAAACATTCAATTTATTTCAGTTCGTGGTTTATTTCTTTGGAAAAAATGCTACCAGTGCGGCGTACTCGCAACACAGGCCAACTACGTGACCGTTGTGTCCGTGAGACTGGCGAAGAGCGTAGTGAGCATTTGGGGGAAAATAGAATAAGAATTTTTCAAGAACGATCCATTATGACTCCGGAGCAACGGATACAGTTTTCCAAGCTGTTATTAGACATCGGCAATTGAAAAACTCCGGATGAAGCTACCACTGGCCGCATTTCGTTTCCACAAAATTTTTGTTAATTCACAACATCGAAAGAGAAGAGAACACTAAAATGTTCCCAATGTTGCTGCGAATTACAAAAACCGTGTTTGTTTGAGCGAACGAGTCCTTTTCGCAGCGAAAAATAGGGAAGTAGTCGATTTGAACATAAAAATTCGAAGTCAAATCGCTTGTCAATCGAATTCATTTAATTCGATAGATTTCGTTGCCTATACAGATGAAGTCGTCAGTTATCTAATTGAATTCCTGAATTCATTAGGTTTTCCAGGAATACCACCCCATAATTTGCAGCTCAAGGTCGGCCCGGTGATAAGCACGGTACGTAATCTGAACCAACGGAAATCATGCAATGGAGCAAGACTCGCTGTTGACAAGCTGATGAACATCGTGATGGAAGCGACGATTATTACAGGAAAGTTCAAAGGCGAGGATGTTCTTATTCCAAGAATACCACTCATTACAGCCGAATTGCCGTTTCAGTTTAAGCATGTCCAGTTTCCGGTTCGCCTTGGATTTGCGATGACGATTAATAAATCGCAAGGCCGGTCGTTGGAAGTGTGTGCAATAAACCGTGAACTGCCGTGTTTCTTCCATGGGCAGCTAGCTGTACGTAGCGTGCTCGACAGTTGGTAAACCATCGGGGCTACTCGTTTTCTTTCTGAAAGGAACGGTAGAAAACATGGTTCAACACCATGAGTCAGGGTGAAAGCCTACAAAATACCAGCAAAATTATTATCAAAACAGTGAATTCCGATTTATTTCATTTCACTAAGTCCATGTTCTTACTGACATCCCTTTTTCACAATCCACATAAATTCAAGCCAGATTCGATTGGATGAAGTCCAACAGACTGACTGACAACAGATACCGAGCAGCGTCAATCACTGTTATAGAATAAAAGACATGTTATACAATAAACACTTCCCGTTAAACCGGCTGCGAGAAAGGACGTAATATGCTGTGCTGTGAAAACGTGCGTTTTTGTTTTTCTTTCCGCAACATTTTCAACAGAAAATAGAAAAGCTGAATTTATGGCTAACTTTATACACCTACCTGTTCGTAGATTAAAACAATGCGAAATGATGTCATTAAAGCTACTATCCTCACAGTGCCTGAAGATGGAGAGGTCTCTCCCATCTAGCACGTGTACTAAGGATTCCAACTGATTTACCCGTTAATTTTGACTTCTGTTCCCAACCAAGGTTCCGTTTGCAACAACAATAAGTAAGGTTAGAGAGGGGGAGGGGGGAAAGGAGGAGGGACAGAGGAAGTAGGAAATGGATATAAAGAAAGGGACGTGGACAGAGAGATGAGGGAGAAGGTAGAAAGATAAGATAGAGTGTAGAATAAGGGAGCGGAGGGGAGGGGGTTGAAGTGATGGTCAGAAAGGAGGAGAAGGAGGAGGAGGAGAAGGAGGAGGTAGGCAAAAGGAGGAAGGAGGAGGAGTGGGTAGCAGAGGGAGGGAAAGGAGACTAGGATGTATGCCCATTTCCCAAACATACACTCCTGGAAATTGAAATAAGAACACCGTGAATTCATTGTCCCAGGAAGGGGAAACTTTATTGACACATTCCTGGGGTCAGATACATCACATGATCACACTGACAGAACCACAGGCACATAGACACAGGCAACAGAGCATGCACAATGTCGGCACTAATACAGTGTATATCCACCTTTCGCAGCAATGCAGGCTGCTATTCTCCCATGGAGACGATCGTAGAGATGCTGGATGTAGTCCTGTGGAACGGCTTGCCATGCCATTTCCACCTAGCGCCTCAGTTGGACCAGCGTTCGTGCTGGACGTGCAGACCGCGTGAGACGACGCTTCATCCAGTCCCAAACATGCTCAATGGGGGACAGATCCGGAGATCTTGCTGGCCAGGGTAGTTGACTTACACCTTCTAGAGCACGTTGGGTGGCACGGGATACATGCGGACGTGCATTGTACTGTTGGAACAGCAAGTTCCCTTGCCGGTCTAGGAATAGTAGAACGATGGGTTCGATGACGGTTTGGATGTACCGTGCACTATTCAGTGTCCCCTCGACGATCACCAGTGGTGTACGGCCAGTGTAGGAGATCGCTCCCCACATCATGATGCTGGGTGTTGGCCCTGTGTGCCTCGGTCGTATGCAGTCCTGATTGTGGCGCTCACCTGCACGGCGCCAAACACGCATACGACCATCATTGGCACCAAGGCAGAAGCGACTCTCATCGCTGAAGACGAGACGTCTCCATTCGTCCCTCCATTCACGCCTGTCGCGACACCACTGGAGGCGGGCTGCACGATGTTGGGGCGTGAGCGGAAGACGGCCTAACGGTGTGCGGGACCGTAGCCCAGCTTCATGGAGATGGTTGCGAATGGTCCTCGCCGATACCCCAGGAGCAACAGTGTCCCTAATTTGCTGGGAAGTGGCGGTGCGGTCCCCTACGGCACTGCGTAGGATCCTACGGTCTTGGCGTGCATCCGTGCGTCGCTGCGGTCCGGTCCCAGGTCGACGGGCACGTGCACCTTCCGCCGACCACTGGCGACAACATCGATGTACTGTGGAGACCTCACGCCCCACGTGTTGAGCAATTCGGCGGTACGTCCACCCGGCCTCCCGCATGCCCACTATATGCCCTCGCTCAAAGTCCGTCAACTGCACATACGGTTCACGTCCACGCTGTCGCGCCATGCTACCAGTGTTAAAGACTGCGATGGAGCTCCGTATGCCACGGCAAACTGGCTGACACTGACGGCGGCGGTGCACAAATGATGCGCAGCTAGCGCCATTCGACGGCCAACACCGCGGTTCCTGGTGTGTCCGCTGTGCCGTGCGTGTGATCATTGCTTGTACAGCCCTCTCGCAGTGTCCGGAGCAAGTATGGTGGGTCTGACACACCGGTGTCAATGTGTTCTTTTTTCCATTTCCAGGAGTGTATTTAGCAATTGCGAAGCATTACTAGATTCACTAGTAAATTATGAAAATGGATTTACATACACTATGTGATCAAAAATATCCAGACACCTGGCTGAAAATGACTTACAAGTTCGTGGCGCCCTCCATTGGTAATGGTGTAATTCAATATGGTGTTGGCCCAACCTTAGCCTTGATGACAGCTTCCACTCTCGCAGGCATACGTTCAATAAGGTGCTGGAAGGTTTTTTGGGGAATGGCAGCTCATTCTTCACTGAGGAGAGGTATCGATCTCGATCGGTGAGTCCTGGCACGAAGTAAAATGGCTCTGAGCACTATGGGGCTTAAACATCTGAGGTCATCAGTCCTCTAGACTTAAAACTAACTAAACCTAATTAACCTAAGGATATCTCACACAACCATGCCCGAGGCAGGATTCGAACCTGCGACCGTAGCAGCAGGGAGGTTCCGGACTGAAGTGCCTAGAACCGCTCGGCCATAGCGGCCGGCGGCACGAAGTCGCCGTGCCAAAACACCCCAAAAGTGTTCTATAAGATTCAGGTCAGGACTCTGTGCAGGTCAGTCCTTTACAGGGATGTTATTGTCCTGTAACCACGTTGCCACAGGCCGTGCATTATGAACAGTTGCTCGATCGCGTTGAAAGATGCAGTCGTCATCCCCGAATTACTCTTCAACAGTGGGAAGCAAGAAGATGCTTAAAACATCAATAGAGGCCTGTGCTGTGATAGTGCCACGCGAAACAACAAGAGGTTCTATCCCCCACCTTGAAAAACACGACAACACCATAACACCACCGCCTCCGGATATTACTGTTGGCACATCACACTCTGGCAGATGACTTTCATGTGCGTTCGCCATACCCACAGCCTGCCATCGGATCGCCACATTGTGTACCGTGAATCAACACTCCAAACAACGTTTCTCCACTGTTGACTCATCCATTGTTTACGCTCCTTACACCAAGCGAGGCGACGTTTGGCTTTCACCGGCGTGATGTGTGGCTTATGAGTAGCCGCTAGACCATGAAATCCCAAGTTTTCTCATGTCCCGCGTAACTATCATAGTAATTGCAGTGGATCCTGATGCATTTTGGAATTCATGTGTGATGGTCTGGATAGATGTCCGCCTACTACACATTACGACCCTCTTCAAACATCGGCGGTGTCTGTCAGTCAACAGACGAGGTCGGCCTATATACTTTTCTGCTGTACGTGTCCCTTCACGTTTCCACTTCACTATCACATCGCAAACAGTGGACCTAGGGAAGTTTGGGAAGTTTAGGAGTGTGGAAATCTCGCGTACATACGTATGACACAAGTGACACCCAATCACCTGACCACGTTCGAGGTCCGTGAGTTCCGCGGAGCGCCCCATTCTGCTCTCTCACGACGTCTAATGACTACTGAGACCGCTGATACGGAGTACCTAGCAATAGGTAGCAGCACAACGCACCTAATATGAAAAATGTATATTTTTGGGGGTGTCCGGATACTTTTGATCACATTGTGTATGTATGTATATATGCGTGTATGTGTGTCCCACATCTTGTCCTAAACCACTTGACCGATTTCAGCCGCCCGCTGTAGCAGAGCGGTTGTAGGCGCTTCAGTCCGGAACCTCGCTGCTGCTACGGTCACGGATTCGAATCCTTCCTCGGGCATGGATGTGTGTGATGTCCTTAGGTTAGTTAGGTTTAAGTAGTCTAGGGGACTGATGGCCTCCTCTGTTAAGTCCCTTAGTGCTTAGAGCCATTTGACCGATTTCAACCAAACTTGGTACATATATCAATTGCTGTCTGAAAAGAAATTGTCAAACCAGGATTGCGGGATGGGGGGGGGGGGGCAGGGGCGAGGGGGGAGGTAGGTTGAAAAGCATTGTAGCCTACGACGCGCGGATAATCATACTTGATTCATGCAGTATTTGAGAGTGAGAGCACTTTGTCACTTGCAACAAACATCACACGTAATTTCAAACATTTTTGAATCTTCTCGCTGACAACCCTTACAAAAGATGAAACGAAAAAATGTTTATCGCTTACCAGGTTTTCGCTGTACCTGCAGTAAAACTGCCACACGATGCATGACGTTTAATTTATTACTTCTGTACTACTAATTGTATTCGAAACACAATTTGCAGACAATATTCACACATATCACAGAATGTACCAGCAAAACTATGTCATTGTACGGCACGTGAATAACTGAAGCATCTTGTATGACGTTCATAGTATCGTTTAAAATGTTTCATTACTCGTATAATTGCGAACTCAGACGGTAAAACATGCAAGGATGAGTAACTGAGAAATGTTGAAGACTGCATTGTGTCTCAGAATACTAATTGCTCTGAAGAGGGTAAATGACAAAGGTTGCAGCAGGAGAGAAAATGAGTCTATTCAGCATTTCCGTAACGTACGATACGAACAAGAGGACTGCGAATGCTTATGCATCATAATCCTAATTGTCCTGAGGAGGGGAAATCACAAATACTGCAGCAGAAATTTTCCTTTCAAACGTTTTATTAGTAGTATAACTGTGAAACCAAACGATGCACTGACAAACGTTAATGTAGAGCATGTGAAGTTTATAAATAATAGAATACATGAAGTTCACGTGACACGGGTGAAATCCATAATAAACGGTCGATCAAACAATACGACTGCGAGAAAGATATCTGCTTTCAAAAAAATTTAGGTACCCTGCCTGACTCAGCGACAAAATGACTTCGTGCTAATGTTGGCCCTAAATATTACGAATCTTTGTTAGTTTGGAAAGCAATTGCTGTACCAGAACTATTATCATACTTACACAACAAATGGTCACTGAACAAAACGCATCTGACTTTACCTGTTAAACTGTTTGAAATAACGATGCGGTACTTTCAAAATATATTTGACTCGCATTAAACCTTTGCTCTCATATGGATATAATTCTCGTAAATGCACTCGGACAATCACTGTGCCTAACTCTGAATATGAACTACAATGATAATGAAATGTATGGCTTACCTGCGCGCATTGCACCGCTCGTCAAATAATGAACATTATATGTTGCATAGTGTGCTATTAACTCAAAAATGGCTCTAAAATGGTAAAAATATGTATTTTCCGGTCAGTTGTCTCAAAATTTCCCCCTGGAAGGCTAAAAACAAAAAGCAGGTTCAGACAGTCAGTGTATAGATTCTAAGATTCTACATACTGGCCTAACCAGTGTCGATACCATACAGCTACATCTTCCTCTTGGAGTAACGATCATTTAAATATTTGATACACTGTTGTGGCAACAAATATTAATACTAAAAACTTCACATTTTTGAGACTAACAGATCACTTTTCACATGATATAGCCCCTATACGCTGATCACCCAAAACATTATGACCGCTCCCCACCACCACATTGGATGCCGCCTGGTGGCATTGTGGGCCCATGACGTGGTAACGAAAGTACGTGAGCGGAGAACACAAGGACGGGGGATCACCCTAGCGAAGATATGAGCTGCAAATGAGGAAATCCATTGACATAAGAGACTTTGACAAAGGGCAGTTTATTAATACGCAGAGCCTGTGAAAGGGTACCTCAAAACGGCGAAGCTAGTCGGATGTTCACTTGCTACTGTCGTGGATATCTATAGAAAGAGATACGGGGCAGTGAAACTACCACTAGGAGCTAAATGACTGGACGTCCAAGATTCTTCGCAGAACGTGGGGTTTGTAGGCTTGTCCGCTCTGTAAAGCGGGATCTACGGTGATCTGTGGCATCTCTGCAGAACGACCGAAATGATGGTGTTTACACACGTGATTCGGAGCACATCGTTCATCGTACATTGTTGAACTTGAAGCTCCGCAGCAGGCCACTCCTACGAGTTCGCATGTTGACCCAACGACATCGTCAGTTGCGATTGTAGTGGGCGCAGGACCATCGGGATTCGGGCGTCGATCAATGGAAACCTGTGGACTCTTCGGGTGAATCACGATTTCGCTGCACTAGGTCGATGGTCGTCTCCACAAGCGCCGTCATCGAGGTGAGCGGTGGTTCGAAACGTGCAGCGCTCCGCGGGCGCAGGCTGATGGGAGTGGTATTGCGCTGGGGAAGGCATTCTCCTGCTCTTGCATGGGCCCTGACAGCTCTGAGCCACTAATACCCCGACGGCGACCTCATCATTCAACAACATGTTTATACACTCCTGGAAATTGAAATAAGAACACCGTGAATTCATTGTCCCAGGAAGGGGAAACTTTATTGACATATTCCTGGGCTCAGATACATCACATGATCACACTGACACAACCACAGGCACATAGACACAGGTAACAGAGCATGCACAATGTCGGCACTAGTACAGTGTATATCCACCTTTCGCAGCAATGCAGGCTGCTATTCTCCCATGGAGACGATCGTAGAGATGCTGGATGTAGTCCTGTGGAACGGCTTGCCATGCCATTTCCACCTGGCGCCTCAGTTGGACCAGCGTTCCTGCTGGACGTGCAGACCGCGTGAGACGGCGCTTCATCCAGTCCCAAACATGCTCAATGGGGGACAGATCCGGAGATCTTGCTGGCCAGGGTAGTTGACTTACACCTTCTAGAGCACGTTGGGTGGCACGGGATACATGCGGACGTGCATTGTCCTGTTGGAACAGCAAGTTCCCTTGCCGGTCTAGGAATGGTAGAACGATGGGTTCGATGACGGTTTGGATGTACCGTGCACTATTCAGTGTCCCCTCGACGATCACCAGTGGTGTACGGCCAGTGTAGGAGATCGCTCCCCACACCATGATGCCGGGTGTTGGCCCTGTGTGCCTCGGTCGTATGCAGTCCTGATTGTGGCGCTCACCTGCACGGCGCCAAACACGCATACGACCATCATTGGCACCAAGGCAGAAGCGACTCTCATCGCTGAAGACGACACGTCTCCATTCGTCCCTCCATTCACGCCTGTCGCGACACCACTGGAGGCGGGCTGCACGATGTTGGGGCGTGAGCGGAAGACGGCCTAACGGTGTGCGGGACCGTAGCCCAGCTTCATGGAGACGGTTGCGAATGGTCCTCGCCGATACCCCAGGAGCAACAGTGTCCCTAATTTGCTGGGAAGTGGCGGTGCGGTCCCCTACGGCACTGCGTAGGATCCTACGGTCTTGGCGTGCATCCGTGCGTCGCTGCGGTCCGGTCCCAGGTCGACGGGCACGTGCACCTTCCGCCGACCACTGGCGACAACATCGATGTACTGTGGAGACCTCACGCCCCACGTGTTGAGCAATTCGGCGGTACGTCCACCCGGGCTCCCGCATGCCCACTATACGCCTTCGCTCAAAGTCCGTCAACTGCACATACGGTTCACGTCCACGCTGTCGCGGCATGCTACCAGTGTTAAAGACTGCGATGGAGCTCCGTATGCCACGGCAAACTGGCTGACACTGACGGCGGCGGTGCACAAATGCTGCGCAGCTAGCGCCATTCGACGGCCAACACCGCGGTTCCTGGTGTGTCCGCTGTGCCGTGCGTGTGATCATTGCTTGTACAGCCCTCTCGCAGTGTCCGAAGCAAGTATGGTGGGTCTGACACACCGGTGTCAATGTGTTCTTTTTTCCATTTCCAGGAGTGTATGTGCTACTGAATCAGATCTGTGCTACATAGACTTGGCCACTGTTTCAATGTTTCCATACAGTGTATCGATACATGCAACTGTTTCAGTGTTTCGGAACGGCTGTGGTTCACTGTTTCGAAACAGTGGTGTTTCATTCCGCCCCTGTCTCGGATTCGATCTCGAGCGAGACACAGAAACTGTATCGTTGTTTCAAAATAAGGCTGTTTCAGTCCACCTGTGCTTGGAACGGACTAATTGTATCGAAACAGTGATGTTTCATTCCGCTCTGTGTCGGACGAGATTCGGGCTCGGCACAGGTACTGAAACACAACATACCACTTCATGAAACACTTTCAAAGAGTGTCGAAATCTTTTTGACAGGCAATAGCATGAAGCTTAAGATATCCGAAAATAAATCTTCATTTCTAGCTGACTGTCCTATTCCGAAATGGCGTAACATCTGCTTTATAAACACTAACCAAACAATAAAACAACGCATACTATTCACATTCAAAATAATAAATATGTGAAAATCATTCAAATAAATTACACTTTTTTTATAACACACGCTTCTCTGTTCATGTACAGTAATCATATTAAGAAACGCAAGTAAGCCTACTACATTTTGAATAAAAAAAAAGACGTAGAGTGACAGTTATTAGATATATACATAAATTTGATGTAGGTATAATTGCAATAAATCTGTCTGACATATCACTTGTAGTGTAATGGTGAACGGGAAGTGCTGGGGAGCATGGTGAATTTATAGTAACGGTTCGAAACACCTTGAAAGACAAAATTTTTTTCTGTTGTATACCTATTATCCACAGTTATTCCCTTTGTGTGCATGGAAATTAGCAGGATGGGTATATTACCCATACTAACGGAATGTGGGAATCCCAGTAGAATATCCGTAGTTTCTGCAGTTTGCTCCCACCTCCAGTTCCGTTCGTGGTGGTTCTTCTGTCTTCAGCTATGGCTGTCCTCAGCCAATTGAAAAGTATGAAAGTCACACGACACGAAAGCAGTGCATTTGCTGCAGGAAATACGAAACTGCCAATACGCCCAAGTGATAGTTTCATACTTTCTGCGATATGATTAGCGGCCTCGCACCTCATTTGTGTTTATATGGACATACTTATACAGTAGACGTTCAAGATGATAAAATGTGTCGGTTTATTAGATTACAAAACACAAACTGTTTCACTGTTTCGAAACAGCGTATCGGAACATTACATTTTACTGTTTCATTTGTTTCGAAACGGTTAAGTGTTTCAGTTTGCGTATCTCTAGTGCTACAGTGGTTTGAGGATAGTTGATGTAATGGCTAATTTTTTTTTTTTTTGTGATATGTTACAATACAGCATCACCGGTCTATTGCGGTCTAACTGTGTTGGTGAGGCAGTAAAATTATCCACAGGGCAGTGACTGCGTCACTGCAATTCACTTTGGAGGTGTGGCGGTGGGACTTGTAGTCCCGTACCACCCTCTGACGGTGACAGTACTACATGAGTCAGGCAGAAAAATTTAGCCTAACGTGGGCAGGTATGATTGGAAAGTATTGGACGTAGAATGGGGGCTAGTCCCGCCAAATGATGCGTCCGTGGTGGGCGTGCCAGACCTATCGTTAGCCATGGTCGGAATCCGATTCCTCCAGGATGGTTAGGGGAACCGGATGTCGATGCCAGCGGCGTGGAAGTGTGGTCCCAACGTGGCGTAACCCATGGACAGTGTCCCGCAAGGCATCCACTTTCTCATAGAGCCGCCGCGCGTTGTTGCGTATGGTCGTCTTTAGGGGGACGATATCAGCTTCCTCGTGGAGAGTGACAATTCTCGTGAGTGGCGGGGCGTGCAGACTCCACCTGAGCACCTTGTTCTGTAGGCGCTGCAATGTCCGCATCCTGGTGACACTAATCGTGGCCCATGCAGCAGATCCATACGTGAGGGCAGGCAGGATAACTGTTCGGTAAATGCGGAGCTTGGTATGCAGGTTAAGTTCCCTACTGCGAAAGAGCGGGTACAAAGCCCTGGTTAGATTTTGCCCCTTGTTGGTGACATACTCCGCATGACAGTGGAAGAGCAACTTGTGGTCCATCTGGACCCCGAGATAGGTGGTTGTCGGGGACCAGGGCACCTGCACACCTGCAATCGAGATATTGCGGCGGAGGACTGGGCGCCGTTTCGTGAAGTAAACTGCCGTAGTTTTGGCGGCATTGAGAGCTATTTTGTTTGTCCGGCACCAGGTGATAGTGGCGTCCACCTGTCGCTGGAGGCGGGCGACGACGGCCTCAGTAATGCGGCCAGTGGTGTATAGTGCTGTGTCGTCAGCGTATTGTGCAAGGTGGCACTCGGGGATGACCGGCATATCATTCACATAGATATTAAAAAGGATGGGAGATAGCACCGATCCTTGCGGAGTGCCTGCCGACAATTGGCGAATGCCAGAACGCATTCCCCGTTGAGCCACTAGGAAAGTCCTGCCACGGAGGAAGTCATCAACGATCTTGACATAAATATCCGGTATAGGGGTCTGTGTCAGCATCTTGTGTACGAGGTTGTCTTGCCAGATTTTGTCGTAGGCGTTTTGCAAGTCCAGAAAAACGGCAGCTGTCGACTTGGCAGTGTTGAAGCCTTTGCTGATATGTTCAGTGATCCGTAGGACCTGAAGTTCAGCAGAGAGGTGCGAAGTGAATCCAAACTGTTCAGGACGGATCGTCCCAGCTGCTGCAAGAGGTTGGGAAAGTCGGTGAAGGATCACAGATTCAAGGACCTTCGCCATAGTGTTTAGGAGGCTGATGGGCCTGTTGTTGGTGGGGACTGTAGGGTCCTTGAACCTCTTGGGGATCGCAATTAGCTTGGCTTGTTTCCACTGAGGGGGGAAAAGGCCAGATGTGAGACAACAGTTTAAAATCTTGGTGAACAAGATGAGTGGTGTGCGGGGAAGGTGGCAAAGATGTTCATTTAAAATTCCGTCTAATCCAGGGGCCGACCGGCCACGTTTCCGTCGAAGGATGCGCTGAATTTCTGCCATGGACGTAAGACGGGGAGCAGACTGGGGTGGGTGGTTGCGGAAAGCAGCAACAGCTGTCAGGACTTCATGTTCTTCCTGTAGTTCGTTCGGAGAAAGGTCCTGGACCAGAGGGCGGTTTTGGGCCTCGAACGCATCTGCCAGCGTTTCCACAATTTGCAGGGTATCATAAGACAAGCCCGCTGCTGTGCGAATAGGATGGGCAGTCGCTGGCTTAGAACGCCGCAGGGTGCGAATGACAGCCCAGTCAGATTTTTGGTGGAGTAGGAAAGTGGACATCCTGTCCTCCCACTGTTCATACCTCCATTCGGCGAGCCGGTGGCTGAATTCGCGTTGGAGGCGTCTCATTTGGCGTTTGTCCTGAGGGTCACGAAACTGCTTCCACCTCCGGCGGTAGCGGTTCTTCTGCACCTTCAGCTCTCGTAACAGAGGGGGCAAGTCGTCCAGGGGTGTTAAATTTCGAGGTGCAGTGGAGGTGGAGAGTTTCACTGCTTTCTGTATTTTGGCAGTAAGGTAGTCCACAGCACGGACTATATTGGCCGGTGTTGTCAAATTGAGGTCGTGTCGAGTGGTGTTATTTAGTACCCTGGCAAACTTGTCCCAATTGGTGAGGGTCGCAGTGGAACGAACATCAAATGAAAGGGCAGCATTGGTGAGGTGCAAGAGTACTGGCTCATGGTCAGAGGCCAGTTCGTGGAGAACTTCCAGTGAAAACTGAGCGGTGATGTTTTTGAAGATGGCCACATCCAGAACGTCTGGCTGGCAGTTAGTACGGACTGGGATATGGGTAGGTTCGTGGGGGCCATAGACTGATAGTGCTAAAGTATCCTCCAGGTCAAGGAGGAGCCGGCCTTTGGGGTTAGACACGCGAGAATGCCAAGCTGGGTGCTTGGCATTGAGATCTGCCCCAATGATGAGCCTGTCGAAGGATGACAATGTGCGGAGGTCTGCTTCCAGCAGCGGCTTGTTTGGGCTCAAATACGCTGCTGCAAAGGTAATGGCACCAAGGCGTGTGGAGATGGAAACTGCTGTGGCCTCTATGTGTTCCATTGGCTGGAGGCGCTCTTGGGTATGGACAAGAGCTTTGTTGAGGAATACAGCTGTGCCTCCACCACGGCGGTCGTGGCGGTCAGAGCGGTAACATACCATGTTGCGAAGGCGGAAATCGTCTGCCGGTTTCAGGTGTGTTTCTGTGACCAGTAAAACATCCACACGATAGTCATGGAGGAAGGTGTTCAATTCCGTCTTCATACGTTTTATGCCATTGGCATTAAAAATGCAAGTGACAAGATCCCGAGGGGGCTGGTGGTGGTGTGGAGGTCCATTCGCCATTACAACAATATTTGACTAAGCCCTTCCACTAGGGCGATTACCTTGGAGAGCCCGTCCTCCGACTGACGGATTTTTTGTGCAGTGTCGCGAATAACAGCCCGGATGTGGGGTTTCGTGAAAAAGGAGATGACCTGGAGGATTTCGCGCATGTCCGCCCGAAAAGACGCATCAGTCTCCACCACTGGGGGAGGGTCCCGGGTGATCTGCTTGCCCCTACGGCGCGCAGGTGCAGGTGTAGTAGTAGGCAGAGTGGAGGTAGGGGCAGAGGGCTGAGATAGAGCCACAGATGGACTGGAGGGAGCTGCAGCTGGCTCCTGTAGTTGGTGAGTAGTGGGAGCTGTCACGGAAGACAGACAATGAGGAGGAGACCGGGCTGCAGCAGCAAAGGATGTCGTGGCAGTCCGGGCAGGAAGCGGCACAGGAGCCACCGAGCCATCTGGTGCCTGAGTGGCTGGTACCAGAGTGGCTGCTGAGGACAGTGCACTAGGCTGACCCCGCAAAACAGGATAGTTGGTCATGTCCCGCAGCGGTGGGGGAGGTCGATTTGTTCTCGGTTTCTTTTTGGGCGGACGAGAAGACTTTAGTGCCTTCTGGTAAACAGGGCACCCCCTCCAGGATGCCATGTGGTGGGGATCGTGCGTCGTTCCCAAACATCTGGCACAGGTAGGTTTCTCCAAAGCAGGGAGTGTGCAGTTCTCCACTAAATGTGGGCCAGCACACTTAACACACCGCAACGGCAGGGAGCAGTAATTCCCAGTATGTCGTAAACGTTGGCATTTGCGACAGATGGCTGGCCCGTTGCGGCCCTCGTACGATTCAATCCGGACTTTCGTGTATAGAAGATACCGGATTTGGTAAATCCGCTCTATGTCCTCCCTCCGGGAAAGGGAGACGACGTGGGTAGGGCAGGGGATCAATGCCCTGGTCTCAGGATTCCTCTTGCTATACTGGTGGACCAAAGGATCTTCGAAATCGAGTCGAAGCAGTTCCTCCTTGACCTCCTCTGCCGTAACCTCTGGTGGCAAGTCCTTGATCACGATTTTGGTGCGGCGATTACCCGACGTCTGGTGGGTAAAGTAAGGCATCGCCTTTGATTTTACGAAATCGAGAATGGTAAGATAGTCGTCCCTACTGTCAAGCAGGTATTTCACATGATCTTTTTGGTAAACAGCTCTCAATTGGCCGACAATGAGCCGCTGGAGCTCAGTGTTCAGTTTCGTATAATTAGTGACATTATATACCACAATTGGGGGTATCTTCTCTTTCTTCAGAGGGCTTGACGGGATCTCTTGAGAAGGACGGTCGGGAGCATGAGCCATTTCCTCATCCACAGGACCATCCGGTGCGGCGTCCCCCGGCAGGGGGGTATCGGAACACGATCCGCTGCCACCACAGCCCGCGTGGGCGGAGGGGCGTCTGGAGCGACGGCCAGAGGACTTTCCGACTGGGTCGGGGTGACCAGAAGGCTCGCCACGGTGGCGGGACGGCGTAGAGCGAGGTGCAGGTACAGCCGGGTGGTGGTCAGACAGAGCTGATGTGTTCGCCGCCTCACTACGAGAGAGGTCAATTACTAGGCGGTCAGGTGAATCGTCGGACGACGACGACGACGACGCGGATGAACGGACCCTGACACGCGACGGAGGACAGTCTTCATGATGATCGGTTTCAGTGCCGGTGGTATCAACCGGCGATTTGTGGCGGTTGGCGCGATTCAAGCGATCCCTCATAATTCGTCGAGACATTATCCCGAAATTAATAAATTTTAACTTGCTAAATTGTTGGACCTATCATCCAGAATCATCAAACAACATAGCACACAGTTGTGCCGAACGATCTGCGTAGCGAGTAAAGGTTTTTAGAGATTTGAGGTGGAGCAGACAACGACGAGGACTTTCTGCGAGATTGCCGCTGCGGAATACACCTCTTGCTCTCCTGTGGCATTTAAAACGAAATATTTATATTTTCCAAGTTTTCAGGAGTTGTTGTTGTTGTTGTGGTCTTCAGTCTTGAAACTGGTTGGATGCAGCTCTCCATGCTACTCCATCCTGTGTAAGCTTCTTCATCTCCCAGTACTTTCTGAAGCCTACATCCTACTGAATCGGCTTAGTGTATTCATCTCTTGGTCTCCCTCTAAGATATTTACCCTCCACGTGGCCATCCAGTTCTAAATTGGTGATCTCTTGATGTCTCAGAACATGTCCTACCAACCGATCCCTTCTTCTAGTCAAGTTGTGCCACAAACTCCTCTTCTCCCCAATTCTATTCAATACTTCCTCATTAATTATGTGATCTACCCATCTAATCTTCAGCATTCTTCTGTAGCACCACATTTCGAAAGCTTCTATTCTCTTCTTGTCCAAACTATTTATCGTCCATGTTTCACTTCCATACATGGCTACACTTCATACAAATACTTTCAGAAACGACTTCCTGACACTTAAATCTATACTCGATGTTAACAAATTTCTCTCCTTCAAAAACGCTTTCCTTGCTAATGCCAGTCTACATTTTATATCCTCTCTAAATCGACCATCATCTGTTATTTTGCTCCCCAAGTAGCAAAACTCATTTCCTAATACAATTACCTCAGTATCACCCGATTTAATTCGACTGCATTCTATTATCCTTGTTTTGCTTTTGTTGGTGTTCATGTTTTCAGGAGAGTAAAGATAAAACGAAATAAGGAACTAAGCTAAACCAACTAAAACCAATAATTAAAATAAAAGCGGATGTAAAGATTATTTATCAATAGTAATAATAAATAAACAAAGAAAAATTTTCATTAAATAACCACTACTAATACATTAAAGCCGGTTGTCATAATGTTTTGGCTCATCAGTGTATGTTTAGTATTGCACGTGCTGGTTATTCGGTTTCCCAGAACCTCTATTTCCGTGCACCAGTACCCTGTCATTCCTTCCCACACAACTACCCTCTCTCCCCTTTCCCTGCATACCGTCATCCGTAGTGTTAAATGTGAATAACTTGCAGCATGGAAGCGGTCACCTCTTATGGTGAGAATATTCCCAAACAATCAACTTTAGCAGCAGAGGAAACGGCGATGACTCACTGCGGCGGCGCGGTTCTTTCCGTCCGTTTACGACGTACCTGCACCTACCTGTGAACATTGTCTCAGCAGATCATCATTAGGGAAGCCGAGTGAAACCTACTGTACTTCGACGTGAACCAGGCTGCAATTTAAGTCACTAATCAACGTTTTGGGAGAAAGTTTTCTTATGAAATGAAAGGTTGGAAATTTTGTCCTCAATTAATATATTCTGACACTTAGGTGAACAAGTATCACTGTCAAGCCCGTGCTAGTCTTAACACAGTCACTCACAATCCCTTTCACTCACGTTAGCAAGTTTATGGTGTTGCATTTCCCAAAAACGTAATAGCTACAAAAATATTGATTGTTTTAGATCGATAATGCTCGCCAAATATTCTGTCGGTACCAAATACAGTCACAGTTTTTAGCCACCGACCTGCTCAATACGCCACGCGGAATATGTCTTTTATCGTCACAAAATTCACTTAAAAATTCCGAAATTTCTACACGCCCATAGGAATAATTAAGCCGTCACTTTACCACACTTTTGATGTATGAAACACTGCTAGATCCAGCAACTTATCGTTTCCATCGGAACTACTACTACACACGTCCGAACTGTTTCATGGCTAGGCTCCGACTCCTCTCTAGAATACTCTGTCTTCGCTACCAGCAGAAAAAAGGCGCGCGAAGGATATTGCTTTACCATTGGTCAGTTTAGTCAACAGCCAATAGAAAAACAACATTCTTCCTCGTCAGTCTGCGCTTTTCATCAATAACCAATGGCATAATAGAAAACCTAACGATTGCACTTTTTACCGACTTTATTATCCAATATGCTGAAGTTTTGTTTATGCATGAAGTTATTTACTATTATTAATTATACCAGAATTAACTTTCCTTTTCCATAAACTTACTTTACAAATCTATTCTACAAAAATCCCCTTTGTTCATATCCATACTTCTTCGAAATGTTCCCACACTAAATCCTACTACATAACTCGTTAAACAATTATCTTCATATTAACATTAATCCACACTCACGCACCAGTAATACTGCTAAAACACATTTATAACATTTTACATACACAAAAATACATAATAACACTTTATGAAAATACTAGAACAGTTTGTGAAAAACATTCCATTACTTTAGCGCAATCTAGTGGGCACAATCGAAACTAAAATCACAGTCCTCCTATCCAATAATGTCCTCTATCGGCTGACACATAAACTACGTGCGCGTCCAGTCGCGCGTCATCGTGTGTCACTATCCAGGTCTGACAAGGGAACCTCCCCATCGCAACCCCCTCAGATTTAGTTATAAGTTGGCACAGTGGATAGGCCTTGAAAAACTGAACACAGAACTATCGAGAGAACAGGAAGAAGTTGTGTGGAACTATGAAAAAAAAATAAGCAAAATATACAAACTGAGTAGCCCATGTGTAAGATAGGCGACATCAAGGAAAGTACAAGCTCAGTGGTCCCGTGGTTAGCGTGAGCAGCTGTGGAACGAAAGGGCCTGGGTTCAAGTCTTCCATTGAGTGAAGAGTTTAATTTTTTTATTTTCAGACAATTATTATCTGTCACCAGTGTCGTATAGAATATATCAGACGTGTTTTCCTGTGGAGGAATCGGTTGACCTGTGACCTTGCGATCAAATGTTTTCGGTTCCCATTGGAGAAGCACGTCGTTTTGGCCAACTAATCGCACCGTTTTGCAGTGTAGTCGCAAAACACAGACACTAAACTTATTACAGTGAACAGAGACGTCAATGAACGAATGGACAGATCATAACTTTGCGAAAATAAAGAAAATGTTTTCACTCGAAGGAAGATTTGGACCAAGGACCTCTCGTTTCGCAGTTGCTCACGCTGACCACAGGACCACGAAGCTCCCGAGCTCACGCGTTCCTTGATGTTGCCTATGTCACGCATGGATTACTCACTGTATATTTTGCTTATTTTTTTCATAGTTCCACACAACTTCTTCCTGTTTTCTCGATTGATTTCTGTTCAGTTTTTCAAGGCCTATCCACTGTGCCAACTTATGACTAAATCTGAGGGGGGTGCGATGGGGAGGTTCCCTTGTGAGACACATCTCCCACTTAACCGCCTCCAAGGCAGGATCCTTATGCGGCGCTACGCCTCAACATCGCTACTTCTTCGGACCAGCAGTACCCTCTACATACTGCAAGTTTCGTTCTTGCTCTGCTGTTGTGCGCCCTCTCTGGCGCCTTTCGTTAATAGATTAGGTCCCGTCAACGGCACAGAGACAGCATCGAGGACGGGAATGGCAATCACTGGAGAAACAGTACCGTCCTTGGAGAGCAAGGTGCAGGCAGGGGACCGGGAGCGTGTGGACAGCCGGGCAGCCGGACCTGCGTGCGGCGCAGCGGCCGTTCCCTTGGCGCTAATCCCCTCCGCGAGTGCGACGCGTGACTCCGGCGGCGATTAGCCCAGCTACCCGCCTCCAAGCCGTCCTTGCCTGCTGCCAGGTACTGACTCCACATCGGCGCGCCGTCGGTGTAAGGCCGCACTTGTTCCAGCAATCACTAATTACAATTTCATTTACTTGTGGTTCTGCAGCTCGCAAATAACACTGAAACATATCCTGACACAGGCCGTCCATAGGATTTCTCGATCTGGAAAGAGCGTTCGGCAGTGTAAAACGGGGCAAGATGTTCGAAATTCTGAGAAAAATGGGGGTACGTTATAGAGAGAGGGATAGGGTAATATACACTACTGGCCATTAAAATTGCTACACCACGAAGATGACGTGCTACAGACGCGAAATTTAACCGACAGGAAGAATATGCTGTGATATGCAAATGATTAGCTTCTCGGTGCATTCACACAAGATTGGCGCCGGTGACGACACCTACAACGTGCTGACATGAGGAAAATTTCCGACCGATTTCTCATACACAAACAGCAGTTGATCGGCGTTACCTGGTGAAACGTCGTTGTGATGCCTCGTGTAACGAGGATAAATGCGTACCATCACGTTTCCGACTTTGATAAAGGTCGGATTGTAGCCTATTGCGACTGCGGTTTATGCGATGGAGACATTGCTGCTCGCGTTGGTCGAGATCCAATGACTGTTAGTAGAATATGGAATCGGTGGGTTCAGGAGGGTAATACGGAACGCCGTGCTGGATCCCAACGGCCTCGTATCACTAGCAGTCGAGATGACAGGCATTTCATCCGCATGGCTGTATCGGATCGTGCAGCCACGTCTCGATCACCGAGTCAACAGATGAGGACGTTTGCAAGACAACAACCATCTACACAAACAGTTCGACGACGTTTGCAGCTGCATGGACTATCAGCTCGGAGACCATGGCTGCCGTTACCCTTGACGCTGGATCACAGACAGGAGCGCCTGCGTTGGTGTACTCAACGACGAACCTGGGTGCACGAATGGCAAAACGTCATTTTTTCGGATGAATCCAGGTTCTGTTTACAGCATCATGATGGTCGCATCTGTGTTTGGCGACATCGCACTGAACACACATTGGTAGCTTGTATTCGTCATCGCCATACTGGCGTATCACCCGGCGTGATGGTATGGGGTGCCATTGGTTACACGTATCGGTACCTCTTTTCGCATTGACGGCACTTTGAACAGTGGACGTTACATTTCAGATGTGTTACGACCCGTGGCTCTACCCTTGATTCGATCCCTGCGAAACCCTACATTTCAGCAGGATAATGCATGACCGCATGTTGCAGGTCCTGTACGGGCCTTTCTGGATACAGAAAATGTTCGACTGCTGCCCTGGCCAGCACATTCTCCAAATCTCTCACCAATTGAAAACGTCTGGTGAATGGTGGCCGAGCAACTGGCTTGTCACAATACGCCAGTCACTACTCTTGATGAAGTGTGGTATTGTGTTGAACCTGAATGGGCAGCTGTACCTGTACACGCAATCCAAGCTCTGGTTGACTCAATGCCCAAGCGTATCAAGGCCGTTATTACGGCCAGAGGTGGTTGTTCTGGGTACAGATTTCTCAGGATCTATGAACCTAAACTGCGTGAAAATGTAATCACATGTCAGTTCTAGTATAATGTATTTGTCCAATGAATACCCGTTTATCATCTGCATTTCTTGTTGGTGTAGCAATTTTAATGGCCAGTAGTGTATTGTCAACCATACATCCACCTTCATACATTTCCTTGCGTCTCACTTCACAATGTATGTCCTAACAACACAGAGTGTCCACTAAGAATATCGTGTCCATAAACATCCCTATCCACTCGCTAACTGCTAGTCCGTCCAACCACAGAATCTCTTGCCGAGGGCGCCGAACGCTGTCAGCGATATTAACACAGTGTATAGCGCTGCCAACCTACAAACAGGCTACTTACAAAGTTCGTCGTACGTCCCACATTGCCCTCTGCGGTTTTTTTCACGCAGTGTTCCTTGCCTGTTAGCACTTACAACTCTACTCAGACGCCGTTGCTCTCGGTCATTAACTGAAGGCCGTCGGCCACCACGTTGCTTGTGGTGGGAAGTAATGCCCGAAATCTGGTATTCTTGGTGCTTTCTTAACACTATGAATCTCGAAATTTTGAATTCCCTAAGGATCTCCGAAATGGCATGTCCCATGTGTCTAGCTGCAACTACTATTCCGCGTTCAAAGTCCGTCAATTCCCGGCCGTAATCACGTAGGAAACGTTCTCACATGAGTCACCTCAGTCCAAATAATAGCTTTGCCAATGACTGCCCTTCTGAACCACGTGTACGCAATACTACCGCCGCCTGTGTATGTGCATATCGCAATTCCATAATTTTTGTCACTTCGGTGTACATATTTTGGTGCCACCAGAGTTCCCTCAGTCACTACCGGCCATGAGATGAAGTCATACCCGACGACTCCTCACACTGTTCCAGCGTAACACCGCTGTGCTTCTCCAGAACATTGGAGGAACAGAAACTCTTCCCAGATGGCAGCCGTACACGGTGACGATGGTCATCCGGGACACTGGGGAGCCGAGATTCATCGCTGAATAGAATACGACGCGATTCATCAGCAGTCCGTGATCACTGGTCACAGTAACACTAGAAATCGCATCCATTTCGATGTGATGTTGACGGAAGCCTACACATTGGATGGTAATCCCCAGACTGCTAGTCTCCGTTCAGTGGTGAAGAATGATGGAGAATGCTGTTGTGTTGTTTGCTGTCGGATGGTAGGTTCAGATGTGAAGGGATTACAATGTGCTTGATGCACAATACAGCTACCCTTCCTTGTGGTGGTCAAACATACACGACCGCAAACTTGACGAGGAGTGTTCCTGCCATCAGACTGCAATGCAGTCCATCATCGGGCCTCAGTCATATCTGAATGCCCCAATAATCTGGATGTTGCTCGACTCGGCCAACTGCAGTGTCACAATCAGGCCTCTTTCAAACTCTACAGATGCTGATAACGCTATCTCAGGCAAGCACGTGGCATCTCCGTGTTGTTCACAGTCATCACTCAACATCGGTCTCTGTTCTGTATTCCCTACCAGACCTGATGACACCAAAAAACAGCAACAATACGAGGTAAAGCTTTGAGGACGTGGCATGAGTCGTGCTTGGGTACCTCAGTTGGTAGAGCACTTGCCCGCGAAAGGCAAAGGTCCCGAGTTCGAGTCTCGGTCCGGTACACAGTTTTAATCAGCCAGGAAGTATCATCAACAATACTAATGCACTGCCGGCCGTGGTGGCCGAGCGGTTCTAGGCGTTTCAGTCTGGAACCGCGCGACCGCTACTGTCGCAGGTTCGAATCCTGCCTCGGGCGTGAATGTGTGTGATGTCTTTAGGTTAGTTAGGTTTAAGTGGTTCTAAGTTCTAGGGGACTGATGACCTCAGCTGTTAAGTGCCATAGTGCTCAGAGCCATTTGAACTATTGCACTCTGCTGCCCGTTCTACCCGTCACAGAGAGCTTCAACTCGAATCATTTACATACTTGCCGGTGATGTGTACGTATGAGAAGTTGCATTGACATCCATCGATGTTTTTCACAGAAGCGCCAAAGAAACTGGTATAGGGGCGCATGTTCAAATACAGAGATATGTAATCAGGCAGAATACGGCGCTGCGGTCGGCAACGCCTATATAAGACAACAAGTGTATGGCTCAGTTGTTAGATCGGTTACTGCTGCTACAATGGCAGGTTATCAAGATTTAAGTGAGTTGGAACGTAGTGTTATAGTCGGCGCACGGGCGATGGGACACAGAATCTTCGAGGTAGCGGTGAAGTGGGGATTTTCCCGTACGACCATTTTCAAGAGCATATCGTGAATATCAGGACTCCGATAAAACATCAAATCTCCGACATCCCTGAGGCCGAAAAAAAAATCCTGCAAGAACGGGACCAACGGCGGCTGAAGAGAATCGTTCAAGTTGGACCCTCCCACAAATTGTTGCAGATTTCAGTGCTGGCCCATCAACAAGTGTCAGCGTGCGAAATATTCAGCGGAACATCATCGAAGTGGGCTTTCGGAGCCGAAGGCCCACTCCTATACCCTTGATGACTGCACAGCACGAAGCTTTAGGCCTCGCCTGGGCCCGTCAATACTGACATTGCACTGTTGACAGCCAAAACATGTTACCTGGTCGGACGAGTCTCATTTCAAATTTTATCGAGTGGATGGACGTGTGCGGGTATGGGGACAACCTCATGAATCCATGGAGCCTGCATGTCAGCAGGGGACTGTTGAAGCTGGAGGAGGCTGTGTAATGGTGTGGAGCTGTGCAGTTGAAGTGATATGGGTCTCCTGATACTTCTAGATATGACTCTGACAGGTGACACGTACGCAAGCATTCTGTCAGATCACATGAATCATTCATGTCCATTGTGCGTTCAGATGGACTTGGACAGTTCCAGCAGCACAATGCGATATGTCACATGTCCAGAATTGCTACAGAGTCGCTCCAGGAACACTCTTCTGAGTTTCAACACTTCCGCTGGCAACGAAACTCCCCAGAAATGAACATTATGGAGTATATGTGGGACGCCTTGCAACGTGCTGTTCAGAAGAGATCTCCATCCCCTCGTACTCCAGGATTCATGGTGTCAATTCCCTCCAGCACTTCAGACATTAGTCGAGTCGATGCCACGGCGTGTTGCGGCACTTCTGCGTGCTCGCCGCTGTCCTACACGATATTAGGCAGGTGTACAAGTTTCTTTGGTTCTTTAGGGTAGGTGCTTCACATTTTTTTGTCCAGCAGTGTATGACCGAAAGAAGATTTTTTTTATTTTTCTCTATTGTTTTATTGCCGGACCAATATCGGTCACATGTTCATGTTCAGTGGCATCTGCATTATAGAAGAAGTAGTGGCTTTTGCAATATGTTTATTTCCAGCCAATAAAAAATATCTGCTGCCTTCTGGGTCTCCTGGACAAACACAATGAGATGCATTTTACTAGATCTCTGCTTTTGTGGAATCCATGTTGACGCCGGTATAGATTTATGTACGTTCGCGGGGGTGGGGGGGGGGCATATCAGCAGCCAAATAATTATTAAAATTCATGGTGAAACCTTGAGCTGTCATTTATTTTGCACAATTCGGTATTAGTTTCGGTCAACGACCATTATCAATCTTAGCTGGCATAAGCGGTACGAAAGTTAAAGCATAATTTGAACAAAAGTAATTTGCTGTCTTAAGTTTACCATAGCACGTAAAAAATTTCTCACAATAGTAACTTTGTACGATAATTTGCGTCAAGAAGCAAGTCCACATCGACAGATAGTAACACAGTGACAGATGTAATTTCTTTGTCTGTCCATGTCCATACACGAAGCACCATCTCTCTCAGCATGACAACGTCAGACCACACACGAGTGCCGCGACATCGACATCTGCAACAGTCCGATGCTCTGGGTTCACTGTCATCGATTATCCTCCGAACAGTCTCTACTCGGCCCCACCTATTTCCATATGTTTATGAAAGAACACCATTTCGATAGTGATGAAGCTGTGCAAGTAGAGGTGAGATTGTGGCCATGTCAACAAAGTCAAACATTCTACTGTGACCGTATCAGTAAACTGGTCTCTCATTGGGAGAAATGTGTTCGTCGCCTGGGTGACTATGTGAGAAGTAAATACATAGATATGAAGAATAAAAATGTAAAATGTTAATAATGTTTTATTCAAAACCTTAAAAGTTTTCACATAAGAAGTCGGGAGGCATTACTTTTCAGCACGCCTCATACACACTTTTCTGGGCCTCGAACCTCGATACTTGGTTTGCAATGAAAAAATTATCAATGGCTCATGTGAGCAAGATACACGACATACATTCACAGCTTAATTCGATCGGTATTTCTTTCCTTTTATTTCGCAACAGAAATTTACTAAACTTCTTGCTGGACAAGTGTCCACATGGAGCTTATGAAACGTCCCCTTTGAACAATTATACATGACTGTGCTTAAACTGATACACAATATCTTTAGCGCAACGCAATATGACTTTCAAATATCCCTACAAAAGAATGGCCCTGACTAACATTAACCTATACGTTTCAAAAATCACTTACCTCACAAAAATCTTCGTTACTCAAGTTACTGCAATACAGCGAGCGCCACTACTGCCAACTAAATAAAAGATTCAAACTACAGAAGGCACTAACTACTGATAGGCATAGTTAGCAATTGAAAGATGTTAATAGAGAACAAACAATGTATTTACCTTAAGAGTCATAATATGTATAGTAGTTCATGACATCCAGTGTTACAAATTTCAAAACTCCGCCATCTCCCTCCCCACATCCACCACTGCTGGCGGCTCACCTCCAACTGCGCAACGCTACGCGCTGTTCACATCCAGCTGCCGCTGCCCAACACTACAATGGCAGACAACAATGCAAACTAGCCACAGACTGCACACAGCACAGCCAGTGATTTTCATACAGAGCGCTACGTGACGTTGCCAATAAGAAAACACAAACAGCCTACTTACAGGCTTAGTCACATATTTGTAAGATATCTTTCACTCTCTTGTATCCTGTCACTAGAAATCCAGTCCAGCCTGGTATGAAAGGAAATCTTAACGTGAACCGCTAATGGGCTGATCCATCACGCTCTTACTGCATGTAAAATTTGCTGATAGTGCATAACATTGCGATCTCAGTCTGTTTCCATTATGATCAAGTTAAGCGGAGCAACTGTTAAACCACTGGAGTCCAGTTCGCGAGCATAGAAATCTTCGATCGGACGTTCGGAATTTCGTTTTGCAAAAAATAGATTCAGTCTGAGAAAAAAATGGAGGTCCATCTCTGACCCTTATGTAAGAATACCGTCGACGTACATTATTCCGTAACGGTGCCGCGGATGACAACCGAAGAGGTCATAGCTGTGAAAAGAAATGGCATTTCAGACCATCACTCCTGGTAGTTGAGCCGCATGACGGGCGACGGTCTGGTTGGTATCCCCCCAATGGGAGGGGCGTATCCAGACGCGTCCACGGCGGTCAGCTCGAAGAGGGACTCATCACTGAACACAGTTCTACTTCAGTCAGTGAGATTGCACATGTTTCTGCAGACGCCACAGAGAGCGCTGGGATACTAACTTGACTGTCGCACGCCATACGGATGGACAGCCTCGAGTGATTGTTTGGGGTGCCATTTCTTTTCATAGCAAGACCCATTTGGTTGTCATCCCGAACATCATCAGTAGTACGTCGACGGTATTCAACGCCCCGTTTTGTCGTCACAGTAATACTTCGACGGTATTCAACGCCCCGTTTTGTTGCCCTTCATGGCAAGCCATCCTGGGCTCACATTTCAGCAAGACAATGCCCGCTCTCAAACTGCGACAGTTTCTACCGCTTGTCTTCATGTATGCCAAACCCTGCGTGGGCCAGGAAGGTCATCGGATCTTTCCCCAACAGAGAAAGGCTGAATAGTTATGGGCAGAGTCCTCCTACCATCACGTGATTCTGATGGTCTAACGAGGCCAATTGCACCAAATTTGGCGCTATCCCTCACGAGGCCATCTAACAACTTTGTCAGTCAATGTCAAGCCGTATATCTGCCTGCATAAGGGCCGGACTTGGACCAACACGTTGTTTACTTGCTCAATTTGTGAAGCTCTTTCTCTTGAATTAATTATCTAATTTTTCTGAAATTGTAATCACTTGTTTGTCTGTATATGTACATCACATTTACCGATTCCCGTCACATTGGGATAACTCCTTCGCGGTGCGCCGCTTCTGTCTCTCTCTTTTCCGCACAGCCAACTGGACGGCTCATTTATACACTCCTGGAAATGGAAAAAAGAACACATTGACACCGGTGTGTCAGACCCACCATACTTGCTCCGGACACTGCGAGAGGGCTGTACAAGCAGTGATCACACGCACGGCACAGCGGACACACCAGGAACCGCGGTGTTGGCCGTCGAATGGCGCTAGCTGCGCAGCATTTGTGCACCGCCGCCGTCAGTGTCAGCCAGTTTGCCGTGGCATACGGAGCTCCATCGCAGTCTTTAACACTGGTAGCATGCCGCGACAGCGTGGACGTGAACCGTATGTGCAGTTGACGGACTTTGAGCGAGGGCGTATAGTGGGCATGCGGGAGGCCGGGTGGACGTACCGCCGAATTGCTCAACACGTGGGGCGTGAGGTCTCCACAGTACATCGATGTTGTCGCCAGTGGTCGGCGGAAGGTGCACGTGCCCGTCGACCTGGGACCGGACCGCAGCGACGCACGGATGCACGCCAAGACCGTAGGATCCTACGCAGTGCCGTAGGGGACCGCACCGCCACTTCCCAGCAAATTAGGGACACTGTTGCTCCTGGGGTATCGGCGAGGACCATTCGCAACCGTCTCCATGAAGCTGGGCTACGGTCCCACACACCGTTAGGCCGTCTTCCGCTCACGCCCCAACATCGTGCAGCCCGCCCCTAGTGGTGTCGCGACAGGCGTGAATGGAGGGACGAATGGAGACGTGTCGTCTTCAGCGATGAGAGTCGCTTCTGCCTTGGTGCCAATGATGGTCGTATGCGTGTTTGGCGCCGTGCAGGTGAGCGCCACAATCAGGACTGCATACGACCGAGGCACACAGGGCCAACACCTGGCATCATGGTGTGGGGAGCGATCTCCTACACTGGCCGTACACCACTGGTGATCGTCGAGGGGACACTGAATAGTGCACGGTACATCCAAACCGTCATCGAACCCATCGTTCTACCATTCCTAGACCGGCAAGGGAACTTGCTGTTCCAACAGGACAATGCACGTCCGCATGTATCCCGTGCCACCCAACGTGCTCTGGAAGGTGTAAGTCAACTACCCTGGCCAGCAAGATCTCCGGATCTGTCCCCCATTGAGCATGTTTGGGACTGGATGAAGCGTCGTCTCACGCGGTCTGCACGTCCAGCACGAACGCTGGTCCAACTGAGGCGCCAGGTGGAAATGGCATGGCAAGCCGTTCCACAGGACTACATCCAGCATCTCTACGATCGTCTCCATGGGAGAATAGCATCCTGCATTGCTGCGAAAGGTGGATATACACTGTGCTAGTGCCGACATTGTGCATGCTCTGTTGCCTGTGTCTATGTGCCTGTGGTTCTGTCAGTGTGATCATGTGATGTATCTGACCCCAGGAATGTGTCAATAAAGTTTCCGCTTCCTGGGACAATGAATTCACGGTGTTCTTATTTCAATTTCCAGGAGTGTATGAGTTGCTGACAAAAGGAATGTACAGAAGAATGGGAAAGGAAATTAAGGATCTGGCAGATGGCGTCTTGATAACTGCTAACTTAAGGAAATGTGGAGGCACCAGTAGACAGCTCTGACCCTACGTTAACGGAGGCAAGGGTTCTGGAAAAGCCGCGCGGGATTAGCCGAGCGGTCTTAGGCGCGGCAGTCATGGACTGTACCGCTGGTCCCGGCGGAGGTTCGAGTCCTCCTTCGGGCATGCGTGTGTGTGTTTGTCCTTAGGATAATTTAGGTTAAGTAGTATGTAGGCTTAGGGACTGATGACCTTAGCAGTTAAGTCCCATAGATTTCACACATTTGTTTTTGGTTATGAAAAAGCAAGATACTTTCATGCGATATGTGGACCTAGTAAGGGCGTAGCTCAATATGAAGTGGTGCATGATATTTGAAGTCCTCAGAGAAATAGCTATACGCAATATGCACAAGAATTGAGATAGAACAGTAAGAAAGGAACATCAACGGGAAGAATTCAGATTAAATAAGTTGTTGGATGCAGTGTTCCTCCTTAACTGTTCAACTGTGTATCGAAAATCCTATAAAGGAAATAAAAGAAACCTTCGAAAGAGCTATCAATGCTCAGCATTCGCTGATGTGTTTGGTACCTTCTGTGAAAGTGAGGGCGGTAACAGAACCTGCTGGTCAGAGTGGTGGGCGTGCTGAGCACTGAATACGGACTGAGAATAAACAGAACGAAACTAAGCTATTGAGGAGTAGCAGAAATGAAATTAGTCACAAACCTATCACCAAAATTGAGGGGGGGGGGGCATGTACACTCCTGGAAATTGAAATAAGAACACCGTGAATTCATTGTCCCAGGAAGGGGAAACTTTATTGACACATTCCTGGGGTCAGATACATCACATGATCACACTGACAGAACCACAGGCACATAGACACAGGCAACAGAGCATGCACAATGTCGGCACTAGTACAGTGTATATCCACCTTTCGCAGCAATGCAGGCTGCTATTCTCCCATGGAGACGATCGTAGAGATGCTGGATGTAGTCCTGTGGAACGGCTTGCCATGCCATTTCCACCTGGCGCCTCAGTTGGACCAGCGTTCGTGCTGGACGTGCAGACCGCGTGAGACGACGCTTCATCCAGTCCCAAACATGCTCAATGGGGGACAGATCCGGAGATCTTGCTGGCCAGGGTAGTTGACTTACACCTTCTAGAGCACGTTGGGTGGCACGGGATACATGCGGACGTGCATTGTCCTGTTGGAACAGCAAGTTCCCTTGCCGGTCTAGGAATGGTAGAACGATGGGTTCGATGACGGTTTGGATGTACCGTGCACTATTCAGTGTCCCCTCGACGATCACCAGTGGTGTACGGCCAGTGTAGGAGATCGCTCCCCACACCATGATGCCGGGTGTTGGCCCTGTGTGCCTCGGTCGTATGCAGTCCTGATTGTGGCGCTCACCTGCACGGCGCCAAACACGCATACGACCATCATTGGCACCAAGGCAGAAGCGACTCTCATCGCTGAAGACGACACGTCTCCATTCGTCCCTCCATTCACGCCTGTCGCGACACCACTGGAGGCGGGCTGCACGATGTTGGGGCGTGAGCGGAAGACGGCCTAACGGTGTGCGGGACCGTAGCCCAGATTCATGGAAACGGTTGCGAATGGTCGTCGCCGATACCCCAGGAGCAACAGTGTCCCTAATTTGCTGGGAAGTGGCGGTGCGGTCCCCTACGGCACTGCGTAGGATCCTACGGTCTTGGCGTGCATCCGTGCGTCGCTGCGGTCCGGTCCCAGGTCGACGGGCACGTGCACCTTCCGCCGACCACTGGCGACAACATCGATGTACTGTGGAGACCTCACGCCCCACGTGTTGAGCAATTCGGCGGTACGTCCACCCGGCCTCCCGCATGCCCACTATACGCCCTCGCTCAAAGTCCGTCAACTGCACATACGGTTCACGTCCACGCTGTCGCGGCATGCTACCAGTGTTAAAGACTGCGATGGAGCTCCGTATGCCACGGCAAACTGGCTGACACTGACGGCGACGGTGCACAAATGCTGCGCAGCTAGCGCCATTCGACGGCCAACACCGCGGTTCCTGGTGTGTCCGCTGTGCCGTGCGTGTGATCATTGCTTGTACAGCCCTCTCGCAGTGTCTGGAGCAAGTATGGTGGGTCTGACACACCGGTGTCAATGTGTTCTTTTTTCCATTTCCAGGAGTGTAGTATACATCGCGAAGGAATGCTACTACCTTGGAAGCAAGATAATGCGTACCAGACAAAGTAAAGAGGCAGACTAGCAAAGTAAGCATTCTTTATACTGTATACTAGTAGGATACACAGGCCTTTGTTTGAGAAACAAATTTCTGACGATGTGTGTCTGGAGATCAGCACTGTACTGAATTTAATCATGGACTGTGGGAAAATCGGAAGAGAAGAGATTTGGTGCTCCAAAAGGAATTTAAGAAGTAATTGGATTAATAGGGAATGAATAGCTTCTTCGCAGAATCGGCGAGTAAAAGAATATTTAGAATATAAAAACTAGAAGAATGGATAGGGTGACAGAATATGAGTTAAGGCATCAGGAAACAACCATAGCGGTTTTAGAGGAATCCACAGGGTGCATAAAATTGTGGGGGAAGACAGTGATTGGAACAGACAGGGTGGTTCAAAATCAATATACGTGTTTTAAGGCTGTGTAGAATTTATTGAATTAAACTTAAAATTATACATAATACTCAGATGAAAGAGCAACCCAGACAGGTTTCCTTGTGTACCTCCGCGTAAAGGGAAGAATATGGAACTACCAAGAGTGAGTCTTTCGCGTGTGGCCCCAAGAAATCAGTTCGGAAGGCTAGTCGTGAATTAGCAGTTCCACTGACTTCTGTGTAGAGACTTTTAAGGAGACGCTTACAACTACATCCGGCTGACAATAGTTGTTTTTCATGATCTCCATGTTACACACTATCTGACGCCATACGATTTTAACCTTTGGTTGTTCATAAAGGATCACGTGTATATGCTTCCGCTATCAACTGAACTACTCGACTTTAGAAACAGCGTTGTTGCATCAGTTACTCCAGACATACTATCAGCTTGTCTATCGATTCGATATGTGACGAATGGAGCTCACAGTGAACACTCGTAAGAAAAACTGTTTGAGTTGCTCTTTAATTTGATGTATTATTTGTAATTGTAAGTTGAATGTATAAATGCAACAAAGTCTTAAAACTCATATATTCGTTTTGAAACACCATGTATAGAACAAAAAAATGGGTGCAATGATTATACGTTTGTCTAAGTCGTCAAAAGTTTTCCTTTACTTTTAATTTCTCATAATGCGTTCGGGTTACCCCATCCTCAGAACTTTTGCATCGATACACAGACTCTTGTCGTTTATAAACAATACAGTAAAACGTCAGTGAGTTTGGGCATTGCTATTGTAATGGATTGTTTGTATGTGACATGATATTGTATATCGATGATAAAGACATGATGATAGGGTAACCCGAAACCCGTCATGAGTTGTAAAAATAAAGAAAAATGTTCGCTGGCAAGGACAAGTGTACATCGCAGATATCTTCAAAAACTTTTTGTCTAAACCAAATTGTTGTTAAGTGCTACACTGCTACAGAAGAAAAGTCGTTCCTAGCAGCAGAAAACCTTTAAGAAGACGACACAAAAAAATGAGGACGAATGAACTAGTGGACGCTATTCTAGAATCGACTTAGTCGATCTACCTGTACCTAGTTTTGTACTACGCAATATAATCGCAGAGTCCGCTCCCGTAGGGGAGTATTCTGAACGTTTGACTACCATGAGGACGACCTGGGTTTCATTCCCGGTACTATCCGAAATTTTTCCTCGGTGTGGGGGGGGGGGGGGGGCTAGAAGTGGTGCACTCATTTCGTGAGATCAGTTGAGGAGCTGTTTGAGAAGCAGCGGCTCCAAGGTCTGGAAAACTGACAACTGACCAGGGAGCGGTGTGCTGACTCCATGGCCATCTATATTACATTCAAATGACGTTATTGGCAGAGGATGACAAGGCGGCCGGTCGAGACTGGATAGTCCGTTATGGCCAGTAAGCAGAACTGGAATATTCTTGTAAACTCGTCTAACATTCAATGTACCTACAGGACAGTTTACACTTCAGTCACGTTACATAAATCGGATATAGTATATCGTTTCCTCTATCATTCGTCACGTACAAGTGGGGTTCACGAATTGTGTAGTACATGCCAACGTAAGACGTTTGTTCTTTCACCGATAAGGGGGCCTTCCCTAGGCCTCACCGAGACGTCTTCACTTAGGGCTAATTTGCTTCTGGAAAAGAAAAGAAATAAATGCACCTATATCATAGATGCTGCATGCAAACGTCTCAAAAATGAGATCGACAGGAAGTGCAAAATGGCTAAGCAGGGATGGCTAGAGGACAAATGTAAGGATGTGGAGGCTTATCTCACTAGGGGTAAGATAGATACTGCCTACAGGAAAATTAAAGAGACCTTTGGAGATAAGAGAACAACTTGTATGAACATCAAGAGCTCAGATGGAAACCCAGTTCTAAGCAAAGAAGGGAAAGCAGAAAGGTGGAAGGAGTATATAGAGAGTCTATACAAGGGCGATGCACTTGAGGACAATATTATCGAAATGGAAGTGGATGTAGATGAAGATGAAATGGGAGATACGATACTGCGTGAAGAGTTTGACAGAGCACTGAAAGACCTGAGTCGAAACAAGGCCGCCGGAGTAGACAACATTCCATTGGAACTACTGACGGCCTTGGGAGAGCCAGTCCTGACAAAACTCTACCATCTGGTGAGCAAGATCTATGAAACAGGTGAAATACCCTCATACTTCAAGAAGAATATAATAATTCCAATCCCAAAGAAAGCAGGTGTTGACAGATGTGAAAATTACCGAACTATCAGTTTAATAAGCCACAGCTGCAAAATACTAACACGAATTCTTTACAGACGAATGGAAAAACTAGTAGAAGCCGACCTCGGGGAAGATCACTTTGGATTCCGTACAAATACTGGAACACGTGAGGCAATACTGACCTTACGACTTACCTTAGAAGAAAGATTAAGGAAAGGCAAATGTACGTTTCTAGCATTTGTAGACTTAGAGAAAGCTTTTGACAATGTTGACTGGAATACTCTCTTTCAAATTTTAAAGGTGGCAGGGGTCAAATACACGGAGCGAAAGGCTATTTACAATTTGTACAGAAACCAGATGGCAGTTATAAGAGTCGAGGGACATGAAAGGGAAGCAGTCGTTGGGAAGGGAGTAAGACAGGGTTGTAGCCTCTCCCCGATGTTATTCAATCTGTATATTGAGCAAGCAGTAAAGGAAACAAAAGAAAAATTCGGAGTAGGTATTAAAATCCATGGAGAAGAAATAAAAACGTTGAGGTTCGCCGATGACATTGTAATTCTGTCAGAGACAGCAAAGGACTTGGAAGAGCAGTTGAACGGAATGGACAGTGTCTTGAAAGGAGGATATAAGATGAACATCAACAAAAGCAAAACGAGGATAATGGAATGTAGTCGAATTAAGTCGGGTGGTGCTGAGGGAATTAGATTAGGAAATGAGACACTTAAAGTAGTAAAGGAGTTTTGCTATTTGGGGAGCAAAATAACTGATGATGGTCGAAGTAGAGAGGATATAAAATGTAGACTGGTAATGGCAAGGAAAGCGTTTCTGAAGAAGAGAAATTTGTTAACATCGAGTATAGATTTTAAGTGTCAGGAAGTCATTTCTGAAAGTATTTGTATGGAGTGTAGCCATGTATGGAAGTGAAACATGGACGGTAAATAGTTTGGACAAGAAGAGAATAGAAGCTTTCGAAATGTGGTGCTACAAAAGAATGCTGAAGATTAGATGGGTAGATCACATAACTAATGAGGAAGTATTGAATAGGATTGGGGAGAAGAGAAGTTTGTGGCACAACTTGACCAGAAGAAGGGATCGGTTGGTAGGACATGTTCTGAGGCATCAAGGGATCACCAATTTAGTATTGGAGGACAGCGTGGAGGGTAAAAATCGTAGGGGGAGACCAGGAGATGAATACACTAAGCAGATTGAGAAGGATGTAGGTTGCAGTAGGTACTGGGAGATGAAGCAGCTTGCACAGGATAGAGTAGCATGGAGAGCTGCATCAAACCAGTCTCAGGACTGAAGACCACAACAACAACATGTCATAGATTTGTGATCTAATTGCTGTAATGTAAGGAAATGTTATACTCATCATTCAGAAAACTAGTTTGAACCAGAACTATTTGAACCAGTTGCGTACACCAGTTAAGCAAGTCATCTCAAATCTATATATCTGCAGGACAGAAAGAAGGTTAACATCGGTCCTAATATCATTTGTCTTTTTTACTGTATTGCAAATCTAGATTTCAACTGACATGCATGTGCATGCCTGGGTTAGACTGGGATATGGGTTGTTATAATTACATCCAGTCTTCGTGACTGCTTCTAACGCACAGGTGGCAGCTGCACTGTCAGTTGAAATCCAGATCTGCAATGCAATAAGAAAGACAGACGATGTTACGATCGATGCTGACCTTCTTTCTGTCCTGGATTACATCACGGTCGTAGGACAAAAATATTCTCATGAAATCTAACAGGTTCTATATATTTGCATCACCCTACATTCTTTTGAACCTACTTACTGTGTTCATAGACTTTTTCTACAATTCTTATGCTCCATAATTTTCTCCATTACCAAAGTATCCAGTCCTTTATTCCTCACAATTCTTACTGTAAACATATTCTTTTATTTGGTTAATTTGTGCCATACAACCATTTTATCTCCAGTTCTATTCTGCATCTATTCATCAAATTCTCGATCTACATCGTCAGTTATTTTGTTGTCCCAACACCACAACCGCTCTGCTAATTTTAGCGTTCCATTAGCTAATCTCATTCACTTACCATAACCTGACTTAAGCCACTCCATTGTTCTTTCACTTTTACTTACTTGTGTCTTATATTCTCTTCTCAAGACACTATCCATTCCGAAAAAAAATTATATGTGCTTCAGATAAAGTGATTGGCTTCCGTTGTTCTATTTTTGTATTTTTTCGACGAAGTCAGACATTTCACAATGCTGTACCGGTTTCGACGAGCCAGCAGTCAAGTTCAGACAATCAGTACATAAGAAGAGAATAAAAAGAATCATAGTAGGTCTATAATCTATATAAAAGTGCCAATTCACAGTTGGGTCTTTTTTAATTTCGGCGATAGAGTTATTTCCGATTTTGTAGATTATAAAATGAGTGTTTTCCCTTTTTTATGTTTTGGAAATCTGCAGATGACCACTGACTTCTTGAGAGATATAGAAGTAACAGAACTATTCAAATGATCTTGCAAGTCCTGTGTTCTCCTAACAGAATTTCAACACACTTTTCTTTGTTTCTTCTTGACTTTATTTCTTTTGGTCAACGTTGAGACTGAAGAATATGAGACGTAGGTCACAAATTTGTCAGTTACTGCCCCCCTTACGTATCTTCGGCTCTTAGAACTGCAATCTGTATTTTATCATTGATAACTTAGGAAATTCAAAGAGTATATTCCAGCTAAAAAGAAAAGGCGAAAACTATAAAAAGAATCGGAGAAGAAAACGAGGGATATGTTGAGCGAGAATTGTATTCTGTGATTTCCTTTTCGACCAAATTCTGCAGGTGAGAATTCTTCCACTACTAAGAAATTGTTCACTTCCCGTTCAAAAGGCGACACATTATACTGGACTAATTCCACAGATCACCTCATATGTACATTGATCAAGCAGCAATAAAATCGAGGAGAAAGAGAATGCAAATTGCCGATGATGTTACAGGTCAGTTAGAAACAGGGGAGGACTTGGAAGAGCAGTTGAACAGGATGGACTGTATCGTGGAAAGATGTTACAAGATGAAAATTGTTGCTGTTGTTGTTGTTGTTTTTGTAGTGGTCTTCAGCCTGAAGACTGCTTTGATGCAGTTGTTCACGCTACTGTATCCTGTGCAAGCCTCCTCATCTCCTAATAATTACTGCAACTTACATCCTTCTGAATGTGTTTACTGTATCTCTTAGCTCTTGGTCTCCCTTTACAAATCCTTCCCCCCGCCCCCCTCCCCCAACACTTCCTTCCAGCAGTAAGCTGAAGCGTCCTATCAATAGCTCCCTTCTTCTAAATAGGTTGTGCCACGAATTTCTTTTGTCCACAGTTCTGTTTAGTATCTCCCGTTACATGATCCACCCATCTAATCTTAAACATTATTCCGCAGCACCACATTTCAAAAGCTTCTATTATATTCTTGTCTAAAATGTTTATTATCCATGTTTCACTTCCATACATGGCTACGCTCCAGAGAAACACCTTCAGGAAACACTTCCTAACAATTAATCCATATTCGATGTTAATGAATTTCCCTTCTTCAAAAACGCTTTCATTGCCGTTGCCAGTCTACATTTTATGGTCCTCTGTACTTCTGAAATCATCAGTTATTTTGATGCTCAAATAGCTAAACTTATCCACTGCTTTAAGATTCTCGTTTCCTAATCTAATTTACTTAGCATCACCTGAATTAATTCGACTACATCATATTTTCCTTGTCTTGTTTTTGTTGATGTTCATCTTATATCCTCCTTTCATGAAGCTGTCCATTCTGTTCAACTGCTCTTCCAAGTCCTTCGCTGTATCTGACAACATAACAATGTCATCGGCAAACCTCAAACTTTTTATTTCTTCTCCCTAAACTTTAATTCCTATTTTTCTTTTGTTTCCTTTAGTGCTTGCTCAACATACAGATTGAGATGAAAATTAACAAAATCAAAATGGAGTGTAAACGAATTAAATGAGACGAAGCTGAGAGAATTAGATTATGGAATGGGAGCCTGTAGGTAGAAGATGGGAAGGGAAATAACCGACAGTGGCAGAAATACAGACGGTATGAAACGACAATAGCTAGAAAAAAACTTCTGAAAACGGAATGAATTTAACACTGCGTATCAAGTGCAGCGGCAAAAAGTGTTTTCTGGAAGTGTTTGTCAGGAGTGGAAGCGAAATGTGGACGACAATCAGAATGTATAAGAAGAGAGCGCAGACGTTTGAAATGAGGTGCTACGCGGAATTGATGAATGTTAAAGGGAGACTAAGGCTTGAACACAGTAAGCAGGTTGAGATGGATGTAGGCTGCCGCAGCTATGCGGAGATGAAGAGGTTGGACTAGCGTCTTTGGACTGAAGACCACACCATCGACAAGAACCTTGGCGTCTGCAGATTCCGACAGCATCTTTCCAGAGGCCATTCAGACCGCAGTGTCTCCAATGACGGCAGTTCCGGGCCTTTCGGCCTGGACGTGGCCCTTCTCCAGCACGGCCTCTGGAGCGGCTGGAGTCGCGTGCTCTTGGGCCCCGTCGCCGCCACGGCCTGGTGCTGCGGTAACTGTTATGGGCCGGGAAGTACGAGCTTTCGCCCCCGCCGCGGTCCGCCTCGCAGGGTATAAAACGGTGGACCGCCTTCACGCTGGCCAGTCGCAAGCGGCCATCGCAGCATGAAGATCGCTCTGGTAAGTCTACATGTGTCCGCTGTACAGCCCTCAGCCTGAGCAGGGCGCCCCGCTATTCGTGGCACCTTTGCTGTTTCTAATATCTCCATCTACATAAACCATGTGTCGGGTTTATCTTGGCCAGCGCCAAATAACTTTGTTGTCTAAAATCAAGATAAAAAGTATATCAATCAAAGGTTGCTCACAAATAACCTTATAGGTCGGACAACCACAGCTAAGAAACTTGTACATAATGTTAAGGACAATCGAACAATTTAAAGTCAGAAATGGTAAAATAGTCTACATTAAAACTGAGTGAAAGTCGAAATCCGCAATAACTGTTTATTGTGTTTTCAATGTACGACGACCGGTTTCATAACCTGGAAGTATTTCATTAGGTCATATAAAACTAATACTTCATGTGCCACAAATTCCCGGGCACAAACGTACGTAAAGACGTCATTCTTCGGTAAGGTCCTGAATGAAAGGGCAGACGGACATCCGATCTGAACAACGCATGATGACTAACACATCTCCAAAACACAGTCGAAAGACGAACTTGGACAGCACATGACAATCCACGTATGGTAGGATAAAACCGTCGTCAAAATCAGCGGGAGAAACAAAGAATTAAAAGATACGCAGTTTTGGGAGTCGTCAACATACTAAACTGTATATCACCACGCGTCAAATAGCCAGCGTTACAGCGCTAGCCACACACTGAATACTGCGTCACATTATATAAATGTTGTTAAACTTTTTTGAACCAAGATCTGAACAGTAGTACGTCTATTTTTAATAGCACCCACATTTCTTGTATGGAAATCCACTTCCTCTCCTCATTATCTGTTCAATAACGTATCCCAGTTTACCGTTCAGGGAAACATAACTATTCGATGAACTTGGCACAAAAGTGGTTACACGGATTTCGGTAGCTCTTCCATTTTCCGGTACTGAAATGAAATGATCGTATGGCATTGCGGGGAAGTTCGGCCGCCGTATTGCAAGTCCTTTTTAGTTGACGCCACTTCGGCGACTTGCGAGTCAATGATGATGAAGAACACACAAGACCCAGTCATCCCGAGGCAGAGAAAATCACTGACCCCGCCGGGAATCGAACCCGGGACCCCGCGCGCGGGAAGCGAGAACGCTACCGCAAGACTACCAGCTGCGGACTTCCCGCTACTGTCAGTAAACAAATGAAGATACAAGGACAATGCACATAAGTCATTCAGCCACCCGTCTTCAGTTGAGGACTTGTGTTAAAATAGTGTACACCAGTGTACACAAAACTTCAACTGAAAGTGGTTGGCTGATGCACTTTCCTTGTTTGTTCATTTGTTTGCTGACAATAGCAACAAAAGGACGAGTTACCTTTGTTCATTTTTTATTTTTATTTATTTATACATGTTATTCAGTCCTCAGTGTTCTGCAGCGCGCCACGAATTCATTTCCTGTGCCAACCTCTTCATCTCAGAGTAGCACATGCAACTTGCGTCCTCAATTATTTGCTAGATGTATTCCGATTTCTGTCTTCCTCTACAGTCATTCCCTGATGTCGTAACAGATGTCCTATCATCCTGTTCTTTCTCCTTCTCATTGTTTTCCATATATTCCTTTCCTCCCAAATTCTGCATGGAACCTCCTCATTCCTTATCTTATCAGTCCACCTAATTTTCAACATTCGTCTATAGCACCACATCTCAAATGCTTCGATTCTCTCCTGTTCCCTTTTCCCCACAGTCCATGTTCCACTGTCATACAATGCTGTGCTCCAGACGTACATTCTCAGAAATTTCTTCCTCGAATTAAGACCTACGTTTGATTCTAGAAGACTTCTCTTGGCCAGGAATCTCCTTTTTTCCAGTGCTAGTCTGCTTTTGATAGCCTCCTTGCTCCGTCCGTCACTGGTTATTCTTTTTGCCGAGGTAGCAGAATTCCTCTATAGATGTAGCAGTCAGGGCGAACAGGCTTAGGTGGTGGGGTCATGTTACACGCATGGGAGAAGCAAGGTTACCCAAGAGACTCATGGATTCAGCAGTAGAGGGTAGGAGGAGTCGGGGTAGACCGAGGAGAAGGTACCTGGATTGGGTTAAGAATGATTTTGAAGTAATAGTTTTAACATCAGAAGAGGCACCAATGTTAGCACTGAGTAGGGGATCATGGAGGAACTGCAAAGAGGGGCTATGCTCCAGACTGAACGCTGAAAGGCATAAACAGTCTTAAATGATGATGATGATGATGATGATGAGCAGAATTCCTTAACTTCATCTACTCCGTGACTGTCAATCCTGATGTTAAGTTTCTCGCTGTTGTTATCTCTTCTACTTCTCATTACTTTCGTCTTTCTTCGATTTGCTCTCAGCCCATATTCTGTACTCATTAGACTGTTCATTCCATTCAGGAGATCATTAATTCTTTTTCACTTTTACTCAGAGTAGCAATGTCATCAGCGAATCATATCGTTGATATCCTTTCGCCTTGAAGTTTAATGCCGCTCCTGAACCTTTCTTTTTATTTCCATCATTGCTTCTTCGATGTACAAATTGAACAGTAGCTCCGAAACACTGCATCCCTGTCTTATACCCTTTTTAATGCGAGCGCTTCGTTCTTGTTCGTACACTCTTATTTTTCCATCTTGTTTCTTGTACATATTGTATATTACCCGTGTATCCCTATAACTTTCCCCTATTTTTCTGAGAATTGAGAACATCTTGCACCACTTTAGATTTTCAACGCCTTTAGCAGGTCGACAAATCCAATGAGCATGTCTTGATTTTTCTTTAGTCTTGCCTCCGTAATCAACCACGAAGTCAGAATTTCGTCTCTGGCATCTTTACCTTTCCTAAAGACAAAATGATCGTCATCTAACACATCCTTACCTTTCTCATGGTAATCACGCTTTGTCCCAGTACAGGAGAGTAGAAGTCAGTTTTGTGGTATTTTTGAAAAACGTGATGTTTTCGTATGAGAAAGATAAGGTGCCATTCAAAATACATGTATTGCTGTTCTTCTTCTCCTTTGTCTTGTGCATTTGTCTCGCAACGGTGGCAGGTTCGGAATGGTTATTAACGGATTTGTCGTGGTTAATTCAAGACGTGCCCTTAATGTCGCCACCCCGTTTCCACCCGGGACGGAACGTGTGCAACACAACTGCCTTCGTGTAGTGTTATTCATATGAAAGTGAGCGAAATTTTTTCGAAATTTTGCATATCGTGTAGTTATAGCGACACGTGGGTACCAGTGCGGTATTCAGCTAGTGGGGATGTGGGAAATCGGTTGAAGACCACATCCAGGCTGGCCGGCATAACCGACCCGGTCCTGCGGCTCCTCCCCGTACCGGTTGCGGAACGTTAACACGCATTGCTATCCGGGCGGCTTACACGTGTTGCTCTTCATACGACAGCTAAACAACATTTGCTTCATAAATTGGTCAAGATAAATTGGACAGCGTGTACATGCTCTGTACGCATTTGTACTACGGGTGGCGACGTATACTTTGTAACAGTAACTTATTAAATTTTGCACAGTGTATCTACATCGATATCCACATAGGTGTTCCGCAAGCCACCGTACGGTGCGTGGCGGAGGGTGCACTGTAGCACTACTTGTCGTTTCCTTTCCTGTTCAACTCGCGAATAGACGGAGGGGAAAACGACTGTCTTCAAATGGTTCAAATGGCTCTTAGCACTATGGGACTTAACATCTATGGTCATCAGTCCCCTAGAACTTAGAACTATTTAAACCTAATTAACCTAAGGACATCACACAACACCCAGTCATCACGAGTCAGAGAAAATCCCTGACCCCGCCGGGTTCAAAATGGTTCAAATGGCTCTGAGCACTATGGGACTCAACATCTTAGGTCATAAGTCCCCTAGAACTTAGAACTACTTCAACCTAACTAACCTAAGGACATCACACACACCCATGCCCGAGGCAGGATTCGAACCTGCGACCGTAGCAGCCTCGCGGTTCCGGACTGCAGCGCCAGAACCGCACGGTCACCGCGGCCGGCGACCCCGTCGGGAATCGAACCCGGGAACCCGGGCGCGGGAAGCGAGAACGCTACCGCACGACCGCGAGCTGCGGACTCGACTGTCTGTACGGCTCTGTATGAGCCCTAATTTCTCGTACCTTATCTTCGTGGTCCTTACGCGCGATGTATGTTGCCAGCAGTAGAATCGTTCGGCAGGCAGCTTAAATGCCGGTTCTCTAAATTTTCTTAATAGTGTTTCCCAAAAAGAACCCCGCCTTCCCTCCAGGGATTCCCACTTCAGTTCCCGAAGCACCTCCGTAACACTCACATTTTGTTCGAATGTACCGCTAACAGATCCAACAGCCCTCCTCTGAATTGCTGCGATGTCTTCCTTCAATCTGACAGTGTCAAATGCTTACCGGAAATCTAGAAATATGGAATTTGCCTGTTGGCCTTCATCCATAGTTTTCACTAAGTCATGTGAGAGAAGGGTAAGCTGAGTTTCGCACTAGCGATGCTGATTCATGGACATAAGCTGCTTAATGGTTCAAATGGCTCTGAGCACTATGGGACTCAACTGCTGTGGTCATAAGTCCCCTAGAACTTAGAACTACTTAAACCTAACTAACCTAAGGACATCACACACATCCATGCCCGAGGCAGGATTCGAACCTGCGACCGTAGCGGTCGTGCGGTTCCAGACTGTAGCGCCTTTAACCGCTCGCCCACTACGGCCGGCTAAGCTGCTTAGCCTCAGGAAAGTTTATTATATTCGAACTAAGAAATTTTTCAATGATTCTGTAGCAAACAGAAGTCAGGGATATTGGTCTGTAATTTTGCTGGTCCGTTTTTCTACCTTCCGTATATATTGGAGTCACCTGCGCTTTTTTCCAGTCGCTTGGGGCTTTGTGCTGGACCGGAAATTCACGATAAATGCAACCTAGGTAAGGGGCCAATGACGTAGAGTACTTTTTGTAAAACTGAATTGGGATTACATCCGGATCTGGTGATTTATTTGTTTTCAAAACTTTAAGTTTCTTCTGTAAGCCAGGTATGCTTATTTCTATGGCGTCCATGTCCGATGGTCAAATGTCGGTATGCCTTTACGGTTCTCTTGCGTGAACGATTTCTTGAGCATGAAATTTATAACTTCGGCTTTCGTTTTGCTATCTTCAGCTGCCAGACTGGTCAACAAGGGACTGAATGGAAGTCTTAGACCCGCTTAGCGGTTTCACGTGCGACCAGAATTTTCTCGGGTTCCTACCAGACCTTCCGCTAAGGTGTGACGGTGGTGGTCACTGTACGCTTCGCGCGTAGATGTTTTCACGGACGCACGAATCTCCAGTAGTCTTCGCTTGTCTTCTATCGTGCGTCACCTTTTGAACCTAGACTCCAACAGCCTCTACTTCCTCAGCATCTTAGGAATTTCGTTATTTAACGTAGTATTACGAATACTTTCACGGTTTACAGATAAAATTGTGACAGTCGAAGTGTGTTTATTCGGAACGCCATTTGACTTCCCTTGCTGTGAATCGACTGGTGAGTATTCATCAGAGCACCTCAAAATACCCCCTAGCCCAAAAAGCCTTTATGTACACTCCTCGAGTACCGTGCTGCCCGAATAGCTTTGTATAATGTGTAGAAGCTCATGCCCCTTTGGACACACCGTTCAATAGTGAGGCTGTGCATGCCGCATCATCGTATGGTTGGGCAGTTGGATTAGAGAATGTGTGAGGAGTGAGACGGGGGGACACATCATGAGCTGTGTATGCCCGAACAGGCTGACACGTGAGAGGAGCTGACGTTGCTGCAGATACAGTAACTTACTTACTCACCATGACTCATCGTAAGAAAACTACTGACATGTGAGGTGACTCACGGGTAACAGCTACTTAATCATAGGATAACACTCGTGACCGAGGCACGTCGTTTGGTAATTGTGCCTACAAAGCAGGGCAAGTTGCAGTTCGCCGCTGCGCGTCGCTGCCAGATAATTCATTCACAAATATCAGTCTGTATTCTTGCACTCTGAAATCTTGCTTAACGTGTTCATGCATTGTAGACCGTAATACTTGAATTCATCTGCTGCTTTCCTAAAGTATTTCATCGGAGACTGCTCTTTTTCTTACATCTGCTACGCGAGCCTGTCTTTGACACTGTCCGAAACGCAAACATGTTTCTCCCAGTCAAGCAGGGTTGCTTTATGAGGACCCTGCCACGGCAATCTCTGAACGCGATCGTTATCTCTCATCGTTTGCTCTGTCTGTGGAAGTTCGTTCACCCGCACACCCGTCACCATCGCTCCCCAACGGCGTGACTGCGTTCTCTCACATCAGCCGCTGCATTTATTGACGCGAGCAGCTCCTCTCAGGTTTCGAACAGTCACTCACAGGGCGTCAAACTTACGTCCAGTCGCTGTCGGTTAGGATCTTTTTGCGACCAGTATTACACGGCAGGTAGCGGTAGAGTATTTCTTGTTCAAACGTTGCAGAGTCCAGAAACTTCATTCGTGGCATGTCCTCGGGCACGTACAGACACGATAGATTTATCTGCTATTGTGTCACGTCTCTGCGTCCACCCGTCTTTACTGTGCTGATTCCACAGAAACCAGTGACACATAAACATACACACAATCACAACACTTCTCTGCCGGCCGTTGTGGCCGAGCGGTTCTATGCACTTCAGTCTGGAACCGCGCAGCAAACTGCGATTGTTTGGTGATGATGCTATGGTGTACGGTAAGGTGTAGAAGTAGAGTGAGTATAGGAAGATACAAGACGACTTGGACGAAATATCTGTTGGTGTGATGAAGGGCAGCTAGCTGTGATTGTGGAAAAATGTAATTTAATGCGGATGAGAAGGAAGAACAAACCTGTAATGTTCGGTTACAGTATTACTAGTGTCCTGCTTGACACAGTCACGTCGTTTAAATATATGGACGTAACGCTGCAAAGGGAGAACGGTGGTAAGAAAGGTTTATTGGGAGAATTTCAGGAAAGAGTGGTTTACTTGTAAACGAGACTGAATACAGGATGCTGGTGCGACCTATTCTTGAAAACTGCTCGAGTGTTCGGGATCCGTAGCAGGTCGGATTGAAGGAAGACAACGAAAGCAATTCAGTGGCGGGTTGCTAGATTTGTTACCGGTAGCTTGGAACGACACTAAGTGTTACGGAGATGCTGCGGGAAGTCAAATGGGTATCCCTGGAAGGAAGGTGACGTTCTTTTCGAGGAACAGTTTTGGAAAAATTTAGAGAACCAGCATTTGAAGCTGATTGCCGAACTATTCTACTGCAGCCAACATACACTGCGTGTAAAGACCACGAAAATAAGATAAGAGAAATTAGGGTTCATACGGAGGCATAAAGACAGTCGTTTCTCTCTCTCTCTCTCTGTTTGCGAGTGGCACAGGAAACGAGATGACTAGTAGTGGTGGAGGGTACTCTCCGCCACACACCGTACGGTGGTTTGCGGAGTATCTATGTAGCTGTAGACGTAAATTAATGAGAAGATTTAAAAAATTAAGTTATGACAATATTATGGCAGGCCAAGTAACTTTTACTGAATGTTACACTATACTTTAAAATGACAAAGATGCATGGCACTGTTTCAACAACATAGTCAGCAAGTCTCCGTGAATACCAGTCAGAATGTTCTACAAATCGTTCAGTTCCCCGACGATATAAAATCCGCTCCTTGGTCACAGGGCTGTTAGAAAACCACTGTGAGAACATCCTCATCGCTGGAAAAATCTCTTTCCCCCAACAACGTATTTTCAGTTTGCCGAAAAGATGGTAATCGCATGGTGCAAGATCTTCTTTCCTTCTGTATCAGCATCACCGTAAGTCTATGCGGCTTTCTTCAAATTGTTGGCGCCAGTTCACTACGGCTGGACTCGACACTGCACTTGGATCATAGACTGCCAGAATGGTTGAAATGGCTCTGATCACTATGGGACTTAACGTCTGAGGTCATCTGTCCCCTAGACTTGTTGTTGTTGTGGTCTTCTGTCCTGAGGCTGGTTTGATGCAGCTCTCCATGCTACTCTATCCTGTGCAAGCTTCTTCATCTCCCAGTACCTACTGCAACCTACATCCTTCTGAATCTGCTTAGTGTATTCATCTCTTGGTCTCCCCCTACGATTTTTACCCTCCACGCTGCCCTCCAATACTAAATTGGTGATCTCTTGATGCCTCAGAACATGTCCTACCAACCGATCCCTTCTTCTGGTCAAGTTGTGCCACAAATTTCTCTTCTACCCAATCCTATTCAATACTTCCTCATTAGTTATGTGATCTACCCATCTAATCTTCAGCATTCTTCTGTAGCACCACATTTCGAAAGCTTCTATTCTCTTCTTGTCCAAACTATTTACCGTCCATGTTTCACTTCCATACAATGCTACACTCCATACAAATACTTTCAGAAATGACTTCCTGACACTTAAATCTATACTCGATGTTAACAAATTTCTCTTCTTCAGAAACGCTTTCCTTGCCATTGCCAGTCTACATTTTATATCCTCTCTACTTCGACCATCATCAGTTATTTCGCACCCCAAATAGCAAAACTCCTTTACTACTTTAAGTGTCTCATTTCCTAATCTAATACCCTCAACATCACCCGACTTAATTCGACTACATTCCATTATCCTCGTTTTGCTTTTGTTGATGTTCATCTTATATCCTCCCTTCAAGACACCATCCATTCCATTCAACTGCTCTTCCAAGTCCTTTGCTGTCTCTGACAGAATTACAATGTCATCGGCGAACCTCAAAGTTTTTATTTCTTCTCCATGGATTTTAATACCTACTCCGAATTTTTCTTTTGTTTCCTTTACTGCTTGCTCAATATACAAATTGAATAACATCGGGGAGAGGCTACAACCCTGTCTTACTCCCTTCCCAACCATTGCTTCCCTTTCATGTCCCTCGACTCTTATAACTGCCATCTGGTTTCTGTACAAATTGTAAATAGCCTTTCGCTCCCTGTATTTTACCCCTGCCACCTTTAGAATTTGAAAGAGAGTATTCCAGTCAACATTCTCAAAAGCTTTCTCTAAGTCTACAAATGCTAGAAACGTAGGTTTGCCTTTCCTTAATCTTTCTTCTAAGATAAGTCGTAAGGTCAGTATTGCCTCACGTGTTCCAGTATTTCTACGGAATCCAAACTGATCTTCCCCGAGGTCGGCTTCTACTAGTTTTTCCATTCGTCTGTAAAGAATTCGTGTTAGTATTTTGCAGCTTTGGCTTGTTAAACTGATTGTTCGGTAATTCTCACATCCGTCAACACCTGCCTTCTTTGGGATTGGAATTAATATATTCTTCTTGAAGTCTGAGGGTATTTCGCCTGTTTCATACATCTTGCTCAGCAGATGGTAGAGTTTTGTCAGGACTGGCTCTCCCAAGGCCGTCAGTAGTTCCAATGGAATGTTGTCTACTCCGGGGGCCTTGTTTCGACTCAGGTCTTTCAGTGCTCTGTCAAACTCTTCACGCTGTATCGTATCTCCCATTTCATCTTCATCTACATCTTCTTCCATTTCCATAATATTGTCCTCAAGTACATCGCCCTTGTATAGACCCTCTATATACTCCTTCCACCTTTCTGCTTTCCCTTCTTTGCTTAGAACTGGGTTTCCATCTGAGCTCTTGATGTTCATACAAGTGGCTCTCTTATCTCCAAAGGTCTCTTTAATTTTCCTGTAGGCAGTATCGATCTTACCCCTAGTGAGATAAGCCTCTACATCCTTACATTTGTCGTCTAGCCATCCCTGCTTAGCCATTTTGCACTTCCTGTCGATCTCATTTTTGAGACGTTTGTATTCCTTTTTGCCTGCTTCATTTACTGCATTTTTATATTTTCTCCTTTCATCAATTAAATTCAATATTTCTTCTGTTACCCAAGGATTTCTATTAGCCCTCGTCTTTTTACCTACTTGATCCTCTGCTGCCTTCACTACTTCATCCCTCAAAGCTACCCATTCTTCTTCTACTGTATTCTTTCCCCCATTCCTGTCAATTGTTCCCTTATGCTCTCCCTGAAACTCTCTACAACCTCTGGTTCTTTCAGTTTATCCAGGTCCCAACTCCTTAAATTCCCACCTTTTTGCAGTTTCTTCAGTTTTAATCTACAGGTCATAACCAATAGATTGTGGTCAGAGTCCACATCTGCCCCTGCCCCTAGACTTAGAACTACTTAAATCTAACTGTCCTAAGGACAGCACACGCATCCATGCCCGAGGCAGGATTCGAACCTACGACCGTAGCAGCAGCGCGATTCCGGACTGAAGCGCCTAGAACCGCTCGGCCACAACAGACTGCCAGAATTTAATGGTTAATCAGTGTGCAATTTGGACGTTTTGCCCACGAGAATCGTACAGGTGGTGCACGAAAAACGGGCCACAATACAGACCGCTCGCCAATTACGCACTGATTGTTGCTTATTACGAGCAGATAGGACAACAAATGGATAAACATGTAATAATAAGAAAACAAAGAAACAGTGACAATACTAAATGCAGTCGCAACAGCTTCAGAACACTAGACGACAATTTGCGGGCTTCAGTGATGTCTAGTATCTGGGGCCGGTGTTTCGTGCACCGCCCTGCCCTAATCCGCGTACTTCATTTTTGGCGTGCGTTTCCAGTCGCGTATGGTTCGCGGGATAAACGACTGTCTGAAAGCCTCCGTGCGCGCTCTAATCTCTCTAATTTTACATTCGTGATCTCCTCGGGAGGTATAAGTAGGGGGAAGCAATATATTCGATACCTCATCCAGAAACGCACCCTCTCGAAACCTGGCGAGCAAGCTACACCGCGATGCAGAGCGCCTCTCTTGCAGAGTCTGCCACTTGAGTTTGTTAAACATCTCCGTAACGCTATCACGGTTACCAAATAACCCTGTGACGAAACTCGCCGCTCTTCTTTGGATCTTCTGTATCTCCTCCGTCAACCCGACCTGGTACGGATCCCACACTGATGAGCAATACTCAAGTATAGGTCGAACGAGTGTTTTGTAAGCCACCTCCTTTGTTGATGGACTACATTTTCTAAGGACTCTCCCAATGAATCTCAACCTGGTAGCCGCCTTACCAACAATTAATTTTATATTATCATTCCACTTCAAATCGTTCCGCACGCATACTCCCAGATATTTTACAGAAGTAACTGCTACCAGTGTTTGTTCTGCTATCATATAATCATACAATAAAGGATCCTTCTTTCTATTGTATTCGCAATACATTACATTTGTCTATGTTAAGGGTCAGTTGCCACTCCCTGTACCAAGTGCCTATCCGCTGCAGATCTTCCTGCATTTCGCTACAATTTTCTAATGCTGCAACTTCTCTGTATATTAGAGCATCATCCGCGAAAAGCCGCATGGAACTTCCGACACTATCTACTAGGTCGTTTATATATATTGTGAAAAGCAATGATCCCATAACACTCCCCTGTGGCACGCCAGAGGTTACTTTAACGTCTGTAGACGTCTCTCCATTGATAACAACATGCTGTGTTCTGTTTGCTAAAAACTCTTCAATCCAGCCACACAGCTGGTCTGATATTCCGTAGGCTCTTACTTTGTTTATCAGGCGACAGTGCGGAACTGTATCGAACGCCTTCCGGAAGTCAAGAAAAATAGCATCTACCTGGGAACCTGTATCTAATATTTTCTGGGTCTCATGAACAAATAAAGCGAGTTGGGTCTCACACGATCGCTGTTTCCGGAATCCATGTTGATTCCTACATAGTAGCTTCTGGGTTTCCAAAAACGACATGATACTCGAGCAAAAAACATGTTCTAAAATTCTACAACAGATCGACGTCAGAGATATAGGTCTATAGTTTTGCGCATCTGCTAGACGACCCTTCTTGAAGACTGGGACTACCTGTGCTCTTTTCCAATCATTTGGAACCTTCCGTTCCTCTAGAGACTTGCGGTACACGGCTGTTAGAAGGGGGGCAAGTTCTTTCGCGTACTCTGTGTAGAATCGAATTGGTATCCCGTCAGGTCCAGTGGACTTTCCTCTGTTGAGTGATTCCAGTTGCTTTTCTATTCCTTGGACACTTATTTCGATGTCAGCCATTTTTTCGTTTGTGCGAGGATTTAGAGAAGGAACTGCAGTGCGGTCCTCCTCTGTGAAACAGCTTTGGAAAAAGGTGTTTAGTATTTCAGCTTTACGCGTGTCATCCTCTGTTTCAATGCCTTCATCATCCCGAAGTTTCTGGATATGCTGTTTCGAGCCACTTACTGATTTAACGTAGGACCAGAACTTCCTAGGATTTTCTGTCAAGTCGGTACATAGAATTTTACTTTCGAATTCACTGAACGCTTCACGCATAGCCCTCCTTACGCTAACTTTGATATCGTTTAGTTTCTGTTTGTCTGAGAGGTTTTGGCTGCGTTTAAACTTGGAGTGAAGCTCTCTTTGCTTTCGCAGTAGTTTCCTAACTTTGTTGTTGTACCACGGTGGGTTTTTCCCGTCCCTCACAGTTTTACTCGGCACGTTCCTGTCTAAAACGCATTTTACGATTTACGTCCAAGATGTTTTTCCATAAACACTCAACATTGTCAGTGTCGGAACAGAAATTTTAGTTTTGATCAGTTAGGTAGTCTGAAATCTGCCTTCTATTACTCTTGCTAAACAGATAAACCTTCCTCCCTTTTTTTTATATTCCTATTAACTTCCATATTCAGGGATGCTGCAACGGCCGTGTGATCACTGATTCCCTGTTCTGCACATACAGAGTCGAAAAGTTCGGGTCTGTTTGTTAGCAATAGGTCCAAGATGTTATCTCCACGAGTCGGTTCTCTGTTTAATTGCTCGAGGTAATTTTCGGATAGTGCACTCAGTATAATGTCACTCGATGCTCTGTCCCTACCACCCGTCCTAAACATCTGAGTGTCCCATTCTATATCTGGTAAATTGAAATCTCCACCTAAGACTATAACATGCTGAGAAAATTTATGTGAAATGTATTCCAAATTTTCTCTCAGTTGTTCTGTCACTAATGCTGCTGAGTCGGGAGTCGGTAAAAGGAGCCAATTATTAACCTAGCTCGGTTATTGAGTGTAACCTCCACCCATAATAATTCACAGGAACTATCCACTTCTACTTCACTACAGGATAAACTACCACTAACAGCGACGAACACTCCACCACCGGTTGCATGCAATCTATCCTTTCTAAACACCATCTGTGCCTTTGTAAACATTTTGGCAGAATTTATCTCTGGCTTCAGCCAGCTTTCTGTACCTATAACAATTTCAGCTTCGGTGCTTTCTATCAGCGCTTGAAGTTCCGGTACTTTACGAACGCAGCTTCGACAGTTTACAATTACAATACCGATTGCTGCTTGGTCCCCGCATGTCCTAACTTTGCCCCGCACCCGTTGAGGCTGTTGCCCTTTCTGTACTTGCCCAAGGCCGTCTAACCTAATAAACCGCCCAGCACACGCCACACAACCCCTGCTACCCGTGTAGCCGCTTGTTGCGTGTAGTGGAGTCCTGACCTATCCAGCGGAACCCGAAACCCCACCACCCTATGGCGCAAGTCGAGGAATCTGCAGCCCACACGCTCGCAGAACCGCCTCAGCCCCTGATTCAGACCCTCCACTCGGCTCTGTACCAAAGGTCCGCAGTCAGTCCTGTCGACGATGCTGCAGATGGTGAGCTCTGCTTTCATCCCGCTAGCGAGACTGGCAGTCTTCACCAAATCAGATAGCCGCCGGAAGCCAGAGAGGATTTCCTCCGATCCATAGCGACACACATCATTGGTGACATGAGCGACTACCTGCAGATGGGTGCACCCTGTACCCTTCATGGCATCCGGAAGGACCCTTTCCACATCTGGAATGACTCCCCCCGGTATGCACACGGAGTGCACATTGGTTTTCTTCCCCTCTCTTGCTGCCATATCCCTAAGGGGCCCCACTATGCGCCTGACGTTGGAGCTCCCAACTACCAGTAAGCCCACCCTCTGCGACTGCCCGGATCTTGCAGACTGAGGGGCAACCTCTGGAACAGGACAAGCAGCTATGTCAGGCCGAAGACCAGTATCAGCCTTAGACAGAGCCTGAAATTGGTTTGTCGGACAAACTGGACAGGCCTTCCGTTCAGCCCTCCGGAATGTCTTTCGCCCCTGCCACACCTTGAGACGACCTCCCACTCTACCACAGGTGAGGGATCAGCCTCAATGCGGGCAGTATCCTGGGCAACCACAGTCGTAGTCCGATCGGGGGATGCGTGGGACGAGCTGGCCGTCCCCGACAAACCCCCATCCGGACCCCCACAGTGATGCCCATTGGCAACAGCCTCAAGCTGTGTGACCGAAGCCAACACTGCCTGAAGCTGGGAGGGAAGGGATGCCAACTCAGCCTGCATCTGAACACAGCAGTTGCAATCCCTATCCATGCTAAAAACTGTTGTGCAAAGAACGTCTGAACTAATCTACAGAGAGCGCAAACAAATCGACACAAAATTTAAACGGTTATTAAAATACAAGATTGCCTAGTAAATGCAGTAATGCTGCTACTTGCGCACTGCTGACACACTGCTCGGCGGCGGAAGGCGACTACGCGATTTTATACTATTCAGGTACTAAAACGCGATGCTACAACTCTCAAATACTATAATACGCCAGAAATTTATGAATTAAACAATGCAAGTACCAAAAACACGCAAAGAAATTAAGAATTAAACTATGTAACAAATGAGTGAGCTAGGAGTATACGACTTGCTGCTGCAGCTGCTTATCCAACGGCGGCAGGGAGCACACTGACTGTGACCAACCGACACTGGCCGTTCAAAACAAAAACAGAAGACAGACGACTACGCGAATTTACACTATTCAGGTACTAAAACGCGATGCTACAACTCACAAATACTATAATACGCCCGAAATTTATGAATTAAACAATGCAAGTACCAAAAATACGCAAAGAAATTAAGAATTAAACTATGTAACAAATGAGTGAGCTAGGAGTATACGACTTGCTGCTGCAGCTGCTTATCCAACGGCGGCAGGGAGCACATGTCATATGTACCGTAGCAGAACTGTCTCTGCAAGATACCCAGAAAATGTGAGCTCTTCCGGCAATGAGCATCCCTAATTGCGCAATGGTGTTTGCATGCGACAACCTGTGTAACTAACTCCATGACGTCTATAGTTAAGATGTGTCATCAGTTTTCTTTTCTATTTTTCTGTTTATTAATCCCGAATACCTTTAGTAATTTTATGAACATGCGTATGAGCGCAACTACAGAAGCTGTAGTCAACTCCCATGTAGCATCAACCTTATGTGGTTGGGTGGTACACAGACGGGGTCGCTAACAGTGTCGCTTCTTCTCCGTCCAGGTGCTGGCGGCCACTTTGGTGGCGGTGGTGAGTGGTGGCGTCATCCACGGCCACGCGCCTCCACCACCCCCACCACCTCCACCCCCACCACCACCACCCCCACCACCACCTCAGCACGAGATCATCTACGACTATGTGGTAAGTATGTGGCGGCTTGCGGGTACCAGCATTCATGGCAGCTGTCAAAAATTTAGAAGAATTCTACAGTGTGTGTTACCGTGAACTAGAAACAAAATAATGCTAATAAGCGCAGTTTGGTACGTTAGTAAAGAAAAAGAAAAATCATTTATAGAAAGGAAAATTTGCTTTATTTCTGGATGCAATCTCCTACTTCTGCAATCAATATCGGTAAGAGATTTTCAGTGTATTTGTTTTTGTGGATGCAGCCTCGTAATTCTGCCACCAATTTCGGCCAGATATTTTCACTGAATTTTTATGTTGTTATTTCTTCCAAACTATTCAAAAGAGCCTCAATGGACAGGAAATGATAGCCAACCAGTTGCAAAATACATGTTTCTTAAACATTGACCATGATTTCTACAGTTTTAAAACTGTATTCTACACAAGGTATTGTACCTATTAATAAATATTGGAGCATTGTTCGTAGAACAGATACAGTGCCATTACAATAAATAAAATACGGGAAATACAAATAATGTAAGTGAAGCATACTCACGCAGAGCTACTCATTATCTACGTCCAACGTGGAGTCGTTGACTCTGTCTGGCAAATATGTCATCCACTCAATCACCACTTAAAATACATGATTTGTAGTAGCTCTCTACTGTAGAGTTTTACCTTACAACTTTTAAAACACCACATGTATGACAACGGATCCAAAAAGGCTTGGGTGTCACTTGAAAGATTTGTATACATATGATATTTAAATTCAAAAGATTCTGTCATGAAGATGATGGCTTCCTCGTGTAATGAAAGTTCTTTCCTCCAAGACAAGTTTTCAAGTTGGGAAGTACCCCTAAATCTCTTGTAGCTGTATGAGGAGAATAGCATGGACGAGAGGCTGGGTAAAATACCATCTGATTCTTGCTTCGATTCTGTGACAACTGTTGGCGAGCTATATTGTGAAAGAACATTTTCTTGTGCATCATTCTTATTTGCTGTCCGAACTATGGAATATTGATGCCTAATAACGAGTAGCTATGGCTCTCTCTTTGCCAAACAATTATGTGAGCGTAGTAACACTCTTGGAATTGGGGACGCCATCACCTTGCAGTCAAAAAGTCGGCCTTCGATTTCTTTGGTGCTCTCCTTTACCACCTTCATGATACTCACCTGCACTCCACTCGCCTCCAGTGATCTAGGTGTCTTCGTTGGTGATCGATCTGAAAGGAGCCTAAATTTTGTCAGAAATACTGAAATATTCGTCCTTATCTGTTCTTGATAAAGAATTAGCAGTCACTTCACCAAGACCCCACACGGCTTTGCGAATTACGAGTTTCTTGCAGAATATTTGTACCTATTGATTTTAAATCTATACAATAAAATTGTTTCTCACACTTCCTTTCTGTTCAAGTCTGTTACAGTATCCTAAAGGTTTGCAACGGTTACACGTGTGGCCACCTCTGATGTCCTCAATGAAACTAATTATTCCCAAATAGCCTTCAGCGCCAGTGCTGATTTCGCATGAACTTTATCCAATTCCGTTTTCGTCTCTGCAGCTGTCTCAGTCTTTATGGTCTTTTACCTGTATCTACAGAATCACATCACACGCTGAAAAGGCCTGCCCGCCTACAAACTACACGTCACGCCTGTTTGAAACGTAGTAAAAAAATCATCTGATACGTATGCTTACCAACACCGATGAAAGTCAATTTCTTTTTCTTTTATCGTTGATATATACGTGGCTTACGAACTTAGCCCACAAACTATAGGACAACGCGTGACTGTCTCGTCAGTCCTTGATTGGCGACCTTTCACCGTGTGCTGTCGTCTGTACGAAATAGCCTTCTCATAGGTATTTACGCAATGCAGACTGCTGACTACTATCCTGAACAGCCTGCTGCTCAGTTTTTCAATATCAGTGCGACTCTGCTGTGAGCCTCTCGCCCATGCTTGGTTGGTACTCTTCCATCATATCCTTTAGCTGTCAGTGGACTAGCGACTGACTGTTGATCACTGAACTAACACCATCGTCAAGCCTCACTAGCTGCTACGGCTGTGACAAGGGCGTCACATACCTGCACCATTGGCCTTCTTCTAGCATCTGTCTGCAGTTCCTAGCTGACGGGAACTGTCCACTGACAAGTGATCGTATGCTGAGCAGGCGACCTACCAAGTCCTCACTACCAGTAAGTCAGTCTGCCATGGCCTGTTGGAGTGCTCCCACCATTTACTACAATCTGTCTGCATTCTTTAGCTAACAAGGGCCAAGTCACTGACAACTGATCACTGTGCTGAATGGACCTACCCCCAGGTCTCTACTATCGGGCGTGCGTCGCCCATGATTGTTCCCTATCTCTCATCATGTGCTGCCCGTCATACCTAGTATCTGTCTGACAGATAAACAGCCTCTGACGGTGGGACGCTGTGCTGTAGTAAGCAGCAGTATCCTCGAGTTGTAAATAGCGCTGTATTATGTGAGGACCTCATTCATGCCGGGTTGAATATCATTTACTGTGTGTCACCCTTCATTCCCAGCGCCTGACCGACATGTGGCGAGCCCTTGATGGTAGATCACTGTGCTTAGGACCGTTGGATGTCTTACACAACCCTTCCACACCAGAACCTAGCCGATAGGTGGCTAGCCTCTGAAGACTGAAGCTTAGTACCACCATCTTATAGTAGGACTATAGATGATCTCAACTATGTCTGGCTGTATATCTTACTCCATGTGCTGTCCTTTATTCCGAGTGCGTGGCTGACAAGTGACCAGTCTCTGATGATGGACTATGCTGAGGTACACAATCTTCCTTCAGTTCTCACTATCAGTAGCGCTGTGCTGCGGAGTCCCGACCGTGCATGGTCCTATATCCTACACCAGAGCTTAGACGACAAGTGACCAGCCCCTGACGCTGCAACACTGTGTTGGCAGGCCCCAGCTCACTACCAGTACGACTATGCTGTGAAGGACTCCCACACGGGAGACCACAAGGAGCAGTGGGAGACTCGTGAGGGGGACACGGTGCGTGGAGCGTACAGTCTGGCCGATGCGGATGGTACCATCCGAATCGTCGAGTACACCGCCGACCCCCACAACGGATTCAACGCCGTCGTCAAGAGGGTGAGTACCGTATACACCACTACACGAGCCAAATACCACATGCATTATTGATGTCACTTGCTCTGTAATGCGACCCTTGTAGATTACTCAGATCGCTAACTAACAGTACTGCAGCTAGCAGTAAATGAAAATCGAGGGCAAATTTGGGAAAGCAATTAATGTTCAAATAGAAGAAATAAAAACTTCAAGGTTTTACGATGACATAGTAATTCTCTCAGAGAACTTTGAAGATTGGACCGATAAATTGGTTATTGACGAAATGCTGAATCAGATTGTTGAGAAAAGGTATTTATGCCACAATTTGACTAATAGAACAGCATCAAGCAATAGTTAGTTTGGTAATGGAGGAAACTACAAGGGATAAATATGGCAAGGAACATCAAGGACTGACTACAACAAATTGGTACTGATGGATCTATCTAGTATTAGCTATGCAGAAGTGGAAGGGTAATAAGGCAGACTAGCTGGAGGGCTCCATCAGACCAGCCTTAAGACCAAAGACCAGTCCATAACAACAACAGCAATGCGCAGGTGACCAGAATAACAGATACATAATGTCTACACTAAAGCTGGTGTTTCTGTGGCACTTGGGCGTAGAACTGATTCCCAGTAGTCTTCTACCTGCTGTGTGGTGTGTCACGTGCCTCTGTCCCGCAGGTGGGACACCCCCTGCCGCCGCCCCCACAGCCGCCCACGCTGCCGCCGCCACCACCACCCCCACCGGCGCCCCACGGCCCGCTGCCGCTGCCCGTCCACCCCTGAGGATGAGCACCGACTCCGACATCGGAACACTGAAACCGACGACCCAGCGCGTTCATCGGCCACCGAGAATATTTCTTCTTCCTTCTCTTCCTTATCCCTTTCTTACTCGCTTATACAGCTACCGCTGACGCTAAAAAAACTCATGTGTGATACGTGTGTGTGACAATCACGCCAGGGAACTGTACATATCGACGACTCCATGCGATGATATAATGACAGACGTGAATTGTTATTGTATTTATTTGTTGATACATTGAACAAAGTAACAGTTAAGTAGTTTTTTATATGACAAGTTGTATTTATTAGTGTTTTTATAAAACTGAATAAAGTGTTGGTTCACAAAACCATTTTGTCTATTTCATACATTCATGCTCATAAATTAAGGATAACTGCAGCATGTGGTGCCACACAACGTGGCACTGCAGAAAACTGGCGCTAATAGCATAGGCACATAGGGAACACACACGACACAGATATGTAAGTCCACGGTATTGGTGATAAGTTGAGAAAACCTTCCCGAAACACATGTGCTACAAAACGGCACTGTTTCCTGAGCATGTACCCCAACATCAATGTGGGATATGATCACCATGCACACGTACACATGCTACACAACGGGTTGGCAAACTCTGGTTCAGGTGGTAGAGCAGCTGTTGGGGTATAGCCTCCCATTCTTGCGCCAGTGCCTGTTGGAGCCCCTGAAGTGTCGTAGGGGTTTGAAGTTGTGGAACAATACGCCGGCCGAAAGCATCCCAGGCGTGCTATATGGGGTTTAGGTCTGGAGAACAGGCAGGTCACTCCATTTGCCTGATATCTTCTGTTTCAAGGTACTCCTCCACGATGGCAGCTCAGTGGGGCCATGCGTTGTCATCCATCAGGAGGAAGGTGGGACCCACTGCATCCCTGAAAAGGCGGACATGCTGGTGCAAAATGACGCCCCGATACACCTGACCTGTTACAGTTCCTCTGTCAAAGACATGCAGGGATATACGTGCACCAAACATAATCCCACCCCACACCATCAAACCACGACCTCCATACAGGTCCCTTTCAAGGACATTAAGGGGTTGGTATTTGGTTCCTGGTTCACGCCAGGTGAGAAACCGGCGAGAATCGTTGTTCAGACTAAACCTGGACCCGTCCGTGAACGTAACCTGGAACCACTGTTCCAATGACCATTCTTGACACCAGGCTTTACGGGCTCTCCTCTGACTAAGGGTCAGTGGAATGCACCTTGCAGGTCTCCCGGCGAATAAACCATGTCCGTGCAGTCGTCTGTAGACTGTGTGTCTGGAGAGACTGATGGTGAGATACCGATCTTCTTGTGGTGTTGTACACTGTGGACGTCCCGTACTGTAGCACCTGGACACGTTTCCTGCCTGCTGAAATCGTTGCCATAATCTTGAGATCACAGTTTGTGGCACATGGAGAGCCCGTGCTACGACCTGCTGTGTTTGACCAGCCTCCAGTCGCCCAGGTATTCTACCCCTCATAACGTTAGCAATATGTGTTCTTTGAGCCATTTTCAACACACAGTCACTATTAGCGCTTCTGGAAACGTCTGCACATTACTCGCTGCACCGTACTCTGACATGCACCAACACACCTCTGCGTATGTGGACTGCTGCCAGTGCCACCGTACGACGACTGCAGGTCAAATGCACCGCATGGTCATACCCCGAGGTGATTTAAACCCGCAAACCGCCCACCAGAGCGTTGTTTCACCATGTATCAGCATTATGCTTAATTTATGAGCATGAGTGTATATCATTCTAGGGAGTTGTGGTAAATCTTCTCACCTGTGAGTCACTTTGGCGAAGACACTGCACATGTCATGGTATTACGGACAAAGAACAGACATTTACATAGTTATAGGTCTAGTTTCGCAATTGGAATCAATCAACACAAACAAATACCTGGATGTAAACAAACTGTAGGGCTATGAAATGGATCGATCACATAAGTCAATCAGTTGGTAGACTTGGACCCACTGGCAGCATAGTGGGAAAATCAAGTCAATCTGTGAAGGAAATTGCTTACAACACACTCAGACGACCTATTATACACTATATGATCAAAAGTATCCGGACACTTATTACCTGGAGTGTGTCCTTCCTTCGTCTCTATGACGGCTTTACTCTGCTGGGAACACTTTCAGTGAGGTGTCTGAATGCCTATGGAACAATAGTGCCCCATGCTTCCTCAAGAACTGAAACCAAAGAAGGTAGTGATATGGACGCTGGCGTCTGGAGAGAAGTCAACGTTGTAACTCATCCGAAAAATGTTCCATTGGCTACAATCCAGAGCCCTGGGCAGGTCTGTTCGTTTCAGGAATGTTATTATCCACAAACCGTTGCCTCACAGGCGCTGCTTTGTGACAGCGTGAGTTAGCAGGCTGATACAAACAAGAATCGTCTTCGAACTTTCCTCTATTGTACACAGGACGCAATGCTGTAAAATATGTTCATATCCTTCCCACATCAAACATTATCTTAAGCATAATAAGAGGACCACACCCTAACCTCGAGAAACACTCCCACACCGCAACACCACTTCTCAGTCCACACTTCACTGTTAGCACTACAGGTAAGTTCTAGGGGACTGATGACTTCAGAAGTTAAGTCTCATAGTGCTCAGAGCCATTTGAACCATTTTAACGTTCTCCAGGAATTCACCACTCACAAATCAAAAAAATGGTTCAAATGGCTCTGAGCGCTGTGGAACTTAACATCTGAGGTCATCAGTCCCATAAAACTTAGTACTACTTAAACCTAACTAAGCCAAGGACATCACACACATCCATGCCCGAAGCAGGATTCGAACCTGCGACCGTAGCGGTCGCGTGGTTACAGACTGAAGCGCCTAGAACCGCTCGGCCACAATGGCCGGCAAAATACAAATCCTTCCATCGGATTACCACAGGGTATACAGTGACTCATCGCTCCAAATCTCTCGCTTCCTGCATCCACTGTCCTGTGGTGTCGCTCTTTGGACCACTCAAAGCGTCTCTTAGCTTTGAATACATAAACGTGTGGCTTACTAGGAGCTAGTCGACTACTGTACCCCATTCGTTTTGACTCCCTACGCACGAATATTGTGCTAGCTCGACTCCCAACACACAATTATGGTGCTAGTTGCACCGCTGGTAGCACTTTGCAACTCACAAGTGATTCCCTTCCACCGATCTTTCTAGAGCTACCCTTCACAATGTTCGGCGGCCCGTGTCCGTCTGAACATGAGGTCTACTTGGTAGTGGTTTAGCTGTGGTCGTTCCTCTGTCTTCCCATACCACAATCGCTCCATCAACGTCGACGTAGGCAGCTTTACAGCCGTAGAAACGTCTCCGATGGATCTGTTAGTCGGGTAACATCCAATAAATATTCGACGTCGAAGTCTCTGAGCTCTCGTGGAACGAGCCATCATGCTGTTACTCCTTCTCTACTGACAATACAATACTCCAAGCAACTTTTTTCACTGTCGGGTTGAGCTCCCGTGAATTCTAATGGTCGGTTCCGTATTACGTAAGAGTGTTCGGATACTTTCAAGCACATACTGGCGATCATTACTGAAATGTGTGGGACCCATACTACATAGGACTATCTTGCGATGCTGAATCGATATAAAAAATGAGAGCACGGAGTGTCGAACTCTTTTCTTTACCACGACAGACAGTCAAGGGATTGTTAGACCCTTATAGACAGAAACGCGAAAGCCTACTTAAAAAGATTTCAGGAATCACTTCTAAGTGAGGAATCCAGGAAGGTACTTCATCCACATGCCCATCGCTCCCGTAGGGCCTGTGAATACAATATTTGACTAATTATAACGCATTGGGATTCATTTAATTCCGCGCTACAGATGCTAAAGGAACAGTAGGAATCCTTAACATGTGCTACAGGCTGTCCCGCATAATACCGGAACTCCTCGCTTACAGGTTAATGGTCTCTGGTCCAATTGCTTGTGAAGCGCAACACTGTCTCAAACCGTAGGTACGCTGCATTTTATTGGAAAGTTGAATGAACTTGTGTCTTCAGTAGTACGCCAGTTGTGAGGAGCTCATTTCGTTGAGTCGTTACAGAAATGGGGCTAGAACAGCGAACTGATATTTTTACATAAAGACAGGCTCCATCAAGAAATGTAAACAAATGTTTAAGGCGAACTATCGTGGTAAGAATTTCTCCATGACCAGCACTATTCAAGATCTATATCAGATATGGAAGGCTATTAACATGATTTGCTAACAGTTACTTGAAAACCCTGCTTTACTTCACGTCCGATGAAGCCTAGTTTCATTTGTCAGGTTCAGTAAACTACCAGAATTGCAGGTACTGGTCACAGGACAACCCATATATTCTGCATGACGAACCTCTGCACAAAGAGAAGATACAGCATGTGATCAAAAGTATCCGGACATCCCAAAAAACATACATTATTCATATTACGTGCGTTGTGCTGCCATCAACTGCCAGGTACTCCATATCAGCGACCTCAGTAGTCACTAGACATCGTGAGAGAGCAGAATGGGGCGCTCCGCGTAACTCATGGACTTCGAACGTGGTCAGGTGATTGGGTGTCACGTGTGTCATATGTCTGCACGCGAGATTTCCACACTCCTAAACATCCCTAGGTCCCCTTTTTCTGATGTCATAGTGAAATGGAAACGTGGAGGGGCACGTAAGCACACAATCGTACAGGTCGACCTCGACTGTTGACTGACAGAGACCGCCGACAGTTGAAGAGGGTCGTAATGTGTAATAGGCAGACTTCTATCCAGACCATCACACATGAATTCCTGACTGCACCATGATACACTCCAAGTACTATGACTGTTAGGTGGAAGGTGAGAAAACTTGGATTTCATGGTCGAGCCACACATTACGCCGGAAAATACCATACGACGCATCGCTTGGAGTAAGGAGCTTAAACACTGGACGATTGAACAGTGGAAAAAAAGTTGTGTGGAGTGACGAATCACGGTACACAATGTGGCAATTCGATGTCGGGGTGTGGGTATGGCGAATGTCTGGTGAACGCCATCTGCCAGTGTGTGTAGTGCCAACAGTAGAATTCGGAGGCGGTGATGTTATGGTGTGGTCGTGTTTTGCGTGGCACTATCACAGCACAGGCCTACACTGATGTTTTAAGCACCTTCTTGCTTCCCACTGTTGAAGAGAAATTCGGGGATGGCGACTGCTTCTTTCAACACGATCAAGCACCTCTTCATAATGCACTGCCTGTGGCACAGTGGTTACAGGACAATAACATATCTGTAATGGACTGACCTGCACAGAGTCTTGACCTGAATCCTGTAGAACACCTTTGGGATTTTTTGGAACGCCAACTTCGTGCCAGGTTTCACCGACCGACACCGATTCCTCTCCGCAGTGCAGCACTCCACGAAAAATGGGTTGCCATTCCCTAAGAAACGTTACAGCACCGGATTGAACGTATGCCTGCGAGAGTGGTAGCTGTCATCAAGGCTAGGGGTGGGCCAACCCCATGCTGCATTCCAGCATTACAGATGGAGGGCGCCACGAACTTGTAAGTAATTTTCAGCCAGGTATCCAGCTACTTTTGATCACATTGTGTAGGATACTAGGATTATCGTAGCACTAGGGTAGGACCCTGTCTTGGTAAATGACTAAGGAGAAAATACAGTGCCTGAACACAAAATTACTATTGAAAAGAAACAATATAAGTGGTCCATGATATTATACAGTACTCAACTGATACTTTGTTATGAAGGTGCTGGCAGCGTCCTCCCTTGGTGTTAAAAAATGTGGCAAAACTATCCATTTCTCTTCCTGTGTAACAATCTCTGAAATTTTCACAGTACAGAGCTAACAAAATTTGACATGAATAATGAGCCGAATGAATTCCGCATCCGAGGGTATATTATTCTTCTCGCCTCTTTCAGGTCACAAGATGCGCACCCATTGGCTGCTAGCCACCGATTGACTCATGCCACAAAGGAGCTGCAGTTCGTTCTCCATATCTAACTTTTCTTTTCCTTTGTTCTTTTTACCACCAGATTACAATGATGCTTTTGTTATATATTCTTGGAAAGAAGTTATTTCGTAACGTAAAAAGCTAGTGCTAAGTTTTTAATTCGTTTGTGCACACCAACTGCTGCGCGCGGTCAGCTTCTTCAGTATCTGTGACAGTCTCTTACGGATCAAAGAAACCTGTGACCGTCCGTGCTGCCCTTCTCTGTGTGCGTTTAGTATCCACTGTTAGTCCTGTTTGATACGGGTCACACACACTTGAGCAGTATTCTAGGATGGGTCGCATGAGTTATTTGTAAGCAATACACCGATTACGTTTTACCAATATTCCACGAATAAACCGAAGTCTACGACCTGTTTTACCCACTACTGTGTTTATGGACCATTGCATTTTATTTTCCTACAAAGTGTTACACATAGCTATTTGTATGAATTGACCGATACCAAACGGGCTTCACTGACATAGTAACCATACTATACTAGAATGAGATTTTCACTCTGCAGCGGAGTGTGCGCTGATATGAAACTTCCTGGCAGATTAAAACCGTGTGCCCGACCGAGACTCGAACTCGGGACCTTTGCCTTTCGCGGGCAAGTGCTCTACCATCTGAGCTACCGAAGCACGACTCACGCCCGGTCTCACAGCTTTACTTCTGCCAGTATCTCGTCTCCTATCTTCCAAACTTTACAGAAGCTCTCCAGCGAACCTTGCAGAACTAGCAGGTAGGAGACGAGATACTGGCAGAAGTAAAGCTGTGAGACCGGGCGTGAGTCGTGCTTCGGTAGCTCAGATGGTAGAGCACTTGCCCGCGAAAGGCAAAGGTCCCGAGTTCGAGTCTCGGTCGGGCACACGGTTTTAATCTGCCAGGAAGTTTCATATCAGCGCACACTCCGCTGCAGAGTGAAAATCTCATTCTGGAAACATCCCCCAGGCTGTGGCTAATCCAAGTCTCCGCAATATCCCTTCTTTCAGGAGTGTTAGTTCTGCAAGGTTCGCAGGAGAGCTTCTGTAAAGTGTGGAAGGTAGGAGACGAGATACTGGCAGAAGTAAAGCTGTGAGACCGGGCGTGAGTCGTGCTTCGGTAGCTCAGATGGTAGAGCACTTGCCCGCGAAAGGCAAAGGTCCCGAGTTCGAGTCTCGGTCGGGCACACGGTTTTAATCTGCCAGGAAGTTTCATATCAGCGCACACTCCGCTGCAGAGTGAAAATCTCATTCTGGAAACATCCCCCAGGCTGTGGCTAAGCCAAGTCTCCGCAATATCCCTTCTTTCAGGAGTGTTAGTTCTGCAAGGTTCGCAGGAGAGCTTCTGTAAAGTGTGGAAGGTAGGAGACGAGATACTGGCAGAAGTAAAGCTGTGAGACCGGGCGTGAGTCGTGCTTCGGTAGCTCAGATGGTAGAGCACTTGCCCGCGAAAGGCAAAGGTCCCGAGTTCGAGTCTCGGTCGGGCACACGGTTTTAATCTGCCAGGAAGTTTCATATCAGCGCACACTCCGCTGCAGAGTGAAAATCTCATTCTGGAAACATACCCCAGGCTGTGGCTAAGCCAAGTCTCCGCAATATCCCTTCTTTCAGGAGTGTTAGTTCTGCAAGGTTCGCAGGAGAGCTTCTGTAAAGTGTAGAAGGTAGGAGACGAGATACTGGCAGAAGTAAAGCTGTGAGACCGGGCGTGAGTCGTGCTTCGGTAGCTCAGATGGTAGAGCACTTGCCCGCGAAAGGCAAAGGTCCCGAGTTCGAGTCTCGGTCGGGCACACGGTTTTAATCTGCCAGGAAGTTTCATACTATATTACGTTTTTTCGTTTTGCGAAGTGAATTATTTTACACGCAAGTTGCCAATCTTTGCACCACTTTAAAATCTTATGAAGATTTAACTGAATATTTATGCAGCTCCTTTCAGACAGTACTTCACTATAGATAACGCGTCATCTGCAAGAAGTCTAAGGTTACTATTAATATTATCTGCAAGGTCATTAACATACAATATGAGCACCAAGGGAGCCTTTACATACGACCAGAATTTGTTTAAGTCCTGCGAACGATCATCAGATGAAGTTCTACCACGTTACTCATTGACGGCTTGCTCCCATGACAGTCAAACACGTTTCATTAAGCATCTCTCTGTTTGTAGCCCTACGATCTGTTTTACACATACTACATAGTTGTCTGTGCTTCTTTAGAAGTTTCATTATAGTGACCGTACACCATGGAGAGTCCCTCCTGTTATGGATTGTTCTGCTGGGTATTTACCAGTCCATTCCATGGTCGACTATTCTTTTAAATCGAACGATCAGTTCTGCTGGCAATGCTGCAAATTGTGCGCAAGGCTAGTCCTCTCAGCTTCTCTGCCGGGCGCTGAAATGATCCAAGTATGACCTGAGAGCTCAGGCGATAGGCAAAATTTTTTTCCCAACGTGCGCTACAATCTACAGGTAGTTGCACCCTATTGCCTCAGTGACTGCCGGAATAGCCTCTTCAGTATGTCGAACGAGCCCCCCGGGCGTACATAGTGAATGTATCTGACGTACCTGTCTGTCCTTTTCCGCCACTTCCGTAAGGGGTACCACTATTCGTCATACGTTTGAACTGTCGACGATTAATAGATCATTACCGCTTTTCGTTTGCGTCTTCTTGACACAGGACAAGGTTGGTTTCCCAACAGGTGAAGTGAGTCCCACTGAAGAAGTTTCAGTTCAGTGAAGGCAGCACCTCGAATGTGTTGGTTAGGGGGATCGCCGCAATGCTCTGAGTCATCCCTCGTCATCGCCTACCCTGTAGCTGACACATAGACCTACCATTGACACTCCACTCTCTGGTATGATTTTTTTTTAGTATTTTTTTTTTAGCAATTTAATTGAAAGCTTTGTTGCTTTGGTAAAAATAAAATTGGTTCTTTTTGTCGTGACAGAATAAATTACTATTAATCACACCAGATTTGTCGGAGAACAGCAGCAACATGTGTAATTGATCCAGCTTTAAGAAATTCTATTACCTTTTAGCAGAAAATTCGTGCGGTACTCTCCGACGTTAGAAAAGTCGTGGTGTTCCGTTCGGAGCAGGAGGCGGCTGTCTTTTCTCATTCGCGATATCGAAAATTATTAAAAAATGAACAGAAATTTTTTTTTCGGAGGAAGATCGTGCGGAGAAAACAGACAGAAGTTACATGAAAGAAACGTAAGGGACCAACTAATTGGATTTGTACGAACATATAAACGGAACTGAAAGAACTTGGAATAAATACTATCACGATGTCGTCACGACAGCCTCCTGTTTCGACAGAACACACGCTGGATCATAAGCTGCATAAATCTTTTAAACAGAAAAGATTATCACAAGTATAATTAATGAAAATAAGGTTGAGAGATTTTCTTTGAAATTAAATAAACTTCAAGGCTTCTAGTATTATATCATGAAACGGAAACTTACATTAACATGGCCACACATTGTGGCGGTGGAGCGAATTTTCATGATACACATTCTCGCTTGTTTGTGACTACATATATTTTTAATCTCTTAAACTCTTAAATTTACAATAAAATGATTATATCAGTATGGAGCACAATACTTTTGCGTCCGACTCGTAACACATTCACAGAAGAACAGCTAGAGAGCGGCGCGGCTCCCTGCAGAAGTAAAAATCGGCAACTGTTATTTTGAAACATAGGTGCATCGTTTTTTTACTGATCGATAGCAGCGTATAACAGTTTATAGCTATCGTGATATTCTGCGCTTTTCAGGAGCGCGGCAAAGATATCTGGTTACAACATTCATTGGTATATGTTAAAAGTTCGCACATACTGACGCGAATACAGAAAAAAAAACTTTTACATGTTAAAAATCGCAGTGATAAAGGCTGTAATGTCACAAATCACAGTAAAGTGGACGAGTAATGACAGATCCCATGTCCCCCGCAGAGGAGCGAGGATCCACAGGAGAGGGCAGGGCCTGAGATACTTTTGGTACCGTTGGTATACGTCACTCGAAAGCTCTCCCATCACACCCATTCGCAGCAGCTACCAGTCACTTGACAGAAGTCAGTGCGGCTTCCATCTGATTACGAACGTCAATTAACTCATCTCGTGTTCAAGAACAGCATTAGGAATGAGTCTGCATGTGGCTTGTGCAATGTTTTACAGAACACAAAACAAATGATTTTATACTAAGCCTGCTGATTACATTTTAATCTGTTGAGCTAAGAATGTTAGTAATTCGCTTTTCTAATTGGAGCAGTTACTACACAAATCTGGAAGAGCAATTGAATGGAATGGACAGTGTCTTGAAAGGAGGAAATAAGATGAACATCAACAAAAACAAAACGAGGATAATGGAATGTAGTCGAATTAAGTCGGGTGATGCTGACGGAATTAGATTAGGAAATGAGACACTTAAAGTAGTAAAGGAGTTTTACTATTTGGGATGATGGTCGAAGTAGAGAGGATATAAAAAGTAGACTGGCAATGGCAAGGAGAGCGTTTCTGAAGAAGAGAAATTTGTTAACATCAAGTATAGGTTTAAGTGTCAGGAAGTCATTTCTGAAAGTATTTGTATGGAGTGTAGCCATGTATGGAAGTGCAACATGGACGGTAAATAGTTTGGACAAGAAGAGAATAGAAGCTTTCGAAATGTGGTGCTACAGAAGAATGCTGGAGATTAGATGGGTAGATCACATAACTAATGAGGAAGTATTGAATAGGATTGGGGAAAAGAGAAGTTTGTGGCCCAACTTGACCAGAAGAAGGGATCGTTTGGTAGGACATGTTCTGAGGCATCAAGGGATCACCAGTTTAGTATTGGAGGGCAGCGTGGAGGGTAAAAATCGTAGAGGGAGACCAAGAGATGAATACACTAAGCAGATTCAGAAGGATGTAGGGTGCAGTGGGTACTGGGAGATGAAGAAGCTTGCACAGGATAGAGCAGGCATCAGGATAGAGGAGGCACAGGATAGAGGAGGCATCAAACCAGTCTCAGGACTGAAGACCACAACAACAACAACTACACAAATCGAGATTTCTATTAAGACAACTGAAGACTGCTAGTTTCCTAAAATTTTTTGAGATTACAGTCGGTAGCAAATATGAAAATAGCCTTAATTTACGACAAACATAGGTAATATATACTTCTCTTGAAAGGAAAAACTAGATGTAACATAACACGTTCCTTGTAATAGTGTAACACTCACATCTGTTAGAAGTCGTTTTATTTTATGTAACCTTGTATCTGTAATTAACGAAGTGTGTATTCTGTGTTGATAAACTCCTTAATCTATGCTAAGAAAATTAGAGTTTCGTAATGTATATACGGAAAAAGAAAATGGATATATTGAAATGGTAAATTATTATAATATGATTATATTTATAAAAAGAAAAAGTTTGTTAAATGCTTGTTCATGCTTAGGGCACTTGTATTTGTAACATGTAAAAGCTGTGGGGGAGTCGCTCCGCAACGGAAGTGCCATGGCGCGATGTAAAAGGTGGGTTTGGCGGTCGGACTGAGCGTCTCCTTTGTGTGAGCGACACGCAGTTATGTGGCTACCCGTAGCACGGTACACTTCGACGGTGCTAAGAGAGGCAATTTGGAGCTGCTTTATAAAGGATTTCCCTCGGATGTTGATCTGGCTGTTATTTGGTATTCACGGCGTAAAGGAAAGGCTCTAATATGTTGAAAATACGACGCCAAGAAGAGATTTTATAGAGCCAGGAGTCAGTTAGCCGCCGTGTCGCCTGCCACCAATCTTTACCACTGCTTTCACAAACTTCATACATTCAGTTAAGTAACGTATATGGGCATGGACCAGTTAATTTGTGTGTTGTTTCAATAACAACCATATGAAACATAAATTCGTGTCCGGAAACATATTTTAGTTCTGATCAAGAACCTACTTAGGGTCCTCACCCAAATGCTACTAAGACAGAGTATCCTGATTTATATGAACAATTATTGCATTCAAGAGTTTAAAAGTGATTTTTTGTCTAAAATAAAAGTAGTAGTAAATGTTAGAGCGAAAACCATAAAAGTGAAGTTGGAAAGGCTTTTGCTAAAGTATCCTTAGTTTATTACAAAATATAGTTCTGTAGCATTACAGTGCAAGATTGCGTAAATATTATTGCAAAGAATACCTGCTTCACAGGTAATTAAAGTTGCTGTATATGTAAATCTTCAATGAACTGATTTACAATAGTATTGTTAGAAGAAAAATTATGCACTATTTTAAAGAAGGTGTAAATTTGGTACCCATCATGAAAGGTTCCTTTTTTGAAGTTAATTAAGCCCAGTGTTATATTTTATTGCCTTGCAAAGTAATTTATGAGCTATTCCAAATGAAATGAATGTTTAGCTTTTAGAGTTAGGCTTCATTATTTAATAATCAAAGAGCATTGACTAGTGAAACTATACTAGTTTATGGTTCCCCATCGTATTTTCCACCTATTAGGAAAAAATTGAACTATTACTGATGCTAAGGAAAACTGATATATGTAGAGGAGCTTAAACAGCGTATTTATGATGTTATTCATCTTTATTTGTGTTCTTCATGTCATCCAAGTAGAAGCCCAACTTGTCCAAATTAAGTTCTGCGCTTCATGCAGTGACGTTTCAGTATTTGATTAAGTGATGCACTTGAGACTTGCTGTCATTAGTATGAGCTTGGTGCAACTTTGCTCCCCATAATTTACTGGTGTGTGTGTGTTTTATTGGTAACTGCTGCTTCATACAGTTCAGAGTGCACTGTGTCAGTTTGTATCCTGTTTGCTTTTCAAAGCGAAATCTCAACAAAATTAACTGCGATAACCAATATTCAGTTTTCTTAAATATTTATTTCCAAATTAATGTTCCTAATTGGGATGGCGACCGTTCATTTTTTCATTCATTTATGACTTTACTACCTTCATTGACTCCCAAGATTAAAGCCCGTTGGTTTTTGTGTTATTTCACCAAAATCGAAATTATAGTCCAATACCCTTGTCCGTTATACACACGCAAGGTCAAACTCTTGAATCCTCTCAGATGGTAACATTAGCGAGTTTCACGGCACGTTAGTGTTATAATATATGCTGCAGCAACTAAATCACCAACGCCGATTTAATGTGAAATAGCTTATGCACAGGACAATAACAACTTCCAAAAACTCTCAAAAATGTACGTTTATTCACACTGATAACACTGAAATTCGGTGTGAACTACTCTTTGCCAGTAACTGTAAGTAAAAAATACTGATTTAGTATGAAATAAATAAAATAGGAAATAATAAAAAATACAAAAATTTAAAATAATAATAAAGACAATAATAAAAATAATGATAGTGGCAGATAATAAAAGAATTTGCAGGTACACAAAATAGATGTTTTCTGATATAGCCAGTTCTGGGTGAAGGAAATTTAAGGAGATACAGCAGCTAGACATACTGGGAAATGATAATTTAACTGAAAAGAATTATGTACAAGGGGGCGAGTTCATATAGAGAGAATGGTAATGATTATTGTTGACTCAGTAGATCTGTCATTAACTATCTTCTAAAGATGGAGATGTTATTCAGTTCTCTAACACGACATGCGTGTTATTACAGAGTCGGATTTCTTCTACTAAAAAGAATTTCGAGAAAGTGGGTGAGTAATGACTGGGCAGAAGGGATTTTGTCTTGATGGTGTAACACCCCACCGGTCACTTGTCTGGTTTTGGTGTGTGTTCACCCCAGGTAATTGACTAACAGATCAACAGAGAATGCAAGACTGCCGCAATGTCAGATAACACAAAGCAAGTAATAAGGCCCTGTGACTCCTGATTGAACTGCGGTGGCAGTGTTGACATTGATTGATTCAGAATTGATCCCTTTTAATTAAAAAGGGGTGCACATTGATGTTATATTCACCTATTGAACAATGTTGAACATAAAATTAATTAAGAAAGTGACTTGGGATTTCAACTACTTGATTGAAAACAGATGCAGTCGATTAGCACAGATTTATTTTAACTCAGAACCTTCAATAATCACATTACAAGACTCTCCTAACAGGCAGTGGTAATAAATTGCGTTTGCGTGGAATAAAGTGCGATAAATCAAAAGTAATTGCTATCTTCTGACCCAGGCGTAATGCGAAGTGCGAGGAGAATTCTACAATACACGGCCCATGAAACCCTTGTGGAAACTTTGCCGACGTGATCCAACAAATTAATCAGTGGCCTGAGCAAGCGCAATATCACCGAATTCAGCATGGCGGGGCGTCGTCGTTTGCGGACGTCGGCCGAACTCGTGGTGCTGCAAGGCTGCACTCATCAATTCACTTCTAGCTATCTTGCTCAGTGCATAGCTGAACGAAAACTTTCTATCTCCAAGCTCAATCGTTCTGTTTGCTAAGTCCTAAACTGCAGAGATGCTCACTCTCTCTCAGGAAAGCTGAGTAAAGAACGCCACATCCGCACTCTAGGCAAGCTGGGAATGGAAGACCTCTACGGAGACTTCTCCCAGTCCACTCTTCGCCTCGGTTTCCCCTCCATCAAAATCACTTACACCAATTGCAGCACAAGACGCATTAATTATGCGTTGCTTCCCAGCGCCGACCAATGCCTGCTCTGGGAAGTGAACACATTCCCACAAAACTTCTCTTCCTCTCAACATCTGCTATTTAGCTCCTCCCAGCCCACCCATCAATGTTAGTGTCTGCACAAAACACCAAATTTTCCGGGATTCTGACTCCCAGGAGAGTACTTCAAATTCCTTGGTCCTACGTTTCCATCGGAGGCCAGCGTATTTCATTCTGTTGCTCTTCACCTGATTTACTTCAGACTCTGCAGACCGTGAATTCAGCGTGAAGTTGCTATAGTCACGAACACGCATATCTTGGCCTCTGTTGACTGCTCCACCGTTGCGCGGCTTTCTTGCATGATTCACTGAAAACGGTACGATGGACATTTATCAGCAGGCGTACAAGTTCTCCGTCTGCTTCCCGGTACTCCAGTATGGGGTCAACCACCCACTCACTGTCACTCGTCTTAAGGCAGCTGGAGGCCGCGCCCTGTTACTGCTTTCTCAGAGCTTGAGCCGCCCTAAGCTGCCTATTGTTGCTTCCCTGCACTGCTCCCCAGCTGGCCACGGTCACTCTGAGTACTTCCCTGGGATAAACTAGCCTCCAGTAAATCTACACATTTCCACAAAGTTTTCATGTCGTGTGAATTACTTTAAAACCATCACCCGACATTAATTATTCCAATACATCCATACTATACCCTCTACAAGATGCATTGTGCCTTGTCAGTCATTTTTGTTCAGCCCTACTGTTCGCTCAACGTCAGTTAGGTGATCTTTAATGACTTCATGTAAGGGACATAGTTCTTGCCATCTTACAATGGGAATGGGTGTTCCTGCCATGTTGTTCAGACAAGATTGCTAAGGTTGAGGGGAGATATGGTGGGCAGTGTACGTTGATAAGACAGAAGACAGAGGGTATGGAAATCTCTGTGCTTGTCTGCACGCAGCCAGGATAGCTGGCGTATGGTGGTGAAATATGAACATATAGCCGAGCGTAACAGATACAGGGTATTGCAGGAATAACTGCAGATATTACTGTTGGTAACTGAGAATGGCATACTGAGCAACATTGCAATAGTATTTGCATTTTTAATCTAATAATTATAGCTATTACAAGTTAGTATTTCTAAGTTTGAGAATAAAAAGCCATAACGCTAATTTTCTTACTGGCGACCGACCTGGTGTTAAAATGTAGATGTGTGGACGCAAAGCGTTTCGTCTATACAGACATTCCACTTAGAATTGCAGCAAAGAAGATGCAGAAAACATCAGGTCGTAAAATTTGTGACGTGTTTGTGGGAAGAGTTTTCGAAGCAGAGAAAAAACAACCAACACAGTGATGAGTATACATATTAAGATACCACAAAGAAAAATATCTGTGCTTTATACCCTTACACGCACTATAACGAACACAGGTGTTAATAACATGTTCCAGGTGCCGGGAATTTTCCTGAAAAAGACCTTGCAGGATGATATGACTGTAATCAATAATTTCAAGTATAAATGTTTGTACAAGTTTCTTTTTCAAGTAAAGAGGGAACAGCTTTTCATATTTTTGTAGGGCATGGAGAGATGCAGATGGCCTCCTCTACATTGCAGTCTAATTCAGATTTTTATACATTATTATTCCTATTCTCTTTGCTGAAGGGGAAAAGTTGATATTTGTTCCAATTCAGGTTAAAGATGGTAGGAATTCTCTATATTTTGGGCTTATGAGCCACAGTGACAAACCAGTACCGCTTGGGTTTTGGATGGTTTGAGTTTTAACCCTACATCCTACGTCCATTTTGACAATGCACACAGGTCGGTATTGAGATTCTCGATAAATGTCGTCGCGCTTACTGGTTTTGCATTTAGATACAACTGGAGGTATCGGAGTACATGCAGTATTTGTAGGAGTACAGAACAGATGACACCTCATTTACATACGATGAAAAGAGTATAGGACCTAATAACGAGCCCTGTGGGATGCCTGATTTTGCCTACTTCCATTGCGACTTTAAGGTGCCGGACGTGACGCACTGCTGGAGAGACGTCAGGTATGAGCGAAACCATTGCACTCCACTTGGCTAGAAATTTAGGCTGCTAAGTTTGGCTAGTAAAATGTCATAGTTGACAGTTTGAAAGGAATTCCTGATAGTTACCTCTGTGCACCCATGGCAAGCTTCAGGTCATCTGTTACATTTATTGAGGCAGATGTTGTGGTGCGATGTTTATGAAAACCTGATTGGTATTCGTCAAATAGGTTGTTTGTATGTATGTTAGCTGGTCGTGGATTATACAGGGTGATTTTTTTTTCCACCGTGCACAAACTCCAGGGACTGATCGATGAGAGGATATGGAACAAAAAAGGTCTAACGAACTTATGTCCAAAAATACATGGCTTCCAGGCTTATTCAGTCATACTTTGTTACAGAGACTGTGGCCTAATACACGCTGTACCATGCAGCCACAATTACAGTATGTGTTGAAAATGGTTTCCATGTGTCTCAACGCACGCGTGTGTGCACCATAGCGTGTTCTGTCTCCCTAGTTCACTTCGGCCAGGCTGCATCCGAACAGTGTGAAAGGCAGCATGAATGCGATGCTCCAGTGTCTCCACATCTGGAATGGGGTTCTGCATACCCGACACTTTTGAGATGGCCCCAAAACCAGTAATCGCACTGCTTGGGATCCGGTGAACGAACAGGCTATGCTGCTGGACTCCGTCGTCCGTTCCATCGACCAGGGAAGACACGACTGAGATGCGCTGGAGCACCATCATGTAGCAGCCACATAACACTTCGGATCAACGATGGCGCTTCTTCCAGAAGGCGAGGCAAAGTCATCCACAAGAAACGCCGATAGTTCCGGCCTGTTAGGCGGCATGGAAGGAAGACTGTTCCCAAAACACCGTCTTCACACATTGAATATACCACACTGCGTAAAGGCGGCCTCATCTGTGAATAGGATGGCTGTCACAAATCCCGAATTCGTGGTTGCCTGGTGAAGAAACTAATGACAAAACTGCTCCCGATGTGGAAAGTCTATCCCTAGTAAGACCTGCACACGCTGTAAATGGTAAGGGTTGTAATAGTTGTCGAGCAGAATGTTCCACACGGTCGTCTGGCTAACCCTGTACTGGCGAACCAGCTGCCTGGTACTGACACGGTGGTCGCCTTCCACGGTGTTATTCACAGTTTCGTACAAGTCTGATATCCGAACATTTCGGGTACGATCTTCACAATTTCCTGCTTCCTGAAACGAGCCTGTGTCAGACAAACTGCGAAACACTGTTGCAGTCATTGAATGCTGTGGCTGCTGTTTCCTGACGCAACCTTGCCATTCGCCTTTCCATAAGTAAACACCATGTCCGCAAGGTCTCGATTCGAATACGGAGGCCGCGCGGGACTAGCCGAGCGGTCTTAGGGCGCTGCAGTCATGGACTGTGCGGCTGGTCCCGGCGGAGGTTCGAGTCCTCCCTCGGGCATGGGTGTGTGTGTTTGTCCTTAGGATAATTTAGGTTAAGTAGTGTGTAAGCTTAGAGACTGATGATCTTAGCAGTTTGAGTCCCATAGGATTTCACGCACATTTGAACATTTTTTCGAATACGGAGCCCTTGTGTACAAAGCTGAATCACATCCTCTACAAGGTGAGTCTGTAAGAGAAGTGAATCGGACACAACATTACCACGGCAGGAGAGGGCGTTAGGGCATGACGTATGAGGAACAGTTCCACCCTCTAGGAGGAAACCATGCATACTGTAACTGTGGTTTGCATGTTACAGCACGCTTATTAGGCCGCAATCTCTGTAACAAAATATGAGTGAATAAATGGTCGCTATCATGGAAACGACGGATTTCAGGACATAAATTCGTTAGATCTTTTTTGTTCCGTATCCTCTCATCGATCAATCCCCAGAGCTTGTACATGATGGAAAAACTCACCCTGTATAATCTAATACCTTGAACAGTGGAGGAAGAAAGCAAATAGGTCAGTAATCAGAGAGTGCTGAGGCAACTTTCTTTTTTTTTTTTTTGAAGTAGTGGTTTAGCTAGCCCCTGTTTCCAGGCCTCGGGAAAAAAATCTTGTGGTTAAGGAATGGTTGAATATATTTGTTGTGGAGAGCAGTAGTGGGTCAATGATGAGTTTAATCATTTCGATTGTCATGCCATCGTATCCAGCAGATGCTGATCTGATACACATGATGTCTTTATTGAAGGTATTCCAAGTAACATGCTTTGCATAGATTTTTTTTTTTCGAGGCTATTCGTTTATGCCATCAACTGAGTCTCTGTTTCGTTATCGGATACAGTGAAATTAGGAAATGACTGTTTTTGATCGACGATAGGCCTGGTGTTGTCAAAAAATCCTAAAGGACTATAATTTAAGTTTAGGCTTACATTTTAAGATAACAGTATAAGTTTACCGCGGCACTTGCAAATGTTCGAAATTTCACAGCGTATCGCGATTCACACGAGAACTGATACAATCAGTGAAACATTATGCAGAAGCAACACGAAAAGTAAAATGTTAGGATCTATAATTTCTAACTGGCAAAGAAATGTGGCACACGCTGTCTCACACAAAGGAAATTTCGGAAGCCGGCTTTTATATGTAAATAAACGTGCGAATTGTACGTATTATTCACTTAGCTGATTCCATGACTACGTGTACATTGATGTGTGGAAGGTGAAGATTGCAGTGTCATTTATTCCAGTCATAACTGCAAAAATTGTGGATCAGCAACAAAACACGACTTCTGCTTTGAGCAATTAACATCTCTCTTCTTAGTAGTATCCGTTGGCGAAGCATATCATTGCTTGAACCATACTAAGCGCTATCGCGGAATGATATGACGTGAAAGACTAATCTGGGAAAGCAAAACAGCATTGGCAAACTTCAGTGCGAGAATGGAAAAAATTTAACTGCTAATACGAGCATTGTTGGATCTAGGCATTGTTATGAAGTGTGTTACTTATGGAAACTAAGTGAAATGGTATGTACTGTTACCCTTTGAAACCAATTTTAATATTTGCAAAATAAAGAGATATATTTTCATTTTAGACAGCGCCGTCAGATTTCACAGTGAAACGTTCTCTTTCTGTTAACCATCCCTTACGAAAGTCTGATCACGCAAAGGTAACTACTGCATTGCAGCATGAATAGAAAATTCAGGGAGAAGGAGGTTATACACTTAATGTGGCGAAGTACCTTGAGCTATGTACAGCATCAAACCATAGACATCACAGTTGTTTGACTCCAAAGGATTACTCGTGTGGCACAAGTCATTTCGGAAACCACCGTTTATGTTTGACAGGTATTTCAATATTTTAAACATAACTGCACAACAGCAATGGTTTCACGTAATAAAATTATAAACAGCCGACCAGTTGCAATGGATAAAGAAATTCTTTACCTAGGTTTCGACAAATATGAATTTGACTTCTTCAGAAGGTAACAATTTTACATTAGTAAGGACTAATGTACCATCGCCGTTTATACAGTTGTCGGCATAGATCCATGTGTCAAAAATAAAATATAGCCCTAGAATTAGGGTTTGTCACGTTAATATAAAATAGCTCATGTATCCTGCAGAGCTATTTTACATTAACGTGACAAACCCTAATTCTAGGGCTATATTTTATTTTTGACACATGGATCTATGCCGACAACTGTATAAACGGCGATGGTACATTAGTCCTTACTAACGTAAAATTGTTATCTCCTGAAGAAGTCAAATTTATATTTGTCGAAACCTAGGTAAGGAATTTCTTTATCCATTGCAACTGGTCGCCTGTTTATAATTTTATTATTTGACAGGTATGTTACTTAAACAACACTGCGCCAAGTTTGTAGGAGGTAGCAACTCCTACGTACTTTACGGAAATTAAAAAAGAAACAGTGCGACTCAAGTTAATGTTGAAAGATTTTGCTTTGGATCAGGGACGTGTGACACATTAGGTCATCACTGTCCATGATACTACTCCTGGCGGGCGTAAAATGAATGTGCGCAACGGAGAATAATAATCGCTAAAATGAAGATTTGGCCCTGTCTGACTACCCCCTGAAGCAGATCTTAAGTTCTCTTAATTCTATAAATTACAGTCTAAACATAAATGAATGATGAAAGCAACTAATCCTACTAAATGATAAACGTTGTTCCTGCTTATATATTTATTGTAGATTTAAAAAAAATCTTAATATTACAAAGTTTACATTTCCTAAGTAAAATTACTAATCAATTGTCCGACTCTGACCCTTATTATGACTGCGCGTCTAATATCAATAATGCGAAATGTCTGACATCATCTACGTACCAAACACTAGAAGACACTACTTTCAAAGATGATTTACAGTGGTGTGAACCTCAGTGGAAATAAACTAACATTATCACAGCTGTTTAGCTTTTATAGCCCTAATAAGCCGAAGTAATTTGCGATATCACTATATGTACTGCGTCCGGTGCGTCGAAGTGATGGTTCTCGTACTCGTCTGCGACGATGGAAGAACTCTAGCCACAAATAAACTCTCCCAAACACTAGGACGGCAGAAGGTGGTCTTCTGACTAATATACTGTTATACTTTCTTCGTCTCTCTGTGTTCTACAAACGAGAAACGCGAACTCCCAGCCACAAGGAAGGAGTTCAGATAATGTCTCAACGTAAGTAGAGACAGAGGAAGTGCTCTCAGTTACTGAACGCTGCGTACTCAACGACGACTTCCAACCCGGAGGGGTAGTCCAGAATCGTATAGGTTCGCAACAGTACAATGCCTAACTGTTCTAACTATAAACTCTCCTGAGAGCAAAGACAGCAAGTTCGTCTATACCAACAAGGCTGATATCGAGCGACCGTCACACACGGGCGCTCACAGCGGAAGACCACGTCTCTCCACCGCTGGCCTCCCAGTAAGGCCCTGCTCCCCACCCTCGTAATTCCGAAAACTAATCATATACCCGTAACCAAGGAATATTCTCCCTCTCTACAGATTCTTCCGATCGCCGACCCACTATATTTTAGTCTTTTGTCGTCCAGCGCGGAAAATCTGCAATGAAATACCTATACTCATACAATGGTAAGCCTCTGAATAAAAATCGTTGGACATAACCCAGCCTGCGTGGTTTCCGAGGTGCCGCTTCTTCGTTCCTCTGACCTCCGTCCGAGATTTGCAAAGTTCAGAAGAATTATTCTGTTACCTCTCCGGCCCTACCACAATAGCGGCCGATAGCGGCCGGTCGCCCCTGTATCGTGTCTTCGCGCTCAGGTGTCACGGCGTCCGTCTAGCTACTTCCTGTGTTTAAACAGGACCAACACCTGTACGGGCCTTCCACCCAGAGCTTGAGTTCTGCCTGCCATTTCATCTCCATTGGCGTTCCAACTTCTACTAGTATAGGCAATCATTCATTATGCCGTTCTGATAATAAAGTCACTCCGTCACCTTTCATGCAATAAGCGTTAACTATTATTTACAAGACGTACGTGACAATGTCAGTCTCCTTTATATATTCATATACAGGGTGAGTCACCTAACGTTACCGCTGGATATATTTCGTAAACCACATCAAATACTGACGAACCGATTCCACAGACCGAACGTGAGGAGAGGGGCTAGTGTAATTGTTTAATACAAACCATACAAAAATACACGGAAGTATGTTTTTAACACAAACCTACGTTTTTTTAAATGGAACCACGTTAGTTTTGTTAGCACATCTGAACATATAAACAAATAAGTAATCAGTGCCGTTTGTTGCATTGTAAAATGTTAATTACATCCGGAGATATTGTAACCTAAAGTTGACGCTTGAGTACCACCCCTCCGCTGTTCGATCGTGTGTATCGGAGAGCACCGAATTACGTAGGGATCCAAAGGGAACGGTGATGGACTTTAGGTACAGAAGAGACTGGAACAGCACATTACGACCACATGCTAACACCTTTTTATTGGTCTTTTTCACTGACGCACATGTACATTACCATGAGGGGTGAGGTACACGTACACACGTGGTTTCCGTTTTCAATTACGGAGTGGAATAGAGTGTGTCCCGACATGTCAGGCTAATAGATGTTCAATGTGGTGGCCATCATTTGCCGCACACAATTTCAATCTCTGGCGTAATGAATGTCGTACACGCCGCTGTACATCTGGTGTAATGTCGCCGCAGGCTGCCACAATACGTTGTTTCATATCCTCTGGGGTTGTAGGCACATCACGGTACACATTCTCCTTTAACGTACCCCACGGAAAGAAGTCCAGAGGTGTAAGATCAGGAGAACGGGCTGGCCAATTTATGCGTCCTCCACGTCCTATGAAACGCCCGTCGAACATCCTGTCAAGGGTCAGCCTAGTGTTAATTGCGGAATGTGCAGGTGCACCATCATTCTGATACCACATACGTTGACGCGTTTCCAGTGGGACATTTTCGAGCAACGTTGGCAGATCATTCTGTAGAAACGCGATGTATGTTGCAGTGCTCTCCGATACACACGATCGAACAGCGGAGGAGTGGTACTCAAGCGTCAACTTTAGGTTACAGTATCTCCGGATGTAATTAACATTTTACAATGCAACAAACGGCACTGATTACGTATTTGTTTATATGTTCAGATGTGCTAACAAAACTAACGTGGTTCCATTTAAAAAAACGTAGGTTTGTGTTAAAAACATACTACCGTGCATTTTTGTATGGTTTGTATTAAACAATTACACTAGCCCCTCTCCTCACGTTCGGTCTGTGGAATCGGTTCGTCAGTATTTGATGTGGTTTACGAAATATATCCAGCGGTAACGTTAGGTGACTCACCCTGTATAAGGTGTACAACCTGTCACATGATACGTAATTGTGTTTGTAGGTCACGGCAAAGTATGTGGATAGGTGCTTGTAAGGTGCGAAATTATAGCCACCTTACAAATCATATTTTCAACAGTTGTCCATTGATTTTAAAGTATACTCCAAGACAAAAAAAATAATAATAATACGACGCATGACGAAGAAATTACCCGAATTGAACGGAAATCGGCAGATGTGATGTACATGTACAGACAAACAAATGGTTGCAATTTCAGAAAGATTGGATGATTTATTCAAGAGAGAGAGCTTCAGAAATTGAAGGAGACAGTAAGGCGTTGGTCCACCTCTGGCCGTTATGCAAGCACTTAATCGGCTTGACATTGACTGATAGAGTTGGTTCAAATGGCTCTGAGCACTATGGGACTTAACATCTATGGTCATCAGTCACCTAGAACTTAGAACTACTTAAACCTAACTAACCTAAGGACAACACACAACACCCAGTCATCACGAGGCAGAGAAAATCCCTGACCCCGCCGGGAATCGAACCCGGGAACCCGGGCGTGGGAAGCGAGAACGCTACCGCACGACCACGAGCTGCGGACTGATAGAGTTGTTGAATGTCCTCCTGAGGGATATCGCGCCAGATTCTGTCCAGTTTTGGCGCGTTAGGCGGTCATAATTCCCAGCTGGTTAGAGGGCCCTACCCATAATGCTTCAAACGATCTCAACTGGGGAGAGATCGACAACCGTGCTGGCCAAGGTATGGTCTGGCAAGTACGAAGACAAGCTGCAGAAACTCTCGCCGTGTGCGGGTGACCATTTGAAACATCCCCGTAGAAAAATTTATGAATTATTGTGCTGATAAACCTCTTACGTTATTTGATTTTCAAACAGCTCAGCAGAACTGAACGTACTCAGACATTTCTCTCTTTACTTATTCTGATCAACTATAAACTGACACACAATATTTTTATCGCAACGCAATCTGGCTTTCAATAATCCCTACAAAAGAATGGCCCTGACTAACAATAACCTATACCTTTCATGAATCACTTACCTCACATGAATCTTCCTTACTCAAACTACTGCAATACAGCGAGCGCCAATACTGCCAGATAAATAAAAGATTCTAACTACTGAAGGCACTAACTACTGATAGGCATAGCAAATGAAAGATTTTGATAGAGAACAAACAATGTATTTATCTTAATAATATTCAGAAGTCATCACATATACAGGGTGAGTCATTTAACGTTTCCGCTGGATATATTTCGTAAACTACATCAAATACTGACGAATCGATTCCACAGACCGAACGTGAGGAGAGGGGCTAGTGTAACTGGTTAATACAAACCATAAAAAAACGCACGGAAATATGTTTTTTAACACAAACCTACGTTTTTTTAAATGAAACCCCGTTAGTTTTGTTAGCACATCTGAATATATAAACAAATACGTAATCAGTGCCGTTTGTTGCATTGTAAAATGTTAATTGCATCCGGAGATATTGTAACCTAAAGTTGACGCTTGAGTACCACTCCTCCGCTGTTCGATGGTGTGTATCGGAGAGCACCGAATTACGTAGGGATCCAAAGGGAACGGTGATGGACCTTATGTACAGAAGAGACTGGAATAGCACATTACGTCCACATGCTAACACCTTTTTATTGGTCTTTTTCACTGACGGACATGTACATTACCATGAGGGGTGAGGTAAACGTACACACGTGGTTTCCTTTTTTTTACGGAGTGGAATAGAGTGTGTCCCGACATGTCAGGCCAATAGATGTTCAATGTGGTGGCCATCATTTGCTGCACACAATTGCAATCTCTGGCGTAATGAATGTCGTACACGCCGCAGTACATCTCGTGTAATGTTGCCGCAGGCTGCCACAATACGTTGTTTCATATCCTCTGTGGTTGTAGGCACATCACGGTACACATTCTCCTTTAACGTACCCCACAGAAAGAAGTCCAGAGGTGTAAGATCAGGAGAACGGGCTTCCGGTGGGACTCACTCTGTTCCACTTCGTAACTCAAAACGGAAACCACGTGTGTACGTTTACCTCACCCCTCATGGTAATGTACATGTCCGTCAGTGAAAAAGACCAATAAAAAGGTGTTAGCATGAGGACGTAATGTGCTATTCCAGTCTCTTCTGTACCTAAGGTCCATCACCGTTCCCTTTGGATCCCTACGTAATTCGGTGCTCTCCGATACACACGATCGAACAGCGGAGGAGTGGTACTCAAGTGTCAACTTTAGGTTACAATATCTCCGGATGTAATTAACATTTTACAATGCAACAAACGGCACTGATTACGTATTTGTTTATATGTTCAGATGTGCTAACAAAACTAACGGGGTCCCATTTAAAAAAACGTAGGTTTGTGTTAAAAAAACATACTTCCGTGCATTTTTGTATGGTTTGTATTAATCAATTACACTAGCCCCTCTCCTCACGTTCGGTCTGTGGAATCGATTCGTCAGTATTTGATGTGGCTTACGAAATATATCCAGCGGTAACGTTAGGTGACTCACCTTGTATATCTGTTCATGATATACTATATTACAAATTACTCTTTCTGATGGACACACGTTCAGATCGTCCGCTCTCAAAATTCTGCCATCTCTCTCCCCACATCCACCACTGCTGATGGCTCACCTCCAACTGCGCAACGCTACGCGCTCCTCACATCCACCTGCCCAACACTACAATAACAAATATCCCAACAATGCAAGCCAGCCACAGCCTGCGCACAGCACAGTCAGTGATTTTCATACAGAGCGCCACGTGTCGTTACCAACATAAAAACCTTAGACATTATCTTGCTGAAAGGTAAGCCCAGGATGGTTTGCCATGAAGGACAACAAAACAGAGCTTAGGATACCACCTACATAACGCTGTGCTGTAAGGGTTCCTTGGATAACAACCAAAGGGGTCTTGCTGTGAAGTGAAATGTCACCCAGACCATCACTCCTGGTTGTCGAACCGTATGGCGGGCGACATTCAGACTGGTATCCCATTGCTATCCAGGGCGTCTCCAAAGACGTCTTTCCCGGTCATCTGGGTTCAGTTCGAAGCGGATTTAATCACTGAAGACTATTCCACTCCAGTGAATGAGATTCCAGGCCTAAATGTAGAAAAATGTAAGTTAATGCAGATGAGTAGGGAAAGAAATCCAGTAATATTCGAACACGGTATTAGTGGCGTGCAGCAGAACACAGACACAATCCGTAAATATCTAGGAGCAACGTTAAAAAGGGATATGGAGTAGAATGAGGTCTGTTGCGGGATTGGCGAATGGTCGACTTCGATTCAAGGGGGAACTCTAGAAAAGTGCAGCTCATCTATGAAGGGACCTGTGCAGAGCACTTGTGTGCCGCATTATTGAGCACCGCTCGAGTGTTAGGGACCCCCAACATACACACTCCTGGAAATTGAAATAAGAACACTGTGAATTCATTGTCCCAGGAAGGGGAAACTTTATTGACACATTCCTGGGGTCAGATACATCACATGATCACACTGACAGAACCACAGGCACATAGACACAGGCAACAGAGCATGCACAATGTCGGCACTAGTACAGTGTATATTCACCTTTCGCAGCAATGCAGGCTGCTATTCTCCCATGGAGACGATCGTAGAGATGCTGGATGTAGTCCTGTGGAACGGCTTGCCATGCCATTTCCACCTGGCGCCTCAGTTGGACCAGCGTTCGTGCTGGACGTGCAGACCGCGTGAGACGACGCTTCATCCAGTCCCAAACATGCTCAATGGGGGACAGATCCGGAGATCTTGCTGGCCAGGGTAGTTGACTTACACCATCTAGAGCACGTTGGGTGGCACGGGATACATGCGGACGTGCATTGTCCTGTTGGAACAGCAAGTTCCCTTGCCGGTCTAGGAATGGTAGAACGATGGGTTCGATGACGGTTTGGATGTACCGTGCACTATTCAGTGTCCCCTCGACGATCACCAGTGGTGTACGGCCAGTGTAGGACATCGCTCCCCACACCATGATGCCGGGTGTTGGCCCTGTGTGCCTCGGTCGTATGCAGTCCTGATTGTGGCGCTCACCTGCACGGCGCCAAACACGCATACGACCATCATTGGCACCAATGCAGAAACGACTCTCATCGCTGAAGACGACACGTCTCCATTCGTCCCTCCATTCACGCCTGTCGCGACACCACTGGAGGCGGGCTGCACGATGTTGGGGCGTAAGCGGAAGACGGCCTAACGGTGTGCGGGACCGTAGCCCAGCTTCATGGAGACGGTTGAGAATGGTCGTCGCCGATACCCCAGGAGCAACAGTGTCCCTAATTTGCTGGGAAGTGGCGGTGCGGTCCCCTACGGCACTGCGTAGGATCCTACGGTCTTGGCGTGCATCCGTGCGTCGCTGCGGTCCGGTCCCAGGTCGACGGGCACGTGCACCTTCCGCCGACCACTGGCGACAACATCGATGTACTGTGGAGACCTCACGCCCCACGTGTTGAGCAATTCGGCGGTACGTCCACCCGGCTTCCCGCATGCCCACTATACGCCCTCGCTCAAAGTCCGTCAACTGCACATACGGTTCACGTCCACGCTGTCGCGGCATGCTACCAGTGTTAAAGACTGCGATGGAGCTCCGTATGCCACGGCAAACTAGCTGACACTGACGGCGGCGGTGCACAAATGCTGCGCAGCTAGCGCCATTCGACGGCCAACACCGCGGTTCCTGGTGTGTCCGCTGTGCCGTGCGTGTGATCATTGCTTGTACAGCCCTCTCGCAGTGTCCGGAGCAAGTATGGTGGGTTTGACACACCGGTGTCAATGTGTTCTTTTTTCCATTTCCAGGAGTGTATGATCAACCGATTCACAGAAGCAATTTAGAGGAATGCTGCTACATTCCTTACCCGTAAGTTCACCCAACATGTGACTATTTCTAAAATACTTCGTGATCTCAAATGGGAATCCTTCGAGGGAAGATGTTTTCGCGGCACACTATTGAGAAATATGTGTTTTTTTTAGTTGTATTCGTTGATCGAACAGTCCAGGGGTGTACTACTGTTTTACAGTGCCCAGCGGGGCAATATGCAGTGTCAGTACACCGGTGGACGGATCGATCAGCAAGTGAAAAAGTTTAGAGGAACAGCGTTTCCGACAGACAGCAGTAGGATTCTACCGCCATCACAAAGCACCTCGTCGAAGGAATCGCCGAAGACAAGACGAAGGTATTCGGTGCTCCTACGGATGTGTGTAGGCCGTAGCTTTCAGAGATTGAGCGTACTGCTCCAGAGGCATGCTGAGGTGGCAGTGACAGTAGCAAACGGGTACTCGCGTTCTCCGGACCACGTGCATGGAACGGACAGGGCGATTCGGAGAGAGGCCACATTACCCGTTACGACCTCACGACTCGTAACTGGCAGCCGCTCCTGGGCTACGAGGACGCAGACAGCCGCTCGCCTTTCCACTCGTAGCTCGATTCCTTACGGAGACAACAGACTGGTGATACTGTCGATTCGTAAAAGCTGCGAGCCGGTGCCTCCACTCTGGCGTTCACTTTTTAAAGTACTTTCTCCTATCACTGAACGTATAAGAGGCGATCAATAAGACACGTTTTTTTTTTCTCTGGCAGTTTCGATCGAAAAAATGCAGAATTTATTGTCGGGCATAGTGGAATATTCCTGCATCAGTCCCTATAGCTTCATGAAGTTTCAATAGGTAGCAGCGCTGTGCGTTGCCTTCAAACTGGGGTCTATAACAGAGGTTAAGTTCCAAGCACTTAACGTCTGTTAGAGGCACCAAGCAATCCGCCTCCGTAGCGTTACGGTAGCGTTTCCGCCTACCACGCAGGGGGCCCGGGTTCGGTTCCTGGCAGAAGACTGGGTGTTGTCTGTCCTTCATCATTTCCATCATCATTGACCCGCAAGTCGCCGAAGTGGCGTCAACTAAAAAGAACTTGCAATACGGCGGCCGAACTGCCCCGCAATGGGCCTCCCGGACAACAATGACATACGATCATTTCCATTTTTTTTTTAGTTCCAAGCAGACAGCTATCAGTGAGCTTCTTTTGGCGGAAAATCAGGGCATTACAGATACATACAGGCGCTTGAAGAATGTCTACTGAGAGCTGGCAGTGAACAAAAGCACGGTGAGTTGTTGGGCGAGGCGCTTGTCATCATCGCAACAAGATCGCCCAAACCTGTTCGATCTCCTTCGCTCCAGCCGGCCGCAAACAGCTGTGATTCCTGTGATCACAATCAAACACGTCGCTGCTCAAGTGGACGTCTCTGTTGGTGGTACTGACACACTCGCTACCAGTTGGAGTGCTCACAAACGTGCTCGAAGCCGAACAGAAGACTATAAAGAACAACGAAGGACCATGTGTGGAGAATCGCTTGCGCATTACGTGGCTGGTGGTGGCAATTTTTTCTCGAGGATCGTCACAGGCGATGAAACATGGCTTCTGTTGTGGATTGGCAAGACAGCCAACCCACTATGAGAGGGAGCCGAAAGGCACGCGTTTTAGCTCACGCAGGCTGGCGTGAGGTCTGGAACAGGTCAAGGAAATGACACTAGCAAAACAGAACTTAGCTGTGGAATACTTAACTTTAATCCATAAATGGTGAACATCGCTCTTGACGGTACATGTTTTACAGCATCAATAGTAACTGGTAATGGCGCCTTGCTAGGTCGTAGCAAATGACGTAGCTGAAGGCTATGCTAACTATCGTCTCGGCAAATGAGAGCGTATTTTGTCAGTGAACCATCGCTAGCAAAGTCGGCTGTTCAACTGGGGCGAGTGCTAGGAAGTCTGTCTAGACCTGCCGTGTGGCGGCGCTCGGTCTGCAATCATACGTCGGGTCCGACGTATACTAACGGACCGCGGCCGATTTAAAGGCTACCACCTAGCAAGTGTGGTGTCTGGCGGTGACACCACAGGTTCGTCACTTCGAACCGGAAACAAAACAATTCATGCAGTGCCGCCACACCAACTCACTTTCGATGAAAAAGTTCGATGCCGCATCCGCAATCGTTAAAGTCATGGCGAGTGGTCTTCTGGGACTTTGAAGGATGTATTCTAATTGGTGTCCTTCCTGCCGGCCGTTGTGGCCGAGCGGTTCTAGGCACTTCAGTCCGGAACCGCGCTGCTACTACGGTCGCAGGGGGACTGATGACCTCAGATGTTAAGTCCCGTAGTGCTTAGAGCCATTTGAACCTTTTTTTTATGTCCTCCCTCATGGTGCAACGATCAACTCTGAAATGTAGTGTGCTACCCTCAGGAAACTGGAAAAACGACTTCAACGTCTTCGTCACCACAAAAATGTAAACGAATTTCTCCTTCTTCATGAGAATGCAAGGCCACAGATAAGTCTGTTCATCCGTCACAAAACTCCACTGGACCGTTCTTCTTCATCCAACCTACAGCCCGGATCTCACACCTTCCGTCTTCTATCTGTTTGGCCCAATCAAGGATGCCCTGTGCGGGAAGCAGTACGTACATAATTAGGGGGTTGTTAATTCAGCAAGATGTTGGCTTCGACGTCGAGTAGAGTCGTACGATGTGAGCAGACAGGTTCTCCCACTAAGGCGGCCTAAGGTCGTCGCATTGAACGGAGATTTTGTTGAAAAGTAGGATTTGTAGCCAAAGAGTGGGGAATAATAAGCGTATTGGACTCATGAAAAAACAAACCGAGTGTAAGAAAAAGTTTTGCATTGGTTACTGAACGTCCCTCGTACATATACCAGTATTGTAAACCTGGAAACAAGTTCGAACCCGGTCGGCTTCAGGTCATTCGTGGCTAATCAGGGAAATTTATAGCATGTGAAAATTAAGGTAATTCAATCGGAGTCAAGAATAATATGATTAAGCATGAAATTAACATTTCTAAAATCTTTCCACATTTTCCTCTGACCCTAGTGGTCATTAGAAATAAAACATGTTGGTAAAACTCCTTATCTTTATTGAATGGGACAAAACAGATTGAAACAAAAGCCTGTGAGCGACGGATGAAAACCTGTTAAATGTGGTTACGAGATATAATGAGGTAGCTTATGTCTGCAATGTGACAGCTGATTTCTTCATGATTCTTCACGGAACTGGTGGTGGTATTGCCTAATAACCACTGGACTCAAACGTATTTGCCAATAATTGTTCGTTTAACAGACCTACCTCCATTCGGAACATTGTCTAATGATCCTTTGACAGGCGACATCTCAGTCTTTCGAAGGATCGTTCGGAGGTATTTCTGTATATGGGACCGGTCTCCAGTGGCAGGTTACAGAGTAATTGCACTTCATTTGACTTCTCATCTCCTTTTTATCTGTATTGCACTGGAAATATCTGCACAACAGTACAAATATGACTGTATGTGTCGAGTGCCTCATTTCGAAACAAGTTTTTTGCGTTTCTTCACGGAACTTGCTTGTGAGAACAGTAATACCCACTTTACTCTTCACCCTCACACCACAGCACACTCTGCTGCGCCCACAGTCACAGCAACCACATAATACCATACATGCATTTGTATGTTGTTCTATGAGGAACTGGAGGCTTCCGTGCCCACTGCAACGAAGGTATTCTCACAGAAACTTAAGGTAATTGGGGTACCAAATTGCACAAATCACAATAACATTGTTGTTTTTTAACGAGAAACCGAGACAACAACTTCCTTATGCCAAAATGCTCAGAGAATCATAATACCATACATGCATTTGCATGTTGTTCTATGAGGAACTGGAGCCTTCCGTGCCCACTGCAACGAAGGTGCCCGCATCTCGTGGTCGTGCGGTAGCGTTCTCGCTTCCCACGCCCGGGTTCCCGGGTTCGATTCCCGGCGGGGTCAGGTATTTTCTCTGCCTCGTGATGGCTGGGTGTTGTGTGCTGTCCTTAGGTTAGTTTGGTTTAAGTAGTTCTAAGTTCTAGGGGACTGATGACCGTAGATGTTAAGTCCCATAGTGCTCAGAGCCAATTGAACCATTTTTTTTGCAACGAAGGTATTCTCACAGAAACTAAGGTAATTGGGGTACCAAATTGCACAAATCACAATAACATTCTTGTTTTGTAACGAGAAACCGAGACAACAGCTCCCTTATGCCAAAATGCTCAGAAAATAACACTGAACAACCTCCGCAACTTTGTCACTGCTCTTTGACTTCATCCTGCATAAAGTAGTCACAAAACAATCAATTAGGGCATCGCAGCTCCGTGTACATCGAATCTATCCTGTTATTTTTCTTCTCTTCGGCCCTACATGTCGACAGGAAAGACATTTCGATCAATATTTTGTCGCTCTTCGCGAAGGCGATTTCTAGACACCGCACCAACCGGGAATCCACCACCTTATCATTTCCTAGTTTGTGCAGTTCTCTGCTAAAAGTGTCATCATCACTACCTCTTAAAAAATTGTACCTTATGAGGGGGTACGCAAAAAAGTGGAATCACACTGCCGTAGGCGGAGCTTGCTTAGTACGCATTTCTGCCGCTAGGCGTGTATGGCGCAACTCGTTGCCAGTTGAGTGCCGCATGTGTTGTCAACCTGACTTGTTCTCTTCGTCTGCAGTGACTGTTTGTCCTAGCGCTGTTTTGTTCTCTCGTTTCGTTTTTTTATGATGGCAAGTTTAAGAGAACAACGTGTATCTGTGAAATTTTGTTTCCTACACTGTAAAAATGCTGCTGAAACTGTTTATTGTTGAAAACAGCTTACTACGATGACGCTATGGTGAAAACGAGTCGTTTGCTCGAATTAAAAATGGCGACATGTCTCTTAATGACAAACCTCGTTCTGGACGTCCATCAACTGCCCGAATTGACAAAAATGTTGAAAAAATTCGAGAGCTTGTGCTCACAGACCGTCGGAAGACAATTGATCAACTGTCAGAAATTAGTGGGTTATCTTGGAGCTCGCTTCAGCGAATTTCAACGGAAGATTTGACAATGAAAAGGGTTGCTGCTAATTTTGTTCCTCAAGTTATGACTGACAATCAAAAGGAACGTCAAGTCAAAACGTGTCACGCTTTGAAACAACAGGTTCAAACTGATCCAGATTTTCTGTCAAAGGTCATTACTGGTGATTTGTCAGGCTGCCATGGTTGCGACCCACAAACGAAGCAAGAGTCAAGCCAATGGAAGTCGTCATCGCCACCTCATCCAAAAAAATGTTGTCAAGTCAAATCACACATCAAAACGAAGCTGATTTGCTTTTTTGATGTCAGGGGCGTAGTTCATCAGCGTTCACTTTCCTGGGTCAGACAGTGAATCATGCCGTTTATTTGGTAGTTTCAAAGATATTGCATTGCACAACAGTGTTCATAAAAAAATAGCCGATTTGTGGTAGGCAGGAGACTAATTCTTCTGCCGCGACAACGCACCTGCACAAACAGCCGTCTCTGTTAGACAGTTTTTGGTTTAAAATGGCGTGGTTTCGCTACCTAACGCACCTTACTTGCCTGACCTGACCCAGTACGACTTTTTCTTAACTACACGTGTGAAAAGGAGCGTGGAAGGACACTGCTCTGACAACATTGAAGAAGGAAAGAAAAAAACGAGGGACGAGCTGTCAGACATTTCTAAAGATGGCTACAAAAATGTTTTGAACATTGGACAAATGTATTAGTTGTAACGGAAAGTATTTTGAAAGTGATAAAGCTGTTTTATAAGCAGTTTGGAAATATATACTTTATAAAAAATTATTCTGTTCTTTTTTGGATACCCCCTCGCATATGGCTCTAAGTGCAGGGACTGCCTGGGGAAGACCTATCAGACCAAAAGAGAATGCAAATTACGTTGGGCTCATGGAACGCTAGAGCGCTTACGCAGTGTAGAAAACTAGAAAATCTAAATGTAGAAGTCGAAAGGATGCAAACTGATAGTTTAGGAATTAGTGAGATGTGGTGGCAAGAAGAGGAATGTTTTTGGAGTGGTGATTAGTCATACTGCATCAGATGATTATAGAGGAATGAGAATAATAACGCATAGGAATATTGGAAACAGAGTAATATCTGCGAAAGTTAAAGAGAATATTCGGGCTCAAATTTAATTATTACAAACTTTAATCATACAATTGTAAATGACAGCCACAGATGCGGATGATATTAAAACTGAAGAAGTAAAATTATTGGAATAGAAGCACAATTATGGGAATTAGTATGCGCATGTATGATTTGGTTTAGTGACGAAGAACACTTTCATTTGAATGGGTTCGTCAATAAGCAAAATAGGCGCATTTTGGGGACTGAGAACCCGTAATCCGCGATCGAGAAGTCTCTATACCCTGAATGGCTGAGTATGTGGTGTGCAACGTCCAGTCACGGAATAATCGGTGCGATATTCCTTGATGGCACGGTGACTACCGAATGGTACGTGAAGGTTTCGGAAGATGATTTCATCCACATTCTCCAAAGTGACCCTGATTTCGGCAATACGTGGTTCATGCAAGACGGAGCTCGACTCCATCGAAGCAGGACAACGTTTGATGTCGTGGAGGAGCAGTCTGGGGACCGCATTCTGGCTCAGGAGTATACGGAGGGCACTGGCATTGGCCTCGATTGGCCGCCATATTCTCCGGAACTGAACCCATACAACTCTGTTTTGTGGTGCTATATTAAAGACAAGGTGTACAGAAATAACCTCAGAACCAAATCCACTGCTGAGCTGAAAACAGCCACTCAGCTGGTCATCAATAGCATCGATGTTACGACACTGCGGGTCATGCAGAAGGATTTCGCTATTGGTCTGCGCCACGTCATCGCCAAAGATGGCAGGCATATCGAACATGTTGTACCCTAAATCCAAGTATCTGTAGTGACATTTACATTTTGAATGAAGTGTTCAAAAATGGTTCAAATGGCTCTGAGCACTATGGGACTTAACTACTGTGGTCATCAGTCCCCTAGAACTTAGAACTACTTAAACCTAACTAACCTAAGGACATCACATACATCCATGCCCGAGGCAGGATTCGAACCTGCGACCGTAGCGGCCACGCGGTTCCAGACTGTAGCGCCTATAACCGCACGGCCACTCCGGCCGGCCGAATGAAGTGTATGCACGCCGAATTTTGTAACTAATTTACGTTTTTTTTCATATAGTTCAATAATTGTCACCCTGTGTATATAGCAACATAAAACAGGAAACACTTTGTTATGTTCTACAAAACTGGATTTGTTTCTTCCATATCCTTGATATTCTATCAACGTCGGAGAATTCCGATAGCGTGGGCTCTGAAGAAGTTTGCTAGTAAAGCATTTGTCTCGTTTAGGCAACTGATTTCGGCAACACTATGTTGCTATCTTCAGATCTGCAATACGATAGAACCGACATTGCTAGGCTAAGCAGTTAACTAGCATGATACAACACTGTACACAAATAGTTCATTTAACTCAATGTACGAACAACAATGTACCTTTTGCTTTATAACATTACATCATTAAACTCAATACTGTAAGTGGTGTTACACCACCTATATGCATTGCCCGAAAAAAGTTATTACATCCTTTTAGAAGTCTCCATTTCACTCAAGACTGATTGTTGCAACAGTGCATATGAGGCACATGAAATGATTACATTTACTGATCGATAGCACAAGCAGTTCTGAGGTTTCAGATATGATCCCCACTGAAACGCCCAATTAGTACACAGTTTAGCCTACACCGCTGTCTAACTCTGGCATCCAATCGATCGTATATATGGCGAACATTATCCTGGGATATGTTACGCCACTCCTGCTCAATCTGTTTACGTAGTTCTTTAAGATTTGTTGACTGACGAGTGGCACGACTCACTTCTTGCCCAATCATATCCCACACGTGCTCGTTTGGAGACAAATCCGGGGATCGTGCTGGCCAGGGAAGCTTCTGCACATTTTGCAGAACCGTTGAGCTCCACGGGCAGTGTGTGAGCGAGCATTATCTTGTTAGAACAACAGGTCACTTTCCTACTGCAAGAACGAGAAAAGAACGGGTCTAACAATATTCTGTACGTACTTAGAGCTGTTTGGCGTTCCCTCCAGAAACGCCAAAGGTGAACGAGAGTTTTCGCACCCCAGACCATAACGCCTAGGGTGGGGTCTGTGTGTGTGTGTGTGTGTGTGCAAATGACCACTTGCGTGAAGGCAGAATCTGCTTTCATCGCTGAAGACCACGGCGCGCCATTTCCTTCTTCCAAGTGATGCTCTGACGGCACCGGTCGAGCTGTGGACGTCGATGCTCGCGTGTTGAGTGGAAGACGGGCTAGAGGTGTGTGTGCCCATAATCACGCTGCTAACAAGGGAACCTCCCCATCGTACCCCCCTCAGATTTAGTTATAAGTCGGCACAGTGGATAGGCCTTCAAAAACTGGACACAGATCAATCGAGAAAACAGGAAGAAGTTGTGTGGAACTATGAAAAACAAAGCAAAATATACAAACTGAGTAGTCCGTGCGCAAGATAGGCAACATCAAGTATAGTGTGAACTCAGGAGCGCCGTGGTCCCGTGGTTAGCGTGACCAGCTGCGGAACGAGAGGTTACGGGTTCAAGTCTTCCCTCGAGTAAAAAGTCTACTTTCTTTATTTTCGCAAAGTTATGATCTGTTCGTTCGTTCATTGACGTCTCTGTTCACTGTAATTAGTTTAGTGTCTGTGTTTTGCAACTGCACCGCAAAACCGTGCGATTAGTAGACGAAAGGACGTGCCTCTCCAATGGGAACTGAAAACATTTGATCGCAAGGTCATAGGTCAACCGATTCCTCCACAGGAAAACTCTCTCTTCCGTGCGCTGTAGTCGACTGACGTCGTGTGTTTTGATGTTTGTTTAGGTGTAGCGTCCCCATACTACGGCGCAGTTACGTCGCATCGGACGGACGGGCGGACAGAAAATAATTGTCTGAAAATAAAAAATGAAACTTTTCACTCGAGGGAAGACTTGAACCAAGGACATCTCGTTTTGCAGCTGCTCACGCTAACCACGGGACCACGGCGCTCCTAACCTCGCTTTGTTCTTATTGTTGCCTATCTTGCGCATGGACTACTCAGTTTGTATATTTTGCTTATTTTTTTCATAGTTCCACACAACTTCTTCTTGTTTTATCGATTGGTGTGTGTTCCGTTTTTCAAGGCCTATCCACTGTACCAACGTATAACTAAATATGATGGGGGTGCGATGGGGAGGTTCCCTTGTAGGAACCGGTTCACAACAGTTCATGGTGACTCGTCTGGCCTCACGAGCCCTCTTATCTGAGCGTTGGTGGTCCGCAGCTCGTGGTTGTGCGGTAGCGTTCTCGTTTCCCGCGCCCGGGTTCCCGGGTTCGATTCCCGGCGGGGTCAGGGATTTTCCCTGCCTCGTGATGACTGGGTGTTGTGTGATGTTAGGTTTAAGTAGTCTTAAGTTCTAGAGGACTGATGACCATAGCTGTTAAGTCCCATAGTGCTCAGAGCTATTTGAACCTTTTTTTTGAGCTGTGGTAACTATTCTATCTGGTACAGCGGTCCTTACAATACGACGATCCTGAAAGGGCACCTGTGCTGCGTGGACATCCAGAACCTCATCTGTGGGTGTGAGAATGTTCACGCGATCACTGATACCAGCATCGTCACACAACCGACCCAGAACTCGCAACTTGTTTGGCATTTCTCCGGAAAGACTATTCCATCACTCGGAAGGCCACAAGTTGACGTCTTTCAGACTCGCTCAGTTAGCTGTAGGAAGAATAAGTGCATCTGTGTGGCATGGTTGCTTGCTTGCTTCACACGTTTGCACCACACTGAACCTTCTGGCTGAAAGCATTCACCAACCACACATGGCGATCTGGTAGCTATGCCCCTGTGCTATCTGTTGGTGGACGACAGTGAAACCATTATCGGTACATCTACCATCCTCTAGGTGGCACATGCCGTCATCGGATCAAAATCTACGTCGCCTTTCAAGGGGTAATAATCTTTTTTCCGGCAATATGTATGCGAGTGCCGTGAACTTCAGCATGTCAAACATAAAACCCATTCTGTGTGCAGACATGATACTAATGCGCCTACTACAACTGCTCGCTGCTGATGTGTATCAGCAGCTGAAAATTAACAGAGAATCAGCGTAAACATTCTGAGTGTTATATAAGCCCACCAGATGGCATTGCGATGGTGAGACTCGATAATATCGTCTTCCATTGGACAAAAGCGTTGTAATTCTTTTATGTTAAATGAAATCCAATTCTAATTTACGACATATGTCAGCCATATCACAGAACATAATAATTCTGAGACTATCATTAAATATATTTTTATAAAATAAAATATTAAAAAAAACCTATGTATATCTAATATTAAGAGGCAAAAGGCTAAAACTCTAATATATCCAAGACAGCATCAAAATCTAAGGGTACAATTTTGCATGTCATGATTAAATTATGATAAATCTTATTTATTAACTCCACCCAGGTGTTGACAGATGTGAAAATTACCGAACAATCAGTTTAATAAGCCACAGCCGCAAAATACTAACACGAATTCTTTACAGACGAATGGAAAAACTAGTAGAAGCCGACCTCGGGGAAGATCAGTTTGGATTCCGTAGAAATACTGGAACACGTGAGGCAATACTGACCTTACGACTTATCTTAGAAGAAAGATTAAGGAAAGGCAAACCTACGTTTCTAGCATTTGTAGACTTAGAGAAAGCTTTTGACAATGTTGACTGGAATATTCTCTTTCAAATTCTAAAGGTGGCAGGGGTAAAATACAGGGAGCGAAAGGCTATTTACAATTTGTACAGAAACCAGGTGGCCGTTATAAGAGTCGAGGGACATGAAAGTGAAGCAGTGGTTGGGAAAGGAGTAAGACAGGGTTGTAGCCTCTCCCCGATGTTATTCAATCTGTATATTGAGCAAGCAGTAAAGGAAACAAAAGAAAAATTTGGAGTAGGTATTAAAATCCATGGAGCAGAAATAAAAACTTTGAGGTTCGCCGATGACATTGTAATTCTGTCAGAGACAGCAAAGGACTTGGAAGAGCAGTTGAACGGAATAGACAGTGTCTTGAAAGGAGGATATAAGATGAACATCAACAAAAGCAAAACGAGGACAATGGAATGTAGTCGAATTAAGTCGGGTGATGTTGAGGGTATTAGATTAGGAAATGAGACACTTAAAGTAGTAAAGGAGTTTTGCTATTTGGGGAGCAAAATAACTGATGATGGTCGAAGTAGAGAGGATATAAAATGTAGACTGGCAATGGCAAGGAAAGCGTTTCTAAAGAAGAGAAATTTGTTAACATCGAGTATAGATTTAAGTGTCAGGAAGTCATTTCTGAAAGTATTTGTATGGAGTGTAGCCATGTATGGAAGCGAAACATGGACGGTAAATAGTTTGGACAAGAAGAGAATAGAAGCTTTCGAAATGTGGTGCTACAGAAGAATGCTGAAGATTAGATGGGTAGATCACATAACTAATGAGGAGGTATTGAATAGAATTGGGGAGGAGAGGAGTTTGTGGCACAACTTGACCAGAAGAAGGGATCAGTTGGTAGGACATGTTCTGAGGCATCAAGGGATCACAAATTTAGTATTGGAGGGCAGCGTGGAGGGTAAAAATCGTAGGGGGAGACCAAGAGATGAATACACTAAGCAGATTCAGAAGGATGTAGGTTGCAGTAGGTACTGGGAGATGAAAAAGCTTGCACAGGATAGAGTAGCATGGAGAGCTGCATCAAACCAGTCTCAGGACTGAAGACCACAACAGCAACAACAACAACTCCACCCAAATCAAGGGAGCTTACACTTATTGCAGTGCCTTGCATAATCTTATCGAAAAAATTGTATTTTGATAAGTTTTTCATTACTGAAACATATCATCCATACTATAGATGATTTTAAGTGCAGTGACGTCACGTGTGCTGCACTGCTGTTGAAATAGCTCGTTAATATTTTATAAATTTTAGACTTCATTTAATTAATTTAAAGTATATTTGTTTTAATATCTGCCGTAAAAGTAACTTATTAGTGGATTTTCATTAATCTCAGTCTTTCTTCCTGTGTTATTCACTCGAGTGGTCTATTATTTGTGAGTCTGCTTTTGTCGTTCGTCTATTAAAGTACTGTGCTGCACATGTTAGCCCCGTATTTAGCCATATTTGTAATTTTTCCTTTAGGAATGGTCAGTTTCCTGAGCGATTAAAGTACCCAGTAGTAAAGCCGCTTTATAAAAAGGGAGAGAGGGATAATGTAGATAATTTTAGACCTATTTCTATGTCATCAGTGTTTACGAAAGTTATCGAAAAGGCTGTGTATGTAAGGTTAATCGATCATTTTATACCACACGATTTGCTATCAAATGTACAGTTCGGCTTTAGAAGTCATTTGACAACTGAAAATGCTATATTCTCTTTTCTCTGTGAGGTACTGGATGGGCTAAACAAAAAGTTTCGAACGCTTGGCGTATTTTTTGATTTAACAAAGGCAAATGACTGTGTTGATCTCACAATATTGCTCCAGAAGTTGGACCATTACGGAATAAGGGGAGTAGCTCACAATTGGTTCACCTCTTACTTTAGCAACAGGCAGCAAAAGGTCATTATTCACACTGTTGATAACGGCTGTGATATGGGGGTTGAGTGGGGTACTGTCAAGTGGGGGGTGCCCCAGGGATCAGTGTTGGGGCCGCTCCTGTTCCTTATTTCTATAAATGATATGCCCTCTAGTATTATGGCTAACTCTAAAATAGTTCCTTATTTATATACATGATATGCCCTCTAGTATTATGGGTAACTCTAAAATAGTTCCTTATTTATACAAATGATATGCCCTCTAGTATTATGGGTAACTCTAAAATATTTCTGTTTGCTGATGACACTAGCTTGGTAGTAAAGGATGTTGTGTGCAACATTGACTCAGTTTCAAGTAGTGCAGTACGTGACCTCAGTTCATGGCTTGTAGAAAATAAACTAACATTAAATCACAGTAAGACTCAGTTTTTACAGTTTCTAACACACAATTCAACAAAACCTTGCGTTTTAATCTCACAGAATGGGCATATGATTAGTGACACTGAACAGTTCAAATTCCTAGGTGTTCAGATAGATAGTAAGATGTCGTGGAAAGCCCACGTGAAGGATCTTGTTCAAAGACTTAATACTGCCATTTTCACTAAACGAACGCTATCGATAGTGAGTGATACTTCGACACGTAAATTAGTCTACTTTGCTTATTTTCATTCACTTATGTCGTATGGTATTATGTTTTGGGTTAACTCTTCTCATTCTGGAAGGATATTTTTGACTCAGAAACGGGCGGTTCGGGCAATAAGTGGTGTGAGTTCACGAACCTCTTGTCGACCTCTGTTCATGAGTCTGGGTATTTTGACATTGGCCTCTCAATATGCATATTCCTTATTGTCGTTTCTTGTTACCAATATTAGTTTATTTCCAACAAGAAGCGGCTTTCACTCGGTTAATACTTGGCAGAAATCAAACCTCCATTTGGATCGGACTTCCTTAACTCTTGTGCAAAAAGGTGTGCAGTATACTGCTGCATCCATTTTCAATAAGCTGCCACTCGAATTCAAAAATCTTAGCAGTAATCCACGCGCTTTCAAATCGAAACTGAAGAGTTTCCTCATGGGTCACTCCTTCTATTCTGTCGAGGAGTTCCTTGAAAAATTAAGCTGATTCTCATTGTATTGCTGATAGCGTTTGCTTAAACTTATGGACTGATTTTCTTTCAGGTTCATGGACATTTATTTTTATCTGTTATTACTTTTATGTTGTAAGTTCATGTACTGACACTTTCCATGACCTTGGAGATATGCTCCTCAATTTGGTTCTATGGAACTTGACATGTAAATAAAAATAAAATAAATCATATATCGATTAGAAAGGACAATCATCTTAATTTCCATATCATACAAAATTAAATCCATAACGATGATTTTTACGTTACGCTTATGGAGTTTTGAAACTAGTCTAATGTTCAGACACGTCTAACTCATCGCTGAACGTCTTGGTGAAATCTCAGTAGAAAATTACTTTAAACTGGTTACTCTGCTAGAACCAATTTAATGTGGTTTATGCTATCTATACATACATAATATGAATAGCATTTAGCTGAAACTATTAATAAATGAGAATAGCTATGATATCTAAGTGTCCATTCTTCTATGTCATGTCATAGCTAACACAGATTAAATGTAACTTTGTTTTCACAAGAGAAGCAGTCACTGCACTTATTGCAGAACATCGAATTTTCCTAAAATGAAAAGGTGAATGCAAAGCAAGTTAAAACCTGTCTTATATGCCAGAAAGTGAAACCTATAAACAAATGCTGTCATAGAGAATTATATCCGATGGTACCAACAAAACCACTACCAATCGTTTCATTTGAAGTTGCGAGACCCTTGCCCTCAGCTAGAAGTGGAATTAAGCGTGTAGTTGCATTATATGGTATGTTGACAAAGTATGTTAAAATATATGCTACAAAGTCTACTGCAGTGGGTCCAGTCATTAAAAACGATAGTAAAGGAATATAAGATAAAAGTTGGTAAACCTGATGCCTTGCTGTCGGACGCAACATCAAATTTCACTTGGCGAATATGGAAAACATTACTACATGAATATTACATAAAACAGATGCTAATATCACGTTCTCATCCAGAAACCAGTCCTTAAGGCGAATTTTTCGTGAGTTCAACTGCTTCATAGGAACATATGCACACAGTCGTCAGACAAGATCGATAAAATCTTTAGGGTTATTTGAACAAGTTATAAAGATTTGCCACTGTACGCCACACAATTCACTCCACCTAAACTAATATGCAAGATGAAAGAGAATAATGAATGGACGGTTCAGTGTCGCCAGCGAGACGAATGTTCGTTTGAAAAAATGTAAGACAAGTCTTGGCCACGCTCACCAAACAAGCACACTTGAAGGAAACCTACTATAATAAAAGATTACGGAAAAATCAAAAGATATCAGATAGGATAAAGTATTTTGCTGAAAAATCACCTAAAATCTTCGCTTCTACACAAAAGAAATTATAAATGACTGCTTTTATATACAGGTCTTTAAAAATCAGGATTCTGCACAAACGAAGTTCTCACTAGACTTATCCCAAAACCAATAAAATTAGTGGATTATATGCCGGCAAGGATCTTAAAAGGTAGCTTTATGAATGATTAATCTTATTTGTTATGTTACGTGTGTTGCTTGGCCAGTGATGTTAGTAGGAGATTCCACGCCATGTAAACACAAAATATATATATTAACTGAAAAAATACTAGGACAGTGTTATTCGTACTTGGACATTAATTACAAGGAGAAAGTTTAGGTTATTAGTATCTAGGTGAAGTTACTTCCCACTTACCAGTTGGACACATCTGATGAATTGATTATTAGGCATTGTACTGCCTGCGCTATACAGTCACTGTGTACATAAATAATAGTCATTAAGAAAGTAAGGTCAAAAGACACTTTAGTATTTCTGTGCATACAGCACGGACAGCGTACAATAAGAAACAGAAACTATGTGATCTGAACAAGAAGTTTCGCTACTTCTGGTTATTTAACAGAGATAAAATTACATTAATCCACGGAAGAGCAGCATGTTTATGTTTGATAAAGAAAGGGAAGACTTGCCTATATTGTGTGGTTTGGCTTCTCTCTGAAAAAACATTTGTTATAAAGTTTGAAACATTAAATATTTAGCTACAAGGATTATTTCTTTATGTATTTTTAAGTACTTCTGGAACACAAGAGATAAGAATTGTAGCACAAGGAAGCAGTTTCACTGGCTTTTTCTTAAAAAAAAACCTAACATGTCATGTTACTATAATATATCAACTTCCATGGTACAAGTTAATTTAGTATTAGTAATACTCAGAGCCATGTAAATATTAGCACCTGTCACTTAAGCCGGCTCTGAAATAGTGCAGATATCCTAGCTCTGAATATGTTCTAAGTATATTATATGCTCAGCTTTGAACGTGTTCATTGTTCTTTCTGTTTGTGTTTTTTTTTTCGAGTTATGCGTGTGGTTTTGATTAGACACTCTACCCAAAGATTGATTTATGATGCTACACATAGGCAATTTGACCTGGCCTGAACAAAATGTGGTCCTTTCACAATACAGGATTACGTAAAAACAGGCAAGGATAGTGAAAAGATACAAACTTGATGAATATGTACTTATTGCTGTAAAGAAACATGGACACTCATCCTAGAAAAGGATGCACATATTTGTTCTGTTATCATATTTTAACTGTCTTTGTTTCATGAAAAAACTTGAGATCCGTGGGGGTGACGTAAATGCACGAACTGTAAATTTTTTTATAAATCAAGAACTGTGAAATAGTGAATCCAGTCTATGAACAGTTACTGTACTCGACATTGCTATCGAACAGTAATGAAACACCTCGTAAACAGTTACAGCACAGTCAAAGTAACACTGTGTTCGGGCACATTGATAAAAAAAAAAGAAAATGCTGCCGCCAAGCACGACAAGAAATTTTCCACTAGATAGAACTTACCAATCTGCAATCGACTTCTGATGTAGTGTATAACGACGAAAACTTACACACACACACACACACACACACACACACACACACACAGAGAGAGAGAGAGAGAGAGAGAGAGAGAGAGAGAGAACTCAGATGTCCGACGCGCTTGAGGCAGAGCCAACCTGATTGTCGCTGCAACTATTCGGCGCGCCATCATTGTTAATCTGATCATTTAAGAACAATATAAAATGATCCAACGGAGACACTCACATAGCGCAAGTTGTATGTATTAATTAAAAAAGTGATGTTGACTCCATGAACTCGTCCAACACAAATTTAAGTAGTTTAAACTCCATACGTTGAACGAAAAGTGATGCTTTGTATATGAAATAGGCAAAGATACCCCCATGCCAACCACGGATATGTGTAATGTATCTAATTTATGCTGTGTATTTCTATTGGTCTAAAATTTTAATTACACCTTAACAGAGAATTTTCTTTCAATACAACCTATCTAGGCAGTACATTACATAGTAATTATTCTATTGTACAACTGTGTGGTAATGATGAACTCTTTGAGGCAAGCTTCAGAAACGATGAGGTACCACAGTAGAGATGGGCAAAACTGTTCTTTTCAGAGATCAGATCAGAACTGTTCACTCCCTGAAATGAATTAGCTCTTTTTCATGACTCACCACTCATTTAAAATAGAAAATAAATGGAAGGCACATTGCCCTTTAAACTTGGTTTATTCCAGTACTATATCTGTATTTTGATCTTATTTGATCCTATTTTGAAGTAACACAGATAATGAGTAAGAATTTTGTATTGTTTATTGAAATTTCCATGATATGACAAAGTTTTTGATTATTGATTTATTTTGCACTATCGTGGTTTTTTGGGTGATCGGAAAATGTTGTAACTTGAGATTTACATTAACAATATATTAGGCTATAATGTATTAAAATTTCATTAACCTCATACAAATACATCGCAAGCCATATATTTTTAAAGTGAACGTTTAATTCCGAAGACGCCTAAAATCGCAAAATCCGTACCAGATTAAGAAAAAAATATGTAAATTTGAGTGTAAAACGAAAGTGCTGCATATAGCCTTAAGCAGAATAAAACAAGGAAAATATTGGTGTATCACATTTTGCGATACGTTTATCGGTTCGCTCGTAATTAAAGCGTAAATTCGAGTGTCCATAATAAAAATCCTATAGTAAGAGGAGTCATCAGGAACCTAATCTGATCAGTTTAAACAAATAAAAATAAAATAAAAACAAATGATGTATACATAACACAATAATGTAATATACATAGCGGTATTACTACGAAGAACAATATCCAGTAGAGACGAACTCCGATGCAGAAGCACTGAGTCGAGCAGGTCGAGCCGTGAGCTGTATTACTGCGTGAGCTAAGACGGCAGAGACCAGAGTGACACCTGAGTTGCTTTGGTCAACGCTCTGGCTAGAGTCGAGAATGGTGGGGTGAGTGTTGAGCGGGCGAGTTCTGAGGGTGGGGGGAGCGGTGAACTCACCCACTCCGAGACAAATCGTCCGTTCCCTTGCGAGCAGGTTGTTGCAAGTAGTTCCTATGTTATCCGTTAGGTGGCTCTCTGTCCTGTTGCTCGCATCAACTGCCCAGAGGGCAGGACGTGCGACTGAAACGATCGCCGACAGAGTGCGATGCGAAGTTAAGCTGCGCCAGACACTGCACGTGGCAGACGACGCACAGAGACAGCACGGCATATGTAAAACACAAAATCCAATGGGGCACTGCACAATGCAGGCAGCCAAGGTAGAAGCAGGGCAGAGGCCGGCGCTGGCTGTGCTGTGTGGCGTGCACTGTGCTGTGACCAGCAGAGGCGCTGCTGATATGCTCCGTCTCTCTCTCTCTCTCTCTCTCTCTCTCTCTCTCTCTGCCGTGGGAAACGTTTGGAGCTACCGTTCTTTTTTTCTGAATCCTGATTGTTCACTCCTTTGAAAGATTCAACTCTATGAATCAGTTCAAGAGCGGATCCTCCATCTCTATACCACAGCCCAGGACGTCACATGAACTGTTCCAACGCACCTGGTCATCGGCTATTGAAATAACCAACCTCAGCTTCTCTTATTGTTAGAAAAAAGAAAAGAGATAATTAACGTCAAACTGTTGTTACCACCTATTGTACCATGACATAGTAACACTGTACTGTTTTTACAGAAGCGTCGGAATTATTAATACTCACCTTGATTAAAATTATACCGGGTGATCAAAAAGTCAGTATAAATTTGAAAACTGAATAAATCACGGAATAATGTAGATAGGGAGGTACAAATTGACACACATGCTTGGAATGACATGGGGTGTTATTAGACTAAAAAAATACAAAAGTTCAAAAAATGTCCGACACATGGCCGCTTCATCTAATCAGAATAGCAATAACTAGCACAACAAAGAAAGACAAAGCAAAGATGATGTTCTTTACAGGAAATGCTCAGTATGTCCATAATCATCCCTAAACAATAGCTGTAGTCTAGGAATAATGTTGTGAACAGCACTGTAAAGCATGTCCGGAGTTATGGTGAGGCATTGGCATCGGATGTTGTTAGCCGAGCGGTCTAAGGCGCTGCAGTCATGGACTGCATGGCTGATCCTGGCGGGGGTTCGAGTCCTCCCTGGGGCATGGCTGTGTGTGTTTGTCCTTTGGATAATTTAGGTTAAATAGTGTGTAAGCTTAGGGACTGATGACCTTAGCAGTTAAGTCCCATAAGATTTCAGATACATCTGAACATTTTTTGAACGCCAGATGTTGTCTTTCAGCATCCCTAGAGATGTCGGTCGATCACGATACACTTGCGACTTCAGATAACCCCAAAGCCAATAATCGCACGGACTTTCTGTCTGGGGACCTGGGAGGCCAAACATGACGAAAGTGGCGACTGAGCAAACGATCACCACCAAACGACGCGCGCAAGAGATCTTTCACGCGTCTAGCAATATGGGGTGGAGCGCCATCCTGCATAAACATCGTACGTTCCAGCAGGTGTTTATCAGCCAGGCTGGGGCTGATGCGATTCTGTAACATATCGGCGTACCTCTCACCCGTCACGTTAGCAGTTACAAAACCAGAATCACGCATTTCCATCTGTCGGACATTTTGTGAACTTTTTTTTTGGTTCTAATAAAACCCCATGTCATTCCAAGCATGTGTGTCAATTTGTACCTCTCTATCTACATTATTCCGTGATTTATTCATTTTCAAATTTATACTGACTTTTTGATCACCTGGTGTATAACATGTATTCTAAACAGCGAATTAATTACAATGACGTGTAGTTCTACAGGGTAAACTGTCAAAGTACTTCGTCAGTCTTGGTAAATCGAACAGTATTACAAGCGGTCATCTGAAAAAAACTGCATTTAACGTTTTTCATATCTGTAAAGTTTAACATGTCTTTTTTTTTTAAACAAATAATTTCATCTGTCACTTGTAAGGTATTAACGTCTGAAGAGCCCGTTGCGGTTTCTAAGGTTTTGTCGACCACGCCCAGTTGGGGGGGGGGGGCGGTGGGGGGGAGGTTGGTTTGAAAGCCCTGTGCTCCGTTAAAATTCCAGTCGTTAACACTTAAGTCAGGCATTTAATATTTTGTGATCAAAACGTTAAATGTTCTACTGTGAATCACAGTCTGATTAAAATGTCATGATAAAGAAAAAAGACCACCTCTGTCAAAAATGCGCCATGTCAGAAGTTAACTTGCAAAATCCCAAAACAGATGACCAAGTCGTCTTACTGAATTTTATGCTAAACCCTTATGTAAATGCTCTGTCATGTATTTAATTCTAGAATCCATTAAATACTCGGCCTCTGTATGGATTATAGTTGAACGGCGAAAACAAACTATTGTCAACATCGTCTTCATCATTCAAAGTGGCATTATAACAAACGACTCTGTTCGAGGTTTTGACGACAGGATTATTTCGAGTGTATAGCAGAACTTGTGTCTTTGACTTAGAATAACTTTCGTTCATAAATTTCGCTGACCCGTAAGTTATGTTCTGAAAAGAAATACGACACTATAAGTCTCCTTCTTGCAACTTTTTCGTTTCCAAGCTGCAATGATGTAAGAACTTGTTATTTTGTTATATGTAATTTGGTTTCAAATATTTTATTTTTTGTACTTACTTTGTTTTTTTATTGAGGAAATTATTAATATCCTTTACCTATAATGCATAAATCATGTATTAATACTTTCAGCCATCTAAACACGTAGGAAGAGATCGGTTTGTTGACGGGACGATTGCGTGCCATCATTGCGCTATCGAATGCACATTTACATTTTCATAAGTAGATCTTGCAGTCTAAATTCCTGTTTCCTAAGTCCGATTATTTCTGATGTTCTAATTCAAATCATTTATTACATTGAATTTGATGTTAACGCTGTCTGGCTTCACCAAGCTTCTCCGCTCTCCAAAGATGACTTCTATGCCTAAATTTACTAGGACTTAAGTACTCAAGTATGTTTTTGACAGTAGGAGTCGTAATTTCATTCCCCCTCAAAATTCTGCTTGTATGTGTCATTAATGTACTCCTGCTATCGTCAATGTGGTGTGCGCCAGCTCCCGCACAATTAACATTCAAAATTTCACTTCATTGTTCTGTTAATTTTGTGGGATATATTACCAATTTCAATATCCAGAAGTAAGGGATGAAGAGCAAGTGCATGAATTAATTTCGGTACAGAGAATTAGAAGAGTGAATACAGAAGAGAACCCAGTTGTTAAAGAGCAAAAACAGAGGAGGCACGCAATAAGGGAGGAAGTTGACGATTTGTACATCTACATGTACATAGATACTCCACAAGCCATAGTATAATACGTGGTGGAAGGTAGCCTGTATCACTTCAAATTACCTTCCATTAGGGAAGTGGAATGCAGTCAATGACTGTGATACGACTTCCAAAATGATAGAGAGCAGTGATCAGTCGTCGTTTCCTTTCTAGCTTTATCGAGCAGTTCAAGTTTTCTACTGGTAACTTGTCATTATTAATGACGAAAATACAAAAAGTACATAGTCAGGCCATAATACAATGTGAGAGTATGTTTTGGAACCACAAGTAACCTAGGAAGTGTTTTACAACATGGTGTAGCTACAAAGAAATCATTTCTTGCTTGTGGAGTTTATAAAATTGGTTGTTCAGATTGTGGGACCTGTTACGTTGGCCAAACGGAAAGGAGGCAGGAAATTAGGTTTGGCGAACACATTGCATTGGAAAGAATGGCTGACCATTTACTTACAACAAAACAGAATTTGGCAACTTCGAAGTGTAATGTGAGGTTGCTGCGTAAGTGTGAGAAGTGTGGGTACTTCGACCTCCTAGAAGAGCTAGAACTCTTCTACCAATAGAAAAACATTGTCTACTAGGTCAGGTCATTGTGAAGTGTGACATGAAAAATACAGTAAAAGGAGATGATGAGAGTTAAAATATACACTAAGATGGGGACACGCCCTGGGGGGACAGTTAAAAAGTCGACATAAAGTTAAAAGAACCCAGCTGGTAAATCAAAGTGCACTTAAAAAACACTGGAGGCAAACACAAGTTAAAAGTCGGCCAGAGGATAAAAATCGCACAGAGCAAGACACTTTAAAAAAACACACAGTAAACGACGAAGCACTCATGTAGAATAAAAAACTGGAGGGACTGGAGGCTGGAGAGGAGGGAAAAAGAAGGGAGGAAGGTGCATTGGAGGGGGGGAGGGGTTGAGGGGGGGGGAGGAAGAGGAGAAAAGGGGCAGGAGGCGCACCAAAAGGAAGGAGACGGATGTGGTGGGAGATGAAGAGGGAAGACAAGCCAGGAGGGAGGGCAGACACACTAAAGAGGAGCACGGGAGAAGGACGGGGTGTAGGAGGGAGGAAGACGCTCAGGGGAAGGAAGGGGGAGGAGAAGTAGGTCATGACTCCTCACTGTTATGTAGCAGCCATTGACATAATACTGTACGAGTGTGATGGTTATGTTTTTGAACCTATGGAACTTTTTCCACGTTATATTGGTTTAGATGTATGTATATTGTTAATAACTGTAATTCAGTATGTTGTTTTTGTTGTACTTACAACTAAAAATCTATTTGAACAACTCAATTAACCAACTCTCCCCGTCTCCAACCCCCCCATCCCCATCTATCCCTCTTTTTAGATCCTAACTACCACAGAATAAATCCTGTACTGTACGTGTAAATGCACTTTACTGTTAATATTAATAAGTACTTTTATACATATTACCTTTAGCTGACATAAACAGTGTCTGCCTTTACTAATATTCCAGATCATGTTACTGTAGGAACAGAAATAAGTAAGTAGATCATCTGAATTTTTGTTCTTGTTTTAAATATAAAGTTCATGGTCATACAAACAGCTGCAGTTCACTGCAAATGCTATAACTCTGTATTATTTTATTCCTGGTCGTTCATGTTAATGCCAATCTTGATTAGAATATTTTCTCATAAAATGACTGTATTAGCATTATAAACAAATAGAAATAAGACACCAGATCGCTTGAAGTTTGTTCTTGTAGTATTTTATTTATTTATTTTATTTTGGCCTTTCATGATAAAACCAGTTTTGATTAAAGTATTATCCTTTATATCGACTTTAATACATGCAAACAGAAACATATAATATTTCTGAAAAAAGTAGGCCTACTTCATATCATTTACAAGTAACAGTTGTATAGCACATGCTGAATGATGGCAAAGTTTCGTTGTTACAGTGTATGTGTTCCCTTAGCACAGTGTATATGCATACATCTTGTGTAAAAGTGTGTGAAGTGATGAACCAACTGGCCATCAGAATGGAAGCAGACAGATTGACATTAAAAGAAAAAAGCCCTCCATACTGTCATAGTATGTGTAAAACTGAACTTTGGCTCCAAAACAACAGATAAACAATACTCAAGGCTATGTATTAAAGCATGTTCCATCTTCTTTCCACAGAGCCATCAGCCAGGATTATACTTGAAATAGCTGAAGATGAGCCTGAAAATATTCGAAAACCGGTTCATACAATGAATAAATAACTATTTCAAAAAAGTGACTGGTTGCAGTTTTATGAATTTTCATCTGTTCAAAGTGCCACAGAGATCAGTACTCTGTACATCCGTTATGGATTGAAAGATCACAACCAGTGATCTATCTTGCTAACATTTGGGACCATCTATAACTACTCATAAGTATGAGACGCCACATACCACATGACGACGAATGAAATAAAAAAGCACAAGAGAAAAAAATATTCAAGTCAAATGAATTCCAATAGTCACAGCATACCTTATATGCCTCCTAGTGATTTGTAAATATTTTACGAAAATTTTTCTGTGAAATTGACGTTACCTATACTTTTTAAAGATTAACGAAACAATTGGCACACAAGCAGTGAATCTGGCACTTTTTACATCCTCTAATGTTAACTATTAAATCTGACAGTAAGTCAGAGCAGCAACGTCAATAACTTTACTTCCATTTTATTTTATTCCTCAGCAAATTTTAAGTTTTATTAGAGACTATTATTGCTTTACTATGAAGGTTGCATATTGTGTCCATCATATAGAAGGGGCCATACAGCCAACCGATGTGTTCTCTGTGAAGACTACCTTAACTAAACAGTAGTCTTGAATGAACTCTAACAGGAGTCTGAACAACAGGTGTGACAAGCTAGGGGATGTGTAAAATCTCTAAAACAGTGGTATGTAATGCCTTTTGTGCAAAGAGAAGCGTTGCAGACCAGAGAAATAGGTTACAACGGAGTATTACTGAAAGAGCCAGTACCAAATGCAGTAATCCTTTATTTGTGGTAGTGGAAAAGGGCAGGAGCATTCGCCTTGTTTTATATGGTGGGAAATTAGATGAAATTATGGAAGGATAAACTGTTAGGGCTGTGTATATAGATGAATTGAGGTTCTGTGGGACGAAAAGGAATCTTACGTTAGCACAGGTATCCAGAAAGCATCTTCATGGATGCTTTTTACCAGTTCTGTGGTACGTCACGGTCTGAACATTTCGGTTTGCAAATTTGTGAGGCCAGTGCATAAAATTCTGGGTCGAGAGCTGATGGAGTAACTGGAGTTTTACATGGACGATGTACGAGGTGGAATCCAAAATTTTCGGGACTGGTGCTGCCATCTGGAAAGTAGGAGTAGTAGATCTTCACACTGCTAGGTGGCGAGGGCTGTATATCTGATGAGTCAGTGTGGGGAGTGGCATTGAGCTGGGACGACGTGTTGCGTGTCCACAGTGATTTCCGTAATACTCTGTGTTTGGTGTGTGGCGATTTTACGATGTATCCGCGAACAGGACAGCGCGTGTGTATCAAATTCTGTGCGAATCTCGGGAAAAGTGCTACGGAGGCCCTTGAAATGATTCAACAAGTATTTGGCGGACAGAGCATGAGCCGTACGCGTGTGTTTTAGTGGCTCTCCAAGACCCAAAAAAGTGAAACAGGTGAAGAGCAAAGTGAAGAGCATGGTCATCGTTTTCTTTGATACCAAGGGAATTGTGCACAAAGAATTGGTCCCTCCCAACCAAACAGTGAACTCCGCGTGCTACTGTGACGTTTTGCGGCGGCTCCATTAAAACGTGGGTGACGACGGCCCGAACTTTGGAGTTAAGGGAACTGGCTGCTACATCACGACAACACGCCCTGTCACACGTCCTTGCTCACCAGGACGTTTTTGGCAAAAAACAACATGGCGGTTGTACCCCACCCACAGTGCTCGTCAGATCTGGCACATTGCGACTTCGCGCTATTCCCCAAACTGAAACTCAAGTTAAAAGGCCGTCGGTTCGACACTCTAGAGAGGATTCAAGAAGCATCGCTGGCGGTGATAAACACCCTCAAAGAACAGAACTTCCAGAAAACGTTTGACCAGTGGCAGAAGCACTGGGACCTGTGTGTACGTGCGGATGGGAAATACTTCGAGGGTGATGGTGAGCATTCGTCAAAAAGGTAAGGTTTTCAACAGATGGCAGCACCAGTCCCGAAAATTTTGGATAGCACCTCGTATTGTCAGCTACACCCGCCTGGAAAGAGCATCATAGCTTGAAGGAGCGGATACTGATTGTCACGCAGCAACGAGACATGAAACTGAAACTTGACAGAAACAAACTAACTGAAAGTGAGATAAAATTCTTAGGGCATTTCATTCATGTGGAAGGCATAGTACCTCTAGAAGGAAAGCTGACGGTAACAACGGAAATTCCTAATTCGGAAAACAAAGAGCAGTAGATAGCCGTGTTCGGTCTTTCTGGCTTCTGTAGACGATTTACCTCCACATAAGCTTTTCAAAATCCAGTTCTGAACCAATTACTCTAAAAGAATGCTGTGTGGGTCTGCACGGAAGAGCGTGAAACGGCATTCCAATTTAGTCTTAGCTGCTGAAAAGCAAAAAACGAATGCAACATCCACGCTTTACAAAGCCTTTCTTTACCAACCTTGTGGCCGGCATGGGAGCACTTTTCGGAGCATGCATTATTAACAAGCGTGTACCACATATGTAACGTTCAGAGGATCATTATAAATCGCGGTGACTTCAGTGTAAACATTCTCGTTGAATAAAAGTGTCGTTTCTGTTCGTCACATTGCGTATTTGTTTCAGTTTCATTCTGTTCAATATTGTAGCAGTTCCTTCTATTTCACTGAGGTTTTTTATCTGAGAGTGACACATGAGGCGAAATTACTTTCGTCCTTAAGTTCTGCAGACCAGTATATTAACGTGTACAGTTACGTCTAAGGAAGCAGACAGTTCTGTTTCTGATGGTAGATTGGCGTGAAGGCAGTATTTGGTACAAAACCGGTTGACATTTGACAAAATAAAAGTGCAACTGTACAGTCAACCAAACATTGACTTCTTCGTGAAAATTCCTTAGGGTGTACTACTGTGTCATCTTACAAAATGCTTGAAATACAAAAGTAAACGACGTTTCGGTCGTGGTGCTGCGGGCCTGTTCAGGGCGCAGTATAATTAGCTGGGGAGTAGACGCGTCCGTACATCGACTTTCTAATGGTATCACTAAAGCACCGAAGTCAGAGATTTTCGATTTCAATGGCCTTAAAATAACGTTACGGATGTTAGGAACAAATATCGTGTGGCTAGGGCCTCCCGTCGGGTAAACCGGTTGCCTGGCATAAGTCTTGTTACAAGGGCAGGCCACGAAGTTGCCATTACGGATTTACTTTGATAGGTGTCATTTGAGTATTAAGCGATTATACAATAATGTCATATCTTTGCTCCCGAGCTGTTACATGTCAGTGAGCAGCGATGTTGGAAGCTGTATCGCCGGGTTAGGTTATCATCTTTGGTCTGCATGTAAGCGCAGTGGCAGATAGTGGTTATCTGTATTAAAGTGATGAAGTTATGTTTCGACAGTAAAGTCTCAATTTATCGATATGTTTAATTAAGATGATCATGTAATGGTAAGTGATCTGAGAAGGAGGGAGTGTAATGGGATATTTTATTTACGTAGAGAGGAATTATAAGGTAATTTTCTTGAAGTCACTCTTTGATTATTGCAGCGGCATTTTGACCTACCTTTCTCTTACAATTTTTAATTGATAATGTTTTTTTTTCAAAAGCACAGAAGGAACCAAGTGTGTTCCGATAGTACTTCGATTTGCAACTAACAGAGAACTCATTGCACCTCACGAGTGTCTCTGTGTAGATACAGTAATTTGCAGTTTTAGCATAGCGGCGCGCAAGACAGATAGTACTGCAACGCGTTATCCGGCTTTGCGCAGAATACAGCTAAGGACAAAATATTTAGAGGTTTTTTTTATTCAATCAGGGCCATCTTATGTCAATCAGAGACAGTTAGATTTTTCTGCATTGTATATCAGTTTTAGCTCTTGGATCTGTGATCAGTTTTGCAAAACTAGTTATCGTAGGTTTTATGTCTTGTTTAGGCAGTTTATACTGTTCAAAATTCTTGCAGTCAGATTATTCACTTTACTAGTACTAAAGGCTTGCCTTCTCATTGCGATAGTGTATATTACTATTACAATTTGTTATCGTATCATCACAGCTCTTATTATTCGAAACAGAGTATTTCAGTTACAAGTTTGTTATTTTAGGAGAACTTTGAGCTTTAGACTTTGAACGCATTTAGTTGGCCGTTATAACAACATCATGTGGAAGCAGTAAAGTGCACTACTCGGGCAGTTCCGAGTAAATCGCAAGAGAAGTTTTGGTTGGTTGGTTTGTGAGGGTTGAAGGGACCAGACTACAAAGGCCATCGGTCCCGGATAAGTTTTACGTAACTGTTGTACCTGTGCGTAGGTGCCGGATGTTAGGGTTCACTGTGCTCCAGTTGTTGCCGGTTCCCTAGCTCAGCGTCTTCGTTCAGGGGCTTAGCTGCCCTCTGTAATAAAAAAAAAAACTGAGTGAGTGGCTCAAGGATGATTTTGAATGAGTGTCATGGGACATCCGCTCCCAACAAATAACAAATAAGCCCAATGAAATTTAAAAAAAGATTAGCGTTCGGGCTCCGTAAGATGAACGCGTGTGAGACGACCGTTCGATTCCGGCTCAAACCTTCATTTTGGTAGTACAAGTGTAAATTCTGTGACATTCAAAAACTTTTCACCTACGCTATTGGTTCCTGCTACACTAGCCACGTCTCACCGCTACGCAGGTTGACTGCTGCCAAAATGGCGCCTCCCTTCGTGTCTGCAGCACGAAGCGATGAGGTGCAAAGTAGTTCCGGGTATCTTACCAGATTGTATGTGTAAGTGATTTCGTAAATCACTTATACATACGTATTTTTTTAGAATTACATTACGTCTCAAATGTCATATAAATCAAAAATTAACTTTGAGAAAGAGTCGTACCGTCTCCACAGACACGTTCGTCTTGCGTAACTCGACCGCTAGCCGCTTGACCAGCATGAACTCCAACATCCGGCACCTTCGCGCCATACATAAGCCATATACCAGACACGTGAAACGTTTCTCTTGCGATTTTATCGAAATCGCGAGAGTAGTGCACCTTACTACCCGCACATCATTTCGTTTTAATGGCATACTAAAGGTGTACAAAGTTTGAAGTAAATCTGTGATTCGAACGTCATGTCCTCCCCTTGTTACACTACTGGCCATTCAAATTGCTACACCAAGGACAAATATATTATACTAGAACTGACATGTGATTACATTTTCACGCAATTTGGGTGCATAGATCCTGCTAGATCAGTACCTAGAACAACCACCTCTGGCCGTAATAACGGCCTTGATACGCCTGGGCATCGAGTCAAACAGAGCTTGGATGGCGTCTACAGGTACAGCTGCCCATGCAGCTTCAACACGATACCACAGTTCATCAAGAGTAGTGACTGGCGTATTGTGACGAGCCAGTTGCTCGGCCACCATTGACCAGACGTTTTCAATTGGTGAGAGATCTGACGAATGTGCTGCCGAGGGCAGCGGTCGAACATTTTCTGTATCCAGAAAGGCCGGTACAGGACCTGCAACATGCGGTCGTGCATTATCCTGCTGAGATGTAGGGTTTCGCAGGGATAGAATGAAGGGTAGAGCCACGGGTCGTAACACATCTGAAATGTAACGTCCACTGTTCAAAATGCCGTCAATGCGAACAAGAGGTGACCGAGACGTGTAACCAGTGGCACCCCATATCATCGTGCCAGGTGATACGCCAGTATGGCGATGACGAATACACGCTTCCAATGTGCGTTCACCGCGATGTCGCCAAACACGGATGCGACCATCATGATGCTGTAAACAGAACCTGCATTCATCTTTTTTTTTTCCTTTATTGGGTTTCGATTCCCCCTAAAGGGGGCGGGCTGGCAGCAGCTTATTACGCCGCTCTTCAGCCTACAGAAGTTGTTCTAAAAAGATGAAGATAATAAAAAATAATAACAGTTGGCGATAAAATCGATGACTTAAAGGTAAAAATGGCAGAAAATTCTGGAGCATAAAACATAAAACACAGGGTCGATGAAGCTAATAAAACACACAGGGAGCAGAAAAACAACAGACAGACAATTAAAAAAACACGGCGACAGTCTGGGTTCTGTTCACAAGAGATATAAGAAGCACACCCAGCGACAGCATGATTTCCGTTCGCAACACTGTGGAAGGACGCACAACACTGAACACTCACTTAAACACTGCGCTAAAAGTTGGCACAAATACAACATACCACACCCGACAGCAGGTGGGGGGAAACTGGTCAGATGACGGGAAAAAGGGGGGGAAGGAGAGGAAAAGGGAAGGGGGAAGGGGGAGGGGGGAAAGGAGCCAATGGAAGAGGAGGACCCATAAGAGGGGTGGGGGGTGCTGAGCAGACGGGCCAGGGAGTGGGGAAGGCAGAGGAGGGGAGTACAAAAGGACTCGGGGGGGGGGGAAGAAAGGAGATGAGAGGCGGGGAGAAATCACAGGATGGAAGGGGGGAGGAAGAGGGAGCCCAGGGAAAGGACGGAGGAAAGGAGGGGGGGTTGAGGATCAGAGTTGATAGGAAGGATAAATGGAGGGAGAGAGGGCATCATCCGGGAGGGGGAGCTGATGGAAGCCACCTTGGGAAAGGAGATGTAGGGTGTAGAGATGGTGGGTAGGGGGGACACAACGGTGATGACGTGGCAGGGGGCGGGGATGGGAGAGGAGAGGAGCAACCAGGGGGTGAGGGGGTTCAAGACGGCGGGAGGTGTAGAGGATGCGGATATGTTTGAGGAATAGGAGCAGATGGGGGAAAGGAATGAGATCATAGAGGATCCGCGTGGGGGATGGGAAGCGTATACGGAAGGCGAGGTGGAGTGCATGACGCTCAAGGATTTGGAGGGACTTATAGAATTTGGGGGGGGGCAGATATCCAGGCAGGACTGGCATAACAGAGGATGGGACGGATTAAGGATTTGTAGGTGTGGAGGATGGTAGAGGGGTGCAACTCCCACGTCCGGCCAGAGAGGAGTTTGAGGAGTCGGAGGCGGTTGTGGGCTTTGGATTGGATGGAGCGGAGATGAGGGATCCAGGTGAGGTGACGGTCAATGGTGAGGCCAAGGTAGGTGAGGGTGGAGGTGAGGCAGACAGGACGTGCGCAGACAGTAAGGGAGAAATCCAGGAGCTGGAAGGAGCGAGTGGTACTACCCACAATGATTGCCTGGGTCTTGGAAGGATTGAGTTTCAGGAGCCACTGGTTACACCATGCAGCAAAAAGGTCAAGGTGATTCTGGAGAAGGCGTTGGGACCGTTGGAGGGTAGGAGCGAGGGCGAGGAATGCGGTGTCATCAGCATATTGCAAGAGGTGTACTGGAGGGGGGGGGGGGGCTGGGGCATATCTGCCGTGTACAGGAGGTAGAGGAGAGGGGAGAGGACAGAGCCCTGGGGCACACCTGCAGAGGGGTAGAAGGTGTGGGAATTGGCATTATGGATGGTAACATAGGAGGGGCGGTGGGAGAGGAAGGAGGCCATCAGACGGATGTAGTTGATAGGAAGGGCGTAGGTTTGGAGTTTAAACAGGAGACCGGGATGCCAGACACGGTCGTAGGCCTTTTCGAGGTCAAGTGAGACAAAGATGGCGGAGCGACGGGAGTTAAGCTGGAGGGAGAGGAGATGAGTGAGGCGGAGGAGTTGGTCATCAGCAGAGAATGAAGGTCGAAAGCCACATTGGGTGTTTGGGAGGAGGTGGTTTTGGTGAAGGTGGAGATGGATGCGCCGGGAAAGGATGGATTCCAAGAGCTCGCTGAACACCGATGTGAGACAGATAGGACGATAGGAAGAGGCATCAGATGGAGGCTTATTGGGTTTGGAGAACATCAGGATACGGGAGGTTTTCCACAGGTCGGGATAGAAGCCAGTGGCAAGGATGACATTGTAGAGGGTGGAAAGGAGGGAAAGGAAGGAGGGAGGGCAGTGTTTGAGGTGGCAGTAGGTAACGCAGTCGTGGCCGGGAGCAGTGTTGCGTTTAGTGCGGAGTGTGAGGCTGATATCCTGTTTAGTGATGGGAGTGTTAAGTGCGGAAGGTGGGGTGTGGCCCAAGTACTGGAAGCTAGGAGCAAGGGGAGGAACAGAGGTATTCGTACGGTCCATGACCTGGATTCATCCGAAAAAATGACGTTTTGCCATTCGTGCACCCAGATTCGTCGTTGAGTACACCATCGCAGGCGCTCCTGTATGTGATGCGGCGTCAAGAGTAACCGCAGCCACGGTCTCCGAGCAGATAGTCGACGCTGCTGCAAACGTCGTCGGACTGTTCGTGCAGATGATTGTTGTCTTTTAAACGTCCCCATGTGTTGACTCAGGGATCGAGACGTGGCTGCACGATCCAGCCATGCGGATAAGATGCCTGTCATCTCGACTGCTAGTGATACGACGCCGTTGGGATCCAGGACGGCGTTCCGTATTACCCTCCTGATCCCACCGATTCCATATTCTGCTAACAGTCATTGGATCTCGACCAACGCGAGCAGCAATGTCGCGGTACGATAAACCGCAATCGCGATAGGCTACAATCCGATCTTTATCAAAGTCGGAAACGTGATGTTGCACATTTCTCCTCCTTACACGAGGCATCACAACAACGTTTCAACAGGCAACGCCGGTGAACTGCTGTTTGTGTATGAGAAATCGGTTGGAAAGTTTCCTCATTTCAGCATGTTGTAGGTGTCGCCACCGGCGCCAATCTTGTGTGAATGCTCTGAAAAGCTAATAATTTGCATATCGCAGCATCTTCTTGCTGTCGGTTAAATTTTGCTTTTGTAGCACGTCATCTTCGTGGTGTAGCAATTTTAATGGCCAGTAGTGTAGTTGCACCATTCCTTTGAAACGATTACTCGCTCCCCGTAGGAGACCTGAAGTGTACACGGCACGGCTCCTCTTCCTCGTGGGTCTGGTCGCTGAGGCCCGTGACGTAAGGTAAGTGCCCCACCGGGAGCTGTTCTTTTGCTTCGTTTTCTGTATCTGGTTTTCTAATTAAAAAGGACGTGATAGGTCTACTCCTGCCACGTAAAATAATCGAACAAAGAAAATTGTAGGTGCCTTCCTTGATAGAAACTATACAGATAGGAACACTACACGACATATGGCGTGACATGCAGGGCACAACGGAAGAAAGTGGGTTTCGGCGAATGTTTGGTGAACCGTGGTGAGCAGTTGAGCGGGACGGCGGCGCCGCTGGTCACTGGCTGGTCTGGCGCGCTTCCAGCACCGACGGCTGCGACAGCGACGTCGACGACCGGCTGCGGGAGCCCGACGACGACTGGCGACCCCTCCGCTGCTGGCTGGCGCTCCTCGCCGGCCCCGAGGCTCGGTGCGCCACCGCCTGCTCCTGCAACCGACGGAGGCCGCGCGCGGCTCTTGTGACGAGGCGCCGGTGTACACACGCACGAGAGAGAAATTGAAATATTAAGAGGCGAAACAAAACTCGGGATGTTCATTTCTACATCAGCGAGAGGAAGACATACACTGAGGTGACTAAAGTCATGGGGTAGTGATATGCATCACAGGCATGTGGTGGTAGGATCGCGCACACAAGGTATGAAAGGGCATTGTATTGGCGGCGCTGTCATTTGTACTCAGGAGATTCATGTGAAAAGGTTTCCGACGTGATTACGGCAGCACGACAGGAATTAACAGACTTCGAACGCTTAATAGTAGTTGGAACTATAGTTCTTTTACGAGGTGCATTCAAGTTCTAAGGCCTCCGATTTTTTTTCTCTGGACTGGAAAGAGAGAGACACATGCGCATTGTTTTAAAATGAGGCCGCCTTCATTGTCAATACGTCCCAGAGATGGCAGCACCGTACGGCAGATGGAATTTTACCGCCAGCGGCGAGAATAAGAACTGTTTTAAATACTTAAAATGGCGACGTTTTCCTTACTTGAACAGCGTGCAATCATTCGTTTTCTGAATTTGCGTGGTGTGAAACTAACTGAAATTCATCGACAGTTGAAGGAGACATGTGGTGATGGAGTTATGGATGTGTCGAAAGTGCGTTCGTGGGTGCGACAGTTTAATGAAGGCAGAACATTGTGTGACAAAAAACCGAAACAACCTCGGCCTCGCACGAGCCAGTCTGACGACATGATCGAGAAAGTGGAGAGAATTATTTTGGGGGATCGCCGAATGACTGTTGAACAGATCGCCTCCAGAGTTGGCATTTCTGTGGGTTCTGTGGACACAATCCTGCATGACGACCTGAAAATGCAAAAAAGTGTCATCCAGGTGGGTGCTACGAATGCTGACGGACGACCACATGGCTGCCCGTGTGGCATGTTGCCAAGCAATGTTGACGCGCAACGACAGCATGAATGGGACTTTCTTTTCGTCGGTTGTGACAATGGATGAGACGTGGATGCCATTTTTCAATCCAGAAACAAAGCGCCAGTCAGCTCAATGGAAGCACACAGATTCACCGCCACCAAAAAATTTTCGGGTAACCGCCAGTGCTGAAAAAATGATGGTGTCCATGTTCTGGGACAGCGAGGGCGTAATCCTTACCCATTGCGTTCCAAAGGACACTACGGTAACAGGTGCATCCTACGAAAATGTTTTGAAGAACAAATTCCTTCCTGCACTACAACAAAAACGTCCGGGAAGGGCTGCGCGTGTGCTGTTTCACCAAGGCAACGCACCCGCACATCGAGCTAACGTTACGCAACAGTTTCTTCGTGATAACAACTTTGAAGTGATTCCTCATGCTCCCTACTCACCTGACCTGGCTCCTAGTGACTTTTGGCTATTTCCAGCAATGAAAGACACTCTCCGTGGCCGCACATTCACCAGCCGTGCTGCTATTGCCTCAGCGATTTTCCAGTGGTCAAAACAGACTCCTAAAGAAGCCTTCGCCGCTGCCATGGAATCATGGCGTCAGCGTTGTGAAAGATGTATACGTCTGCAGGGCGATTACGTCGAGAAGTGACGCCAGTTTCATCGATTTCGGGTGAGTAGTTAATTAGAAAAAAAATCGGAGGCCTTAGAACTTGAATGCACCTCGTATCTTGGCGGTTCGCGCATGCCCTCCCAGACGCGAGAGATTGCTGCGTTGCCAGTTGCACGCGCCAAGAGAAAAAAATGGTTCAAATGGCTCTGAGCACTATGGGACTTAACTTCTAAGGTCATCAGTCCCCTAGAACTTAGAACTACCTAAACCTAACTAACCTAAGGGCATCACATACATCGATTCCCGAGGCAGGTTTCGAATCTGCGACCGTAGCGGTCGCGCGGTTCCAGACTGTAGCGCCTAGAACCCCTCGGCTACCCCGGCCGGCCGCGCCAAGAGAAGCAGCGCCATAGTACAGTTCGCAAACTTACGTTTAGGGGGGAGCGCGCAGTTTATGAAGTAAAGCCACCACGGCCGCATTAACCCTTTCCCTGCGACAGAGACGTGCTCCCCGCATTCCGCGCTGTGCGCCATTTTGTCATCACTGCACTGCCCGCCTGTGCAGACACATGATGTTCCGACTGCTTTGGCACACTTCATCATTCAATTTCACAAAAACTATTTGGCCCAAAAATTTGATTTTTACGCATTTTCTTGACTGACACCTTCCTCCCATAAATGGCTTAATTTTGTTTCGATGTTCAACGCAGTTATTGTGCAGCATTAGATGTAATAAACCATTGCACGAAATTTTGAAGCGTTTGCAGAGGTAAAAGTACACAGCGTATACTTTCCGTATGGTCGATTTTAGTTGCCACTAGAAATTTCAAAAAATTACATTGAAACGAATAAAATTCATGAAGTAAGACACTTCGATATTGTTTTTAAATAAAGAAAATGTTAAGCACCGAACAAAACTCAGAACTTTTCGCTTAGCAGCCAAACACTTTAACCATTACGCTAACGCAGCTCATCGTTCAAGAGACCTTCTGGAGGACTTTAAAATATCACGCAAAAATACCGACAAACACTGTTGGTATGACTGAGTTACTCCCGTTTCGTCGACGTACAATAGGGAATAAACAATTACTGCTGTTCTTTATTACGAAAAAGCGGTTAGTGAGAATGATACAAACACCTTTCCTTGCTATCGCCTGAATTAGGAGGCTTATTGCTTGTTTGGTTTATTTACTTAATACAATATGAAGCAATTGGTATAAAGAATGTCTTTTCCAAACTTTCTATAGAAGGAAGTCTTTATTTATGACTGAACGTTTCTAAAACTGAAGACACTTGTCCGTGCTCGGCATTGCAGTGGAGCTCTGATCCGGAAATCATTAGGGAATTCAGTACTCAGAGATCTACAGCGTCAAGAATGTGCCGACAATACCACATTTCAGGCATGACCTCTCACCACGGACAACGCAGTAGCCGACGGCCTTCACGTAGCTACGACGAACGTGTTCGATAGGACAGTGCGGCCAAAGCGGGGGTTAATGGGCTACGGCAGCAGACACCGATGCGACTGCCTTTGGTAACAGCACATCTCCTGCAGTGCCTCTCCTGGGCTTGCGACCATGTCGGTTGTGCCACAGCCGAATTCAAAACAACGGCTTGATGATGAGTGCCGTTGGTAAACTCTCATGATAGGGGTCGAGTGTGGCGCACACCCCACGAAGCCATACATCCAGGTTATCAACAAGGCACTGTGCAAGCCGTTGGTCGTTTCATAATGGCGTGGGCCGTGTGTATATAGAGTGGACTGGCTTCTCTGCTCCAACTGAACCGATCATTGACTTCAAATGTTTATGTTCGGCTACTTGGAGACTATTTACAACCGTTCATGGACTTCATGTTCCCAAACAACGATGGAATGTTTATGGATGACAAAGCGCCCTGCCACCAGGCCTCAGTTGTTCGTAATTAGTTTTGAAGAACATTCTGGACAGGTCGATCGAACGATTTGGCCATCCAGATCGTCAGACATGAATCCCATCGCACGTTTATGGGACATCATCGACAGGTGAGTTCGTACACAAAATCCTGCACCAGCAACACCTTCACAATTATGGATGGCTACAGTCGCAGCTTGGCTCAATATTTCTGCAGGGGACTCCCAACGACTTGTTGAATCCATGCCACGTCGAGTTGCTCCACCCGTTCAAAAGGTCTGCCACTATAGTGGGAGGTTTCCCATGACTTTTGTCACTTCAGTGCAAAGTTTTAAAGAACACCCCAAAATAGGAGGCAAGTTATTACCATATAACGAATCTGTACCATGGGAACTTCTGTTAAGTAGTAGCTGGCGATACATTTTACGTTTAACTAACTCTCCGATTCCATCCACTTTTTGACTATGTTGCTTCGAAAATTGTAGATTTTACGTTCATGAAGAGAGTTTTTGGGATCAATGTGTTGTCTGGAGACATTTATTCTAAATTTATTTCTTCATTTTAGATTTTTCTGTAATGTTTTTTTTTTTTACTTTTAAAAACGTTAATTGTCCTATAAAATTCCAACTGTTTCTTTCGTCAGTAACTGGCATATATTTATGTTTTTAGCATTATTCGGTTACCAAAAGTTCGTTTCAAAATTTTATTTAAGAATATATAACTGTTTTAGTTAAAATATTATTATTTTGGTAAATGTTAATTCAGACTAGCTGTTAAAAAGATCGCTGACGCTTTGCGTCAATGAGTTGTCATATCTTTGTTTAGTTTATTAGAGAGAGTCTTTGTAGAGTCTAGTGAGTGAACGTTGGTGGGAAGGAAGAATGGGGACATGCTTGTACGTAAAAAAAATGGTTCAAATGGCTCCGAGCACTATGGGACTCAACTTCTGAGGTCATCAGTCCCCTAGAACTTAGAACTACTTAAACCTAACTAGCCTAAGGACATCACACACATCCATGCCCAACGCAGGATTCGAACCTGCGACCGTAGCGGTCGCGCGGTTCCAGACTGTAGCGCCTAGAACCGCTCGGCCACCACAGCCGGCTTTGTTTGTAAGATTAAGTGAAGAACTGACTGTGATTCATTAATAATGAGAAGAAATACAAATGCGTCGATCTTGAAATCAGTGTTCATTTTGAAGGTGATCTGCTGTGTCAGTTGTTTTATACACTGCTACCGTTGCCGTGTCTCAGTCTGCTTAAATGGAAAAGAAAGGAAAGAGGAAGCACACGTTTATAATATGTATGGTAATTGGATATACGTCCTAATCTCCTTCTCTCCCCTGTCTGTCCATCTCCCCCTATCCCTTTCTTTATCCATCCCCCCCTTTCTCTACATCTCCTCCCGCAACCTCTCTCTCCCCCTATCTGTCCACCACCTCCTCACACATTTCTTTATCCATATTCTCCTCTCTCATCTCCCTCCATGTACTTCTTTCTGTCCATCTCCTCCTTCCTGTTTTCTACACTCCTGGAAATGGAAAAAAGAACACATTGACACCGGTGTGTCAGACCCACCATACTTGCTCCGGACACTGCGAGAGGGCTGTACAAGCAATGATCACACGCACGGCACAGCGGACACACCAGGAACCGCGGTGTTGGCCGTCGAATGGCGCTAGCTGCGCAGCATTTGTGCACCGCCGCCGTCAGTGTCAGCCAGTTTGCCGCGGCATACGGAGCTCCATCGCAGTCTTTAACACTGGTAGCATGCCGCGACAGCGTGGACGTGAACCGTATGTGCAGTTGACGGACTTTGAGCGAGGGCGTATAGTGGGCATGCGGGAGGCCGGGTGGACGTACCGCCGAATTGCTCAACACGTGGGGCGTGAGGTCTCCACAGTACATCGATGTTGTCGCCAGTGGTCGGCGGAAGGTGCACGTGCCCGTCGACCTGGGACTGGACCGCAGCGACGCACGGATGCACGCCAAGACCGTAGGATCCTACGCAGTGCCGTAGGGGAACGCACCGCCACTTCCCAGCAAATTAGGAACACTGTTGCTCCTGGGGTATCGGCGAGGACCATTCGCAACCGTCTCCATGAAGCTGGGCTACGGTCCCGCACACCGTTAGGCCGTCTTCCGCTCACGCCCCAACATCGTGCAGCCCGCCTCCAGTGGTGTCGCGACAGGCGTGAATGGAGGGACGAATGGAGACGTGTCGTCTTCAGCGATGAGAGTCGCTTCTGTCTTGGTGCCAATGATGGTCGTATGCGTGTTTGGCGCCGTGCAGGTGAACGCCACAATCAGGACTGCATACGACCGAGGCACACAGGGCCAACACCCGGCATCATGGTGTGGGGAGCGATCTCCTACACTGGCCGTACACTACTGGTGATAGTCGAGGGGACACTGAATAGTGCACGGTACATCCAAACCGTCATCGAACCCATCGTTCTACCATTCCTAGACCGGCAAGGGAACTTGCTGTTCCAACAGGACAATGCACGTCCGCATGTATCCCGTGCCACCCAACGTGCTCTAGAAGGTGTAAGTCAACTACCCTGGCCAGCAAGATCTCCGGATCTGTCCCCCATTGAGCATGTTTGGGACTGGATGAAGCGTCGTCTCACGCGGTCTGCACGTCCAGCACGAACGCTGGTCCAACTGAGGCGCCAGGTGGAAATGGCATGGAAAGCCGTTCCACAGGACTACATCCAGCATCTCTACGATCGTCTCCATGGGAGAATAGCAGCCTGCATTGCTGCGAAAGGTGGATATACACTGTACTAGTGCCGACATTGTGCATGCTCTGTTGCCTGTGTCTATGTGCCTGTGGTTCTGTCAGTGTGATCATGTGATGTATCTGACCCCAGGAATGTGTCAATAAAGTTTCCCCTTCCTGGGACAATGAATTCACGGTGTTCTTATTTCAATTTCCAGGAGTGTATGTCCATTTCCTCCCACTCCCCTGTCAATCTCCTCTTTGCCCTCTCTCTGACCTTGAGCATTGTTAACTGTTATTAAAAACTGAGTTTCTGTAGTAGTATTCCAATCATAAACCAGTAAGCCTTAAATACAACCTTCTCTGTTTGGTAACAACATTTGGCTATTGTATATTTTATGTATGTACATTTATACATTAAAGGGTATGTGGTCTACGTGAGTCTGTACGCTTATTACATAACGTGTAAAACTTTGAATTAAATCGGAAAGGTACATTTCGAAATTTTTGCTAACAAAGTTTTCTCTTCGTATATCGCATACATATATTTTTATATTACATGTATTAAAGTACATATATATTTGCACAGTTGGGCACCTAGAAAGTTGTCCGGTTTAGAATTCATCGTTTGGCCGAAATTTCAATCCAGTCGGTCAAGAACTTTCGCAGATTAACGATTCCGAACAAATCAACATCTACATTTTTATTTATATAGACTGATGAAACTGAATTGTTGGATACGCTGAATCTGAGGATATACTACGATAATTCAAACTGAACAAATTAATACCTTTTCGGAAACATGTAAAACCTGGGCCTCTTGAAGAATCATATTTCGAAATGTACTGGACTACGAGCTGAGCCACGAATTCCATCAAATAATTCGGATGATTATTTTCATTGTTTTCTAAGTTATGCAACAAGCAACTCTGGAACACCTTTCCTACAGTGCCTCTTCCCAACGTTTACTGATTAAGATATGCATACCTGATAGCTCAGACAGAGAAATGTTACTGCTAAATATCTAAGTTTCATCACATTATTATCTTCGTATTGCTTGAAATGTAGCAGCAGGACTATTAGAATCTTAAAACGTATTCACCTTCCAATATGACACATTTTTCCCCGGAATGGGCGACTTGGCGGGCCTTGCTTGTACAAGTCTGCATTTTGGCTGTTCAGGAAGCTTTGTACCTCGTAAAGTCACCTCGTCATCAATATGGGTAAGCGTGCGACGCAATGGTTTCTTCGCCCAAAGAAAGAGGAAGCAGTCAATCATCACAGAAGAATAGGGAAGTGATGCTACATCGGATAGCCCGAAGATGTATGCCTGACTGTGTCGTGTGAACAGTAAGTCAAGACGTTGTTGTGATGTTGTGGAGTAAAAATATTCCCTCGAAGAGTCTCCCACAACGGTTCGTCTTCAGAGGCATAGGCAGCCTCTGGTGAACAGCGGACCTGACTCACCTACTCCCTAAAGCTCGAAGGCCTTCTCATCGCGTAACGCAACAGCAGCGCTCCTAGAGCATAAATTCAAAACTATACTGTTCATGACGTTGATGTTTAGGGGGATAACCCCACCAATATGAACGGCACCCCTTTCTTAGCACGACACACCAACAAATGATGTGTTAAAGCACGCGTTTCTGAGAGTACGTTCATAATATGTCACCATATTTTCGGATGTCTACATTTATTTGCACATCGTCAGCATTGTTTCTTCACTTACGACGTTTTGCAATAGCTGTCTAAAAAAATGCAGAATTCTGCAACGCCATTAATAAAGAAGAGATACTGACGACACGTAAATAAATGTAAACATCTGAAGATGGGATGCCAGCCATGTTATAATGTCATGGAATAAGAACCACCTGTAAAAGTAACTGGTTGCAGCTAATTTCTAATAAATGACCTTGAGTGTCAACATTTCAAGTGTTCTAACACGTCCACAACAGACAGTTATTTACTAATACTAATAAGAGAAAGAATAGACAACCAAAATACGGAAATATGTGAAAATGATTCACAGGCGTAATACACTACTGGCCATTAAAATTCTTACACCACGAAGATGGCGAGCTACAGACGCGAAATTTAACCGACAGGAAGAAGGTACTGTGATATGAAAATGATTAGCTTTTCAGAGCATTCACACAAGGTTGGCGCCGGTGGCGACACCTACAACGTGCTGACATGAGGAAACTATCCAACCGATTTCTCATATACAAACAGCAGTTGACCGGCGTTGCCTGGTGAAACGTTGTTGTGATGCCTCGTGTAAGGAGGAGAAATGCGTAACATCACGTTTCCGACTTTGATAAAGGTCGGATTTTATCCTATCACGATTGCGGTTTGTCGTATCGTGACATTGCTGGTCGCTTTGATCGACATCCAATGACTGTTAGCAGAATATGGAATCGGTGGGTTCAGAAAAGTAATACGGAGTGCCGTGCTGGATCCCAACGGCCGCGTATCACTAGCAGTCGAGATGACAGGCACCTTATCCGCATGGATGTAACGGATCGTGCAGCCACGTCTCGATCCCTGAGTCAACAGATGGGGACGTTTGCAAGACAACAACCATCTGCACGAACAGTTCGACGACGTTTGCAGCAGCATTGACTATCAGCTCGGAGACCATGGCTGCGGTTACCCTTGACGCTGCATCACAGACAGGAGAGCTTGCGATGGTGTACTCAACGACGAACCTGGGTGCACGAATGGGAAAACGTCCATTTTTCGGATGAATCCAGGTTCTGTTTACAGCATCATGATGGTCGCATCCGTGTTTGGCGTCACCGCGGTGAACGCACATTGGAAGCGTGTATTCGTCATCGCCATACTGGCTTATCACCCAGCGTGATGGTATGGGGTGCCATTGGTTACACGTCTCCGTCACCTCTTCCTCGCATTGACGGCACTTTGAACAGAGGACGTTACATTTCAGATGTGTTACGACCCGTGGCTCTACCCTTCATTCTATCCCTGCGAAACACTACATTTCAGCAGGACAATGCACGACCGCAGGGCGTTTCTGGATACAGAAAATGTTCGACTGCTGCCCTGTCCAGCACTTTCTCAAGATCTCTCACCAACTGAAAACGTCTGATCAATGGTGGCCGAGCAACTGGCTCGTCACAATACGCCAGTCACTACTCTTGATGAACTGTGGTACCGTGTTGAAGCTGCATGGGCAGCTGCACCTGTACACGCCATCCAAGCTCTGTTTGACTCAATGCCCAGGCGTATCAAGGCCGTTATTACGGCCGGAGGTTGTTGTTCTGGGTACTGATTTCTCAGGATCTATGCACCCAAATTGCGTGAAAATGTAATCACATGCCAGTTCTAGTATAATAAATTTGTCTAATGAATACCCGTTTATCATCTGCATTTCTTCTTGGTGTAGCAATTTTAATGGCCAGTAGTGTACAATGCGAATGCCTCTTTCTCTCTCCCACGAATTTCTTGGTTTGGGTTGGGTTGTTTGGAGAAGAAGACCAGACAGTGAGGTCATCGGTCACATCGGATTAGGGAAGGACGGGGAAGGAAGTCGGCCGTGCGCTTTCAAAGGAACCATCCCGGCATTTGCCGGAGTGATTTAGGGAAATCACGTAAAACCTAAATCAGGATGGCCGAACGCGGGATTGAACCGTCGTCCTCCCGAATGCGAGTCCACGAATTTCTTCCTCCGGATTCAGCCAGCGGGCAGCCAGCTGCCCACCCATAAATTCCTGATGATGTTGTTGTTGTTGTGGTCTTCAGTCCTGAGACTGGTTAGATGCAGCTCTCCGTGCTACTCTATCCTGTGCAAGCTTATTCATCTCCCAGTACCTACTGTAACCTACATTCTTCTGAATCTGCTTACTGTATTCATCTCTTGGTCTTCCTCTGCGATTTTTACCCTCCACGCTGCCCTCCAATACTAAATTGGTGATTCCTTGATGCCTCAGAACATGTCCTACCAACCGATCCCTTCTTCTAGTCGAGTTGTGCCACAAACTCCTCTTCTCCCCAATTGTATTCAATACCTCCTCATTAGTTATGTGATCTACCAATCTAATCTTCAGCACTCTCCTGTAGCACCACATTCCGAAAGCTTCTATTCTCTTCTTGTCCAAACTATTTATCGTTCGTGTTTCACTTACATACATGGCTGCACTCCATACAAATACTTTCAGAAACAACTTCCTGACACTTAAATCCATACTCGCTGTTAACAAATTTCTCTTCTTCAGAAACGCTTTCCTTGCCGTTGCCAGTCTACATTTTACATCCTCTCTACTTCGACCATCATCAGTTAATTTGGTTCCCAAATAGCATATCTCATCTACTACTTTAAGTGTCTCATTTCTTAATCTAATTCCCTCAGCATGACCCGACGTAACTCGACTGCATTCCATTATCCTCGTTTTGCTTTTGTTGATGTTCATCTTATATCCTCCTTTCATGACACTGTCCATTCCGTTCAGCTGCTCTTCCAGGTCCTTTGCTGTGTCTGACAGAATTACGATGTCATCGGTGAACCTCAAAGTTTTTATTTCCTCTCCATGGATTTCAATTCCTACTCCGAATTTTTCTTTTGTTTCCTGACAGTCACGTGTAAACGGGAGATTTGACTAATGTGATGCCGTGATGATTTATCACTTACGAACACAATCTTGTAGCTCAATACCATGACAGTCCCAGATAACGCTGAACATCAGCTTGCCCTACATGGTGGTTGGATCTTAACGTTCTTCATCTACGATAATGATGGAAGCTAAAGAAATGAATTAAAAAATGTGCCATGGTCGGGATTTGAAGCTAGGCCTCCTTCCTTACTAGACAGGTATGCTAGTCACTACACCACCACAGCATAATAGCTAACATAGCTCTACATAACACAAATTTCAATTCACATCTTCAGCTCATTTTCTCCGTTCTTCGTCGGTGATGAATCCGCATGTTTTCTCTGCTTTCCTTTGTCTCGGCATAACACAGAGGTACATCGAGTACTCGTCAATGCTGATTAGGTGGCGAAGGAATTCTACGAATTGGCCCGACACACCTGTAACATTTTCCGTGCTGCCTCGGTTCGTTGGGATTTGTGAATGGGTCTCAGCAGTTGCGGAACTTCTCGACTATTAGATTTTTTATGTCCAAAATGTCGCGCAGGGTGTTGAAAACTGATCCGTGACTCATTTTCTATTTTTACGCTATCGCCTCAATTGTGATGCGTCGATCTTCGAGCTGCAGGGCTTCCTCCTGTCTTACCGTTCCACGTCCTTCACTGCCACGTTTTTCACCTTGTTCTTCGCCTTTGACTTGTTTGAGGACACTGGGGACCACTGCGCCAGATAACCAATGTGTCATGTAATGATACATTGGCTGCATCGATACCGCAAACTTTCATCAACTCAGAATGGATTGTTGCAGTATTTTTGCCCTTCAAATAGCGAAAATGAATGACCGCACTCTAATTTCACTTCGGAATGGTTTCCACAACTTTGTTTATTTTTCTCTAGAGGGGTCGTATGGTACTGTGGCGAGTGGATTTTAACGCGTACTAGTGCGGGGGACGTTTACCTGCAAACAACACAAAAATTAATTTCGTAATTTCATTGCTGCGAGACGAGATTTAAAACTTTGTCATCAACATTCCCATATTACGATACTACCCGAATGCTGGTGTCTACGTCTCGAATATATAATACTGCGAGAAATATTTGTCAGGAATCTGAAAGATATGAGTCGTAACAAACCAACTGAAAAAGACAACATTCTCTTAAAATTATCAAGATCTTTGCGAGAAGAAACCGTGAGAAAATTGCCACGTGTGTACGCAGGATAAACCCTGTCACGTGGCCACCTGCCACAAGCCTGGACAACAACCTTTTCCAGAGTGGACCGGTATGAGACGTGCAAGAATAGACTCAGTGAGGTTCTGGAAGGTATCGACAGGGATGTGGAGCCATACCGAACACTGGTGTGGCGAGCTGCGCGAGCGTTCTCGGTTGAGGATCCATAGTGCGAACACCTCGAATGAGATGATCCCATAGATTCTCGATTGGGTTTAAATTTGAAGAGACTGGTGGTCGGGAGAGTGTGGTAAACTAATCTTAGTGCTCTTCGAACTACGCTCGTACAATGTGAGTTGTGAGACTCGTTGCATTGTCCTGCTGGTAGATGCCTTCGCGATGAGGAAAATCAAACTGCAAGTAAGGGTTGGCCGTGTTCCCCAAAGATAGATGAATACATTTGTTGATACACTCTGCATTTCAGAATGTCGAGATTGCCCGTAGAACGCCACGAAAACATAAGGTTCCCTCCTCTGGCATGAACCCTTCCGACGATTGTTTCTGGGTGTTTGCTTTCAGACGTTTCACGCCACACACTGCAACGGCCATTTGTCCGATGAAGCGTAAAAAGTGATTTATCTCGAGAGACCACCTGTGGCACTCGCTGGACGTTCAGCTGCTGTACTGGTGTGAAAATTCCAGCCTTCGTCACGGGTGCACGAACAAGGCACCTGTGCAGAGGCCCATACGCAACTACGACCATAGCGGTCGCGCGGTTCCAGACTGTAGCGCCTAGAACCGCTCGGCCACACCGGACGGGTATCATAATGGTCAAAATTTTCTCTTCAACCTAGTGATGGTAAAGAGATTGTAGTATGGTTGCTTTTCTTTTAAATATTTCCGCATGCGCAAGTAATTATGATTTCCTGGAGGGTGTTTTGTTCTGGTCTGAACTGTCGCCACGTCAACTGGTAGCACAGCGACATTATGCCGTTCGCAACATTTTACTAACTAAATTCGATACGAGTATTCTGAGTGGTTTATGCAATATTCACTCCGTTTTGTCTCCATATAATTTGAAATAGCGTGCCATGATGAATTACCTCGAAGGAAACGGTCTGTTGACACACAGTCAACATGGGTTTAGAAAACATCGGTCCTGTGAAACACAACTAGCTCTTTATTCACATGAAGTACTGAGTGCTATTGGCAAGGGATTTCAGATCGATTCCGTATTCCTGGATTTCCGGAACGCTTTTGACACTGTACCACACAAGCGGCTCGTAGTGAAATTGCGTGCTTGTGGAATATCGTCTCAGTTATGTGTCTGGATTTGCGATTTCCTGTCAGAGAGGTCACAGTTCGTAGTAACTGACGGAAAGTCATCGAGTAAAACAGAAGTGATTTCAGGCGTTCCCCAAGGTAGTGTTATAGGCCCTTTGCTGTTCCTTATCTATAAAAACGATTTGGGAGGCAATCTGAGTAGCCGTCTTCGGTTGTTTGCAGATGACGCTGTCATTTATCGACTAATAAGGTCATCAGAAGATCAAACCAAACTGCCAAACGTTTTAGAAAAAATATCTGAATGGTGCGAAAAGTGGCTTTTGACCCTAAATAACGAAAAGTGTGAGGTCATCCACATGAGTGCTAAAAGGAACTCGTTAAACTTCGGTTACGCGATAAATCAGTCTAATCTAAAAGCCGTAAATTCAACTAAATACCTAGGTATTACAATTACGAACAACTGAAATTGGAAAGAACACATAGAAAATGTTGTGGGGAAGGCTAACCAAAGGCTGCGTTTTATTGGCAGGACACTTAGAAAATGTAACAGACCTACTAAGCAGACTGCCTACACTACGCTTGTCCGTCCTCTTTTGGAATACTGCCTGGTGTGTGATCCCCACCAGATAGGACTGACGGAGTACATCGAAAAAGTTCAAAGAAAGGCAGCACGTTTTGTATTATCGCGAAATATGGGAGAGAGTGTCACAGAAATGATACAGGATTTGGGCTGAAAATCATTAAAAGAAAGGCGTTTTTCGTTGTGACGGAATCTTCTCGCGAAATTCCAATGACCAACTTTCTCCTCCGAATGCGAAAATATTTTGTTGACAGCCACCTACATGGGGAGGTACGATCACCATAATGAAATTAGGCAAACCAGAGCTCGTACGGAAAGATATAGATGTTCATGCATTCCGCGCGCTATACGAGATCGTAATAATAGAGAATTGTGGCGGTGGTTCGATGATCCCTCTGCCAGGCACTTAAACGTGATTTGCAGAGTATCCATGTAGATGTATATGTAGATGTAGAAGGTCAAGAAATCCTTTTTCCATTCCACGGGATTTACGCCCGCTTATGATCATTACCAACTGTACAGGGAAAGTTTAATTGTGAGAAAAGAATGTCAATTAACAGTAAGCTCTGTTCTCTACATATGTATTTCCTACAAAAAGAGAAGAAGAACAAGAAGATAGTCTGGTGACAAAATCTAAAATTAAGACGATGTTGAGCACTTTTTTGACAGCAAAGGCTTGCTCGATCAAGTATTTCTACCCGACGGAGGCTGGGAAGACGATGGACACCGCGCTATTGACTGTCGCTTGGCCTCCGGATCGTATTGCTAGCGCCACGTCTCATCTACTGTGATGATACCGATATCCAGCAACGTTCGACCACGATGCTTCGAGCGATTCCACTAGAAGCATTTGCTGACAGTTGTAGTAGCTTTACAAGCGATGTCAGAAGCGTTTTGCAGCTAATGGTGATTACCTTGAAGGCCAGTAAAGGTAGTTTGTTTGAAATTCTTGTCTCCTTTATTTTCTGAGGCCATTCACCGAACTTTTCAGACGCATCTTGTACGTTCGCACTGTTATCCATATTATTTCCTTTCCAGTTTGTTGACGTTGCCTTTTTTGTGCTTTTGTTTGGCATTATGTTTATTTTTACACATCTTTTGGATGATTACTCTGGTACATATGTGTTCAGTGATGTTAGGCAGTTTTACGTGTTTACATGTAGCATTCTGCAAAATATACCCGAGCTGTGGCGTCCGCCATTATGTTTGTGTCCCCGAGCAATCTAAACAATCAAGAAACAAGGAAACAGTTCTTGATGGTGCTGAGCAACATCGTACAATATTTTTTAAAGGAACACACCTCCATTTGGGTGTCTTATTTTTTATTTAAGTACAACCTAGGTTTCGGCTCTTTTATGCCATTTTCAAGTGTTTGATTCCATAAATTAAGAGCCATTTTTTTTAAATTTATGGCCACCTTTGAGCTTGTCAACATTTTAAGTATCCTGTAATATATGTTACAGACATAAAATAACAAAAAGCCTTGATAAGCCATAGCTCGGATTATTTATATTACTGGCAGTATCCATTTCTATCCTTTACTAATAGAGGGTCACATGTTTCAGGAATCAATTTTACTTATATTCATGATGTTAAACTGGTTTCGAATCTTTTCCATATACACTAACCCGAATTTCCCATTGTACGTTTTTCCAACTGAGAGGTTACTTTAAACCATTTCCTACTAAGTATTTTGGGTTGATTTAGGTTTTTCCCGAGTTGTATTTCCGCATTAATTATGTGCACTCTAACATTCTGGGTGGTGTCTGTTTGTTCTATATCGTGTCTCCCTACCACTTTCGCGCAACGACGCTCTGAGCGTCTTTTTTAGGGAATTGACTAGTTTGAACCTGGGACCTGTTGCTGGTAAGGAGACGTCAGACCACACATGACATGTAGAATTCAGAAGAGTTCAGTGAGACTAGCGATGATATAACCAAATACTTAATGATTTCAGCGTCAGCTCCACTGCACTCCCTGTAAAAGAATCTTAATACTAACTAAATTTAGTGGAAGGGGTTCAAGCTTTCCTATTTTTAGTTAGCTGGTAAAATAACGTCGAAAAAGCAGTTAAGTTTACCATTGCAAATTTTATTCTACTCACAAAACATTGTTTATAAATTGCACTATTGATAAAAGGAAATGTTTTAATACAGGATGGTAAAAACCAACTACGTTCAACAAAAATGTGAACGAATATTCCCTGAATGGGTTTCCAAGTTCTACAATGGATCGAAGGATGACCTATGCCATATCACATCTATAATCTCAGTTTAAATTAAGTTTCACAAAAGAGAAAACTATCAAAATGGTCTACAGTGACCCTCAATTATCTTTAATTACTGATCTAACTTGTCGTAAATTACAGTGGCTGATGTGGCTTCTCAATAACTATATAACAGAAAAATCATCGCGTTTCAGATTTTTACTTCAAGTGGCAAATGTGAACACCATGAGCTTTAATTGACGATCGACACTAGTATTACGCAAAAAGGGGTGTAACAGATGAGACTTCTGCAGTTCTGAGTGAAGCTTTATGCACTTTTATGCGGCATCACGTGCGTTCATTACCTTGTCGGTGTTCGTCAGGGGGCGGTGGACAGCACAGCTCCGCTCACCTCGCCGTCTCGGAAGCAACTCTCTCCTACTTCTCCTTACTACAATTTACCGAAGTTGGTTTAAAAAAACTATCTGGCTGTGTTTTCATCTGGCCAATCAGGGTCTCAATGTTAACCTTAAGCTCCGCCTACAAAAATTTTGTCTATCCAATGAGAAACGTTATACTTTTCGTGGTGGGGCAATGTTTTTAAAGTTTGCAACGTAACAGAGACGCGAAAAAGTCTCACGCTAAAACTTGCAGCTGGTGTGGTCCTTTTAGTGCTATCGTAAGATCTATACTGTTTTTCTGGAGGGCTCTATCTTTTAACATGGGCTGGGGGGTGGTCCTGACGTAACAGAGACGCGAAAAAGTCTCACGCTAAAACTTTCGGCTGGGGTGTGGTCCTAGCGGTTAGCTGGCGACGTGGGTGTCCGTCCCTTATCGTAGGGCCTTCCAGGTTAACACGGTTCTGCTCTCGTCTTCTGTTCTCGTTTCTCCCCTCGGAACTGCGTCTGTCTCACGGTGGGAAGGTATGACATGCATTTAGGCATTCTTTTGTTAGTCTGGGGTATTCCATTTGCTCACTCGTTACTCGTATTACTTTGGTTAATTTAATGTCACGATTTATTCAGAGCTATGTGACATACTACTGGATTTGCTTCTCATGTCAGGATTTTCATAGAAGGTGTTGGATTTGTCTGACACCTTACAGCTCCTGTTGAGCTTTTAATGATACATCGTCATCCACGTGTTAATGAAATGTTTTTATGCCTGGTAATTATTTGTGCATACCTTCCTTCTACTTACTTATGGTTATAATTCTACTGGTATTTTAAATAATTTTATATATCCAGAGTACCTTTTTTCACTTAAATCCTATTAGATGCTTTACATGATTTTTTTTTTTTTAATTCTTAGTTCGCTTTCTCATTACGTACCATCACGTTCGCTATCAAGCTGATATAGCATCGCTCTTACAGTTGCTTATATCAACCTTTCGTTCGTTCTTGCTCTTTCAGATGGAGCGGCTACTCTGGTCCAGCTCCCACTTCATTCATAGTCATTTCTACTTAAGGTGTTGTTCTCCCTTGGATAGTGCATATTGTCAATAATAAGGCACACCAATCCACTTCCTTATGATATTCTATCATTATAAAGGTTAATGAGTTATTGTCCTGTTGCTTTCCATCCCATACTTCTTTTCTTATATAACATGACAAGTATTCCATATCTTTGTTACTGATGGGATATTCTTGTAACTTAGTGGCTGTTATTTCTTACTGCCCGTTTCCATGTTTTCACCGAACTTCGCATGTGTACCAACTTGTGTGCTTTTCACGACATTGCTTGATATATTTTTACGCATGATATCTTTTCGTATTTTCTTTTCAACCTAATAAATAATTTGTTTTGATGCTACAAACACATTGCACACAATCCTACCTCGAACTGTTATGTAATGCAGTGAATCATTACCATTTTTCCACTACTAATCTGTATATATTTTCCATAAATTATAATTTTATCTTTTTATATCATCTCCATAACATCTTCCCTGAGAGATTTCTTATTTTTGACTGCTTAATAAATGTGTTTCACGTCTTGGACGCTGAATATGTAGGTTTGCTACATTTCGTAGCAGTGACGCCATTATGTTCTGTACTTGTCTTAACAGACCTGATGTACCTATGTCTTATGTCCATGAACTAGTGTTGTTAATATTACTGTAGTTCCTAGTTAATTACTTGTGTGTATTTTATATAACAGTTTTATTGTAATCTTGAACTTACTGTACACTTTATTAATTTTTTGTAACCACACAGGGTTTGAAGAAGGCGCTACTGAGGCCCTGAAACCAGTAACCTAAACAGGCCTAAAGTTTCAAAAATAATGGCTGATGATGTACATTTCTATAACCGTACAAAAATAAGACTGAGTTGATTCGATTTGTTGCTCATTTAGAGACCTGTTGCCTTACATTTTATAACAGGTCATTCATTTTAAAGCTTTTCATGTTGATTACAAAACATATTCCAAATTGCAAACAGCAATTATTGTTTTCAGCAATGAGAGTGGAAGTAATAATAAATTAAAAATAAATTACAAATTTAAAGGAAAAACCACAAAAACATTCAAATTTTAAGAAGATATGATGACAGAAGGCGATAGGAAAGGCTTTGACAGTAAGAGAAAGAGAGAGAGAGAGAGAAATGTTACTCTATCTGAGCCAGCCTGGTCTGAAAGCTTCGGAACTGCTTCGAGCCTTCCAGTCCCGGTTCACTACAGTCCAGTTTACTGATTAATATTTCTAAACACTATTCACAAAAATACTATAACTATTATGTACGTTGTGGAAAATGCAGTGGTGTGTGAGTGTAAAGAACATTATTTCTTGGGGTTATTAATTAACCTTCAGTTCGTATATTATATTTCTTGAATTTCACGTGTTATGTTACACATACACTAAGTGTTCAGTTACAAACGTTACAACCCAACAGCGGTGTAATGACCGCGGGATGGATATGCCTGATGTTTATACTTAAGCTAGAACAGATTTACAGGGTTGAGTGCATTACATCGTTTATTCTTATATAGTTTAATTATTTTAGATGTTGTGTAAGGCTGTCTGTGGTACGTGTCGGTGAAAGTGTTTTCTGTTTGGGTGAGTGTGTGTTTCGGTACTTGGTACTGCTGTCTGTGTTGGTGCACCACTCGTCTTTGCCTCTTATTACCCGTATCACGTCATTGTTGTGCTGCGTTCTGTCTGGTGTTCTGCTCTGTATTGGTGACAGTGAAAAAGTATGTGTTCTGGAGATCCATGCCATGTTTCCCACATGTACAAGCAGTAGGCTGCGGCCTACGCGGTGTAAAGTGCTCAGAATAAGGGCCGTGATCTGTCAGAAAGTGAACCATACCGAGCCGGGCACTGATATGGCTCAGTCTCAGACGTTCCCTGATGTCTGGGGAGAAATGATATACCCTACGGCCTTTATCACTAATTCCCATTCCCTTTGCCAGGTATCCACCCGCCATTTAACGTGTTGGCGCTTCTCGGTAATGTCATGTCCGCTAATCTCCATTGCTCCCCATCCTCAACCAGTACATCGCAGCCCGAAACCGAATGGTTACATCGATAGACATAGATACACAAATATACATGCCTACACAGGACAGACATCAGCGATTGTTATTTCATAAGGCGGACTGGGCAGAACTAAGACAGATGATTGAGGTCTTTCCCCTGCATGCAATTGAGGGGTCAGTGGATTATAAAGCACATGTTTTGACTGACTTACTACAAAAAGCACAAAGGGCTGCAATTCCGACCGCTGACACAGGACGAAAGCTAAACATACCATGGGCTAGAAGACTATCAAGGCTGCGCAAAGAAGCAAGAAACAAACAGAAATAGTATCAAAGAGCTACAACAGTAAGGGACAGAGATGTCAGACTCATACAGTTCAGGGAAGCAAAGCAATGTTACAAACAAGAGTTACAAAGAACCTGAGAAGAACATTGAAACACAGACGTGAAGAAATAGCTCTAAACCAATATTTGGGGAGAGTCCTTCAAAATGCAAAAGGAGCATCTGAAGACGCCACTAGTCTTAGCAACGCTGAGATGAGATGATGGCACCTTAACAGAGCGATGGAGAAGTTCTGCGGAATTCCTGCTAAAGAAACTCCTCCCCGGATCTGCTCAACGAAGCGTTACGGCTAGGACGGGTACCTGCGGTTGTAAAACGGCAAATCCCGTCATAATTAAAAAATCAGAAGTCAATGATCCTTCACATCCAAAAATGTACAGACCTATATGCTTAGTTAACGTCTTGGCCAAGGTCCAGGAACGACTTCTGTACGATCGCTTGGAAACGCACAGGGAGCTCCTGGGCCTTAGTCCGCACCAATTCGGTTTCAGGGCGGGGAAATCTATATATGAGGCACTAAATAAGGTACCAACCACTGTTAATAACATAGGGAAAAAAATCATAGTTGCTATTCTTATAGACATTTCTGACGCCTTCAGTAATCACTGGTGGCCCGCAACGTCTGCAAGACTAACACCCTCTACGACAGCCTCTCGGATTACAGTAGAAAGAGGGTGGTTGAATGGCGAGCGGGGAAATCAGGAAATGATTAAAAGAGTCACCAAACGTTGCCCTCAAGGATCAATGTGTGGTCCCATCTTTTGGGATATCGCCTTTGGACCCCTCCTACATCAACTGGATGAGGACAACGGTGCTGACGACCACCTGGTGGTGGTCTCAGCAGATTCAAGAGTACAGCTGCTCTAACACCGGTCAACACAGCTATTCGCAAGCATCGGCCAACGGTGCAAACACAATAAACTGAATTCATACACAATAAACTTCAGATGGCTCTACGCAAAACGGGAACCCTAAAATGTAATCATACCATAAAACAAAGTATGACGCTGAGATTGACGAGTTGACGGTCTGCAGATTGTTGCCATAGAGGTTGATGATAACGATGATGACGATGTTTAGTTTGTGGGGTGCTCAATTGCGCGATCATCAGCGCCCGTACAAAATCCCAATGTTTACACAGTCCAATTTTTACACAGTCCATTCTAGGTACTGTCACGAAAGATGATGATGATACTCATATGATAAGGACAACACAAACTCCCAGTCCCCGAGCAGAGAAATTTTCCAAGCCAGCCGGGAATAGAACCAGGGACCCCATGATACAGAAACAATAACGCTAGCTGCTAGACCACGAGCTGCGGACTCATAGAAGTTGAATTACCGTCCTCACCTGTGGACTGACGGCGCCTCCCAGCACGGAGACGAGAGCGCTGAGGATGCTGGCGCGTCCGCTGCTGCTGGAGCTGGAGGAGGCGGAGGAGCGCCTGGAAGCGACGCCCCCTTCGCCGGCGGCCGCCCCCGGTGGTCCCCCGGGCGTCACCGCCCCCGCCTGCTTCTTCCGCCGCCGGAAGCAGTTGGCGATCACGTAGCAGAACGCCACCTGCGGGCGTCCAGAGATCAAAGTCTTGCGCAGCGCTCTGACGTCGATGTGACAACTCACTCACTGCTACTCAGCTTCGGAGTCGCCATGCGGCCGCTACCTGCGGAGGCGAATCCCTCGCAGGTAGGAAGCCACATATGCCGACCCCGTTAACAAACGGACTACCAACAGTAAATGGCGGTTGAGCTCTTGTGTCTTTTCCTATACAGCTTGTCTACGTCATGCATTCCCATTCCTCCACTCCACCCTCCTCCCTATCCCCCCCTAATACATGAGGATATCGACCGCCGCGCTACCAACCACACCCTCCAGCTCTCCCATAAATCCTTTCACTGCGATCGATATCTCCTGGTCGAGTGGTGTAATAAGTCGAAACTTTAAGGAATTTAGTCATTCTATTAGATTTTATGGCCCTCGTCATGTTTTTCCTTCCTGACCCACTCTTCACAGCAGAGTAGCGCTTACAACTAAAGTTTTCAATTATTTGTTATATATGTATTCTGTACTGTCTGCCATCGGGTTCCCTAAATGGCAGGCAGCACCGCATAACAGCCATGCTATGAGGGAAACAAACCAACAGCCAAACAGGCGAAGACATCAGGTAAACACGCCGAAGATTCCAGTCGATTAACAGGAACCTTTCCTTGCAGAGGTCGCCGCGGTATATCCGGCCACGGATTCCTACGCCGGGTTTCTATTGGCTCCAGCTCACTCTATAGGCCCGACCGGTTGAAGGCAGACCAGTCTTCGTCCGCTGCTAATGGCAACCGCTATAGCAGAGTCTCCGAGAAGATATCACCGAAGCCGCTGTACTGCAGCGCCGATCGAGTACCAGCCGACCGAGAGGACCCATATCTCCGGCTAGATCGACGGACGTCTACATCTATCGTATAGCCAGCTATTGTATTGTAGAAGTTACCGAATCCTAAAACGTCAACTAACGTTGAGAGCTTCTTAAGAGTGTAGTTATCCTGCTCAGTAACAAATAAAAAAAATACGCAGTTAATAATACTGTGCGTTCTTAAAGTTATGGTGCAGTTATGAAAACTCTGTTGTGGCTAACGGAAACAAAAAGAAAAGGTTCAAACTTACGCCGCGTTGGACAGTATTCAACATGAATATCGTCGCGTGCCCAACGAAAATTCACCACTTATAAATAGCATTCTTCGGTGGGATAAGCAGGTAAAGGATACCGGCAGTTTGTTGGACAAATCCCTTTCTGGTAGGCCTTCAGTGAACGATGAATCTGTAGAAGCTATATGGGATAGCTACCCAAGGAGCACCAAAAGCTAGGTGCATGCCTGTGCTCGAAAATTAGGCCTTAAAAAAAGACTGCACATCATAAATTTTATACAAACGTCTCCGTTTTTCGGTTTACAAATTGCAATTGTTGCTTTCTACCAATCTGACCGATAGACCCAAAAGATTCGAATTTGTTACCGGTATACTTAATGAGATCGATTGCGATGTACGATTTATGAAGAAGATTCTGTTTAACGGTGAGGCCACATCCCACGTTTACGGTCGCGTTTGTCGCTATAATGGCATAATATGAGCTAGGGAAAATCCTCGTGCCTACATTGAGTACGAACGTTAACAGTCCGAAGGCTGAAGTATGGTGTGCCCTCATGCATCATAAAGTTATGGCTCATTCTTGTTCGCGGATCAGACTGTTACGTCAAGCAACTATCTTGACCAGTTGCAGTTGTATGCAGTGCTACAGTTGCCCGAAGGTGTCATCTTCCAAAAAGGCTGCGCTCCTCCACACTACGCCAACAAGGCTCACGAGTTTCTGGATACAAAATTTCCCCAGCGGTGTGTAGGAAGGTGGGCTGCAAGGCGCGGTTCTAAGTCAACGACGCAACCTAACGCCATTAGACTTTTACTTTTGGGGTTATGTGAAGACACGTGGGTACAGTGAATGTATCAACGACATTAATCATTTAAAACAGACAATTTCAGACGCCATTCACTCTGTCACACAATATGGTTCAAATAGTTCAAATGGCTCTGAGCACTGTGGGACTTAACATCAGAGGTCATCAGTCCTCTAGAACTTAAAAACTACTTAAACCTAACTAACCTAAGGACATCACACACATCCATGCCCGAGGCAGGATTCGAACCTGCGACCGTAGCGGTCGCGCGGTTCCAGATTGAAGCGCCTAGAACCGCTCGGCCACACCGGACGACCACACCATATGTCCTTAAAGTTTGTGGGAAGAACTAGGCCATCGTTCAGATATGTGTACGGCAACAAGTGGAAACTGCGATGAGCAGGTCTGCACATTTCAAAAGTTTCTCTTTCACTTTCATCTTGTTTAAAATTTCAGTTTAATTCATTTCTTACCTGTGACCGAGTAAAACTGCACCATGACTTTATGGACACACTGTATTTTAAGATATACTTAACTTCAACTGACGTTGGTGAATTGAGACATGTGCTAAGTAAAGTTGGTCACTTACCTCAGGGCTAGAGAAATAAGTACTTAGACCACTCGCTACGGTCGCAGGTTCGAATCCTTCTTCGGGCATGGATGTATGTGATGTCCTTAGGTCAGTTAGGTTTAGGTAGTTCTAAGTTCTATGGGACTGATGACCTCAAAAGTTAAGTCCCATAGTGCTCAGAGCCATTTGAACCATTTGAACTTGGACCACTATGGGGTTATAGCATTTGAGAAAGGAATGTTCCATTATTGTTCATCTAGTCCTGACAACTCGCAGACGTACGCCGTGCGCGACTCATACCGACCAGCTGCTATGGTACAAATTTTGACACGGAAGTAACATGGGTTCGTGAATGTGCATTACAGAGATGGTCAGCTTCATATGTGGCATTTATTTCTAGCAAGGAACATTAAATTAATTAAGACTGTTTTGTTACAACACAGAGAGTAGAAGAAAGCAGGAATCTAAAACATTTATCAAACTTTCGTGGTGGCGTGTCATATTCAGTGTTGCATTTAAATATAAGTAGAAATACTATTATTAATCAAACTTATTCGCCTACTTAGAAAAGGAAACAACACTTCTCTACACAGCTGTGTTGTCAAAACTGTTAGATCACTGAGGGCGGCAGTTGGACACAGATCAAAGTCAGTACAAGGTGTTCCGAACGGTGCCAACGTGTATTGATCTGTACTTTGAGGCAGGCCGCCAGCTTTTCATGTGGCTACTATGGGATAACACTATCAACAACGGAAGTGAACAGAAGCAGAATGTGAGAGCACTCTCCAATTTATAGCGCCTGTGAGGTAAAGGTTTTGTTTCAAGTTTTCTCCGTGTACTTACCGTCGCGTAAACCGCTTAGTATGGACAGAGAAGTTAAGTTTACCCAACGTGTTGTAGATGTTTATTGCAACTGTAGTACTTGGGGAACGGCGGCCAATTTATCGTACTCTTAGTATAGTTACACTTATTAATTTATGCAGGTTACCAATTAATAATAAGATCGGTACGAATGAGGCCAGATGTGCCGCTCCACGACGTCAGTTTTTGCCTGCTCTAGTACCATGGACGTTATTTCCAGAGGCTTAATAATAGATGTTACTGTCCCGTATTCCAGACAGCGCATTTCACATTCTCCTTTCCTGAAGGATTCGGTGGATTTCTTTATACATTCCTGACACGGTCAGTCTGCGGGCGATCTACAATGTATGGTAACCGAGATCGCTAAAGAAAAAACTTTTATTGGATGAGATGTTTCGACAGAGCTACGCTGTCGTCATCGGATCTTATACTTTAAATTTTTTTTACGATAAGTTGTCCATCAGTGTTGCAAGTTGCTCCACAATGGATATAAACTTCCTACTACCATTAAATTTTCGGCGTCCTCATGTAACAACACATCTTAGACACTCCGATATTCTTCACTTCCGGTTTAACGTAGTCTAGGACTCACTCATATTCGGAAACTGCTTTCTCAAGTTAACGACTTTTTTTCTTACGAGCAGACTGGTTACTGCGAGGAGCACGGTCTTCGCTTGTCCTAGTTTGCTTCTTACGTCCCCATTGCTTCGTCTGCAACGCATTTTTCCGTCAAAAGATATAAAACATCTTAATTTCACGTACAATCTTCTTTACCCAATACTGAGACTAGGTTTGTCGCTATTCTTATGTACGCTTCACCTCCATCCATTGCTCTTCCGTTTTGGTTTACTCTCTGTTTGTATTCTGCTCTTAACAGATTGTTCATTCTATTCAAGAGTTCCTGTAGTTAACTGAAACTACAAGTGTACTGTTACTACAGTCCGATCACAGTTACTACAGTCCGATCAAAATTACTTGATTGTTGACACTTTACGCCCTGGAATTGGTTTCCTCCAATCAGAGCGCTCAACGTCACGCCCCAACCGTTTGTCGTTGTCAAGCTGCCACAACAATTTGTCAGTTCACCTTGTCCGGTGCTTTTTTATTCTGGTGTTTAGAGTCCGAATCCTGGATCTGGCCATTTAGTTTTGGATTTCATCACACATATAACACACAAACACACAAACACACACACACACACACACACACACACACACACACACAATGATGGTAACGATATAGAAGCCTTTCATATGCAGCACTAACCAAACACTACTGAATGCTTGCGCACTAGACGCGATTCAGCGTGACATATACAGTTATTACAGTCACAGAGACACACACACACACAATTATGGTAACGATGTAGAAGACTTTCATATGCAGCACTAACCAAACACTACTGAATGCTTGCGCACTAGACGCGATTCAGCGTGACATATCCAGTTATTACAGTCACAGAGATCGGCATACACTAGATAAATTTCTCACAACATTACGTGAAGCCGAGTTCTTGAAGGCTACAATTCAGTATTGGTACTGCGGTACCACAGTCATAAAAGTGGCAACTCTACACAGCATCGCCGCGTACAGCATTGGTTAGCGCAGTAACCTATCGTGCAGTAGGTCGTGGGTCCGGATTTCCTCAGACATAGAAAAGGCTTTTTTTATTTCTAAATCTAGTGAAAAGACTCATTATTATTTTCATTCATTTAACTGGAATAAAGGTAATTTTTTAATTTCTGGTACTTTTCCGCGTCATTTTCATTAGCTAATTGATTTTTTATTTGCTCTTATTCTTCTTCCTATCATTCTTTTCTCATTTGGAATCTGCCTGTATCGTCTGTGATCTCCAACCATGTGATAACCGGGATTGCTCATCGTTTCTAAGGCAGCAGTTCGTGCAGCCAGTGTAAGAATACTTTTCAGGTAACCAACGAATGATGGCGAGAAATTACAGCTCGTTTCTAAGGCAGCAGTTCGTGCAGCCAGTGTAAGAATACTTTTCAGGTAACCAACGAATGATGGCGAGAAATTACAGCTCGTTTCTAAGGCAGCAGTTCGTGCAGCCAGTGTAAGGATACTTTTCAGGTATCCAACGAATTATGGCGAGAAATTACAGCTTTGTTTTTAGCGCTCAAACTGAAATTTTGCTGTCTTGAGTTTGCTCCCAGAGGTTAGCTCTAATCGCTGTGAACAAAGCGATCGTCACGCGTGATAGCCGCGCGGTCTTGGGCCGTCTTGTCACGGCCCGTGCGGCTCAACCCCCCCTCCCCCCCCCCCCCCCCCCGGCGGAGGTTCGAGTCTTAGGGACCGATGTGTCTCCTGTTGCAGTTAAGTCATTGGTCACCTTAAATCAGCTGTCGACAGAGTGTCTCACACTTGCTTTATACCTCGCGGCGGCCGCCTCCAACCAAAAAAAAAAAAAAAAAATTGCTCCGCGTTACACTTTCGTAGCATTTATTAAGTGAGCCGCTGCGTTTGTGCGTCACCTATAACAAAGCCGTAGCTGGTAGCCGATGTGTCAACACCGTAGAGGCGAGTGACAGAGGGAAACTATAAAGTAATTTTAATCGGACTAGAGTTACAATTTATTTTCTTTCCGCTACGGGTCCAGGCAACAATAGACTCTACAGGCAAACGAATGGCATGGTACTTAAAATCAAATCTATCTGAACTGATAGCTGAAACATTTACAGGGAGACAATTATGAACTACACGAAAAAATCGTAAATTAGTTACAAATTACAGCGTGCGCGCACTTTATTCAGTATGTAAACGTCACTACAGATATTCGGACTTAGGTAATGATACGTTCGACATGCTTTCCATCATTGGCGATGAAGTGGCGCAGACGAATAGCGAAATTCTGCATGATCCACTGAGGTTTCGGAACATCGATGGTGCCCATGACCTCCTGAATGGCTATTTCCAGCTCATCAATGGTTTGGGGTTATTGCTGTACACTTTGTCTTTAATATTGCCATACAAAGGGAGTCTCGTGTGTTCAGATCCGGAGAATATGGCGGCCAATAGAGACCCATACCTGTGGCCTCTGGGTAACTCAGAACAAGAATGCGGCGCCCAAAGCGCTCCTCCACGGCATCAAGGGTCACTTTCGATAATTGGGATGAAATCATCTTCCAAAACCTTCATGTACCGTTTGGTAGTCACCGTGGCATCAAAGAAAATCGCACCGATCATTCCGTGACTGGACATTGCACACCACACAGTCACCCATTGAGGGTGAAGAGATTTCTCTATTGCGAAATGTGGATTCTCAGTCCCCCAAATGCGCCAATGTTGCTTACTGACGAACTCATCCAAATGGTTCAAATTGGTTCGAATGGCTGTAAGCACTATGGGACTTAACATCGGAAGTCATCAGTCCCCTACACTTAGAACTACTTAAACCTAACCAACCTAAGTACATCACACACATCCATGCCCGAGGCGGGTTTCGAACCTGCGACCGTAGCAGCAGCGCAGTTCCGGATTGAATCGCCTAGAACCGCTCGGTTACAACGGCCGGCCCCATCCTAATGAAAGCGGGTTTCGTCACTAAACCAACATACTAATTCCCATCATGCCCCGTGTCAAACCATGCAGTTTGAACGTCCTAACGCAAGCCGTTCAGAAGTTATGATGATTTTATTTCATATACACTCCTGGAAATTGAAATAAGAACACTGTGAATTCATTGTCCCAGGAAGGAGAACCTTTATTGACACATTCCTGGGGTCAGATACATCACATGATCACACTGACAGAACCACAGGCACATAGACACTGGCAACAGAACATGCACAATGTCGGCACTAGTACAGTGTATATCCACCTTTCGCAGCAATGCAGGCTGCTATTCTCCCATGGAGACGATCGTAGAGATGCTGGATGTAGTCCTGTGGAACGGCTTGCCATGCCATTTCCACCTGGCGCCTCAGTTGGACCAGCGTTCGTGCTGGATGTGCAGACCGCGTGAGACGACGCTTCATCCAGTCCCAAACATGCTCAATGGGGGACAGATCCGGAGATCTTGCTGGCCAGGGTAGTTGACTTACACCTTCTAGAGCACGTTGGGTGGCACGGGGTACATGCGGACGTGCATTGTCCTGTTGAAACAGCAAGTTCCCTTGCCGGTCTAGGAATGGTAGAACGATGGGTTCGATGACGGTTTGGATGTACCGTGCACTATTCAGTGTCCCCTCGACGATCACCAGTGGTGTACGGCCAGTGTAGGAGATCGCTCCCCACACCATGATGCCGGGTGTTGGCCCTGTGTGCCTCGGTCGTATGCAGTCCTGATTGTGGCGCTCACCTGCACGGCGCCAAACACGCATACGACCATCATTGGCACCAAGGCAGAAGCGACTCTCATCGCTGAAGACGACACGTCTCCATTCGTCCCTCCATTCACGCCTGTCGCGACACCACTGGAGGCGGGCTGCACGATGTTGGGGCGTGAGCGGAAGACCGCCTAACGGTGTGCGGGACCGTAGCCCAGCTTCATGGAGACGGTTGCGAATGGTCCTCGCCGATACCCCAGGAGCAACAGTGTCCCTAATTTGCTGGGAAGTGGCGGTGCGGTCCCCTACGGCACTGCGTAGGATCCTACGGTCTTGGCGTGCATCCGTGCGTCGCTGCGGTCCGGTCCCAGGTCGACGGGCACGTGCACCTTCCGCCGACCACTGGCGACAACATCGATGTACTGTGGAGACCTCACGCCCCACGTGTTGAGCAATTCGGCGGTACGTCCACCCGGCCTCCCGCATGCCCACTGTCCGCCCTCGCTCAAAGTCCGTCAACTGCACATACGGTTCACGTCCACGCTGTCGCGGCATGCTACCAGTGTTAAAGACTGCGATGGAGCTCCGTATGCCACGGCAAACTGGCTGACACTGACGGCGGCGGTGCACAAATGCTGCGCAGCTAGCGCCATTCGACGGCCAACACCGTGGTTCCTGGTGTGTCCGCTGTGCCGTGCGTGTGATCATTGCTTGTACAGCCCTCTCGCAGTGTCCGGAGCAAGTATGGTGGGTCTGACACACCGGTGTCAATGTGTTCTTTTTTCCATTTCCAGGAGTGTATTTCAATAATTGTCACCCCGTACAAACAACTAAGAAGACAAGATCCTGAATTCCGACCGCTGTACCTACAGATATAAATACGTAGATGGTACTATCATTTCAGTCGCACAGAACAAGATATCAGTGAGTTAAACCAATCATTCAACAGATTCCATGTACAGTACCAACTAGACGACACCGTATACTCTCTGGAGCTGACCATTGGAATAGTAAATAATAAACATCTACTTAAAAATTATGGGAAACCCCCACATCACTAACCTCTGTAACACTTCAGGCCACAAAATGGCAACATTCTAGCTTATAGTTAACATACGAATCCAGCTACCACTCTATGAACGTAAATTAATGGTACAAATGGAAATGATAATACAAACAGCCATAATAATACAAACACGTCTGTAGCAGTTTCACCGTAGACACACGGAAACGCTCAATAACAACGTTGTTGTTGTTGTGGTCTTCAGTCCTGAGACTGGTTTGATGCAGATCTCCATGCTGCTCTATCTTGTGCAAGCTGCTTCATCTCCCGGCACCCACTGCAACCTACATCCTTCTGAATCTGCTTAGTGTATTCATCTCTTGGTCTCCCTCTAAGATTCTGACCCTCCATGCTGCCCTCCAGTACTAAATTGGTGATCCCTTGATGCCTCAGAACATGTCCTCTCAACCGATCCCTTCTTCTAGTCAAGTTGTGCCACAAACTCCTCTTCTCCCCAATTCTATTCAATACCTCCTCATTAGTTATGTGATCTACCCATCTAATCTTCAGCATTCTTCTGTAGCACCACATTTCGAAAGCTTCTATTCTCTTCTTGTCCAAACTATTTATCGTCCATGCTTCACATCCATACATGGCTACACTCCATACAAATACTTTCAGAAACGACTTCCTGATACTTAAATCTACATCTACATCTACATCTACATGACTACTCTGCAACTCACATTTAAGTGCTTGGCAGAGGGTTCATCGAACCACAATCATACTATCTCTGTACCATTCCACTCCCGAACAGCGCGCGGGAAAAACGAACACCTAAACCTTTCTGTTTGAGCTCTGATTTCTCTTATTTTATTTTGACGATCATTCCTACCTATGTAGGTTGGGCTCAACAAAATATTTTCGCATTCGGAAGAGAAAGTTGGTGACTGAAATTTCGTAAATAGATCTCGCCGCGACGAAAAACGTCTTTGCTTTTATGACTTCCATTCCAATTCGCGTATCATATCTGCCACACTCTCTCCCCTATTACGTGATAATACAAAACGAGCTGCCCTTTTTTGCACCCTTTCGATGTCCTCCGTCAATCCCACCTGGTAAGGATCCCACACCGCGCAGCAATATTTTAACAGAGGACGAACGAGTGTAGTGTAAGCTGTCTCTTTAGTGGACTTGTTGCATCTTCTAAGTGTCCTCCCAATGAAACGCAACCTTTGGCTCGCCTTCCCAACAATATTATCTATGTGGTCTTTCCAACTGAAGTTGTTCGTAATTTTTACACCCAGGTACTTAGTTGAATTGACAGCCTTGAGAATTGTACTATTTATCGAGTAATCGAATTCCAACGGATTTATTTTGGAACTCATGTAGATCACCTCACACTTTTCGTTATTTAGCGTCAACTGCCACCTGCCACACCATACAGAAATCTTTTCTAAATCGCTTTGCAACTGATAGTGGTCTTCCGATGACCTTACTAGACGGTAAATTACAGCATCATCTGAGAACAACCTAAGAGAACTGCTCAGATTGTCACCCAGGTCATTTATATAGATGAGGAACAGCAGAGGTCCCAGAACGCTTCCCTGGGGAACACCTAATATCACTTCAGTTTTACTCGATGATTTGCCGTCTATTACTACGAACTGCGACTTTCCTGACAGGAAATCACGAATCCAGTCGCACAAATGAGACGATACCCCATAGGCCCGCAGCTTGATTAGAAGTCACTTGTGAGGAACGGTGTCAAAAGCTTTCCGGAAATCTAGAAATACGGAATCAACTTGAGATCCCCCATCGATAGCGGCCATTACTTAGTGCGAATAAAGAGTTAGCTGCGTTGCACAAGAACGATGTTTTCTGAAACCATGCTGATCCCTTCGAGGTGATTCATAATGTTTGAATACAGTATATGCTCCAAAACCCTACTGCAAACCGACATCAATGATATAGGTCTGTAGTTCGATGGATTACTCCTACTATCCTTCTGAAACACTGGTGCGACCTGCGCAATTTTCCGATCTGTAGGTACAGATCTATCGGTGAGCGAGCGGTTGTATATGATTGCTAAGTAGGGAGCTATTGTATCAGCGTAATCTGAAAGAAACCTAATCGGTATACAATCTGGACCTGAAGACTTGCCCGTATCAAGCGATTTCAGTTGCTTCGCAACCCCTAAGGTATTTACTTCTAAGAAACTCATGCTAGCAGCTGTTCGTGTTTCAAATTCTGGAATATTCCATTCGTCTTCCCTGGTGAAGGAATTTCGGAAAACTGCGTTCAATAACTCCGCTTTAGCGGCACAGTCGTCGGTAACAGTACCATCGACACTGCGCAGCGAAGGTATTGACTGCGTCTTGCCGCTTGTGTACTTTACATACGACCAGAATTTCTTCGGATTTTCTACCAAATTTCGAGACAATGTTTTATTGTGGAACCTATTAAAGGCATCTCGCGTTGAAGTCCGTGCAAATTTCGCGCGTCTGTAAATTTTAGCCAATCTTCGGGATTTCACGTTCTTCTGAACTTCGCATGCTTTCTCCGTTGCCTCTGCAACAACGTTCGGACCTGTTTTGTGCACCACGGGGGATCAGTTCCATCTCTTACCAATTTATGAGGTATGAATCTCTCAATTGCTGTTGCTACAATATCATTGAATTTGAGCCACATCTCGTCTACATTTGCATAGTCAGTTCGGAAGGAATGGAGATTGTCTCTTAGGAAGGCTTCTAGTGACACTTTATCCGCTTTTTTAAATAAAATTATTTTGCGTTTGTTTCTGGTGGATTTGGAAGAAACGGTATTGAGCCTAGCTACAACGACCTTGTGATCACTAATCCCTGTATCAGTCATGATGCTCTCTATCAGCTCTGGATTGTTTGTGGCTAAGAGGTCAAGAGTGTTTTCGCAACCACTTACAATTCGCGTGGGTTCGTGGACTAACTGCTCGAAATAATTTTCGGAGAAAGCATTTAGGACAATGTCGGAAGATGTTTTCTGCCTACCACCGGTTTTGAACAAGTATTTTTGCCAACATATCGAGGGAAGGTTGAAGTCCTCACCAACTATAACCGTATGAGTGGGGTACTCGATGTTAACAAATTTCTTTTCTTCAGAAACGCTTTCCTTGCCATTGCCAGTCTATATTTTATATCCTCTCTACTTCGACCGTCATCAGTTATTTTGCTCCCCAAATAGCAAAACTGCTTTACTACTTTAAGTGTCTCATTTCCTAATCTAATACCCTCAATATCACCCGACTTAATTCGACTACATTCCATTATCCTCGTTTTGTTTTTGTTGACGTTCATCTTATATCCTCCCTTCAAGGCAATGTCCATTCCGTTCAATTGCTCTTCCAAGTCCTTTGCTGTCACTGACAGATTTACAATGTCATCGGCGAACCTCAAAGTTTTTATTTCTTCTCCAGGGATTTTGATTCCTACTCCGGATTTTTCTTTTAATTCCTTTACTGCTTGCTCAATATACAGATTGAATAACATCGGGGAGAGGCTACAACCCTGTCTCACTCCCTTCCCAACCACTGCTTCCCTTTCATGTCCCTCGACTCTTACAACTGCCATCTGGTTTCTGTACAAATTGTAAATAGACTTTCGCTCCGTGCATTTTACCCCTGCCACCTTTAGAATTTGAAAGAGAGTATTCTAGTCAACATCGTCAAAAGCTTTCTCTAAGTCTACAAATGCAAGTAACGTAGGTTTGCCTTTCCTTAACCTTTCTTCTAAGATATGTCGTATGGTCAGTATTGCCTCACGTGTTCCAACATTTCTACGGAATCCAAACTTATCTTCCTTGAGGTCGGGCTTCTACCAGTTTTTCCATTCGTCTGTAAAGAATTCGCGTTAATATTTTGCAGCTGTGACTTATTAAACTGATAGTTCGGTAATTTTCACATCTGTCAACACCTGCTTTGTTTGGGATTGGAATTATTATATTCTTCTTCAAGTCTGAGGGTATTTCGCCTGTCTCATACATTTTGCTCACCAGATGGTAGAGTTTTGTCAGGACTGGCTCTCCCAAGGCTGTCAGTAGTTCTAATGGAATTTTGTCTACTCCCGGGGCCTTGTTTCGACTCAGGTCTTTCAGTGCTCTGTCAATCTCTTCACGCAGTATCGTATCTCCCATTTCATCTTCATCTGCATCCTCTTCCCTTTCCATAATATTGTCTTCAAGTACATCGCCCTTGTATAGACCCTCTATATACTCCTTCCACATTTCTGCTTTCCCTTCTTTGCTTAGAACTGTGTTTCCATCTGAGCTCTTGATATTCATACAAGTGGCTCTCTTTTCTCCAAAGGTCTCTTTAATTTTCCTGTAGTGAGATTTTCCTGTAGTGAGATTTTCCTGTAGTGAGATATTCCTCTACATCCTTACATTTGTCCTCTAGCCCCCCCCCCCCCCCCCCTGTTTAGCCATTTTGCACTTCCTGCCGATCTCATTTTTGAGACGTTTGTATTCCTTTTTCCCTGCGTCATTTACTGCATTTTTATATTTTCTCCTTTCATCAATTAAATTCAATATTTCCTCTGTTACTCAAGGATTTCTACTAGTCCTCGTTTTTTTACCTACTTGATCCTCAGCTGCCTTCACTACTTCATCCCTCAGAGCTACCCATTCTTCTTCTACTGTATTTCTTTCCCCCATTCCTGTCAATTGTTCCCTTATGCTCTCCCTGAAACTCTGTTCAACCTCCGGATTAGTCAGTTTATCCAGGTCCCTTCTCCTTAAATTCCCACCTTTTTGCAGTTTCTTCAGTTTTAATCTATAACCAATAGAGTGTGGTCAGAGTCCACATCTGCCCCTGGAAATGTATTACAATTTAATACCTGGTTCCTAAATCTCTGTCTTACCGTTATATAATCTATCTGATACCTTCTAGTATCTCCTGGATTCTTTCATGTATACAACCTTCTTTCATGATTCTTGAACCAAGTGTTAGCTATGATTAAGTTGTGCTCTGTGCAGAATTCTACCAGACAGCTTCCTCTTTCATTTCTTACCCCTAATCCATATTCACCTACTATGTTTCCTTCCCTCCCGTTTCCTACTCTAGAATTCCAGTCACCCATGACTATTAAATTTTCGTCTCCCTTCACTACCTGAATAATTTCTTTTATCTCATCATATATTTCATCAATTTCTTCATCATCTGCAGAGCTAGTTGGCATATAAACTTGTACTACTGTAGTAGGCACGGGCTTCGTGTCTATCTTGGCCACAATAATGCGTTCACTATGCTGTTTGTAGTAGCTTACGCGCACTCCTATTTTTTTTTATTCATTATTAAACCTAGTCCTGCATTACCCCTATTTGATTTTGTATTTATAATCCTGTATTCACCTGACCAAAAGCCTTGTTCCTCCTGCCACCGAACTTTACTAATTCCCACTATATCTAACTTTAACCTATCAATTTCCCTTTTTAAATTTTCTAACCTTCCTACCTGATTAAGGGATCTGACATTCCACAGTCCGATCCGTAGAACGCCAGTTTTCATTCTCCTGATAACGACGTCCTCCTAAGTAGTCCCCGCCTTTAGATCCGAATGGGGGACTATTTTACCTCCGGAATATTTTACCCAAGAGGACGCCATCATCATTTGACCATACAGTAAAGCTGCATGCCCTCGGGAAAAATTACGGCTGCAGTTTCCCCTTGCCTTCAGTCGTTCGCATAACCAGCACAGCAAGGCCGTTTTGGTTAGTGTTACAAGGCCACATCAGTCAATCATCCAGACTGTTGCCCCTGCAACTACTGAAAAGGCTGCTGCCCCTCTTCAGGAACCACACATTTGTCTGGCCTCCCAACAGATACCCCTCCATTGTGGTTGCACTTATGGTACGGCCATATGTATCGCTGAGGCACGCAAGCCTCCCCACCAACGGCAAGGTCCATGGTTCATGGGGGGGGGAGGGGGGGGGCGGGGGGCAATAACGACGAGGCACTCACAATACAAGAAACACAAAGAGAATGAGATCTTATTTATGCCAGTGTTTTTAAACGCAAAAGCATAAACGTTTCTTTTAGTATTAACAACTAGGTTGGATAGAAATTACTTCGTAGCAGCAATATGGGAACCCCTTCACCATATGGGCGCTATGTAAAGCATATGTGACCACTAGATTTCACAAAGGGCGGAAATGTCAATGTACAAGGAGAAATGGTAACAGCACAATGGGTCGAAAACCTCCAGAAATCGCACTTTACTGGTGCTCACTCACATACCCTTCGAAAGTTTAGTGCTGTATGTCAGAATTAGGTCAACCATTTGAGGGCTTCGGGTGCAGTCTGCTTGTTGGTCCATACCAGCGGTTTTAGTGCATGGATCCCCCTTCATACCAGATTGGAAGAAGTTGTCATCCGGGTCCATTTGGGCTCCATGGTCATGGTTTGCAACCTCTATCTCCCTCTTGACAGGTCACCCACGTCCACTGCCCTAATTTCCCTCCTTCAGCAAGTACTCCCTCCCTTACTCTGCTTTGGGGATTTTAATGCCCATCACTCCTTGCGGGGCAGTGCTTTTTTGTCTAGTTGGGGTCTGCTCATCAGTTTCTTGTGGGCAACGATCTGTGCCTCCTTAATAATGGTTCCCCTACCCATTTCAGTGCCGCTTATGGCGCTTTCTTTGCAATAGATCTTTCGCTCATTTCCCCTCCCCATCTCCCTTCGCTACACAAGTCACCGCAAAATTATCTCTTCTGTACCACTTCCCATTGATTCCCCAGTTCCCTTCACACCTCCTGATGGCCAGGTTACCGAACTACGATTTCCATCGAGCTGATAGGCCTCTATATACCTTCCAGCTAGTGTTTACCCCATCCTCGTAATATTGTGTTGATGAAGTTGCTCGCCGACCACACTGCCGCCCCTCGTTCAACGAGTGCTTTTCGCTGCCAACCACTCCCCCGGTTAAGCACGGCCATTGTTAACACCCTCCATGATTGCCTTCTGACGTTGCAGTGCCTTAAGTGGCACCCATCCTCTGTCAGTCTTACTACCTTTAAACATCTTCAAGCCAAAGCCCGTAACTTCATCAAACAGACCAAGTGGGTGTGTTCGGAATGCTTTGTCTCCTACCTAGCTTCTTCTGTCCTTCTGCCATTGCTGCATGCCATGCTCTGCACCCTTCAAGGTAGCCAATGGTAGTTTTCCATCCTGGGTTTCGCTCTTCCAGGCGGCCTTTGTACAGATCCATCAGTTTTAGCAGAACACCTTGTGACCCTCCTATCCATCCATCGACCTCCCATGGAAGAAGTGGGCTGAAGCTTCCCACTTATTTTTTACCCCTTGTCAGACAGCATCGTACATTGAATATTTTAAGGAATGAAAACTTCTTCTGGACCTCTCCTAATCCAACAAATCAGCTCCATGCTCCAACTCTAACAATAACCAATTGCTTCAACACCTCAATCCTCCACAACGACAATATTTCTTTCTGCTGTTTAAACGTATTTGGCGCGAAGGCGTTTTCCACTTTCAGTGAAGATGGTATTGTGGTTTCTGGTCTTAAGCCCAACATGGATCTTTCATCCCTCGATAGTAACCTGCCTATCAGTGTGACCAATGTCTGTGGCAAATTATTGGAATGGATCAGGGCTCATTAGCTCAGCTGAGTCCTTGGATATTGGGACCTTTTGTATTCTTATCAGTGTGGCTTTTGGGAGAGTTGGTCTCTGATCGATCATCTGCTTCGATTGGAAACCACAGTTCATAGGGTGTTTTCTCGGTGCCGCCATCTTGTCACAGTTTTCTTTGATCTTCATAAGGCTTATAACATGGCTTGGCGCTATCACATCTTACTTGCACTCTATTGGAGTTTTCAGGGCCTCCTTCCGATTTTTATTCTTAAGTGTCCTTCTTGTTCTTGTGGCTTCTGTCAGATCATTGGTCATCCCTGCGTATGTGGATGATTTCTGTACCTTGGCTAGTTCCTGCTTGGTGGCCTTCAGGCAGCGACAGCTCCAGGATACCATTTGGCGCACTTCTTCATGGACACTATCATACACTTTTCAACTCTCCTCGTTAAATCGTGGTTGGTGCATTTCTGTCGCCACACTACAGACTATCCTGATCTGTAGCTCTACTTCGACATCCAACGCCTGATTGTGGTTCCCCAGTCTTCTTTATGACTACATGTGTTACTTGGTTGCCCCATACCTGCATTCTGAGGATTGTCTGTCTGTATAAACTCAATGTCCTTTGCGTCCCTAGCAACACCTCTTGGGCCACAGAGCATTCAATTCTTCTCCATCTATATGAGGCCTTAGTGTTGTGTCCTTTGGGCAATGATTATCAAGTTTATGGCTCAGCTGCCCCTTCCACACTGCTCCTCTTGGAGTTGGTCCACCATCATGCTATCTGTTTGGCTACTGATGTCTTTCGCACTAGCACTGTGGACAGTCTTCTGGTTGACAATGAGATACTACCCTTTCAGTTCGATGGTCCCAGCTCCTGGTTTCCTACACCAAGGTTACCCACTCTTTCCCTTTTTAGCCCTCCTATTCTATTATTTTTGCGGCTTCAGGACACTGTCCATCAGCTGCCCACCCTTGGATGAGTTTCCGCTTCCTTTGCTGTGATCTCCAACCCCCTACTTTATCCTAGTCCTCACGTTCTCTCCTGAACACTCCACCTTCGTTGGTTCCTTGGGCCCAAATTCGGATGTATCTCTTCTGGGGTCTGAAAGCGTCCACCATTCAAGTGGAGTTCTGTTGTTTGTTGCCGGCCGCGGTGGCCGTGCGGTTCTAGGCGCTCCAGTCCGGAGCCGCCCTGCTGCTACGGTCGCAGGTTCGAATCCTGCCTCGGGCATGGGTGTGTGTAATGTCCTTAGGTTAGTTAGGTTTAAGTAGTTCTAAGTTCTAGGGGACTGATGACCACAGCAGTTGAGTCCCATAGTGCTCAGAGCCATTTGAACCATTCTGTTGTTTGTTCTGCCTTTCTTAGACGAGTTTTGGAATGCTACTGTTTTTTGCACTCATGGATCTAAATCTGCAGATCACATGGGATATGCCTTCTGTCTACTGTTGGCACAGAACATCATCTCTTGCCCACAATGTGTGGGGTGTTTTACCACAGAACTGATATTTAATAGGCGCTCAGCTTTATTAAACGGTTATGGATGGACAACAATATGGGAATTGTGAGTCCGCCTTGATTCAAAACATTTTGTTGTTTGTTTACTTATTTATTCCCCAAACTAGTTTCGGCGATAAAATATCGCCATAACTAGTGGATTATTTAAATCAAAAACATGTAGAAGATAGCATAGTTATACAAACACTGTAACACATTATTACATTTTTACTGCCGGCCGCGGTGGCCGTGCGGTTCTGGCGCTGCAGTCCGGAACCGCGGGACTGCTACGGTCGCAGGTTCGAATCCAGCCTCGGGCATGGGTGTGTGTGATGTCCTTAGGTTAGTTAGGTTTTAGTAGTTCTAAGTTCTAGGGGACTTATGACCTAAGATGTTGAGTCCCATAGTGCTCAGAGCCATTTGAACCATTTTTACCGTTCGTTTTTTGAAATATACTTTTCCCTGGATATTTTCATACTATCTTACTTATTGTATGTTGTGGCCTGTTTTTAAGAATTGTTGTCGCTGTTTGCAGCATATTTTCTGTGCTTTTTCTGTTGCCGTTTTTCCACAGCGTACATCATGTCATCTGCAACTGTGTGAGCGGCTGTCAGTAAACAAATACTTAAAGGTGAACTTACGTATGTCAGCGTTATACATTTGGGGTTACAGTGGTGTCATGGATACAGTTTCGGTGTGCATTGGGCTGACCCAGGACACAGAACACAAAGCACACACAGGGAAAAGAACCACTTCCCCATCACACACAGAGATATAAATAAGGAACAGAAGTCGTCAGAACTACCGCTACAGTTTTCATAGCCTTCTCGCAACATGCGATATACTCGTATGTCTAGCGACATACGCAAACAGAAATATGGAGTAATGTTCTGGATCATAAACAAAGTACTACTTCCGTCCAACGAATGTGAGTTACACGAATAACTAAGTAACAGCCCAGTACACACCGAAACTGCATCCGTAACACCACCACAACCCCAAGTGTATAACGCTGACATACGTAAGTTCACCTTTTAGTATTTGTTTACTAACAGCCGCTCACACAGTTGCAGGTGACATGATGTACGCTGAGTAAAAACGGCAACAGAAAAAGCACAAAAATATACCGCAAACAGCGACATCAGTTCTCAAAAACAGGCCACAACATATAATAAATAAGATAGTTTGAAAATATCCAGAGAAAAGTATATTTCATAAAACGAACAGTAAAAATGTAATAATGTGTTACAGTATTTGTATAACTATGCTATTTTCTGCATGTTTTAAATTAAATGAATCCACTGATGATGGCGATATTTTACTACCGAAAAACTAGTTTGGGGAATAAATAAGTAAACAGACAACAAAGTGTTTTGCATCAAGGTGGACTCACAATTCCCATATTGTTGTTTTTCTATGCAAACACGGAGCACATGGAAGAGTTTAAAGATAAAGTCGTTGCTTATGGATGGACTCAATGAGTGGTCTTCAGGCTATCACTCAATGTTTTTCCGTCACCCATCGCTACCTGCCACCCATGACCTTCTCGTCTTTCAGTTGACTGCCTTTGAGTTCCCAGCCATGTGGGTATCCTGGCTAATGAGCTTGCTGATTATCTGACAGGGGGCAGTCAGCTACCCCCCATTCTCCATGGCCATTCTGGTGGCAGGTCTGCAGCTTGATGTCAAATTTCTTTTCGCTAAGTCATGGCCCGACTCTTGGGGGTCCATCCTGCTATCTAATAAACTTTGTGCAATCAAGGAGCCTCTCACCACGTGGTGTTCTTCTTCCCTCTGCCTCTCCTGGCAGGAACCTACCATCCTTGTCGTTTTTGTATTGGTCATATGAGATTGACCCTTGGTTTTTTACTCTGTAATGAGCTCCGCCCCACCCTCCCCCCACCGCTTTGTAGCTGCAGGGCCCCACTCAAGGGGATCCATATTTTGTTGGACTGCCACTGCCTTTTGGCTCTTTACAGTAAATATGCTTCACACATTTCTTGTCCTGAGTGTTAGTGAACAACCCTCGCACAGTTACGTCCATCCCTGGGTTTCTTAACGAAAGTGATTTGCCCTCCCAGATTTAAGTACCCGAATTTCCTTCCAGAACTGGAGTCCCTCAGTTAGTGTTGTCCTTACTTCCACGCCAGCCAGGTTTTCCCTCCCTTTTCCCTACGTTTTGTCTGGTATTTTATGCCGTTTTGTCCCCCCTTTCCTGTGTCTTCTTCACCTGGTGTTCTCCCCATCGTGTCGTGATCGTAGTATGACGTGGGGATCGGGTAGGTCAGCGACAGTGCTGGCGACCCATTGTGTGTAAAGCCTTTGGGTGTCCCCTGATTTCGCCATCTCCCCCCACCCCCCACCCCCTTCCCAACCCAACTGTTCTTTACTCTTCCTGTCGCCCTGACGTTCCTTTTGCTTCAAATCAAATGGCTCTGAGCACTATGGGACTTAACATCGATGGTCATCAGTCCCCCAGAACTTAGAACTACTTAAACCTAACTAACCTAAGGACATCACACAACACCCAGTCATCACGAGGCAGAGAAAATCCCTGACCCCGCCGGGAATCGAACCCGGGAACCCGGGCGTGGGGAGCGAGAACGCTACCGCACGACCGCGAGCTGCGGACTCCTTGTGCTTCTTCATGTACCTGTTTTCCTTTCTCATTGACTGGACTGTGCTGTTTGAGTTCTTCCTCCTTCAGTTTCTGTCACCTTATATTGTGGATCTGATGACGTTGCTATTTGGTCCTTTCCTCTTCCCCAGTCAACCAACGAACCAACTAGTAGCACAGAGAGACTTAGACCACTCGGTAGAAATCTTGTATCCTCACATCAAGAACTACCAATCTATGACCTGTGTGCTTCTTCTGCACAGCGACAAGGACATCTTAAAATACACCAGATGGATGTTCATTTTCAGATCCTGTGTTCTGTATTCACGTTACAGGCATGTGCAGTCGTGGCAAAGCTGAGGATGGAATACACAGGATGCTCATTTTTCCTCTGGATACAGACTGGCATCACATTACGCAGCGGAAGTTATTTTTCAACCATTATTTACTGTCGTATCGTACCGCCGTTATACACTCGTAATGCATGGTTCCCATCTTTCCCTACAGCTTACTCCTATTTTTTCTTAGAATTTCGATCATCTTACACTATTTTATGTTATCGAAAGCTTTTTGATAGTCGAAAACTCCCATGAATAAGTCTTGATTTTTCTTAAGTCTTACGTCCATTACGTCCATTACCATCCTTTCAGGTGCCTTTACCTTTCATAAAACCAGCAGATTGTCATCTAACAGAGCCTCAATTTTCTTTTCTACTCTTCCGTATATTATTCTTTTCAGCAGATTGGATGCGTGAGATGTTAAGCTGATTGTGAGATAGTTTTCGCACCTATTTGCCCCTGCGCTGCAAGTCTCATGCATTCTACACACCAATATGAATAATCGCATTGTCACCACTACCCCCAATGATTTTAGAAATTCGAATGGGAAGTTATCTATCCCTTTTGCCTTATTCGATCTTAAGTCTTGCAAAGATCTTTTAATTTCTGACTCTGGATCCCCTACCTCTTCTGTTTCTTCTTCTGTCATCAGAGAAGTGTACCCCCTCACAGAGGCCTTCAATGTACTCTTTCCACTTATCCGTTCTCTCCTCTGCATTTAACGTGGAATTCCCATCGCACTCTTAATGACATCATCCCAGTCTTTTCTTTTCTTTTTTTAATTTCAGCGAAGGTTGTTTTGACGTTTCTACAAGCCAAATCAGTCCTTGCGAGAATTAATTCTTTTTCGATTTCTTCACATTTTTTCAGGCAGCTATTTCGCTTTAGTTTCCTTGCACTTCCTATTTATTTCATTTGTTACCGTATTCCTTCTTTCGTTAATCAACTTCAGTATTTCTTCTCTTATCTGTAGTTTCTTCACAGTTACCTTCCTTATACCTACGGTTTTCTTTGCAACTTGTGTGACTGTTCTTTTAAGGGATGTCCAGTTCTCTTCAACTGAACTGCCTACTAAGCTATTCGTTATCATAGTATCTACATCCTCAGAGAACTTGAGCTCTTTCCTTAATACTCCCGTATCCGATCACTTTGTGCACTGATTCTTCCTGACTACTCTGTTAACCTTCAGACTATTCTTCATCATTACTAAATAGTAATCTGCGTCTATACTCCTCCTGGGATGCTTTATACACCAACGTCTAATTTCGGAATCTCTGCCTGACTATGGTATAATCTAATTGATATCTTCCCGTGTGTCCCTGCCTTTTCCAAATATACCTCCTCCTCTTGTGGTTCTCTAACAGAGTATTCACCGTTATCATCCGAAATTTATTGCAGAACTCAATTACTCTTTCTCGTCTCCCAGTCCCATTAACAAGCCCACATATTAACAAGCCCACATTCCCCTGTAAACCTCTCTTCTACTGCTTCCCTTGCAACCGCATTCCAATCCCCCATTTTCATCTTCCCTTACGTACTGAATTACTCGTACAATATCCTCATATACATTCTCTACCTCTTCATCTTCTGCTTCCGACGTTGACGTGTATATCTAAACCATCGCTGTCGGTTTGCTATCGATTCTGATATGAGCATCCCTATCACTGAACTGTTCACAGTAATACACTCTCTGTCCTACCTTCCTATTCATAACGCATCCTACTCCCGTTATACCATTTTCTGCTGCTGCTGATATTACCCTATACTCATCTGACCAGAAATCTTTGTCTTCTTTCCATTTCACTTCATTAACACCTACCATATCTAGACTGTGCCTTGCATTTCCCTTTTCAGATTTTCTAGCTTTCCTACCACGCTCAAGCTTCTGCCATTCCACGCCCCGACTCGCAGAACGTTATCCTTTCGTTGGCCATTCAATCTTTTTCTCATGGCCACCTCCACCTTGGCAGTCATCTCCTGGAGATCCGAATGGGGGACTATTCTGGAGTCTTGTGCCAATGGAGAGATCATCATGACCCTTTTTCAATTACAGGCCACATGTCCTGTGGATACATAATATGTGTCTTTAATGCAGCCGTTTCCATTGTCTTCTGCATTCTCAAACCGTTGATCACTGCTGATTCTTCCGCCTTTTAGGGGCACCCCTAGTGCAAGAGAGTGCCCTGAATCTCTATCCGCTGGTCCACCCTCCTTGACAAGGCCGTTAGCAGAACGAGGGTGACTACTTATGACAGAAATATTCGGCCGCCATTGCTGAGGACATTTTTATTCAAACTTTGTGGAGTGGCTGTGTTCGAACCCGGATCCCAGGAGGGTCCTCGGACACTGCGTTGCGGGCCCCCACCCCCTCCCCGCGGCTCACCTTGAGCCAGACGAGCAGCGCGGAGGCGACGAGCAGCGCGGCCAGCTCCCAGGAGGAGAGGGAGTGGAAGAACCTGGCCAGGCCGCCCCCGGCGTCGCCGGTGACGGGCAGCTGTGCCGGGGGCGGGCCCGCGACCGCCGCCGCCGGCTCTGCGTGGCGCCACGTGTCCAGCCGCTTGCGCGCCGCCGCCGCCGCCGCCGCCTCCGGGCCGCCGCCCCCCGCGCCGCCCGCGCCCCGCGAGCCGTCCATGAGCGCCGCGGCGCCGCCCAGCGCCGGGTACCAGTGCTCGCCCATCAGCAGGGGCGACACCTCCTGCCGCAGCCAGCTCTGCATCTGCACAGGACGCCGCCGCAGCCCGTTCTCAGCTTCTTGTCACTGCCTGTCAGGGCGAGGGTGGGCTGGCAGTGGTACACTGCAGCTGAGACTATCTGCAGAATACACACGCAAGATTCACACAGGTAACAAAGCAAGCAGTATATTTGTGATCCAGCAACCCTGCAGACTTCTCTAGATTTCGGTTGGGAGATATGGCTTTCGTCGAGTGTTAAGAAAACTATTGCAAAAGAAACTGCCTGATTAAAAAAAAGACATGGATAGATATCAATGTAACGAAAAATATGTACATACTGGCGGTGGATATGTAAACAATTGCAAATCTCTGCGAGTTGTAGAATGGGCACCAGAGTGCATACCCTGGTAGGGTATGTAAGGTACATGGAAAGTATCAGGTGTTCAGTGATCACCGTGATGGCACACACTCGCCTGAGACAGCATCATTAGCACTTGACAGAGTTTCCATGAGTGTCATTGTGGTTCTGCATTCGTCCAGCTGGTATAACGGAGCAGTATCCAGATTTGTTGGGCATTCACAAGTGGCAGTACCAATATCGGACTGCATGGGGACGTACAGACATCATACTCGTCATTAAGTTACCAGGTGATCATGTCTGACCACTGAAACGTCACAGGTTTACGCTTCATTTAACTAACTGATTAATTTCTACATGTTTAATAATTCATTTTACGCCGAGAGCGTCCTTTCAATGTTTCGTCTAGCTAATTAACCTCTGGATTCAAGAATGCTTCCGTGTATATTTTTTCTTCTGTTGGTGTCATACCTCCTCTCTCATCCTTTGATCCCGTAATGTATGTGGATGGATGAACGTAATTATGCTTGGGATATGTAATAATCTGGGTTAGTCAAAGATGGTAGCAGTAGGGTAGTTTAGAACCAACATAACAACGTGAGCAGATTCGGCAGAGTGTTCGTGATTCCAAAGATAGTGGGGATGAGCAGGGCAGAGTTTGTGAGGTTGGTTCTCACTGAGGTCCTACCCCCACCACCAGTGTTTTTGAACGGTTGGCGGTTGGTCCTGGAACGCGCCATGTTAGGACACTCTGGGGCCGCCGATTGAACGAGACGGACGCAGGGGTGCGGCGCTCGTCATGGATGGTGAGAAAAGTTATTCATAATGTAGGTTTTTTGGGGTAACCTTGATTATGAAACATATTCGGGTGTGAATTAATACCGGGATACGTTCAGCGATATCGTATTTGTAGAAATTTTTCAGATTAATGTGTTTCAACTAGCGGACTTTGGCGCGAGGTGATTGAGAATTTCAAGAATTTTATTCACCATAGATCATTTTACAATGATATTGGCTTCGTCATACAAGATGTACTAGTACATACAGAATAACAAAATAAACTTCTGTCAATACATTATAAATACATTTGAAGCATGGCAGTGTACCAAATTACAAAGGATAGCTTTTAAAAGCTAACGCAACAAGCTATCTTATAATCTAATATAATATAGTATTTTATTGTTTATAGTATAAACTTGGTAATTACACACGATAAACCACAGCACAAAACAATATGTTTAATTACAGACAACTTTTAAATGCTTATATTCTCCTCAGGCATCTCAAAGAATTCTTTAATGTCATAGAATGGATGATCTGACAGCCAGCTGTACCACTTAATTTTAAAAGAATTTGTATCCATAGACTGAACATGAATTGGCAATTTATTGAACATTTTGAGTGGGTTAACTTTGTGGGAATTTCCTGTTCTCGCTAATCTGTGGCGCGGTATGTCTAAATTACCGTTAGCCCTGGCGTTGTGTTCGTGTATTTCCTTTCTGGCAATAAATTCTGAAATATTATTTTTAATATAGAGTACAGACACATACACTCCTGGAAATGGAAAAAAGAACACATTGACACCGGTGTGTCAGACCCACCATACTTGCTGCGGACACTGCGAGAGGGCTGTACAAGCAATGATCACACGCACGGCACAGCGGACACACCAGGAACCGCGGTGTTGGCCGTCGAATGGCGCTAGCTGCGCAGCATTTGTGCACCGCCGCCGTCAGTGTCAGCCAGTTTGCCGTGGCATACGGAGCTCCATCGCAGTCTTTAACACTGGTAGCATGCCGCGACAGCGTGGACGTGAACCGTATGTGCAGTTGACGGACTTTGAGCGAGGGCGTATAGTGGGCATGCGGGAGGCCGGGTGGACGTACCGCCGAATTGCTAAACACGTGGGGCGTGAGGTCTCCACAGTGCATCGATGTTGTCGCCAGTGGTCGGCGGAAGGTGCACGTGCCCGTCGACCTGGGACCGGACCGCAGCGACGCACGGATGCACGCCAAGACCGTAGGATCCTACGCAGTGCCGTAGGGGACCGCACCGCCACTTCCCAGCAAATTAGGGACACTGTTGCTCCTGGGGTATCGGCGAGGACCATTCGCAACCGTCTCCATGAAGCTGGGCTACGGTCCCGCACACCGTTAGGCCGTCTTCCGCTCACGCCCCAACATCGTGCAGCCCGCCTCCAGTGGTGTCGCGACAGGCGTGAATGGAGGGACGAATGGAGACGTGTCGTCTTCAGCGATGAGAGTCGCTTCTGCATTGGTGCCAATGATGGTCGTATGCGTGTTTGGCGCCGTGCAGGTGAGCGCCACAATCAGGACTGCATACGACCGAGGCACACAGGGCCAACACCCGGCATCATGGTGTGGGGAGCGATCTCCTACACTGGCCGTACACCACTGGTGATCGTCGAGGGGACACTGAATAGTGCACGGTACATCCAAACCGTCATCGAACCCATCGTTCTACCATTCCTAGACCGGCAAGGGAACTTGCTGTTCCAACAGCACAATGCACGTCCGCTTGTATCCCGTGCCACCCAACGTGCTCTAGAAGGTGTAAGTCAACTACCCTGGCCAGCAAGATCTCCGGATCTGTCCCCCATTGAGCATGTTTGGGACTGGATGAAGCGTCGTCTCACGCGGTCTGCACGTCCAGCACGAACGCTGGTCCAACTGAGGCGCCAGGTGGAAATGGCATGGCAAGCCGTTCCACAGGACTACATCCAGCATCTCTACGATCGTCTCCATGGGAGAATAGCAGCCTGCATTGCTGCGAAAGGTGGATACACACTGTACTAGTGCCGACATTGTGCATGCTCTGTTGCCTGTGTCTATGTGCCTGTGGTTCTGTCAGTGTGATCATGTGATGTATCTGACCCCAGGAATGTGTCAATAAAGTTTCCCCTTCCTGGGACAATGAATTCACGGTGTTCTTATTTCAATTTCCAGGAGTGTAGATGTATAAATTTATAATTTTAAGTATTCTGTGTCTGGAGAAAAGAGGACGACAGTGCTCCCTATGACCTCTTTTACATATTATAAGTATGACTTTTTTTTGTAATTTCAATACGTTTCTGATGTGAGAGGAGTGCCCCCATATAATAACACCATATGAAATATGTGACTGGAATAGCCCAAAGTATGTCGCCCTGAGGTACTCCAAGCTCACTGACTCCCTTAGTTTCAAGAGAAGATATGCAACCCGAGATATTTTTCACATACATGATTAACATGTTCCTCCCAATATAGTTTTGAATCAATGTGAATACCTAAGAGTTTTACCGACTTATTGCCTACTTCATTTGATGTTCCCATTAAAAGTTGTTGTGTTTTGTCAGGTTTGCATAGGAGCTTATTGGCTGCAAACCAGTCCAGGGCCTTATCTAGTGTTTCTTTTGTAAGGTTATTCAGATCTGAAATGTTCTGATGTGTGGTAAGTAGTGTTGTATCGTCAGCATAACACACAACAGGGTGAGCTATATTTTTAGGTAAATCATTAATAGCGACAATGAAGAAGAAGGGTCCAAGGATAGACCCTTGTGGTACACCTGTGCTGATTTCCATGATGGAAGAATTTAAATTTCTGACTGAAACGAATTGTTTTCGGTTACTTAAATAAGAATTTATCACAGATAAAGTGCTCCCTCTCACCCCATAAAACTCTAGTTTCTCCAGTAGTATGTCAACAGGAATGCAATCGAAAGCTTTTCTTAGGTCACATAATACCAGTGATACCATGTTATTATTTTCAAAAGCTGTTAAGGTTTGGTCAATGATTTCCAAGATGGCCCCTGTTGTGTTCTTCCCCTTTCGAAAGCCAAACTGATTGTTACATAGGATATTGTGTTTTTCAAAGAAGTTGCTTATTTGTGTGTGTATCAGCGCCTCAAATACCTTCGAGAATATTGGAACAATGGAGACTGGTCTGTATCTTTGGGGGAGATGTTTGTCTCCTTTTTTAAAAACTGGGACAACTTTTGATACCTTGAGTGCATCCCGAAAAACTCCAAATTCTACACATTTATTAAAAATATAAGCTAATGGTTTGGCGATTGAGTGTATTGTCTTTTTAATTATGTTATTTGATAACCAATAACAGTCCATACTTTTAGAACCTGAAAATTTGGATATCGCTTTTATAACATCAGCAGGTGTGACACCTGCTGATGTTATAAAAGTTTCCTCTAATTTCTACTAGCTCTTGTGTGAACCAGTTCACTTTTCTTTTTCATTTCATTTGGATATCTAATTTTTTTTACTGGTGAGCAAGAATATCATAAATCTGTGTACTTTTTAAAGAAGTTACCAAAGCTAATTTCAGCTTCCCTTTTCCAGATTGACAATTATATATAAAGTCCCAATCTGCACTTCCTAATCTATCAACAAACATATTTATGTACTCTTCCTTCTGTCTTCGTACCACTACTACTTTAGATTCTTCAGTTTTAACTGGCTGCCTCTTACAGAGGGTAAGGAGTAGTGGCTCATGATCTGCAAGTCCACTTCCTGCAAGTCTAACTGTAAAATCCTCCCTATGGAAATTCACAATAATATTGTCTATACAGGCATTCTTACGTGTGGCACAGTTATTTGTACAATAGAGGTCTAATGATCTTAGCATATTCAAAAATGTCCTAGCAACTGGTCTCTGTGTGTTTATCATTTCTATGTTGAAATCACCACATGTAGCAATTCTCGTTTTACTCTTCAATATTGTTTTAATTATTAATTCACATTTTTCAATAAAAAAATTTACATCACCATCTGGCGACCTTTATAGACTAACTATATTTTCTTTCATTAGTTTTACACAACTAAACTCCCCATCTAGCTCTGAGGAGTATGTAGATACATCAATTCTGGAAAACATTATTCCATCTTTGACAAAAATTTCCGCCCCACCATTCTTTCTCATTTTTCTACATATCATGTCTCCCACAACATACCTTTGGGAAATGAACATATTTACTTGTTCTTGTGTTAACCAGTGCTCAGATACACATATAACATCTACATGCTCTGTGTTACATAAATGTTCTAATTCTAAAATTTTATTTCTAATACAACGTATGTTAACTTGTAGAAAAGTAAGTAGTTTGTCTCTGTCTGCATTCCTCTGAGGGAAATTTGACTTTATATTTGAAGTTGTAGGTTCCGTTAATGTCTTTAATCTTGATGCACTGTGATCATGTGTGTTATGATAGTCACATACCTGTTCATCCAATTGATGACTCACTTTGTTAACTGCTTTCGTCTGTGAAACCACTGCTGATCCCACCAAAAATCCTGGTCCCTCAGCTGTGGTTTCTTTTTTCGGGTTGACTGCCGTACTCCACGTGTTGGTATTCTCATCCCTTGAGCTTGATTTGCTGTTCTTCTTTTTGCAAGTAGGTCTCTCTTCTTATATGGTGCCTTCTTTCCTGCCACCTCATTTGCTGCTTCTTCAAACTTTTGCACTGTCTTCTTGGGTAAGTTTATTGCTTGAGTAACTGTCCTCTCCCCACAAACAGAGTTCACTTTTAAGGATTCTGTTGTTATTTGTGCTGGAGTTGTGTCAATAACAATTCTCACTGATTCTTTATCTGAGACTTCAGTATCCTTCCATTTAAGTTCTATTGCTGTTTTGTACACTTTCCTGTTTGTTTCCACTGAGTCATAAATCCTTGTGGCAATTAGTTCTTTACCAGTTGCATTAAGGTGTTGTCCATGTGCTGTATAAAGCTCCTTGTTACTAGGAGTATCAATAAAACAAGTGTTATGGAATCCTTTCACTGTTTTTTTTAGTTTTCTGTTTGCAGATTGAATTTCTTGGTTTACACAAGACCATTCAGGCAGCTCATGTCTATGTGGTACACCAACTACAATCACTTTTGTATTTGTATTTTGTAATGCTGACAAGGCTTTATGTAGTGAACGAATTGCCAAATTGGTTTCATTCTTTGCTACATCGTTAGCCCCTGCCCAGATAACTGCAAAATCTTCACTTGTCAACTTATGGAGGTCATTGCATTTTTTTAGTATTGCACTAGTGGGGGCACCTGGTATCACCTTCCCTTCAACATCATATTTATTTGAAGCTAAGTTTAAAATGTTTCTTGCCCAGTCTCTGCCATGGCTATCTGAGGCAACGAATATTTTGGGTCTCCTATTCACTGACTGACTCTCAGGAGCAAAGATTTGCATTTTCATTGCTGCACGCATAGATTGATTTCCTTTTTGAACTGCGTTCTGTGTTGTGGTATGCACACTGTGTTGTGAATCGTGATTTATGTTGGGTGCATCAAATCTGTAGTTTTTGCACATTTCTATCTTGCCTGATTCTCGCTTCTGTAGTTCGTTTGTTAACAAACATATAATTGTTTTCGAATACTTAAGTTCCTTTCTTACTATTCTGAGTTCATTCTGTAACTTTTCGCACACACACGTGTTTAACGGGTCTGTTTTGATTTCGTCCATATCGTCACCGTCAGTGCGAAGACAATCACTGCATTTCCAGCTTTTCACTCTATTCGTTGAATTTACACACGAGTAATGGAATTTCCTGTTACACTTTACACAGCACACGCCTTTTCTTGCTGTTTTGTTACAGGAACACGGTTTATTCCACGCTTCCTCACTTATTTCGTAAATAGAATTCAAATTTTCCGAACTGGTCGCGACCATTGTGCACTAGTTAGTTTCAAAGCACAATATGTCCCTGTTCTTTCAACAGATCGCCGTATTTTTAGTTACTCACCGAGAACAATTACTAATCCACATATACACACCATAATATGTTTAATTTAAGCTCGTTAAACGATCAAAGTAACTTATTTTGTTCACACATTTATCAGGGCATGAACCAATGGTTCTTGTTCTTAGGCCAATAGCAGATAGGCTCATTAATGTTTCATTTGTTGCATAGTTTAGTTCCGGATACAAGCAATATAAATTTTCCATGATTCAACGATTTATTTTACTCGTTTCTTTGTTGTCGAACTTGGCCACGTGTTGCCAGCATTCATAACGGTAGTCACTGGATTTGCCTTTCGTTAATCATAGCATGAATAATGTGGAGTCATGCAGCTTGGGTTGGTTTGCTCACGTTGCATTGCGGTTGCATAATACGCGGTTTCAACGTGAACTTATCCGCATGGTACTGAATGTGTAATAACCCAAGTAATGTTTGAGAGAGTGAAAGGTAATATCCTTCCGTACTCCGCGCGTTAAACAGGTGTGACAATAACTAAATGGTGTTAAGAGGCCACCATTCAGTAACATTCATTTTTACCCATTTTAATCATTAATAGATGTAACTGGCGACGAAGTGTTGTATATGTTTCCGGTATGACGAGATGCAAGAGATAGTGAGTGCTTCATGAAGGTTTTGTCACCGAGAGTGGTCGTTTTCTGAAATATAATAGATTTCATGTATAATTTGTCACAGAGGGTAATAGTTTTCTTAAATATTATCGAAATAAATCAGAATGATAATTGAAGTTCTCTCTTAGCGTTATTCAGTATCCTTCATCCATACCACTGAGATAATAATTATATTCTATGAATTTTCAATCCAGGCATATCCATTGTATGCAGTATGCACTTTATGCGACTTACTGAATTCACAGTATCAAAAAAAAAAAAAAAAAGAAAGTGTTACAGTCCCTAATGTGCACGTATTGTTCCATGGCCATTCACCGATGTTGCGTTCTCCGTTGCTTCATTTTTAAATTAGAATACTATCTTTTCTAGCGGGTTTGATTACCCATATCTAAATTTATCGGGCGTAATTGAAAGAATTAGACACATAGCGGTAGAAATGGGAACCATGGAGCACTGTGTCCGCTTATATTAAAGGGAGATACTTATTACATGAAAAGTAATCAGCATGACAAACAAGGGGTAGACTTTCACCACCACAAGGGAAGATCGCCGTATTATGCATCGAGCACATCGTAACCCCTATATACACTCCTGGAAATGGAAAAAAGAACACATTGACACCGGTGTGTCAGACCCACCATACTTGCTCCGGACACTGCGAGAGGGCTGTACAAGCAATGATCACACGCACGGCACAGCGGACACACCGGGAACCGCGGTGTTGGCCGTCGAATGGCGCTAGCTGCGCAGCATTTGTGCACCGCCGCCGTCAGTGTCAGCCAGTTTGCCGTGGCATACGGAGCTCCATCGCAGTCTTTAACACTGGTAGCATGCCGCGACAGCGTGGACGTGAACCGTATGTGCAGTTGACGGACTTTGAGCGAGGGCGGATAGTGGGCATGCGGGAGCCGGGTGGACGTACCGCCGAATTGCTCAACACGTGGGGCGTGAGGTCTCCACAGTACATCGATGTTGTCGCCAGTGGTCGGCGGAAGGTGCACGTGCCCGTCGACCTGGGACCGGACCGCAGCGACGCACGGATGCACGCCAAGACCGTAGGATCCTACGCAGTGCCGTAGGGGACCGCACCGCCACTTCCCAGCAAATTAGGGACACTGTTGCTCCTGGGGTATCGGCGAGGACCATTCGCAACCGTCTCCATGAAGCTGGGCTACGGTCCCGCACACCGTTAGGCCGTCTTCCGCTCACGCCCCAACATCGTGCAGCCCGCCTCCAGTGGTGTCGCGACAGGCGTGAATGGCGGGACGAATGGAGACGTGTCGTCTTCAGCGATTAGAGTCGCTTCTGCCTTGGTGCCAATGATGGTCGTATGCGTGTTTGGCGCCGTGCAGGTGAGCGCCACAATCAGGACTGCATACGACCGAGGCACACAGGGCCAACACCCGGCATCATGGTGTGGGGAGCGATCTCCTACACTGGCCGTACACCACTGGTGATCGTCGAGGGGACACTGAATAGTGCACGGTACATCCAAACCGTCATCGAACCCATCGTTCTACCATTCCTAGACCGGCAAGGGAACTTGCTGTTCCAACAGCACAATGCACGTCCGCTTGTATCCCGTGCCACCCAACGTGCTCTAGAAGGTGTAAGTCAACTACCCTGGCCAGCAAGATCTCCGGATCTGTCCCCCATTGAGCATGTTTGGGACTGGATGAAGCGTCGTCTCACGCGGTCTGCACGTCCAGCACGAACGCTGGTCCAACTGAGGCGCCAGGTGGAAATGGCATGGCAAGCCGTTCCACAGGACTACATCCAGCATCTCTACGATCGTCTCCATGGGAGAATAGCAGCCTGCATTGCTGCGAAAGGTGGATACACACTGTACTAGTGCCGACATTGTGCATGCTGTGTTGCTTGTGTCTATGTGCCTGTGGTTCTGTCAGTGTGATCATGTGATGTATCTGACCCCAGGAATGTGTCAATAAAGTTTCCCCTTCCTGGGACAATGAATTCACGGTGTTCTTATTTCAATTTCCAGGAGTGTATCTTCACCTAGTGTCTGAGAAGCAGTAACTAACTCATGCCCACTTCTTTTCTCAACCCGCACAATTGGTTGGAGACTGCCAGCAGATGGAATAGGGAATTATCATCCCATGCACAGGATGTCATTAACAGTGCAACAGAAACAGCTGCGTTTGGAATGGTAGCATGGCTGGGAGGCTTGTACTGCTGATGAATGGAATCCGTTCACCAACCAATCGCTGTTCTGCACTACTAGGAATGACCATCTTCAGCAAGTATGGCGACAATCTGGAGAGCCACAGCGGTGTCATCTGGAGGAAACTCACTGGGTATGATTCTAGTTCATAGCTGGTAGTGATCGAGGGGACTGTGACAGTACAACGATACATCACAGACATCCTGCATCCTCATATGTTACCTTTCATGTGACAGAATCGTGGCGCCATTTTTCAATGGGACAGTATTCAAACATATAATGCACGTGTCTCTAAGAACTGTCTCCATGATTATGAAGTACTATCACGGCCAGCAAGATTCCCATATCTGACCCTGATAGAACATGTACAGTACCAGCGCGGACGTAAACTCGATTCCACTAGCAGTATCCCGGATATCAAGGAATACTTCCCACAGTTGTGGACAGCTTGGCCTCAGGAGACGATGCAACACCTTTCCCTATCGAATCATTGCATGCATCCAGGACAGGAAGGGTGCAACATCTATTGTTAAGTGGGCTCATACTACGAAGTTCGTTAGAAATGTGATTCGATTTTCTATTCACTGGAATAACATCACTCACCAACTCAATCTTTGAAGTTTTATTTTGTTTCCTCGTCCTATTCTGAGTACTTCACTTTTTTTGTCGGGCAGTGTAGATGCTGAAATCCAAAAGCGTTTCGGGATTTATGATGGACAAATTGATCAGGGGAGAAGGAGTGCACAAATAAAAGGAGTCAAGAAATTCACAAAACGTGTGAATATATGTGTTGTGTGCATGGCTACACGAGTTGGTTACGGTTTCCTCTTTTTCATATTTCGAACTCCTATCCCCAAATTCTCTTACTATTCTGCCATCCTTACAGTTAAAATAGGCTGCAGTATATATCCGTTGACAAAAGAAAGATCAGAGAAGCAGTACAGACTGACAGAGTCGAGAAAGGAGTAGGTAGTGTAATTGTTAAATGAGGATGATAAAATTCATAGGAAATCTAGAGTTCAAAAAAAGGAAGGTGCGATGAAGGTACTGAATTAAACGAGAGAAGCTGTGACGTTACTGTCACACATCGCTATCATACATCAATTCATATTCTACCGCTATTTTTGGTGGTTATTCTAGCGAGACTACTGGGGCAGCCTGTTAAGAAAGGTACCCTTCTGCTCTCCACACTCGGGTGTTGTGGTGCTAGAAACGTCCGCCTGCTTAGCTGGGTGGAGCCGGCACGGTAGCTCAGCGTGCTCGGTCAGAGGGTTAGCTGCCCTCTGTAATAAAAAAAACTGAGTGAACAGATCAACAAAGAAACTGAACGGGTCTCATTGGACGTCCCCCACTAAACGAACAAATTCAACAAACGATATAGAGCAAAATGAGATAAAACAAAATGTGGTAACGTGCTTGCCTACCATGCACTGGGCCCGGGTTCGATTCGCGGCGGTGTTGGAACTTTTTTCCGCCCGGGGGCTGGGTGTTGTGTTGTCTTCATCATTCTGTAAGGTGTCAGGCAAATCCAACACCTTCCATGAAAACCCTGACATGATAAGCAAATCCAGTAGTGTGTCACATAGCTCCGAATAAATCGTGACATTAAATTAACCAAAGTAATACGAGTAACGAGTGAGCAAATGGAATACCACAGACTAACACAAGAATGCCTAAATGCATGTCATACCTTCCCACCGTGAGACAGACGCAGTTCCGAGGGGAGAAACGAGAACAGAAGACGAGAGCAGAACCGTGTTAAGCTGGAAGGCCCTACGATAAGGGACGGACACCCACGTCGCCATCTAACCACCAGGACCACCCCCTAGCCCATGTTAAAAGCTAGAGCCCTCCAGAAGAACAGTATAGATCTTACGATAACACAAAAAGGGCTACCCCAGCCGTAAATTTTAGCGTGAGACTTTTTTTCCCGTCTCTGTTACCTCAGGACCACCCCCCAGCCCATGTTAAAAGATAGAGCCCTCCAGAAGAACAGTATAGATCTTACGATAACACTAAAAGGACCACACCAGCTGCAAGTTTTAGGGTGAGACTTTTTCGCGTCTCTGTTACGTTGCAAACTTTAAAAACATTCCCCCATCACGAAAAGTATAACGTTTCTCATTGGATAGACAGAATTTTTGTAGGCAGAGCTTAAGGTTAACATTGAGACCCTGATTGGTCAGATGAAAACACAGCCAGATAGTTTTTTAAACCAACTTCGGTAAATTGTAGTAAGGAGAAGTTAGGAGAGAGTTGCTTCCGAGATGGCGAGGTGAGCGGAGTTGTGCTGCCCGCCGCCCCCTGACGAACACCGACAAGGTAATGAACGCACGCGATGCCGCATAACAGCGCATAAAGCGTCACTCAGAACTGCAGAAGTCTCATCTGTTACACCCCCTTTTTTACGTAATACTAGTGTCGATCGTCAATTAAAGCTCATGGTGTTCACATTTGCCACTTGAAGTAAAAATCTGAAACGCGATGATTTTTCTGTTATATAGTTGTTGAGAAGCCACATCAGCCACTGTAATTTACGACAAGTTAGATAAGTAAGTAAAGATAATTGAGGGTCACTGTAGACCATTTTGATAGTTTTCTCTTTTGTGAAACTTAATTTAAACCTAGATTATAGATTTTATATGGCATAGGTCATCCTTTAATCCATTGTAGAACTTGTAAGCCCATTCAGGGAATATTAGTTCACATTTTTTGTTGAACGCAGTTGGTTTTTACCATCCTGTATTAAAACATTTCCTTTTATCAATAGTGCAATTTATAAACAATGTTTTGTGAGTAGAATAAAATTTCCAATTGTAAACTTAACTGCTTTTTCGACGTTATTTTACCAGCTAACAAAAATAGGAAAGCCTTGAACCCCTTCCACTAAATTTAGTTAGTATTAAGATTCTTTTACAGGGAGTGCAGTGGAGCTGACGCTGAAATCATTAAGTATTTGGTTATATCATCGCTAGTCTCACTGAACTCTTCTGAATTCTACATGTGTGGTCTGACGTCTCCTTACCAGCAACAGGTCCCTGGTTCAAACTAGTCAATTCCCTAAAAAACACGCTCAGAGCGTCGTTGCGCGAAAGTGGTAGGGAGACACGATATAGGACAGCAGATACCACGCAGAATGTTAGAATCCTTTCATCGTCATTACCGGCCGAAAGTCGCCCAATGTGGCGCCGACTGAAATAAGACTTGCACTTGGCAGTTGAACCCGACTGGGTCGTCCTGGCCAACAATGCCATATTATCATTTCATTTCATTATTGCTGGAAACGTCTCATGGCTTCTTTTGTCAGCAGAACCCAGTACGTTGTCCTCGACGGTGAGTGTTCATCGGGGGTGAAGGTATCATCTGGAGTGCCCCAGGGGAGTGTGGTAGGTCCGCTGTTGTTTTCTATCTACATAAATGATCTTTTGGATAGGGTGGATAGCAATGTGCGGCTGTTTGCTGATGATGTTGTCGTGTACGGGAAGGTGTCGTCGTTGAGTGACTGTAGGAGGATACAAGATGACTTGGACAGGTTTTGTAATTGGTGTAAAGAATGGCAGCTAACTCTAAATATAGATAAATGTAAATTAATGCAGATGAATAGGAAAACGAATCCCGTAATGTCTGAATACTCCATTAGTAGTGTAGCGCTTCACACAGTCACGTAGATTAATTATTTGGGCGTAACATTGCAGAGCGATATGAAGTGGGACAAGCATGTAATGGCAGTTGTGGGGGAGGCGGATAGTCGTCTTCGGTTCATTGGTAGAATTTTGGGAGGATGTGGTTCATCTGTAAAGGAGACCGCTTATAAAACACCAATACGACCTATTCTTGAGTACTGCTTGAGCGTTTGGGATCCCTATCAGGTCGGATTGAGGGAGGACATAGAAGCAATTCAGAGGTGGGCTGCTAGATTTGTTACTGGCAGGTTTGATCATCACGCCAGTGTTACGAAAATGCTTCAGGAACTCTGGTGGGAGTCTCTAGAGGAAAGGAGGCGTTCTTTTCGTGAATCGCTACGGAGGAAATTTAGAGAACCAGCATTTGAGGCTGACTGCAGTACAATTTTACTGCCGCCAATTTACATTTCGCGGAAAGACCACAAAGATAAGATAAGAGAGATTAGGGCTCGTACAGAGGCATATAGGCAGTCATTTTTCCCTCGTTCTGTTTGGGAGTGGAACAGGGAGAGAAGATGCTAGTTGTGGTACGAGGTACCCACCGCCACGCATCGTTTGGTGGACTGTGGAGTATGTATGTAGATGTAGACGTAGATGTAGGGGAATAGCCCCTCCTTTGGGGATACGGGTGAAACGTCCAATTTGAACAATTATACATGACTGTGCTTAAACTGACACACAATATTTTTTAGCGCAACGCAATCTGACTTTCAATAATCCCTACAAAAGAATGGCCCTGACTAACATTAACCTATACCTTTCACAAAACACTTACCTCACCAAAAATCTTCGTTACTCGAACTACTGCAATACAGCGAGCGCCACTACTGCCAGCTAAATAAAAGATTCAAACTACTGAAGGCACTAACTACTAATAGGCATAGTTAGCAAATGAAAGATTTTGATAGAGAACAAACAATGTATTTACCTCAATAGTGTTCAAAAATCATAATGTATATAGCAGTTCATGACATCCAGTCTTACAAATTTCAAAACTCCGCCATTTCTCTCCCCACATCCACCACTGCTGGCGGCTCACCTCCAACTGCTCAACGCTACGCGCTGTTCACATCCAGCTGCCCAACACTACAATGGCTGACAACAATGCAAACTGGCCACAGATTGCACACAGGACAGCCAGTGATTTTCATACAGAGCGCTACGTAACGTTGCCAATAAGAAAACATAAACAGCCTACTTACACGGGTAGTTTTTGCGGAAGCCGAGTTGCAACTCCCTCTGCAGCTGTAGAAAGCCGTGCTGGTGCCTGCGTGCCCAGTGGTCAGTGGACGCTGTGGTCATCCTGCAGACCTCAGAGAATAATTGAGCACAACATTTTAGCCTTTCTGCACGAACAACAAAGAGCAATACATCGCGACACCATCCGACCAGCGTAGGAGATTCAGTTGCGTTCCCTCTAAAAATTTGGTTTAACCGGCAGAATTAACTAACTCTACGCAGTATTCTTGACGTGTAAGGCTCACCAATTGTGAACACATTTCTTTATACCAGTATTAACATCGTGTTTAAAAATGTGAAGGAAAGTTACATATGTGTTTTCCCTGCTATTTCATGAATTCAGCAACAATTCTCGTCCATCACAGTGGCAACAGTATAGAGTTATCCACCCCATGTATAATTTCTTGAAATAGAAAGAAGCGAAGGAGCAAGGAAGTTAGAGGCAATCGGCAACCGAGGACGTCTGGAGAGATAATCTGGAGGGATCGAATTCCAACAGCCATCTGGTGATGTTCAGCACACTTCACTGTTCCTGAGGGATTGTGAGTACACCATCAGTGGTAGCGCAATCCATATTTCGAGTAACTCGTTTCCTTTTATTTTTGCAATATGCAACTTATGTGACCAATTTGATTATTGTGGTGTAATTTTGGATTCTATAACTCTGAATCCGCGATGTTCTGAGGTAAGGATCTTGGTGCATTATGCTCCAGTCTTCCAAGTAAATTTTGGTACCTCCCACAGTGTTAGAGATAGTCTTGGCCAATTCAACTGAATATTCAGATAACTTTTCTCCTTGTCAATTTATTGCTAATTTCGTCAATTGTACAGAAAAAATAAATTCCTCTGTTGGGACTCTTGACTTAAATTTCAGAGTCTTTTAAGAGGTTAGGAGACCCTTTAAAAATAACTATAACCTGTTGAATACCCAACTATTTAACTTCAATGTCGGCATTGTCCTTGTACACATTGACCAGATATACGAATAATTTATTTACTATTTTGTGAAAATGGCCAGAATTGCATACGCTCGTCTTGTATTACCATGGTTTGGTTTTATTAAGTAGAAGAATCGAGTCCATTTTTCCTAAAAGTATCAGTTGGTCGTGGAGTAGCATTAAAGCACGATATAACCACCCGACTAGGAACTTTCAAAGCAAAAGTAGCAACTATGGTATCAACAAAGGTAAAGATATGGCCAGGATTATGTTTAACGAAGAATCATAAGAAGGGACCTCTTATAAGAAGTAACAGTAGTGTGACAGGATTTTATAAACTATTGCATGGTAGGTTAAGAATCCTAAAAGAAGAAGCATGCGGAGGAAAAGTGCAGAATGACACAAATGGGTTTAAAGAGAAAAAAGAGAATAGGGAAAAACGAAAGTAGAAAGAGAGAAAGAGAAATGAAGGGTGATAAATAAAAGTCTCCTGAAGGATTAAAGAGAATATAAGGAATATAATGACTAATAATAAAACCACCAGAGGCACGTTGAAAAAGAACTTGAGATTAAAAAGTAAACTGCACGAAATAAATAGAGGGAAAATGGAGGTTTCGTATGAGATACAGATAATAAATTCGGATACCTATTAGAACATTGGTAAAGTAAATAGTAGGGAGGAGGAAACCTGGGGACTAGTAAAGGGGAAAATCAGTCAATAAAACCTTGTCTAAATAATGAAATTACAATGAAATCCAGATCTTTAGCTCCTTACAGACGTTGATAAATATCAATGGGGACAGAGTAAAATGTGTGCCCAGATTTTTTTAACAATATCATAAACCTTTATTTCTTTTTAACGATGTACAAAGATAACACTGAGGTACAAAATTTATGAATTTCGTCTGTTGTCTCAATTTTTCCAAGTATTACATTTTCATTTTACATTTGCCTTTTGTTGTTTGGCATCACGTCAAGAGTTCATCGCGTAGTTCTTCAGAGTTGTTTACTTGTATTCTAGTTTAGATGCACAGTTCGCTACAAGCAATGTCAATTTTGTTCATTTTCAGGTGTGGCAGTAATTACCGTAACAATAGTGGCAAATATACGGTACAAATTATTACAAAGAAAGGGTATTTGCTTTAGCAAAGGTTACATGACGATTGAAATGAAGAGACACAACATATATTAATGTCGCAAAAAAAGCAGAAAAAGGAAGGAATTTAAATACGAGAGCACTAATATACACAAGAAGGAATGAAGTTAAATCTGAAGGACTACAGGGGTCTACAGGGGTATATTGGTTCGGCACGATTTTGAGTTTGGTAGAATTAAGTCTTATGGGAGAGAGAGGCACAGCCGGCCGCTGTGGCAGAGCGTTTCTAGGTGCTTCATTCCGGAACCGCGCTGCTGCTACGGTCGCAGGTTCGAATCCTGCCTCGGGCACGGATGTGTGTGATGTCCTTAGGTTAGTCTAGGGGACTGATGATCTCAGATGTTAAGTCTCGTAGTGCTTAGAGCCATTTGAACCATTTGTAGAGAGGCACAGACTTGAGATTAGCACTGCTGTGGTGAGAAAACACTGTGTCTCAATTGTGTATGCTTAGTCACTGGGGCACATTGATTATTTCTGCGCACTTCACTAGGGCACTGTTGCTGGGATGCGAGCGGAGAGCGGTTGAAGGGGCGTGGCTGGAGGCGCAGGTGGGGGCGGCGGCGGTCTGTGGTTGGCCGCTGGCCTCCCTTAGCTGAGTCTCCGTCTGCAGCGTTCGGGGCGACGACCTCACGGGGGCGAGATGGCTTTCCTGAAGGCCACCTCCAGGGCTGATCGTAGAAAATTCATGAATTTTGTTTGGTAGCTTTTCGACACCATGGCTTTTCTGTTTTCTTCCCATAGATATGTGAGATATTCAATTTTGTCTTTGTGTTTGAGGTCTATGATTGAATGGGCTGTTTGGCCTAGATCCATGAAGTTGTTGTTTTCCTTTGTCTCGGAAAGGGTTTTATGTCTGGTGCGCTCAGCAGCTCGAGTTTATCTTTACTGGTACTGTTCTGTTTATTAGCGCTACCATTTCCTTACAGGTATCCCATATTGTTGCTGCGTTACCGTATTCGAAACGGTGCTCTAGGGTGTCCCTTTGATCGCTGGTGTGGCATTTCTCCGACGGCCTTAACTTTATTGCAGCCAGTCTGGCGTTAGTCGGTATTGTCTCGTTTATAACTTTGTACCAGGTGGATTTTATCTTCGTGTGAAGTGCGCTTTCGTTCAAGTTTTTCCGCACTTGTTTCCAATTTATGTCTGGTTTTTTGCCCTCTATCCTGTTTCCCTGTGCTTCCCCTCATAGTCCTATGCATCACTTCTTTGTTGTCCTCGTGCGACGGTCGACAGCCGTTTCTAGTACATAGCCTCTCTGTAAGTAAAAATCATTTACATAATTTAGCTTGTACGGGATATCTACGACGTTAAGTGGCGCTTTCTGAGATCCTGGCCTGCACGCATTTACCATGCGAGCTGTGATGCCGTCTGGGTAGTTCTCTGCAATAACACTCGTGCAGTGTATCAGCAGCGTCGCACTTTCACGTTGGAGATCGACGAGGTCTAGTTCACCTTCGTCCACACCTAAAGTGCAAGTTGTCCTTTGCCCTTTGAAAATTTCGTGTAGCCAGAGACGGTCCTGGATTGCCCTTCTATGGCGCGTGCTATTTCCTTTGGTAGACTGTAAATTTGGGGTGAGAAACCATACATTCGATAGGAGCTGTTCGTTTATCATCTTGGCTTTCTGGTACAGATCCGGTTCTCTGCTGGCATTTGTCCTCGCTAGCCCTCTTATGGTGTGCAGTACCGATCTCCAGTTTTGCGTGCCCATTTTTAGCGGACATGCATACAATTGGAGCCCGAGACACTTATGTGTATCTACCACTCTATACCAATCGTTTCTTTCTATCAGTCTTTTGCTTCCGATAGGTAGCAGAATCGTCTTCTGTGGATTTATTTTCGCTCCTTCAGCTTGCCCGAATCTTCGTAGGATATCTTTTATTTTGCCGAGGTCTGCTTTATCGCTGACGAACGAACTCCGTGGAGTGTGAGTCCTTTGATGTCGTTTTGGACTTTCCCAAACATCGGGTCCACTACGATTGCCAACAGAGACGTAGACAGTGGGCATCCTTGTCTTACAGATTTTTGTATGGGTATCTGTTTTGTGGCGTGGCCGTTTATCAGTGCAGTTGATGTAGCACTTTTAAGGATGTTCTTTATGACTCGCAGGAAACGATCCCCGAGTCCGAACTTTTCCATGGCTTTGAACAGGAAGTCGTGGCTCACTCTGTCGGAGGTCTTTTGGAAGTCTATCGACACGATCGCCGCTTCTGTCCTGTTTACGGCCGACAGACTGATGGCCTCTCTGTGTTCTGCAATTGCTTTGAATATCGTACTTCTTGGAACCGCGCGTGTTTGATGTGGACTTACGATCTTCGCCATTACTGGTTTCATTTTACCCGCAATGCACGGGCGACTATCTTGTAGTCGGCGTTTAATAGCGCCATTGGTCTGTATTGGTCGATGTTGCGTGGTATTCCTTTTTTCGGGATAAGGGTTATGCTTCCTTTAGTGAACTCTTGTGGGGGCTCTGTCCCGCCGATCACGTCGTTGACGACATCCGTGATGATGTCTCCGATCACATCCCAGAAGGCGCGGTAAAACGGGACTCGAACCCGGGATCTCCTGCTTACATGACGGACGCTCTATCCGACTGAGCCATCGAGGACACATAGGACAGTGTGGCTGCGGGGACTTATTTCTGGCACGCTCCCCGTCGGACCCACACTTCCAACTTACTGTCCACACACTACATTTGTAGTGCCCCTGTCCACAAAACTCATTACTCGCGTCAGTCAATCTACCGATTCCCGTAAGAATTCGGGCAATGTGAGTGCAAAAAAATGGTTCAAATGGCTCTGAGCACTATGGGACTTAACATCTATGGTCATCAGTCCCCTAGAACTTAGAACTACTTAAACCTAACTAACCTAAGGACAGCACACAACACCCAGCCAGCACGAGGCAGAGAAAATCCCTGACCCCGCCGGGAATCGAACCCGGGAACCCGGGCGTGGGAAGCGAGAACGCTACCGCACGGCCACGAGATGCGGGCAATGTGAGTGCATCCGCACTGAAGATAATCATTGGCCGGTAAGCCTAATTTATATGAAGATGGTACCTGTATTTTCGGACATGTCCGAAAGAATAGATACCATCTTCATATTCTGTTAATAACTCGGGTACTGGGAGCACAGTTTAGGCACGATAAGTTCGGGAGTGGGTAGCAAATCCCCGACACAAGGCAATATTTTAACAGTCTTCAGTATCCAACCCATGGTAGATATGACGCCCTCGTACTACAGATACGGATGAACAATCTTCCTGGAGTTATGGTACTCAAAACCACTGTATAGTTATTTAAAAACTGTAAGTAGGCTGTTTAGGTTTTTATATTGGTAACGCCACGTAGCGCTCTGTATGAAAATCACTGACTGTGCTGTGTGCAGTCTGTGGCTAGTTTGCATTGTTGTCTGCCATTGTACTGTTGGGCAGTTGGCTGTTAACAGCGCGTAGCGTTGCGCAGTTAGAGGTGAGCCGCCAGCAGTGGTGGATGTGGGGAAGTGAGATGGCGGATTTTTGAGAGCGGTTGATCTGGACGTGTGTCCATCAGAGACAGTGTATTTGTAAGAATGTATGTCATGAACTGCTATATATATTATGATTTTTCAACACTATTAAGGTAAATACATTGTTTGTTCTCTATCAAAATCTTTCATTTGCTAACTATGCCTATCAGTAGTTAGTGCCTTCAGTAGTTTGAATCTTTTATTTAGCTGGCAGTAGTGGCTCTCACTGCATTCCAGTAGTTCGAGTAACGAAGATTTTTGTGAGGTAAGTGATTTGTGAAAGGTATAGATAACGTTAGTCAGGGCCATTCTTTTGTAGGGATTTTTGAAAGTCAGATTGCGTTGCGCTAAAAAAATATTGTGTGTCAGTTTAAGCACAGTCATGTATAATTTTTCAAAGGGGACGTTTCAGAACCACAACAACTGTTTAATTTGGGGATTATTATACTCATTTCTAAACCTCAAAAACAACTAATAATTTCAGTTCTTTATTTTCAGTTTTTAGTCACGGCTATATCACAAAACTGTTTCACAATTTCATGAAACGAGTAATGTTCATTCCTTAAAACTAAATGGAAAAGTTAGTGTAAATGTTAAAGCAATCCACTGAAGGTAAAGGTTGTAAATCAATGTTGCAGTGAGATAGATCAAAGTTAGATAATTCAGGAAGAGGCCGTGGCTGCTGAGGAATTTTCTCACTGTAACAGTGGCAACAGTTTAGGAAAAGTCATGAAAGTCTGCCCCGGCTGCGAGCTAACATCCCAAAGATGTTCGGACTCACATGCAGTTCCTCTTCGTCGAAATGCCTTGGCTCAGCCTCGTCTAGGGGTTGAACCGCACGTGTCGCATTACACGCCCTAAATTACACACTTGTGACCCTTTGGTTAAATTGTCTGGCTGATGGCAAGTTTGAGAAATACAAGGCTAACATTGCATATAATAACAGTAATAATAATATCGGGAACTAAATTAACGGCCCATAAATGATGTAGACCACGCAGTTGCAATTTGGTTAGAATAATATTTATTCACAAAGAAAACTAATAGCGGCAGTGGTCGTATTTAGAGTTACTGTTACACTCGAGCGCATATCCTTTAGACACAGTTCGATCATTCACAATCTCATCGCGAAGTACAAGTTCGATACTCCACCTCGCTAGCTACGCGAAAAGTTAGAGTTCACACCAGGCTCGCAGCTGCTCACCGCTCAGAGACTAATTCCCACGATACCACGCAACGCGATATTTTCTAAGTCGTTTCACTTCCTAGCTGCCTAAAGACCGACAGTCCGCTTCCGCGTCTCCATCAGCACTGTTCCTTTGGTGTCTAGACTAGGACTGTCCGCTTTCGCGTCTGCACCCACACTCCCTCTCTGCCCGTCCCCGGCCGCGTTTCCCGCGCGCCGAAGATCCTCGCTCAACTGACTGGTCCAGTTCCCTTTCCTGAAGCCGTCCATCTGATTATCTACAGCTTATTCTACATTATTTTACATTTTAACATATTTAAATAATCAAAGCTTGACCAGTTTCACGTTCTAAATAAAGTAACAATAATATCCATTACATAATAAACGTTAAATTATTTTACATAAAAGCAATACAATTTCCTTCTTAACTTTCAATATCACGGCCAGTGGCCTTGCACCAATGTGCTTTCCGATAAATAAACAAAGAAGAAAAGTAAGTATTATGCACTAAACTTTACAACAAATATTCTATTACCTAATGATTCAGTAATGTGTTGCTGTCATCGTTCAATGCGTTTTGTGTGGAGGAAATGATTATCTGATGCTTAACTGAAAATACTGATCATTTAAATGTACTATATCTTTTAAGCAAATGAAGTTACGGAATTGATATTTACAACATTTGTCATTTTAATGATGCGCTTCTATATGCAATGTCGATCGTTAAGATCGACTAAAGCATTTAGATTTTAGCATTCAGGTCTTTGTTACAAAACTTGTGAATTTTACTTTCACCGTAAATCCTAAACCATTATAGATATGATCAATATTCAAGTTTTATTGGGATAACCATAAAATTTATGAAGGATGGTCGATCAAAATTACTGTGGCTTCATTCCCTGCATTACTACAGAATTAAAGAGTTCCCATAAATATTTCCCTTTATGGTCGATCTTAGGTCCACCATATTTAACACTCCTATGTCTCCTCGGCCACAAAAGCCTTCTACTGGGTTTCTCTATGACGTAGGTTCTCGTCTGTCTGACTCGCACACTACAATGCGTAGGCATCAACAGACAAAAGACGCCTGTGAGTTTCCCCATCTCGTGGTGAAACCTGGCCCTTTGTGGCACGCGGTCCTGGATGACAGGGTTCATTTCACAATTCCTGTAGACTGACTCTTTCGACCATATACCTAAATGAGAGCACAATGCTCGTTAACTCACACGGTGAAAGGATGTAGGAAAGGGAATGTGAAGTGATTTATAAGTAGAGTTTGTGGATGATCTTCCACACAGTGAGAGGAAGTAATCATTTCCGTGGGTCGAAGGATCCTTGAGACACTGTATGCTGTTTACAGATTTGCTGAATGTAATCCCTTCTATTCTTTTTAAGTTTCAGTTAGATAACTTCAAATTAAGCGTAGCATATATTTCTCTTATTACATCACTACAAATTAAGTGGAATAAGATCTATTTTTTGTCAATTTTCTCTGAATTAAATGAAGTGGCTTTAAGAAATTTTAATAATCGCTCTGAATGAAGTGGAGAAATTTTGTTGTTTTATCATCTTAGAAAATCTGCTTATAAATCTGCTAATACACTCCTGGAAATGGAAAAAAGGACACATTGACACCGGTGTGTCAGACCCACCATACTTGCTCCGGACACTGCGAGAGGACTGTACAAGCAATGATCACACGCACGGCACAGCGGACACACCAGGAACCGCGGTGTTGGCCGTCGAATGGCGCTAGCTGCGCAGCATATGTGCACCGCCGCCGTCAGTGTGAGCCAGTTTGCCGTGGCATACGGAGCTCCATCGCAGTCTTTAACACTGGTAGCATGCCGCGACAGCGTGGACGTGAACCGTATGTGCAGTTGACGGACTTTGAGCGAGGGCGTATAGTGGGCATGCGGGAGGCCGGGTGGACGTACCGCCGAATTGCTCAACACGTGGGGCGTGAGGTCTCCACAGTACATCGATGTTGTCGCCAGTGGTCGGCGGAAGGTGCACGTGCCCGTCGACCTGGGACCGGACCGCAGCGACGCACGGATGCACGCCAAGACCGTAGGATCCTACGCAGTGCCGTAGGGGACCGCACCGCCACTTCCCAGCAAATTAGGGACACTGTTGCTCCTGGGGTATCGGCGAGGACCATTCGCAACCGTCTCCATGAAGCTGGGCTACGGTCCCGCACACCGTTAGGCCGTCTTCCGCTCACGCCCCAACATCGTGCAGCCCGCCTCCAGTGGTGTCGCGACAGGCGTGAATGGAGGGACGAATGGAGACGTGTCGTCTTCAGCGATGAGAGTCGCTTCTGCCTTGGTGCCAATGATGGTCGTATGCGTGTTTGGCGCCGTGCAGGTGAGTGCCACAATCAGGATTGCATACGACCGAGGCACACAGGGCCAACACCCGGCATCATGGTGTGGGGAGCGATCTCCTACACTGGCCGTACACCACTGGTGATCGTCGAGGGGACACTGAATAGTGCACGGTACATCCAAACCGTCATCGAACCCATCGTTCTACCATTCCTAGACCGGCAAGGGAACTTGCTGTTCCAACAGGACAATGCACGTCCGCATGTATCCCGTGCCACCCAACGTGCTCTAGAAGGTGTAAGTCAACTACCTTGGCCAGCAAGATCTCCGGATCTGTCCCCCATTGAGCATGTTTGGGACTGGATGAAGCGTCGTCTCACGCGGTCTGCACGTCCAGCACGAACGCTGGTCCAACTGAGGCGCCACGTGGAAATGGCATGGCAAGCCGTTCCACAGGACTACATCCAGCATCTCTACGATCGTCTCCATGGGAGAATAGCAGCCTGCATTGCTGCGAAAGGTGGATATACACTGTACTAGTGCCGACATTGTGCATGCTCTGTTGCCTGTGTCTATGTGCCTGTGGTTCTGTCAGTGTGATCATGTGATGTATCTGACCCCAGGAATGTGTCAATAAAGTTTCCCCTTCCTGGGACAATGAATTCACGGTGTTCTTATTTCAATTTCCAGGAGTGTACATTATTATAGAAAATTATTTTCATACACAGACTGACCAGTGAGACTGGCAAATACTTCTGTTTTTTTTATGACTGTAGTGTGCTATTGACTTTTGTTTAGCTAGTTTCTTAAAAAGCCAGTATTCATACTGTTCCATCTTCTTTCGAGCGTGCACTCGGGACGGCGACAGAGTGGACGCCCGAAAGATGTTGGAACATTATGTCCGCCGGGAAAACTTCAAGAATCAGTATTCATACTGTCTGATATCTCGAGGTCAGGTTCAAAAAGCTACACAAAAAGGAAACAAAGCGAAAAGAGAAACGAAGAGGAGATTTAATGGGTGTGTTGTTGTAGTGAAAAAGATATTTTGCTGACAAAACTGGTTGCTGTACTTTATTGCATTTCTTCTCATTATTCTTTTCGTAATAATTATAAATTCATAGCACTAAATTATGGATATTCTACAGAATTAATTTCTTTTTTAACCAGTTTTCAGCTTACAAGGCCATCATAGAGGTTACTATACTAATGCACAATGCCGCAGGGACGTGAAGTGCAAACACAGTAAATCCGATCTTTGGCAATACAATGGTAATAAGACTGAAAATATTAAAGTTGAATAGTAAATAAATGTAAACTGAATAAACCTGAAAAACGTAAAGACTAAATATTGAAAAAGGCGTGTGTGTGTGTGTGTGTGTGTGTGTGTGTGTGTGTGTGTGTGTGTGTGTGTGCACGCGCGCGCACGCGCTTGAAGGTGGAAAAGGAGGAGGGCTACATTACCTAAGAATTCCAGGATTTATGGGATACGTAGACAATCAGAATAAAATAGATATATACAAGAATAAATGGAGGAATAGTATGAGATAGACAGGGTAGTAAGAACTGGAGAAATGTGGGGCCTAAATGAAGTTCAGAAATGGGGAACTATTGAGCTGTGTTCTATCATTTAATATTCATCTACAACTACGTGATTACTCTGCTATTCACAAGAAAGTGCCTGGCAGAGGGTTCAATGAACCAACTTTAAGTTGTCTCTCTACCGTTCCACTCCACACGCGGGAAAAACGAGCACTTAAATTTTTCTGTGCGAGCCCTGATCTCTCTTATTTTATCGTGATGATCATTTCTCCCTATATAGGTGGGTCTCAACAGAACGTTTTCGCAATCGGAGGAGACAACTGATGATTAAAACTGCATGAGAAGATCCCGTCGCAACGAAAAATGCCTTTGTTTAAGCCACTCCAATTGACGTATCACGTCTGTGGCACTATCTCCCCTATTCCGCGATAGTACAAAACGAGCTGCCCTTCTTTGTACTTTTTCGATGTCATCCGTCAGTCCAACCTGGCGGATCCCACGCCGCACAGCAATACTCCAGAATAGGGCGGACAAGCGTGGTGTAAGCAGTCTCTCTAGTAGACCTGTTGCACCTTCTAAGTGTTCTTCCAATGAATCGCAGTCTTTGGTTTCTTCTACCCTCAATATTATCTATATAATCGTTCCAATTTAGGTCATTTGTGATTGTAATTCCTCAGTATTTAGCTGAATTTACAGCCTTCAGATTTATGTGACTTATCACGTTATCGAAATTTAGCTGATTTCTTTTAGTACTCATGTGAATAAGTTCACACTTTTCTTTATTAAGGGTCAATTGCCACTTTTCGCACGGTACGGATATCTTACCTAAATCATTTTGAAAGTCGTTTTGATCATCTGATGACTTTACAAGACGGTAAATTACAGCATCATCTCCAAACAATCTAAGACGGCTACTGAGATTGTCTCCTATGTCGTCAATATAGATCAGGAACAATAGAGGGCCTATAACACTTCCTTGGGGAACGCCGGGTATTACTTCTGTTTTACTCGACTTTCCGCCTATTACTACGAACTATGACTTTTTTGACAGGAAATCACGAATCCAATCGTACAACTGAGGCGATAATCCGTAGGCACGCAGTTAATTATACTAACTGTGGATTTTGTGTTACATCTTTACTGATTTCCATGGGTTGCAAAAGAGTAAATTTTTGGCCTTTATTTGCTAAGTGGACGACATGGGTCTGTTGCTGGTAGCTGTGGCCTTCAGTCAGCACACGTTCAGCAAATGTGGAGTCAGAAATCTGCAACCTCCAACTGCGTTCATCCTCAGCCAATGTAGCTGCCATGTCTCTCCCTGACTGACCAACAGAAAATTTATCAGAGACTAGGCAACTGATTTTATAAACACCGCTGTTGGGTAGTATATGGGTCTTGTCTTTGTTACTGAAAATATACTGAGTTATGGCATTCCTCACCTAGAAGTAAATCTAATAGTTGCTTATTGCTCTTCCTAATAACATGAAGGAATGTAGGATGTTATGTAACATCTCAGCTGCAATGAGATCTGTCTTTTTTTATACTTTTCAAAATATTTCTTGCCTAATATTGCGTAATATAGCTTAATGATACCAGGATGAAGTTTTTCGAGTCTTTTGCTCAGCATATGCTGGAATAGTAGGTCAAGCTCCAGTTAAAACTAACAAGAAACCTGTCATCAGTGGAAATCCCAGGATAAAAAATGCGAGAATTTCTTTATTTTTTTAAACCCGTAAATTATCGATAACAGTAAATACGCAAATGCCCTAGTATTTGTCACGTAGATTGTTAAGGCCAGCGAATGAAAAACAGGAGTAGCTGGAAAAAGGCTAGCATTCACCCCCTGGATATTAGCAATTGGAGACATTTACGTTAGTAGTCGCATTTCAGTGGCTGCTTTGTCTCCAATAGTTCTTGATCTATGCAAGGTTTTCAGTAAAGTACATATAAGGAAGATAATGTCAGTAAAATATAATCATCGAAATGTCAAATATACATACCACTTGTCACTTAGGTTATGGGATAAAATCTCATCTATAGTTCGAGAGCAGACAGGGAGGTGTTGGGCACATCATTTTTATTTATCATAAAAAATTTGTAAGATAACAGTGATACACCATCCATGTAATTACAGCTAACATGAATCTTAGCAATGAGAATGATCAGGTCTTTTGCATATATTTAAATTTAATGAGCATAACATATATTTTCTGTTGCATATTATTACAAACGTGAGCCACAAATTTGTCAACTAAGATTGCATTAATTTGTTGACAAAGCTAGCCTAAAACTCAATTCTTGAGCCGGCCGGTGTGGTCGAGCGGTTCTAGGCGCTTCAGTCTGGAACCGCGCGACCGCTACGGTCGCAGATTCGAATCCTGCCTCGGGCATTGATGTGTGTGATGTCCTTAGGTTAGTTAGGTTTAAGTAGTTCTAAGTTCTAGGGGACTGATGACCTCAGATGTTAAGTCCCAAAGTGCTCAGAACCATTTGAGCCATTCAATTCTTGATATTCCCCTGCACTAAATGACGTAGGGCGCTAAGGAAAATAGTCGAGCAAGTTGAACTGTCAACAAAGCTGGCTTAAAACTCATTTTTTGGTATCCCCCTGCACCAAACAATGTAAACTGCCAAGCAAAACAGTCGAGCAACTTGAATTCGTTTGAGTTAAGGTTAATGAAGGTATTCTTGATCAAACACGGATAGGTGGTGCCTTGCCCGCTTAGTGTGGTATCAGCTGCGTGTACGCTAACTCCTAGCTCAACGGACTGGTTTAACACGTTCATTTAACATGATCACACCAGTGCCTCCACTGATGGCTCACGCTAGTCCTTTGTACTGTGCAGCGTGTACGGCCGATGGCTCACGCTCTACGCCACCAATTGTGCTACCTGCAATACAGTAACGCGTGATGTTGCAACCTCCCCCTCACTTATCGACATTAATGACAGTGAAAAATTAAACCGCGTGTACCTAATGGAAATTTGGGAAAAGCAATCGTCACCGAAGTTAATTTGTCGGTAAAGAGGGAGGAAAGGGTTACATCTAAATGAAAGGAAAAATGCCAATGAAACTGGTGGAAATTAATTTTGAAAAGAGGTAAAGTTAATAAAGAAAGTAAATGTGCGGCCATTACGTTAACAATTAACTAGCGGTAATTAGATATTTAAGATCTGGGGGAAATTACGGTCGCCAGTCCTAAGGACAATTACTATAGTAACTGAAAAAGAAAGGTTATTACACATATAATTAGCACTAGATGTGTGGCAACTGAAGGTTGACACGTGTAGTGTGAAAACTGAAAGTTTGTCAGAAGTAATAAATTTCGCTACACTCTCACTTAATTTAGCAAAAGAATTAATAAAACCGGAAAATCGAAAGTTAATTTAGTGACTGAAGTTAATAGTGAGCTTTCTTTCTGAAGCACATCGAAATTCAGTAAAATACGATTAGTCTTGGACTACCTCAACAATCATTTCAAAAGCTACTTGAAATCTACGCAATTTAGAAATAAGAGATTTAAATTTGATCTTGAATTAAATGATTCTGAAAAATTAACAATAGTAAAGTTTAGTACGTACCAAGCTGAGCTGCAGTCACAGGTAAGCTAAAATTCGGTAACAAAACTCGCACTCTTAATTTGTGCTTGTGTAATCTAAATATTGTAGCCAGCTATGAATGCCTTAACTGAACTTTGAAATTAAAGCAGTGAAATCGAATTATATTACTTTAATGCTGGCGTTTGAATTTCAACGACACTCGGGTTCATTTCGGAAAAGGAAGGGACCCTGCTTGGCAATGCAATTGGGACAATGAGCAACAAAGGTTCATGCTAAGTTGCTGTAATTTTGTGATGCAACAATTTTAAAAGTTTGAAAAGCTGAGGTCTGTCATACAGTTCTAAAACTTTACGTGCTTCCAGTCTTCCTTGTTGGTTGATTGAAGGTTTGAAGTCGTCGATCGAGGAGGTGGCGACAGTCACTCATTGTCGGCCGTCGCTGCTGCAGAAGCTGGATGTTGGCGCGCCTTCTTCTCGACATGGTCACCAGACGAAAGGGGCTCTTGATGTGCGCCAGCTAATGCTTCCCGTCCGCGACACCATGTCGGAAACTATCATCGCAAGTCGAGCGCAATTACATGCTGCGAAACCCCGAAAGCGCGGCAACTCGCGGGAGCTTGACACAACACACCTGCTCCACTGCACCACCCCAGCCAGACTCTCTCTGCCCGCGCTCCACGCGACAGAGTTAACCCTACCAAAGATCCTAAACACTTTGGTTCTCCACACGACCTATCGATGTATTCGTTCGATAGCATAGCTTTCCCTAGGCCAGACGCAGCGTACAAATAATATTCACAAAACAAACCAACATAAATGCATATATATATATATATATATATATATATATATACACAAACAGTAAAACAATTACAATATGTAAAGAGACAGAAATGTCACATCTTCAGGTGACAAAATAAGGAAAAAAATTTGCAGTGCAATAGATGGAAATAGGAGGATATGCCTTTCCGGCGTTACAATGTACGTACTACCTGTCAGCCGGGGACAACCGACACCTCTGAATACAGTTTTGTGTGACCTTTCTGAACATATGAGATATCACATAATTTGTGATTAATTTAGTGTAAAATCGTTTTATGTGACCTTCACTGTTTTAAAAACAAAACGTTAATGTATTAAAGCAGTAGCCTAGGGCATTTGACGACGACCGCCGCTCCATGGCGAGAAACAGGAAAATCAGCACCACAGCGAGGAACACAGTTCGCAGCGCTTGCTTGAACGTGTTCAAACACTCGTAGTTGACGTCTGGTGTCTGCAGTTGGGCCGTTGCCACGACAAATAACGCGTGCAGACAGCCACCAGAGCATTCTGCTCTTTGCACCAATAGAAAATCTCTTTAAAGTCTGTATCTCCAGCAGAAGCCACGTAATGTAAAATGGACGTGTGATGTTTCACTATAGCGACTCTAAGCACGCCAAGAGTCTGTTCTTACAAGGGAACCTCCCCATCGCACCCCCCTCAGATTCAGTTATAAGTTGGCACAGTGGATAGGCCTTGAAAAACTGAACACAGATCAATCGAGAAAACAGAAAGAAGTTGTGTGGAACTACGAAAAAATAAGCAAATTATACAAACTGAGTAGTCCATGTGCAAGATAGGCAACATCAAGGCTGATGTAAGCTTAGGAGCGACGTGGTCCCGTGGTTAGCGTGGGCAGGTGCGGAACGAGCGGTCCTTGGTTCAAGTCTTCCCTCCACTGAAAAGTTTAATTTTTTATTTTCAGCTTATGTGACAAACTCTTATGTTTTCATCACGTTTTTGGGAGTGATTATCACATCCATAAGAAAACCTAAATCGGGTAAGGTAGAAGAATCTTTTCACCCATTCGCCAAGTGTACAAGTTAGGTGGGTCGACAACATATTCCTGTCATGTGACGCACATGCCGTCACCAGTGTCGTATAGAATATATCAGACGTGTTTTCCTGTAGAGGAATCGGTTGACCTATGACCTTGCTATCAAATGTTTTCGGTTCCCATTGAAGAGGCACGTCCTTTCGTCTACTAATCGCACGGTTTACCGGTGCGGTCGCAAAATACAGACACTAAACTTATTACAGTGAACAGAGACGTCAATGAACGAACGGACAGATCATAACTTTGCGAAAATAAAGAAATTAAACTTTTCACTGGAGGGAAGACTTGAACCAAGGACCTTTTCGTTCCGCAGCTGCTCACGCTAACCACGGGACCACGCCGCTCCTGAGCTCACGTCACCCTTGATGTTGCCTATCTTACGCATGGACTACTCAGTTTGTATATTTTGCTTATTTTTTCTCAGTTCCACACAACTTCTTCCTGTTTTCTCGATTGATCTGTGTTCCGTTTTTCAAGGCCTATCCACTGTGCCAACTTATATCTAAATCTGATGGGGGTGCGATGGGGAGGTTCCCTTGTTAGTTATAATTACTGTCGAAGCTAAGTTAATTCTTTTGAAACAGTGCAAATTTTTGCGCCTGGCAAACAGCTTCAAACTTATCACGTCATACCTGTAAAACTACTGAGCTTCCTGAATGTTTTTTTCTTGTTTATTATCAACATACCTAGCCCGATAACGAATACTTCCAGTGTTAGCAGTCGTCTTTGCCATGTACTAGCTTCAGACAACGGCGTTTCGTCTCCAATTTTGTCAATATTACCTCATAACAAGCTTGCGGTTCCCATTCTCCATAGAACATGGGGTACCAAATTTGATACCCAACTGTGGTATAGATTTCTTTCATGTCAGTTGGCACCTAAAAAATCTGTTCCTAATTTTAATTAGGGCCGCAGTTACGTTTTTTCATGAAATATGCCAAATTTTTGCGTCCGGAAAAATCTCTTAGAATTGGTTTTGCACAGCGGACATGCAGTCACAGAGGGAGACGGCTGTGGCGGTTTTGGTGAACTGCTGGCAGCGCAGGTTTCAAGTTATCATATGGCGACTACATTTAAGGTCGATTCACACGTGACGGAAGGTCAAAACATTCGACAGCGCATTTCAAGTAGCCGTATCAACACTGGCCGCCAGCGGAACGGAACAGAACGTCAACATCGAGGTTTAGGGGAAGACTAACGTTGGTGTGGGAGTGGGGGGGGGGGGGGGGACTGGGGAGCTGTCTGCTACCATCTAAAGATAAGGTATCCTCTCCGCGCTCACTCATGTTGAAGAAACAGATTTCATGCCTTTGTGTCTTCTTTATTTTTAGTTAAGTTTCGTAGCATCTTGGCATAGAAAAAGCCTACACTGTTTAGAATTAATAACAACGTAAACTGATGAAACGCCGAAAATGTGCGCTACCGAAAGAGAATGCTGTTTATTTTTAATGATACTTGCTACAAAAAAAGAAAATAGTAAAAATATGCTATATATTTTAATATTGCTGTATATTGCCTTCTAAGTATTTTTGTGTATATACGTGGCCTGACAAAAAATAAAGCAGCCAGAAGACGTGGTGTGATGACGAAGTCATATGTCATTGCAGGTTTGTACACGTACATAAAATTGGGGGGGGGGGAGGTTATCTAAACGATTTGATCTGCTCTTCTCTGTCACAGATATAACGATCACAGGAGTGTACTAGTGTTGATCGTGTTAAGTGTTGTTTCCAGGCCTGACAGAGTACGAAGGAAGCATGAACACCTTCGGATGGACATGCCGCATACACTTGGGAGTCAGTATTATTAGCATGTGACAAAGTTTGAAAGGAGCCTCATTCTGGTTCCCCATAGGGGCATAGGGACGAACCGTGCAATATCGAGATTTATGGGATTTTGGGATGTTATGGTGGTCCAGTGTCGGACGGCATCAGAACCTGATGACAGGTATACTCGTCAAGTTTCCGATCGACCACATCTGACGACCAGAGGGGAGCATCGCTGTACTGTACAGCAAGCACATCGTCACCTCTTCACATTTGCACCTGCCATGCTAGAACAAGTACTGGACTCCCTTCAATATTAAGTGACATCCTGCTCCATTAGTCGTAGACTAGTAGCAGCGGGACTAGCGAATTATCGTCCCATGCATTGGCTGTCGTTAATGCCACAACGCAAACGACTATGTTTTCAGGTAGGGTCGGACGGGGGAGAATTGAAGATTAATGGTCTCCTAATGTGTTCAGCAATGATTCGCGGTTTTGCACTATCCCAAATGATCATCAATGGCGAGTATGGTGCAGAAGAGGAGAGAGGTCCAATCCTTGCCACATTTTAGAGGCACAGCGGTCTTCTTCGTGGTATCGTGGTGTAGAGAGCAACCGGGTATGACTCCAACTCACAGCTGCTAGTGGTCGAGGGAACTCTAATGGCACAACATTACGTCACGGAAATCCTGCGTCCTCGTGTGTTACCTTTCATAAAACAGTATATTGGCGCTATTTTTCAACAGGACAATGCTCGTCACACATGGCACGTGTCTCAATGAAATGTCTACGAGATGTTGCGGTACTCCCATGCCCAGTAAGATCCACGGATCTGTCCCCTTCAAAACATCTCTGGGCCCTGCTCGGACGTCAACTATGTCCCAGTGCAGTTATACAGGCTATCAACAGTTGTGGTCCAGTTTCCCTCAGGAGAGAATACAACACCTTTATGACTCCCTTCCCAACCGAACCAGTGCATGCATCGATACCAGAGGGTGTGCAACCGCATTCTGATACGTCTGCCCATGCTATCAGGTTCATTGTAAATTTGACACGATCCTGTAATCAGTGAAAAAATATCACATACCACTCAACCTGTGAAGTATCATTTCGTTTCCTCCTCCCCTTCTGAGTGCTTCACTTTTTTTGTCAGGCAATGTATTTTGGGGTATAGTAGACAAACGCCGATGTTTTGAAACGTTTGAACTATACTTCCTACTGTTCGTCTTCTCAGCAGTTTACCATACAGCCCTTGGCTAGAACGCCAGTTATGGATTTTGCTTTGGTCACTAATAAACTTCGTCACTGCTAGTTTCTTAATTCTGGTATTATACTCCAATACACTACTGGCCACTAAAATTGCTACACCACGAAGATGACGTGCTACAGACGCGAAATTTAACCGACAGGAAGAAGATGCTGTGATACGCCAAAGATTAGCTTTTCAGAGCATTTACACAAGGTTGGCGCCGGTGGCGATACCTACAACGTGCTGACATGACGAAAGTTTCCAGCCGATTTCTCATACACAAACAGCAGTTGACCGGCGTTGCCTGGTGAAACGTTGTTGTGATCCCTCGTGTAAGGAGGAGAAATGCGTACCATCACGTTTCCGACTTTGATAAAAGTCGGATTGTAGCCTATCGCGATTCGGTTTATCGTATCTGCTCGCGCTGATCGAGATCCAATGACTGATAGCAGAATATGGAATGGGTGGGTTCAGGAGAGTAATACGGAACGCCGTGCTGGATCCCAATGGCCTCGTATCACTAGCAGTCGAGATGACAGGCATCTTATCCGCATGGCTGTAGCGGATCGTGCAGCCACGTCTCGATCCCTGAGTCAACAGATGTGAACGTTGCAAGACAACAACCATCTGCACGAACAGTTCGACGACGTTTGCAGCAGCATGGGCTATCAGCTCGGAGACCATGGCTGCGGTTGCCCTTGACGCTGCATCACAGACAGAAGCGCCTGCGATGGTGTACTCAACGACGAACCTGGGTGCACGATTGGCAAAACGTCATTTTTTCGGATGAATCCAGGTTCTGTTTACAGAACCATGATGGTCGCATCCGTGTTTGGCGACATCGCAGTGAACGCACATTGGAAGCGTGTGTTCGTCATCGCCATACTGGCGTATCAACCGCCGCGCCGGTATGGGGTGCCACTGGTTACACGTCTTGGTCACCTCTTGTTCGCATTGACGGCACTTTGAACAGTGGACGTTACATTTCAGATGTGTTACGACACGTGGCTCTACCCTTCATTCGATCCCTGCGAAACCCTACATTTCAGCAGGATAATGCACGACCGCATGTTGCAGGTCCTGTACGGGACTTTCTGGATACAGAAAATGTTCGACTGCTGCCCTGGGCTGCACATTCTAGAGATCTCTCACCAATTGAAAAGTCTGGTCAATGGTGGCCGAGCAACTGGCTCGTCACAATACGCCAGTTACTACTCTTGATGAACTGTGGTATCGTGTTGAAGCTGCATGGGCAGCTGTACCTGTCCACGCCATCTAAGCTGTGTTTGACTCAATGCCCAGACGTATCAAGGCCATTATTACGGCGAGGGTGGTTGTTCTGAGTACTGATTTCTGTTGTTGTGGTCTTCAGTCCTGAGACTGGTTTGATGCAGCTCTCCATGCTACCCTATCCTGTGCAAGTTTCTTCATCTGCCAGTACTTACTGCAACCTACATCCTTCTGAATCTGGTTAGTGTATTCATTTCTTGGTCTCCCTCTACGATTTTTACCCTCCACGCTGCTCTCCAATGCTAAATTTGTGATCCCTTGATGCCTCAGAACATGTCCTACCAACCGGTCCCTTCTTCTTGTCAAGTTGTGGCACAAACTCTTCTTCTCCCCAATCCTATTCAATACCTCCTCATTAGTTATGTGATCTACCCATCTAATCTTCAGCATTCTTCTATAGCACCACATTTCGAAAGCTTCTATTCTCTTCTTGTCCAAACTATTTATCGTCCATGTTTCACTTCGATACATGGCTACACTCCGTACAAATACTTTCAGGAACGACTTCCTGACACTTAAATCTATACTCGATGTTAACAAATTTGTCTTCTTCAGAAACGCTTTCCTTGCCATTGCCAGTCGACATTTTATATCCTCTCTACTTCGACCATCATCAGTTATTTTGCTCCCCAAATAGCAAAACTCCTTTACTACTTTAAGTGTGTCATTTCCTAATCTAATTCCCTCAGCATCACCCGACTTAATTCGACTACATTCCATTATCCTCGTTTTGCTTTTGTTGATGTTCATCTTATGATGAACATCTCAGGATCTATGCACCCAAATTGCGTGATAATGTAATCACATGTCAGTTCTAGTATAATATATTTGTCCAATGAGTACCCGTTTATCATCTGCATTTCTTCTTGGTGTAGCAATTTTAATGGCCAGTAGTGTTTTTTATATCATTCATGATATCTCACAAACCCACTTTCGCTATTCCACACTGGCCTAAGAGAAGTGATGTCGCAACCGGTGTGAACTCGTCACGTCGCGCGTTCTAGTCCGTTCCTCTGACGTACAGTGTATATTGGCCTGCGATTGGATCGCAGCGGCAGTGTACGCACGTCCTCGTGGAACTGCTGCGCCTGCGGCGTGCCGGCGAGGCAGGCCTCGGCCGCGTCGTGGAAGTGCACCAGCAGCGACTCGGCGCCCGGGTCGTCCAGGCGGACCAGCACCCGGCCCTTCACGGGCAGAGCCAGCACCGCCGGGCTCGTCGGGTTGTCCAGGAAGGGCAGCGGCACCCGCACGTCCTTGCCGCTGCCGCGCACCAGCAGGCTCGAGCAGCCCTCCGGTATGTCGTCGGACCTGGCGGCGGTGAGGACTCACTGCACCGACTGGCTCATCTGAGGACTATATGTAGGATCTACAGACCAGACCTACAGGGGCTACGAACACAACAGGTAGCACTGGGAGCCGAAATTATGAAGGCAGGACATGCTCCGATAGGCAAAAAGATAAGGCCCAGTACATATTCTTGGATAATGCTAGAGATTTTGAATCTAACTGACGAAAGGAGAAGAATTTCTTTTTTTTTTTTTTTGTCATCAGTCTACTGACTGGTTTGATGCGGCCCGCCACGAATTCCTTTCCTGTGCTAACCTCGTCATCTCAGAGTAGCACTTGCAACCTACGTCCTCAATTATTTGTTTGACGTATTCCAATCTCTGTCTTCCTCTACAGTTTTTGCCCTCTACAGCTCCCTCTAGTACCATGGAAGTCATTCCCTCATGTCTTAGCAGATGTCCTATCATCCTGTCCCTTCTCCTTATCAGTGTTTTCCACATATTCCTTTCCTCTCTGATTCTGCGTACAACCTCCGCATTCCTTACCTTATCAGTCCACCTAATTTTCAACATTCATTTATAGCACCACATCTCAAATGCTTCGATTCTCTTCTGTTCCGGTTTTCCCACAGTCCATGTTTCACTACCATACAATGCTGTACTCCAGACTTACATCCTCAGAAATTTCTTCCTCAAATTAAGGCCGGTATTTGATATTAGTAGACTTCTCTTGGCCAGAAATGCCTTTTTTGCCATAGCGAGTCTGCTTTTGATGTCCTCCTTGCTCCGTCTGTCGTTGGTTATTTTACTGCCTAGGTAGCAGAATTCCTTAACTTCATTGACTTCGTGACCATCAATTCTGATGTTAAGTTTCTCGCTGTTCTCATTTCTACTACTTCTCATTACCTTCGTCTTTCTCCGATTTACTCTCAAATCATACTGTGTACTCATTAGACTGATCATTCCGTTCAGCAGATCATTTAATTCTTCTTCACTTTCACTCAGGATAGCAATGTCATCAGCGAATCGTATCATTGATATCCTTTCACCTTGTATTTTAATTCCACTCCTGAACCTTTCTTTTATTTCCATCATTGCTTTCTCGATGTACGGATTGAAGAGTAGGGGCGAAAGGCTACAGCCTTGTCTTACACCCTTCTTAATACGAGCACTTCGTTCTTGATCGTCCACTCTTATTATTCTCTCTTGGTTGTTGTACATATTGTATATGACCCGTCTCTCCCTATAGCTTACCCCTACTTTTTTCAGAATCTCGAACAGCTTGCACCATTTTATATTGTCGAACGCTTTTTCCAGGTCGGCAAATCCTGTGAAAGTGTCTTGATTTTTCTTTAGCCTTGCTTCCATTATTAGCCGTAACGTCAGAATTGCCTCTCTCGTCCCTTTACTTTTCCTAAAGCCAAACTGATCGTCACCTAGCGCATTCTCAATTTTCTTTTCCATTATTCTGTATATTATTCTTGTAAGCAGCTTCGATGCATGAGTTTTTAAGCTGATTGTGCGATAGTTCTCGCACTTGTCAGCTCTTGCCGTCTTCGGAATTGTGTGGATGATGTTTTTCGAAAGTCAGATGGTATATCGCCAGACTCATATATTTTACACACCAACGTAAACAGTCGTTTTGTTGCCACTTCCCCCAATGATTTTAGAAAATCTGATGGAATGTTATCTATCCCTTCTACCTTTTTGACCGTAAGTCCTCCAAAGCTCTTTTAAATTCCGATTCTAATACTGGATCCCCTATCTCTTCTAAATCGACTCATGTTTCTTCTTCTATCACATCAGACAAATCTGCACCCTCATAGAGGCTTTCAATGTATTCTTTCCACCTATCTGCTCTCTCCTCTGCATTTAACAGTGGAATTCCCGTTGCACTCTTAATATTACCACCGTTGCTTTTAATGTCACCAACGGTTGTTTTGACTTTCCTGTATGCTGAGTCTGTCCTTCCGACAATCATATCTTTTTCGATGTCTTCACATTTTTCCTGCAGCCATTTCGTCTTAGCTTCCCTGCACTTCCTATTTATTTCATTCCTCAGCGACTTGTTTTTCTGTATTCCTGATTTTCCCGGAAAATGTTTGTACTTCCTCCTTTCATCAATCAACTGAAGTATTTCTTTTGTTACCCATGGTTTCTTCGCGTGGTAAATTGTCCATCCCTGATATAAAGCACGTAGACAAGCCCTACGACCGAGCGAGATGATGCAGTGGTTAGCATTCAGAGGACGACGGTTCAGACCATCGTCCAGCCATTCTGTGTTTCCCCTAAATCGCTTCAGACAAATCCCGAGATGGTTCCTATGAAAGGGCACGCCTGATTTCCTTCCCCATCCTTCCCTAACCTGATGGGACCCATGACCTCACTGTTTGATCCGCTGCCACAAATCAGCCAACCAAACCCTATGTAGTCGTGAGCAGAGGACTGAATGAAGACCACGAGCACAAGCCAGCAAGTAGAAGTCAAAAGCAGGGTCGTTTTCCTTACAGTAGGTAGGCGAGAATTTAAAGATGTCATATGGTGTACTGAAGAAGACTCGCCCACGGTCCTTTACATAGTTCTGTACTGCTATAGGTCAGCCCACGTGAGCCTGTGATCGTAGTGCTGTACCTTAGATCTACACCATCCCCACCAGCGTCTCACACTTGGCAACGACTACACACGTTTCTGACAGACGTCGATAGCAGCTGCGCAGGTACCCGGTGGATCGAATAATGCACAGCCACTGGGTCACGCCGTCAGCAGCTCTGAGTATAAGCGCCCTCTGCCGCCACAATGTAGGATGGCTGGTGGCAGCTAAATGCTCAGTCTTAGTCAGCCTTTGCTAGTTCCCTCTTGCATTAATAGCAGGAGCTTCACGCTGCATGATGCCCTTTAGTTTACTTATTGTAAAAGCTGGACTTAATTTCCGTTTGTTCTTTTGTAAAGTTTCTTTGTGGCGCTTGGAGAAAGCTACAAGTGAAGTAAAACTTCCCTTTACTGTATTTACAAGTTCACTTACCATTTCTACTCCTGTCCAGCTTCCCTACGACGAGAGCTGCTGCACCACTCTGCAGTTCACCCCTCCTTACCGTTGTGTGTGCAGCAGTACACAACATGTGTCTCTCGTGGTCGACAGATGCTGATTGTAGCACCTCAGATCTTCTATTGCTATCCTCCGCTGATGGAAATATTAAGTCTTTACCTCCCAAAACAGGCACGTTCGGCCGAAAATGTCATAGGTGATGTCCATGTTGGTAGTGGGAAAAGGGGAAAGGGGGGTTGGAGAGCTAGATCTCTCCACCAGCGCCTTAAGGACCATCACGTCGATGTTGATACCGTCAGAAGACCTGCCCAAAGACTGTGAAAGTGGTCTAGGAGACAGTGTGCCCAAGTATGGGGGCTGCTCTGGGGCCACTGGGGGATGTACTGGGTGATCAAAAAGTCAGTATAAATTTGAAAACTGAGTAAATAACGGAATAATGTAGATAGAAAGATACAAATTGACACACATGCTTGGAATGACATGGTGTTTCATTAGAACCAAAAAAATACAAACGTTCAAAAAATGTCCGACAGATGGCGCTTCATCTGATCAGAATAGCAATAATTAGCATAACAAAGTAAGACAAAGCAAAGATGATGTTCTTTACAGGAAATGTTCAATATGTCCACCATCATTGTTCAACAATAGCTGTCTGTAGTCGAGGAATAATGTTGTGAACAGCACTGTAAAGCATGTCCGGAGTTATGGTGAGGCATTGACGTCGGATGTTGTCTTTCAGCATCCATAGAGATGTCGGTCGATCAAGATACACTTGCGACTTCAGGTAGCCCAAAAGCCAATAATCGCACGGACTGAGGCCAACCATGACGAAAGTGGTGGCTGAGCACACGATCATCACCAAACGACGCGCGCAAGAGATCTTTCACGCGTCTTGCAATATGGGGTGGAGCGCCATCCTGCATAAACATCGTACGTTCGAGCAGGTGTTTATCAGCCAGGCTGGGGATGATGCGATTCTGTAACATACCGGCGTACCTCTCACCCATCACGGTAGCAGTTACAAAACCAGAATCACCCATACCGTGACTTTCTCGTCGTGCAATGGGGTTTCCACGACAGTTCTAGTATTTTCGGTAGCCCAAATTCTGCAGTTGTGGGCGTTGACAGACCTTCGGAGCGTGAAATGAGCTTCGTCGGTCCACAACACGTTACTCAACGAATCGTCATCTACCGCCATCTTTTGAAACGCCCCCACCGCAAATGCCCTCCGCCTCACTAAATCGCCAGGTAACAGTTCATGATGCCGATGGATTTTGTACGGGTAGCATCGGATAATACAGCTTCACTAAAAGCGCCTTTTCAGGTAACGTCAACATGCTGCGACTGCTGGCGCATCTGATTCTCTCTCTCATTACAGCTCCTTTTATACACGACTGTCATGCGCAGTCACTGATGTTTTGCTGTCCAGCGCCATCTGTCGGAGATTTTGTGAACTTTGTCTTTTTTTGGTTCTAATAAAACCCCATGTCATTCCAAGCATGTGTGTCAATTTTTACCTCTCTATCCACATTATTCCGTGGTTTATTAAGTTTTCAAATTTATACTGACTTTTTGATCACCCAGTATAAGACAGAGGGAGTGCTTCTGTCTCCATAGATTAGCAAACCGTCATATCCTCACTCAATCGCACTGTAGCAGTAGTGTAGGCGTGGAGGTCATTAGTGGCACAGCAGTGAAGTAACAGGGCGAAACTCCTAGCTGAAGACGACCCAGGCATCCAGTCTGTGGGTTGGAGGCGAAGACAAGGCCAAGGGCACTGAGTGCGACTACAGGCACAGCCAGAGCTGGCCGCAGAGCCGCTTCAGCTGAACGTGCCTGGCTGTAATGTCGTACAGCTGTCGGCCCTTGTGGCCCACAATGACCTGTTACTTGAGTATTGCCCTTCAGCCTGAAAAGCTTATCAAACAGAATGGATAGTATAAATTGTGAAGGTCGAAAGAGGAGCAGCGTGTTTCGTCATAGATTTGTTTAGTAACCGTAAAAGCTTCATGGAGATGCTCATAAAACTCCAGCAGCAGACACTCCAAAAATACCGAGAGCGTACGTTCCTAGAAGAGGTAGCCGGTATTTTCTTCCTCCTACGTACATCTCTTAAAAAGACCACGAAGATAAAGTTAGAAAAATTTGAGCTCATACAAAGACCTACCTACAACCTTTCTCCCTGCGTATAAATCTCATTTGGAGCATGAAAAATGGGCGGAGGGGGGCGAGAGTGGCACTGGTATAAAATGTATCCTCGGCCACACGTCATAAGGTGGTATGCAGAGTAAATATGTAGCCTTAGAGATGGTCCACACCAGATGCCACCAAATGTGAAGCCCCAACACAGGAGTTCCATGAGTAGGCAGACCTGTACACTGGATTGGCATGCTGCACAGAACGTAGGAGATCTAACAGTGTGTGATACTTGCGCCTATGTAGGATAATGGCTGGACTGACCCCATTTATACAGCTTGGCTGATACATCTCAAGGAAGCTGTGCAGTGAACCATCGGTTGATGACGTCTTCAAGGCCTTCTGATTCTGTGGACCATCCACTCAGACTACACATTGGAGGAAGTGTGAAAGGGGGTGGTGTTCAGATTGTCAGTGCCAGTGTAGCGACAGAAGGCCTTGATCTGGATCGATGTAAACGGGGGCCATTGTTTGGCACCAGGTACAAGATGCCCACTCAATGGCAAAATTCCTCTCGAGGGCACAGGTAGTAGCCGGCATGTTTGCAACAAATCAGTTTGAGAGGCTGTCCACACCCAACATCACATAGGGTCCTAAAATGGCTCCATAAGACTGACATGAACCCACCCCTAAGGGTGGTCAGAGCAGGACCACAACGGAAAACGTAGTGGTAGGAATGCTAAATTGACAGATCAGGAATGGCAGGAGTGGCACACATGTTCAATGCTAGCACGACTGTTGGGCTCCTAAACGAGTTGCTTGAGCAACACCTTCATGCTCATCATCCTCCAATGTGATGCACTAAGGACCCCGAGGATGCGAGGCTGGAGTGGGGACAAAGTGACAAGTCAGCAGTCAGAGTTCCCCATCGTCAGTGTTAAGATACCTTGTATGGCGTTGAGCCGATGCTGCAGCGCGAAATAATTTCGAAAATATAGGTCGGCCTGGTGATAAACATAGCAGGGCAATCTATTATGTAATTCATGACAAAGATTTGCAATGGACTTCGTGGCAGCGTGGCGCCAAGGCGATCTCTGTTGCCAATAGTGACTTTTCGTCCACGGCTGTCTCTGGCTGTTGGTACCGGGCAAAAACAAACAGTTCCCTGGAGACAAATTTTAGCGGCAGGACCAAGAGAGATGGGGAGACAGGGCGATTGCATTGGCATGTTGGGTGCCGGGACGAAAATGGATTTCGTAATGGTACCCAGTTACAAACAGTGACTAGCACTGCAGACATCATGCTGACTCATGCAGGAGGCCTAGAGCAATGCCCAAAAAAATAAATCAAAGGTTTTTGGTTAGTTAACAGGTGAAATTTGCTGCCGATCAAATGTACAAGTATGTGAAACTTCTTGACTCCATAAACGATCGCTGAAGCCTCTTTTTCAATCTGAGTATGCTTGAGCTGCACAATATTTAACATTTTGGAGGCAAAGGCCATTGGGCGTTTCAAACCATCTGCCAACCTGAGTGACAAATAGCCAATGCCATAAGGGGACGTATCCATCACAGGTGTCGTCGACAGACCAGCTGCACAAGGCATCAGACATGTAGCTGCCTCGAGAACGTCCTCAAGGCACTGAAAAGCCCTTTTGACTGGCGGCCAGCGACACTAAGTTCGTCCCCGTGTTGTTCATCTGATTGAGAGGCAAGCGATCTGCGCTACTTGCGTAATGAACTCGGTGTAGTAAGTTATTTTCCCTAAAAATGACAAACTGTTTACGCGTGGTTGTCGCCGGCATTTTTACGAAGGCATCGACGTGTTCATGTATGGGTGTGATACCATTATGACTAACAACGTGCACCAGCTATCTGATGCTGACAGCGAAGAATCTGCACTTTTCTAACTGGCAAAGTAAACCATTTTTCTGGGGTTTCTTAGAAAGGTATTCGAGAATCTTATGATATTCCACATGCAACGCCCCCGCAGTGATAATATCGTCCAAATCGTTGAAAAAGTGCGAAATATCTTGAATCAACTGTTTAAATACTGGAAAATGGCAGGTGCTCTCGCAACCCCAAACAGCAAGGGATTATACCTGTACAAGCTGAATGACATATTTAATACTAGCAACTGCCAAGTGGCAGTTGGAAGTTTGGCAGTTGGAAGTACACATCCTTTACATCAGTTTTCGAAAAATAGTGGCCTTCAGTTACTTTAGACAACTCCTCTGGGCGGGACAAGGTGTGAGTTAATTATGTTACGACCTCTCCAGTTTTTTAATGACCACGATAGTCATCACCTACTGATTGGCGGAAACTGTAGAAATAATACTTTGGTCCTGAAGCTGTGTAGCTTCTGCTGGGACAGCCTCATGAACTGCAAATGGAGATGGGCGTGCTGGACAAAATTTAGGATTGTCAGAGGCTTCTATCAAGTGTAAAGTTATGAGCATACTCTGGCATTGGTTCAAAAATCTCCTTATACGACTTCCACAGGACATCAGGATGAGAAAAAGACATTATGGTTGACATTAAATTAATTTGGCACTCTATTGTGAACCCAAAACTGGAAAGGCGTCTAAGCCGAAAACGTCAGTTGCTGTAGGGGAATGCATGGCTAAGAAGATTAACATATGTTCAATGTTTTTGACTTATCTGGCAGAAACGGTTCTCTGAGTACAGTAATGGACCTATGGCACTAACACAGAACATGACGCTTGGCCCATCGCAGTGGAGCGATGTGTGTCCTTGCCGATGTCCAACTGGAGCTCCACGGACTGGCTAAACAGCATCAAAGCCAATTTGGGCTTCCATGATGGCAAGCAGACTGCTGGCTCAGTAGCCATGCCCTACGTATCGAGTGTTGTCCTCTTGCTGCTGCTGAGTATGTGGCCAATGGGCCACTTATTGACTGATGATGGCCACGTGACCGTGCTCCCTGCAGGCCCAACTGTTATGCTCAGTGCTGCATTCTGGGCAGGGCAGAAGGTTAATCGAAGTATGTGACGTACATCAGAATGCTGGGGACAGAGGTTGATTCTGATTCTCCTGATCATTACGGAAAAAGTACAGTCGACGCTGAGGGGGGAGCAGAATCATTGATGTACTTAAGTCTCTCATGAGGCGCCAATGGTCTGCATGACCGTGAACTAGGTTGAGGGTTAGGGGAAGAAGCAGAAGATGATGAGTCGAAATCATCAACTGATAGTTGCTTGTGTCAGTGACTAACAAGTTTGGAAACCTGAGGTTTGTTTTTAGAAACCTGCTGAGCTCCCAAAGCAACCACGAGTGATATAGCAATAACAAGCACGTCAACAGAACGAGCATCAAATTTTGCTGAAGCTTTCACGACGACCTTCGTGTCAGCGGAAAAGCCCACAGCCACATCTCTAATCAATTATTCTGCGTAGAAGACTTTATTGTTCTTACACGTGAAATTGCACTTGCGTGTGAGACTCTGAAAGTCAGCAGCTCCAGCTTAATACGACTGTCCATCTTGGCCGACCGAAGTGGCCGAGCGGTTCTAGGCGCTACAGTCTGGAGCCGCGCGACCGCTACGGTCGCAGATACGAATCCTGCCTCGGGGATGGATGTGTGTGATGTCCTTAGGTTAGTTAGGTTTAAGTAGTTCTAAGTTCTAGGGGACTGATGACCTCAGAAGTTAAGTCCCATAGTCCTCAGAGCCATTTGATCCATTTGTCCATCTTGTTTATGACACTGATTAAGCTGGAGTCTAGCCACAACAAGGTTTCGTCTGCTGACTGTAGTATTCGGTTAACGCGGCACAGATGTCACTGAAAGACAATTCATTAGGGTCCAATGGTGGCTTCAGTTTTCACACCACATGGTATGCACGACAAACAGAAGACAGAAACAAAGCACTTTGCTGCCTACCAGAAGTCTCATTAGCAGAACACCGGAGTTCGAAACGACGGAGGTAGAATTTGCAGTTTTCCAACGACCCATCGAATGCAGCAAATGGCAGCGGGGCCGTAGCAACGGCCGCCTCGGACATGCGTTTGTCGCTGTTGAGACACGAACTGGAGAAGAGCGTCCTGTTGCTCTCTGTACCGTTTCCCTTGAGCCGCAAACTGCTCTCTTGTAGCTGCTACTGCTGCTGCAGTGACAGCTGTTGCTGCCAGGGTGCCATAAACTTAGAATCCGGAACACAGGCACCAGTGGTGACCACGTCGCCGTAAACACACTGGGTAAGAATTCGCACCGCCAAAATGTCCACACCTGATATGAAGTGTAGTCCATAGACAAAGCCAAGGCGTAGTGAGCAGAACACTGAATAAACACCACGAACACAAACCAGCATGCCATTGTCCAAAGCAGGGTCGTTTTCCTTGTAGCAGCTTCGCGAGAATCGAAAGATCTTATACGGCGCGTAAATGACCTAGTAGATAGTGTCGGAAGTTCCATGCGGCTTTTCGCGGATGATGCTGTAGTATACAGAGAAGTTGCAGCATTAGAAAATTGCAGCGAAATGCAGGAAGATCTGCAGCGGATAGGCACTTGGTGCAGGGAGTGGCAACTGAACCTTAACATAGACAAATGTAATGTATTGCGAATACATAGAAAGAGGGATCCTTTATTGTACGATTATATGATAGCAGAACAAACACTGGTAGCAGTTACTTCTGTAAAATATCTGGGCGTATGCGTACGGAACGATCTGAAGTGGAATGATCATATCAAATTAATTGTTGGTAAGGCGGGTGCCAGGTTGAGATTCATTGGGAGAGTCCTTAGAAAATGTAGTCCATCAACAAAGGAGGTGGCTTACAAAATGGTTCAAATGGCTCTGAGCACTATGGGACTTAACTTCTGAGGTCATCAGTCCCCTAGAAATTAGAACACTTAAACCTAACTAACCTAAGGACATCACACACATCCATGCCCGAGGCAGGATTCGAACCTGCGACCGCATCGGTCGCGCGGTTCCAGACTGTAGCGCCTAGAACCGCTCGGCCACCTCGGCCGGCCGGTGACTTACAAAACACTCGTTCGACCTACACTTGAGAATTGCTCATCAGTATGAGATCCGTACCAGGTCGGGTTGACAGAGGAGATAGAAAAGATCCAAAGAAGAGCGGTGCGTTTCGTCACAGGGTCATTTGGTAAGCGTGATAGCGTTACGGAGATGTTTAATAAACTCAAGTGGCAGACTCTGCAAGAGAGGCGCTCAGCATCGCGGTGTAAATGCTGTCCAGGTTTCGAGAGGGTGCGTTTCTGGATGAGGTCTCGAATATATTGCTTCCCCCTACTTATACCTCCCGAAGAGATCACGAATGTAAAATTAGAGAGATTCGAGCGCGCACGGAGGCTTTCCGCCAGTCGTTCTTCCAGCGAACGATACGTGACCGGAACAGGAAAGGGAGGTTATGACACTGGCACGTGAAGTGCCCTCCGCCACACACCGTTGGGTGACTTGCGGAGTAAAAATGTAGATGTAGATGTAGATGTAGATTACAGATGCCTGCCCAGCAGTCGGACAGATGCTAACTGTAGCGCCTCATTTCCGCTGTTAATATTTATCGCTGCTGGGAAATTAAAAGAGGGAATACAGACGTCTAAAAAATGAGACTGACAGAAACTGTTAAATGGCACAGCAGAAACGACTAGACTACGGGAACGACTGACAGTTTAAAAAGACATCTGAAAAAAAAAGGGAAGGAAATGCATGGCTGTTAAGAGCTCAGATGACAAATCTATACCAAGCAAGTAAGGGAAGGCTGAAAGCCGGATGGAATACTTGGAGGATCTGGGTAACGACAGCATATTTGAAGACAATATTCTATGAAGGGCGTTCAATAAGTAATGCAACACATTTTTTCTGAAAGCAGGGACGTTTCATTCAATATTGCAGCATATCATACACTACTGGCCATTAAATTTGCTACACCAAGAAGAAATGCAGATGATAAACGGGTATTCATTGGACAAGTATATTATACTAGAACTGACATGTGATTACATTTTCACGCAATTTGGGTGCATAGATCCTGAAAAATCAGTACCCAGAACAATCATCTCTGGCCGTAATAACGGCCTTGATACGCCTGAGCATCGAGTCAAACAGAGCTTGGATGGCGTGTACAGGTACAGCTGCTCATGCAGTTTCAACAGGATACCACAGTTCATCAAGAGTATGTGCTAACCAGGGCAGTGTTCGAAAATTTTCTGTATCCAGAAAGGCCCGTAAAGGACCTGCAACATGCGGTCGTGCATTATGCTGCTGAAATGTAGGGTTTCGCAGGGATCGAATGAAGGGTAGAGCCACGGGTCGTAACACATCTGAAATGTAACGTCCACTGTTCAAAATGCCGTCAATGTGAACAAGAGGTGACCGAGACGTCAATCACACTGGGTGATACGCCAGTATGGCGATGACGAACAGACGCTTCCAATGTGCGTTCACCGCGATGTCGCCAAACACGGATGTGACCATCATGATGCTGTAAACAGAACCTGGATTCATCCGAAAAAACGACGTTTTGCCATTCGTGCACCCAGGTTCGTCGTTGAGTACACCATCGCAGGCACTCCTCTCTGTGATGCAGCCTCAAGGATAACCGCAGCCATGGTCTCCAAGTTGATAGTCCATGCTACTGCAAACGTCGTCGAACTGTTCGTGCAGATGGTTGTTCTATTGCAAACGTCCGCATCTGTTGACTCAGGGATCGAGACGTGGCTGCATGATCCGTTACAGCCATGCGGATAAGATGCCTGTCATCCCGACTGCTAGTGATAAGAGGCCGTTGGGATCCAGCACGGCGTTCCGTATTACCCTCCTGAACCCACCCATTCCATATTCTGCTAACAGTTATTGGATCTCGATCAACGCGAGCAGAATTGTCGCTATACGATAAACCGCAATCGCGATAGGCTACAATCCGACCTTTATCAAAGTCGGAAACGTGATGGTATGCATTTCTCCTCCTTACACGAGGCATCACATCAGCGTTTCACCAGGCAACGCCGGTCAACTGCTGTTTGTGTATGAGAAATAGGTTGGAAACTTTCCTCGTGTCAGCATGTTGTAGGTATCGCCACCTGTGGCAGCCTTGGGTGAATGCTATGAAAAGCTAATCATTTGCATATCACAGCATCTTCTTCCTGCCAGTTAAATTTCGCGTCTGTAGCACGTCATCTGCGTGGTGTAGCAATTTTAATGGCCAGTAGTGTAGCTCCTTTGGCGTCAATGTTGAAAAAAGTATCATAAATCCGTGGTACCCTCCCCACATAAATCAACGAATCAGTCAAAACTGTTGATGCTGCACATGGTGATCCATACTCGAATATTGCCTTGATGTACGAGTGACGAGAGGGGCAGACACTCAAATCCTGGTACAAAATAAAAAAAAGAAACTTTGAGAACTGCTACACGTTTTACAACAAACCACGATGCATCATGTGAAATAGTTTTTCGAAATGTTTGCGGGAATTAATCGACATTATGTACACTGAGGGAACAGAAGTCATGGGGTAGCGTTATGGATGTTTACTGATGGCTGTGGTATGGTATACACAAAGTATAAAAGGGCAGTGCGTTGGCGAAGCCGTTCTTTGTACTCAGGCGACTGATGTAAAATTGTTTCCAATATTATTATCCCCACAAAATAGGAATTAACAGACATTTAGTGCGGGATGGTAGTAGAAGATAGACGCATGGAACACTGGATCTCGACAAGCGTTAGGTGATTCAATATTCCGAGATCCACAGTGTGCAGAGTGTGTCGAAAATACCAAATTTCTGATATTATCTCTCACCTCGGACAACGTGATAGCCGGCGGCCTTCACTTAACGACAGAGAGCAGCGGCATTTGCGTTATCAGTGCTAACAAACAATCAACATTGTTTGAAATAAGTGCAGAAATCAAATGTGGGACGTACGACGATCGTATCGGTTAGGGCAGTGCAGCGAAATTTGACGTTAGTGGGTTATGGCAGCAGACGATCGACGCAAGTGCGTTTTCTAACGGCACGACATCGCCTGCAGCGCCTCTCCTGGGCTCGTGACCATATCGATTGGAGTGGAAAACCGTGACCTGCTCAGGTGAGACCCGATTTCGGTTTGTAAGAGCTGATGTTCGAGTGTGGCGCAGACCCCACCAAGCCCTGGAGCCAAGTTGTCAAACAAGGCACTGTGCAAGCTGGTGGATGATGATGATGATGTTGTTTGGTTTGTGGGGCGCTCAACTGTGCAGCTATCAGCGCCCGTACAAATTCCCAACCTTTGCTCAGTCCAATCTCGCCACTTTCATGAATGGTATTAAATGAAACAACAGGTTCACTGTTACCAGTCACCGTTTTATTTATATTTCCACGACGCGTTTCGAAGGTTTAAACCTCCATCATCGGGTGGATTTACATTAGTAAGTATTACATTTGTGTGTGTGTATTGTGTTACGATTTTTGGAGGAACTTGTGGCACTGCCTAGTGGAGAAACGAAACGCTATTTCAGAATATGGTTTAGCGTTTCGTTTCTCCACTAGGCAGTGCCACAAGTTCCTCCAAAAATCGTAACACAATACACACACACAAATGTAATACTTACTAATGTAAATCCACCCGATGATGGAGGTTTAAACCTTCGAAACGCGTCGTGGAAATATAAATAAAACGGTGACTGGTAACAGTGAACCTGTTGTTTCATTTAATGTCAGTAACAGTCACGGTAAAGCCTAACCTAAAAATGTTCGCATTTAAAGTTCATGAATGGTGTTGAAATGAGCAACCTGGTGGAGGCTCCATAATGGTGTGGGCTGTGCTTACACGGAAGGGAGTGGGTCTTCTGGACCACGTGCACCGATCATTGATTATAAATGGTTATGTTCGGTTTCTTGTAGACCATTTGCAGCCATTCATGGAATTATGTTTCCAAACAACGGTGTCATGTCACCGGGACACAGTTGTTCACAATTGGTTTGAAGAACATTCTGGACAATTCGAGCGAATGGTTTGGGCACTCAGACCGTCCGACATGAACCCAGTCGAACATTTATGAGACTTAATCGACGGGTCAGTTCATGCACAAAATCATCCACAGAACACTTTCGCAATTACGGACAGCTATAGAGGCAGTGTTGCTGAGGATTTCCAGCGACTTGTTGAGTCTGTGTCACGCCGAGTCGCTGCACTACGCCGGGCGAAGGCAGGTCCGACACGATATTAGGAAGTACCCCGACTTTTGTGTTAGTACGAGGGCAGTTCAATAAGTGACGCAACACATTTTTTCCTTTTCTTTTCTTTTTTTTTTTTTTTTTTTTTTTTTTTTTTTTTTTTTTTTTTTTTTTTTTGCCCGCATCTCGTGGTCGTGCGGTAGCGTTCTTGCTTCCCACGCCCGGGTTCCCGGGTTCGATTCCCGGCGGGGTCAGGGATTTTCTCTGCCTCGTGATGGCTGGGTGTTGTGTGCTGTCCTTAGGTTAGTTAGGTTTAAGTGGTTCTAAGTTCTAGGGGACTTATGACCACAGCAGTTGAGTCCCATAGTGCTCAGAGCCATTTGAACCATTTTTGAACACATTTTTTTTCTCGGCCAATTTTGGTTGAAAAAACCGGAAATTTCTTGTGGAATATTTTCAAACATTCCCGCTTCGTCTCGTATAGTTTCATTGACTTCCGACAGGTGGCAGCGCTGTACGGAGCTGTTAAAATGGCGTCTGTAACGGATGTGCGTTGCAAACAACGGGCAGTGATCGAGTTTCTTTTGGCGGAAAACCAGGGCATCTCAGATATTCATAGGCGCTTGCAGAATGTCTACGGTGATCTGGCAGTGGCCAAAAGCACGGTGAGTCGTTGGGCAAAGCGTGTGTCATCATCGCCGCAAGGTCAAGCAAGACTGTCTGATCTCCCGCGTGCGGGCCGGCCGTGCACAGCTGTGACTCCTGCAATGGCGGAGCGTGCGAACACACTCGTTCGAGATGATCGACGGATCACCATCAAACAACTCAGTGCTCAACTTGACATCTCTGTTGGTAGTGCTGTCACAATTGTTTACCAGTTGGGATATTCAAAGGTTTGTTCCCGCTGGGTCCCTCGTTGTCTAACCGAACACCATAAAGAGCAAAGGAGAACCATCTGTGCGGAATTGCTTGCTCGTCATGTGGCTGAGGGTGACAATTTCTTGTCAAAGATTGTTACAGGCGATGAAACATGGGTTCATCACTTCGAACCTGAAACAAAACGGCAATCAATGGAGTGGCGCCACACCCACTCCCCTACCAAGAAAAAGTTTAAAGCCATACCCTCAGCCGGTAAAGTCATGGTTACAGTCTTCTGGCACGCTGAAGGGGTTATTCTGTTCGATGTCCTTCCCCATGGTCAAACGATCAACTCTGAAGTGTATTGTGCTACTCTTCAGAAATTGAAGAAACGACTTCAGCGTGTTCGTAGGCACAAAAATCTGAACGAACTTCTCCTTCTTCATGACAACGCAAGACCTCACACAAGTCTGCGCACCCGAGAGAACTCACAAAGCTTCAGTGGACTGTTCTTCCTCATGCACCCTACAGCCCCGATCTCGCACCGTCGGATTTCCATATGTTTGGCCCAATGAAGGACGCAATCCGTGGGAGGCACTACGCGGATGATGAAGTTATTGATGCAGTACGACGTTGGCTCCGACATCGACCAGTGGAATGGTACCGTGCAGGCATACAGGCCCTCATTTCAAGGTGGCGTAAGGCCGTAGCATTGAATGGAGATTACGTTGAAAAATAGTGTTGTGTAGCTAAAAGATTGGGGAATAACCTGGTGTATTTCAATGCTGAATAAAACCACCCCTGTTTCAGAAAAAAAATGTGTTGCATTACTTATTGAACTGCCCTCGTATGAAGGTGATCGTGCACGCCGGTTACCTGCGCCGGCGCTTCGCCCTGGCGCCGGTGACGGGACGCACGTGCTCGGCCGGCCGCCAGAACTGCCCGTCGGAGCGCAGCAGGCAGCGCATCTCCTCGAGCAGCGAGTGCAGGCGGCGCGCCGGCTCGTAGGAGATGTGCCCCGCGTAGAAGGCGGCGCGCGCGCGCGGCAGCGCCCGCACGTGCAGCCAGCCGGCCAGCGCGTCGGCCGCCGCCCGCAGCAGCACCAGCCGCGCCGGGCCGCTCGCCTGCTTCCGCACCACGCGCGCCACGATCCGGATGTACTCCTCCACCGCCAGCGCCTGCCTGCCGGGTGACGACGTTCCCGTTAGCCCACTCGATACATTTCGTATCGATATCAACAGAGCCCTTTTTCAAAGACACAGACTACCACCACAGTCTAAGGCTAGGCGCAAATTGAGACGCGTATAACACGTGTGACGTGACACGACACTACAGCGCGACACGCACGTGCTGCACGGGTCGCGCGGGTCCAGCGCATTAGAGTGCTGCAACGCTCCGTGTTTGACCGGTCACGGCTCGCCTGTTGACGGGGGGACCGAGCAGCTCGTGTCCAGCCCCACACGACTCGGCTCGGTCACGTACTCGCGCCATGTCTGTTGTCCGGATTCCGGACACGTGCATAACCGAGCATGACCGGTCACCGCTGACGTCTCACCTCCCCTCGCCCCGGCTCGCTGTTCTGTACTGTACAAATCCAACGCCTCTCTCTCTCTCTCTCAATCTCTCTCTTTTAATACAAAAGTAACATTTCCAAGAACGGGTACGTGACACAGCTAAATTCATAGAGCACCTGGAAAGTAAAATGATATTTCAATACAATCGCGGATAGAAGACGAGTCTCATTTCCAAACAAAAGAGATATTTTTCCTTTCATTTATAGGAAACATTAAATAAGTGCTTTCCCTGTAATCTAGAAGACAACCATCTTCATAAAGAAAGCGTACAAAGAACATTAAACATTTACAGACGTAACTTGTCATACGTTTCAATTATAGTTATTGTTGATCAGCAGGAAATCACTAACGCGTTCCGGATTTAATTGGCTGCGGCAATTTGTTAGTAACATGCCGGCTTTACTAAAGCACCTTTCACTAGGTGCGCTTGTTGCTGGGATACATAAAATACGTCGTGCTACTGCAGCCAAACCTGACAGATCTCTTTCATGTCTGCTCCACCACTTTAAGATGTCATCATCATCATCATCTCCGGGGTGAATTAAAATGTACAGATCCACTTCATCTGCTGCGGATGATCTGCTGTTCCTCCATTCCTTGAAACGAGCTCTCTTTCTGGGTGGTGATGACACAGTACTTGAAGGATCTATGATAATAAACAAAAGAGACAAGTAATACAGAACTGATATGGAAATCATCGAAACCTTGCCGTAAGAGACCAATGACCTCACTGTTTGGTCTCTCCCCCCCAAACAACCCGACCCCCGTTCCCATAAAAACGAGATGTTTTACGTTAATGAAATATTATACGAGTCACAATATTCCCGTTTCTCTATAATACACTTTCCACTAACTATGCAAAAACGATTATGTTAATGATTGAATGTTGTACCTGCGTACGTAGCGCACATTTGTCGTACATTGTTAAGAATTTCCTGCTTTTCACTTATTTCAAGCATATTAAGATAACGGAAGGACGGCCAAAGAAACGATCTTTGCGAGGTTTCTTGCTACTGTGTTTCTTTAAATGAGTGCTTCCCGACGGGAAAAACAATAAAGTGGAGTAGTTTATGCACGATACGTACCCAGTAGACGCAATGTTTTCGTCTACAACCAACAGAAATGTACTCCATACTTGCCTTTTAGACCTTCCCGTTTCTTAGTGTGTAAACATTGGTTTCATCTTACGTCTTACTACACTGGCTTCCTCGCGCTGCATGATTACAGAGAGAGACACACCACAAATAAGAAGCCCGTACTGGCTGCAGTGTCACACGGATAATAGCACGTGTAATGTGTTTGAAGTTACGTGCTACGTATTCGGTCACGGCTTCTATGCTCGGTCACAAGAATTAGTGCGGGTAGCCTATCCAGTTAGGGTGTGCTCGCCCCACCTCGTATTTTGTGCTCGCTTACTCGGTCATGCACGACTTTACAGCGCATATTGCGACGCGTACACCATACTTCGCACGCGCCGACTGGCGACGCTGTGCGCTGACTGAACCGAAGAGCGCGCAACCTCTTATCTTTCTCAAACGATTTTACAGAAACTATTCACTGAAAATGTATGATTTTTGCCTTACTTGTAGCGTTATATGTCAGCATCGTGGCGAAGTGCCCATCACCTCGCTAATGACCATTCTCATTGTGATGTACGCATTTTAGTAAGACACTATTCAAAACTCAAAAAGTTTGCAACGAAAATTAGGGGTCGCTATGATTTTGCGTTTGGTGCGTATTACACCGTATGTTGCTGCGTATGAAATTTAGCTAACATGCCGAATTTTTGTTTAGACTTGGGAGGAGATCTCTATCTGCCTCCGATCTCGAGTAAATGGATCCCATGTAGCGCGCTCACTTCCGATCTCACGCCCGCGAGAATGAAATACTCGCAATATCTCTCTTATCTCCTAAATCGCTCGAGACATCGAAAGGAAAGTTTGGCGAATGATAGCACACAAGGAGGAGAGTGTTTTGCCAATTATTAAACACACGGAACTTTCTTATCTATGGCGATATAACACTACTTATACTTCTTTTTTTATTTATTTCACTCCAGTGACTGTAATTTTTTAAGAGTTATCGTCACCTAGCGAAACAAGAGCTTCCTAGTATGAAAATAAACATGAAATTTCTTCTTTTATGTTACTGCAAACCGATACTAGGAGGTTTTTCGTAAGCTATTGAGCTCTGTGATTGCCGATTACTTGTTTAATGAGGCCCTCCGTTTCGGAATTCTGTCTCAATAGCTGCTGTGAGATGAGTTTGGCAAATTACATTGTGACAAAGGAAGTACAATTAAACCAGTCACCAAGAGAAATGTGGCCTTTACTCATAAATGGTGATGCTTCTTCGAATGAGATCACACAAAAACAGATTGGCAATTCTGCTGGAATTTTGGTGGAATCCCCATAACCCATCGTATTTTTAACACTGAGCGACTGGTATGGAAACTTAGCAAAGGATTTTATTCCTTCTCTTGATCTGAGCAGTATTAAAATAATGACGAGCGTTCCTTCAGGCGGAATGACAGGCACATGCCAGATACTGTTTACTCACCTAGGTCTTGCCAAACTGACAATGCGTGATCGCGAATAAAATAGTTGTTATTGAGAAAAATAAACAATTGATCTGTCGCACAACACAATGGTCAGTGTATTGTCAGCAGCGAAGGATAATGCACGCGACAGGAATGCACAAGCTAGCCATGTGTGCCTTGTGAGATGGAGTTCGAAAAACATTGTCATGAAAGTAGATCTGCCTTTGTCAGCAGCACATTTCAACAAATTAAATATATCAAAAATGGTTCAAATGGCTCTGAGCACTATGGGACTTAACATCTGTGGTCATCAGTCCTCTAGAACTTAGAACTACTTAAACCTAACTAACCTAAGGACATCACACACATCCATGCCCGAGGCAGGATTCGAACCTGCGACCGTAGCAGTCGCGCGGCTCCGGACTGAGCGCCTAGAACCGCGAGACCACCGTGGCCGGTATTAAATATATCTAATCATAACACTCTTTTAGGATATTCCTACTTTCCTAATAATACCATTTTCTTCATTTGTGTAGCCTGTTGTTGTATAATTAGTTTAATAATGCTGATAATGTCCATGCAACAATTGAAATGCTTTTTCTCATCACGGCGAACCAAATGAAACATTGTTATTTGTGACTGCTTTTCGACTGTTTCTAGCTTGCAGTGGAAATATGTTGTTCACATGCATGTAGTACAGTGTGTCGTATTACATTGTTACATCCGTATCAGAGTAATCACAGTGAAACTTCTATACTTCAGATCTTGGACGCTTTTTACCACAAGCACAAAGGGATCACACCTGTGGAGATCTAAATTTTTGTAACAGATCGTACAGATACGCTAGCTTACTAGGCAGCGAGAATATAACCTTGCTTTACTTTCCTGCCTTGATTCTTAATCACATGATTTTATAATATTCCTTGCTTCCTTATTCACTACCCTCTGTCCCTTCTTGCAATCTGAAAACATCGCTGAGGCATATGGTGCAATTCCAGCGGCCAATGGCTCATCAGTTACTGAAGTATGCATTTTTCTTAACAGAAAAAAACCAAAACAAAACTATGCAGATATAAATAACAGAAAAGTATAACGTGCTAACGAAGAAAGCTGGAGCGTTTAAATGGCGAAAAACGAAACACTACCCAAAGGCAATAAAATTCAGTACACAGTAAGGCAAAATTTATCGTATTGGCAATACTACCACTGCTGATATGCGCCGTTCCGATGTGAACATATGGCCGGGCTACTTTTCGACTCCCCGCCTCAAATTTCCCACGGTGCTAGCGAGGCACGCGCGACGCGCGGCGCGAGAAACTGTGCCTCAACCACAACGCCGCGCGACCTGGCGCAGGCGCGTGTCGCGTCCCAGTCGCGTCGCGTCGCAATTTGCGCGGTCCCATTTGAACCTGTGATGTTACAAAAACGCGCGCTGCGCTGAGTCGCGCTATACGCGTCTCAATTTGCGCCTAGCCTAAAAGGGGTATTACACGACAATCTGCCGCCAACGGTACTGGTATAGCGCGACAGCCATCTAGCGGTAGAACGGTGAAACTACGAAAATAAGCAGGCACATTATCCGTGCGCTGTTATAGGGAGCAGTTATGAACTGCCGTCAATATGCGCGTGAACACTAGGCAGCGATAACTTGGGCATGCGTAGAAGGGGCTACTGTAGTGCTTTCTGCTTGTTATTTGGTTATTGTTTGGTGGCTAGTCCTCCCATGAACCATGGACCTGGCCGTTGGTGGGGAGGCTTGCTTGCCTCAGGATACAGATAGCCGTACCGTAGGTGCAACCACAACGGAGGGGTATCTGTTGAGAGGCCACACAAACGTAGGGTTCCAGAAAAGGCACAATAGCCTTTTCAGTAGATGCAGGGGCAACAGTCTGGATGATTGACTGATCTGGTCTTGTAACACTAACCAAAACGGCCTTGCTGTGCTGGTACTGTGAATGGCTGAAAGCAAGGGGAAACTACAGCTGTGATTTTTCCCAAGGGCCTGCAGCTTTACTGCATGGCTAAATGATGATTGTGTCCTCTTGGGTAAAAAATCCCGAAGGTAAAATAGCCCCCATTCGGATCTCCGGGTGGGGACTACTCAGGAAGATGTAGTTATCAGGAGAAAGAAAAGTGGCGTTCTACGGGTCAGAGCGTGGAATGTCAGATCCCTTAATAGGGCAGGTAGGTTAGAAAATTTAAAAAAGGAAATGGATAGGTTAAAGTTAGATGTAGTGGGAATTAGTGAAGTTCGGTGGCAGGAGGAACAAAACTTGTGGTCAGGTGAATACATGGTTATAAATACAAAATCAAATAGGGGTAATGCAGGAGTAGGTTTAATAATGAATAAAAAATAGGAGAGCGGATGAGCTACTACAGACACCATTAATTGTAGCCCAGATAGACACAAATTCCACGCCTACCACAGTAGTACAAGTTTATGTACCGACTAGCTCCGCAGATGATGAAGAGATTGAAGAAATGTACGATGAGATAAAAGAAATTATTCAGATACTGAGGGGAGACGAAAATTTAATAGTCATGGGGAACTGGAATTCGATAGTAGGAAAAGGAAGAGAAGGAAAAGTAGTAGGTGAATATGCAATGGGGTTAAGAAATGAAAGAGAAGCCACCTTGTAGAATTTTGCACAGAGCATCACTTAATCATAGCTAACACTTGGTTCAAGGATCACGAAAGAAGGTTGTACACATGGAAGAGACCTGGAGATACTGGAAGGTATCAGGTAGATTATATAATGGTAAGACAGAGATTTAGGAACCAGGTTTTAAATTGTAAGGCATTTCCAGGAGCAGATGTGGACTCTGACCACAATCTATTGGTTATGAACTGTAGATTAAAACTGAACACTGTGCAAAAAGGTGGGAATTTAAGGAGATGGGACCTGGATAAATTGAAAGAACCAGAGGTTGTACAGAGTTTCAGGAAGAGCATAAGGGAACAATTGACAGGAATGGGGGGAAGAAATACAGTAGAAGAAGAATGGGTAGCTTTGAGGGATAAAATAGTGAAGGCAGCAGAGGATCAAGTAGGTAAAAAGACGAGGGCTAGTAGAAATTCTTGGGTAACAGAAGAAATATTGAATTTAATTGATGAAAGGAGAAAAAATCAAAATGCAGTAAATGACGCAGGCAAAAAGAAATACAAAAATCTAAAAAATGAGATCGACAGGAAGTGCAAAATGGCTAAGCAGGGATGGCTAGAGGACAAATAAAAGGATGTGGAGCATGTATCACTAGGGGTAAGATAGATACTGCCTACAGGAAAATTAAAGAGACCTTTGGAGAAAAGAGAACCACTTATGTGAATATCAAGAGCTCAGATGGAAAACTTGTTCTAAGCCAAGAAGGGAAAGCCGAAAGGTGGAAGGAGTATATAGAGGGTCTATACAAGGGCGATGTACTGGAGGGCAATATTATGGAAATGGAATAGGATGTAGATGAAGGTGAAATGGGAGATATGATACTGCGTGACGAGTTTGATAGAGCACTAAAAGAAATGAATCGAAACAAGGCCCTGGAAGTAGACAACATTCCATTAGAGCTACTCACAGCCTTGGGAGAGCCAGCCCTGACAAAACTCTACCATGTGGTGAGCAAGATGTATGAGACAGACGAAATACTCTCAGACTTCACGAAGAATATAATAATTCCAATCCCAAAGAAAGCAGTCGTTGACAGATGTGAAAATTATCAAACAATCAGTTTAATAAGTCACGGCTGCAAAGTACTGACACTAATTCTTTACAGACGAATGGAAAAACTGGTAGAAGCCGACCTTGGGGAAGATCAGCTTGGATTCGGTAGAAATATTGGAACACGTGAGGCAATACTGACCCTATGACTTATCTTAGAAAATAGATTAAGGAAAGGCAAACTGAAAGCTATAGACAATCTTGACTGGAATATTCTCTTTCAAATTGTGAAGGTGGCAGGGGTCAAATACAGGGAAAGCAAGGCTATTTACAATTTTTACAGAATCCAGATGGCAGTTATAAGAGTCATGGTACGAAAGGGAAGCAGTGGTTGGGAAGGGAGTGAAACAGGGTTTTAGCCTCTCCCCAATATTATTCAGTCTACATATTGAGCAAGCAGTGAAGGAAACAAAAGAAAAATTTGCACTAGGAATTAAAATCCATGGAGAAGAAATAAAAACTTTGAGGTTCGCCGATGACATTGTAATTCTGTCAGACAGCAAAGGACTTGGAAAAGCAGTTGAACGGAATGGACAGTGTCTTGAAAGGAGGGTATCAGATGAACATCAACAAAAGCAAAACGAGGATAATGGAATGTAGTCGAATTAAGTCGAATGATGTTGAGGGAATTAGATTAGGAAATGAGACACTTAAAGTATTAGTTGTTTTTTTGCTAGTTGGGGAACAAAATAACCGATGATGGTAGGAGTAGAGAGGATATAAAATGTAGACTTTCAATAGCAAGGAAAGCGTTTCTGAAGAAGAGAAATTTGTTAACATCGAGTATAGATTTAAGTGTCAGGAAGTCCTTTCTGAAAGTATTTGTATGGAGTGTAGCCATGTATGGAAGTGAAACATGGACGATAAATAGTTTAGACAAGAAGAGACTAGAGGCCTTCCAAATGTGGTGCTACAGAAGAATGCTGAAGATTAGACGGGTAGATCACGTAAATAATGAGGAGGTATTGAATAGCATTGGGGAGAAGAGGAAATTGTAGGACAACTTGACTAGAAGAAGTAATCGGTTGGTAGGACATGTTCTGAGGCATCAAGGTGTGAGTTAACGAGCATTGCGCTCTCCTTTACATATATGGCCGAATGAGGCAGCCTACAGGAATTGTGAAACGAACCCTGGCGTCCAGGACCGTGTACCATAAAAGACGAAGATTCACCTTGAAATGGCGAAACTCACAGGCGTCTTTTATCTATTGAGGCCTAAGAGCTCTAGTGTGCGAGTGAGACTGACGAGAACCTACATCATAGGGAAATCCAGTAGAAGGCGTTTGTGTCCAGGAAGACGTAGCAGTGTTAAATATGGCGGACGTAAGATCGGCCATAAAGCGAAACATTTATAGAAACTATTTAATTCTGTAGTAATGCAGGGAATGAAGCCACAGTAATTTTAATCTAACATCCTTCATAAATTTTCCTGGTGATCCCAATAAAACGTGAATATTGATGGTATCTATAATATTTTAGGATTTACTGTTAAAGTGAAATTCACAAGTTTTGTAACAAAGACCTGAATGCTAAAATCTGAACGCTTTAGTCGATCCTAACGATGGACATTTCATATAGAAGTGCATCATTAAAATGACAAATGTCGTAAATATCAACTCTGTAACTTCATTTGCTTAAAAGATGTAGTACATTTAAATGATCAGTATTTTCAGTTAAGCATCAGATCATCATTTCCTCCACACAAAACACATTGAACGATGACAGCATGAAACCTTATTGAATCATTAGGTAATAGAATATTTGTTGTAAAGTTTAGTGCATAATACTTATTTTTCTTCTTTGTTTATTTATCAGAAAGTACATTAGTGCAAGGCTACTGACCGCGACTTTCAAAGTTAAGAAGGAAACTGTATTGGTTTTATGTAAAAGAATTTAACGTTTATTATGTAATGGATATTATTGTTACTTTATTTAGAATGTGAAAGTGGTCAAGCTTTGATTATTTAAATATGTTAAAATGTAAAATAAAGTAGAATAAGCTGTAGCCAATCAGATGGACGGCTTCAGGAAAGGAAATTGCCCTTATCAGTTGAGCGAAGATGTTCGGCGCGCGGGAAACGCGGCCGGGGACGTGCAGAGGGCAGTTCTGGTGGAGACGCGGTAGCGGACGGTCGGTCTTTAGGCAGCTAGGAAGTGAAACGACTTAGAAAATTTCGCGTTGTGTGGTATCGTGGGACTTAGTCTCTGAGCGGTGAGCAGCCCCGCGCCATTGTGTGAACTCGAACTTTTCGCGTAGATAATTTGTGTTTCGCGATGAGATTGTGAATGATCGAACTGTGTCAAATGGATATGCGCTCGAGTGTAACAGTAACTCTAAATACGACCATTTTCGCTATTAGTTTTCTTTCTGAATAAACATTATTGTAACCAAATCGCAAGGGTGTGGCCTGTATCATTTATGGGTCGTTAATTTATTTCCTGATATTGTTCATACCGTTATTATCTATTACATTAACTTCGTTTCGTACAATTTCGCAAACTTGCCATCAGCCAGACAATGTAACCAAAGGGTCACAAGTGTCTAATTTAGGGCGTGTAATGCGACACGTGCAGTTCAACCCCTAGACGATTTTGAGCCAAGACATTTCGACGAAGAGGAACCGCATGTTAGCCCAAACATCTTTGGGATGTTAGCTCGCAAAGGGATCACCAATTTAGTATTGGAGAACAGTGTGGAAGGTAAAAATCGTAGAGGGAGACCAAGAGATGAATATACTTAGCAGATTCAGAAGGATGTAGGTTGCAGTAGGTTCTTCGAGATGAAGAATCTTGCACAGGATAGGGTAGCATGGAGAGCTGCATCAAACCAGAGTCTCTGGACTGAAGACCATATCAACAGGTGGCTAGTGGATAATGTCAGATTTTCGTGCTAGGGATTTTCTGCATTTTTTCAGTAAGTAGATTTTTATAAATGCAGATTTTTTCGTGGCCTGTAGACTTTCTTTTATACTAGTTGTTTGTGAAAGTATTTCTTCTATAGATTGCTTCCTAAAGGAAATGGAGCAATGAGGTTCTCAGCATCTTAATTCAGGCATACAGTGAGGAGAGGTGACCTACAAGACCCGCTGTATCATAATAAGGTATGTGGACAATCGTTTCTTTCTGAGTAGAGTGGAGATTATAAGCTCTTTTACTCAGGGGATATCAACAGTGGTGAAAACGGAGTAGGAATATTGATAGGGCAAAATTTGAAAAATAAGGTAATGAAGGTACAATATATTGATGGAAGACTGTTGATGAGAAGACTGAAGGGTAGTTCAAAAGATTTGGTATTAATATAGGTATATATGCCAACCAGCCAGCATAGAAATGAGAAAGTGGAAGAATATTATGAGAAAATACAAGAACTCATTGAGAAAGAAAATAGAAATGCCTGAGTTATCATCATGGGGGACTGGAATGCAGTGGTGGATGAAGGAAGGGATGAAGATGCAGTAGGAAAATTTGGATTAGGAATAAGAAATGAGAGAGGTGAACGACTAATTAGTTTCTGTAAAGAAAATTCATTGTCAGGGGGTAACACATTATTTGAACACCACAAAAGGAGACATTACACATGGATATCAAATTTGAATAGGGAAAGATATTAGTTGGAATACATCCTAATACAAAAAAGGTTTTGGAACTGTCTGAAGAATGCTAAAGCTTATCCAGGAGTGGATATAAATTCAGACCACAACCTAGTAATGGGAGAAATACAAGTGAAGTTGAAAAAGGTCTGGAGAGGTACAGGAAAGGAAATTCTAAGCATAGAAAGATTCAAAGAGGTCGGAAATGCATCATATTTGGAGAACAGATTTATGGAAAAATGGATAAAAATATGGGAAGGACTCATGGACTCTGCCAAAGATGTACTAGGAATTAGAGTATCCCAAAGCACCAGGAAAGAATGGATAACAGAAAACATGTTTAAAAAGATGGAGGAGCGGAGAAAGTGGAAAAGTATAGAAACTGAAGAAGGCAAAAAGAGGTACAGAAAACTGAATAATGAATAAAGAAGAGAAACTGAAGAAGCAAGAGAAAAATGGATGAAACAGAAATGCGACGAAATAGAGAAAATGGAGAAAGAGGGAAAGTATGAAATGATGTATAGACTGGCTAGTGAGATAGTTTTTGAACGTAAGCGAAAGAGGAATAACATGGAAATAGAAAGAGCGGATGGTACTCTAGCAGAAGAACCACAGGAGGTCTCGAACAGATGGCACGAATATATTGAATGTCTGTATAAGGGGGATGAAATGCAAAGCTAAATTAAGGTTGAAGAGGAGCAATATGTGCTGGAAGATGGAAAGGGATTTACCATCTTGGAAGCAGAAGTAGAAAAGACGCTGAAGGAGATGAAGAATAGGAAGGTATGTGGAACTGATGATTTGCCAGCAGAACTGTTGAAGAGTCTGGGAAACAAGGCAAGAAAAGAAATAGTCTACCTCTGTAACGAGATATATGACAAAGGGGAATGGCCTGAGAACTTCCTTGCAATTATGATACCAATAGAGAAAAAGAGAAACACTAAAAAATGTGAAGAGCACTGGACCATCAGTCTAACTTCTCATGCAGCTAAAGTCTTGCTGAGAGTGTTGAATAGAAGGCTATATGGCAAGCAGGATAGAGGGATTGCAGAGGAGCAGTTAAGATTTAGAAGAGGAAAAAGAACAAGAAATGCTATTGGCCTGGTAAGAACTATTGGGGAAAGATATATGGAAAAAAGTAGAGAAATCTTTGCTGTTTTTATAGATTTAGAAAAGGCTTTTGACAGTGTTTAGTGGAACAAGCTGATGAATATTTTGAAGAAGAAAGGAGTAGAATGGAAAGAGAGATGACTGATACAGAATCTATATTTACACCAGTAAGTAAGCATAAGGCTGGAAACGAAATGTCAGAAGGAAGCAGCATTGTACGAGGTGTTAGATAAGGTTGTTGCCTTTCTCCGCTGTTGTTTAACGTATACCTTGAAGAGATTATTGCGAAAAGCTTAGACAGGAAAAGAGGCATATGTATTGGTGGAAAGAGAATACAATGTATAAGATTTGCTGATGACATGGTATTAGTGACAGAAAGTGAGCGGACAGTGAATAAAATGCTGAAAGATCTGAATGAAGCTTGTGTGGAATATGGGATGCAAATAAACACAGCAAAAACAAAGAGTATGGTCATCAGTACAAGACGCAGACTGTCCAATATTAAAATAGGAAAATCTACCACTAGCCAAGTAAGTACATTTAAATATCTTGGAAGCACAATAACTGAAGACTTGAGATGTCACCAGGAGGTGAAAACTCGAATTGCCATAGCAAAGGAGGCATTCAACAGAAAGAGGAGACTCTTATGTGGCAAATTAGATAAAGGACTAAGGAAAAGGCTTGGCAAATGTTTTGTATGGAGTGTGACACTATATGGGGCAGAAACATGGACGCTGAGACGAGAGGATGAAAAAAGGTTGGAAGCATTGGAGGTGTGGAAGTGGAGGAGAATGGAGAAAATAAGCTGGATGGAAAGAGTGAGTAATGAAAGAGTACTGGAAAGGGTTGGCGAGAGAAGATGTCTTCTGAAGGTTGTAAGAGAAAGGAAAAAGAACTGGTTGGGACATTCATCGAGAAGGGAGTGCTTGCTAGCAGATGCTTTGGAAGGATTCGTTTGTGGGAGAAGACTGAGAGGAAGAAGAATATACAAGATGATAACAACATAAAGGGAAGAGGAAATTATGCAGACCTAAAGAGGATGGCAGAAGACCGGACAGCCTGGAGAACTACCATGTGAAAACCTGCCTTTTGGCAGAACACTGATGATGAAGATGAGTAATATACACACAATGTTACTCGGCGCTTTTCGATTTGTATCGTAAAACATTAGCTTACGAAAGTTCATGTTTGATTCGATTGCATCTCTTGCTTTATTTCAGTAAGCAAGGAAAGAGAAACCGGCAGTGAAAGCGACAGAGTTTCGCCCAGTGCGACAGACGAGGACTGCAAAACTCTGACTGGCACATATATATCCCAAACATGGAAAAATAACCTAAGTGCACCTTTAAGTACTTACCCTTTAAAGTGTTGCAAATTGCTGTGCATACATCCAAACCAACTTTTGAAATGGTGGACTCTGCGATTCTGTGGCTAAACCCCAGACTCTTAAAAGATTCCCCAGTCGCCAGGAAACGTAACGTTACAACTAGCCTGCAACATAACAGGGCATCTGCCGGTATTTTATCAGTGATCTGGGCTGACATGATCACAAAACTTATAAACATATGATTTAATGAGGTAGCCTCCCTCATGACTGAGTCACACTTGCTAATCGATCTCCTTCTATAGACAGCAGCTTCTCGAAACAGGCAATGTCCATCCTCACGCAGTTCCGAAATTCTTGCGGATCTTCGGGCACCAGTTCTTTCACAAGCAGTGACTAGATTCCCCTGCCTTCGTCCCTTCTTTTCAGCCAGGGTCGAACCCAACAAGATCTGGCTTTTGTTTTTGTCGTCGTTCTGCCCCAGTCCTAAGATTTACTATCAGTGCCAGGGCAATAGGTCGAAACACAAGTGGGTCCTCCATGAGCAAAATGCTGTATAAATGTAAATTTTGATAAACATATACCTGTGCAACCAAGTAATATAAAACTAACTGTTGAGCCTGTAATTCACAATAGTAGTAACCTACATATGAGAATAACAATTACTTAATAAATAACGAAAAAAAACACAATTTTCTATGAAATAGGAATCTTGAGCTCACAGAAATAATTTGAGCGAATGATGTTATATATCACACGGTCGCCCTTGTGTTTCGCGCGGTAGAACGAATAACTTTTCAAGAGACCAGATAATTCTGTTTGCGTTTCGCGCGTTATTACCGTCTTCTGCGCATGTGCACCAGATGTGCCCTGCGTGGATGGCGTAATAGGTCGACATGACCGAGTCTGTAGTTACAGATATGCACGCTTGGGGCGCTGGCTCATCGTGTAAGAAGGGGCTTAAGGCTATGGTCACAGTGGCTCCGACATCGGTAGATTCCGCCGACTATCGAGATCGGCCGGAGACGGCCAGTCTTTTCAAATCAGTAAGCCACAATGTGTGATGTCACAAGACGCGCGATCTTACCTCCCGAACGTACAGACTGTAATATTTCTGGCTTATTCAGCCATCATATTAGGCTCCAGGAAGCTATTCCCAGGGCAGTGGAGATGCAAGAAGCATAGAGATAACGCTATGTGGGATAAGGTGCCGGTGACAGATGTTAGATTCGGTACCATTCCCGTGAGAAAGACCGCCTGCATGATGCTGCTGCTCTGTGATTGGGTGCTGTGTTCAGCGGTAGGGCGCCAAAACTTTAAACTTTAGTTGCTATTATTAATTAAACCTGTCATCCAAATTACTTCATTTTTTTAAATAAACATCTCTCAACAGCCAGCTATCAATCAGTCATTTCAAAATTATTAAAATCAAAGTATTGCTAAAACAAAAGACTGACGATATTACTGCCTATGCACTTCGGTGGCGTTCGGGTCACGCCTTGCTGGCTTGGCGCGCGAAGTGTCTCGGGCAGTCCGGCTCTCCAGTTCTGACCGTTCCAGTAGACAGACATGTTGTCTGTTATAGCAGTATTTGTTTCTTACAGTTACATTTACTACAGTTCCGACCGTCGCTAGGTACAGACATGTTGTCTGTAATAGTAGTATTTTTTTAATGTAATTTTATTAACCAATTCTGACGGTTCCAGTAGACAGACATGTTGTCTGTGGCAGGTTGTATTTTATGTTATTTTAGCCAGATATAATGACTGTGGAAAGATATGTTCAATACGTTGTGATCAAGAATAGTTTCTCGTGTCTATATCAATAAAAACGCGAGTGGCATCCCAAATGAGTTATAGTTTATTCGTAGCAGCAGTTCCTTGCGAAGTTAATTTCAGCCTCAAGAAAAAGAACGACATGCGTGCTGTTTTCTGCGCTGGGGACATCATCATCATGAAGACAGCAGGTTAGTGAAGTGTACAAGAACTTATGTATTCCACACAGGGCAGTGGAAACAACTAGGCACCTCACGTGTACTGCATGCACAGTACAAATGTGCTCATCGACACGTCATCTGCAGTAATGCAGAGGAGGTAAAGATGGATGAAAGTATTAACACTATCTCACTTTTATTCCTTTTTCTTGCCGCAAGACTTTGGACAACAATCTGTGAAATTCAAATCATTTTATTTTATTCGGTCAAATCGACTGACGTTCTCGCGCACGGCATAAGGAGCGTGATAAACTGCGAAGATAAGACTAGAGATGGGCAAAACTGTTCTTTTCAGAGATTGGATCAGAACTGTTCACTCCCTGAAATGAATTAGCTCTTTTTCATGACTCACCGCTCATTTACAATAGAAAATAAATGGAAGGCACATTGCCCTTTAAACTTGGTTTATTCCAGTACTATACCTGTATTTTGATCTTATTTGATCCTATTTTGAAGTAACACAGATAATGAGTAAGAATTTTGTATTGTTTATTGAAATTTCCATGATATGACAAAGTTTTTGATTATTGATTTATTTTGCACTATCATGGTTTTTTGGGTGATCAGAAAATGTTGTAACTTGAGATTTACATTAACAATATATTTGGCTATAATGTATTAAAATTTCATTAACCTCATACAAATACATCGCAAGCCATATATTTTTAAAGTGAACGTTTCCTTCTGAAGACGCCTAAAATCGCAAAATCCGTACCAGAAAAAAAAAAAGATATAAATTTGACTGTAAAACGAAAGTGCTGCATATAGCCTTACGCAGAATAAAACAAGGAAAATATTGGTGTATCACATTTTGCGATACGTTTATCGGTTCGCTCGTAATTAAAGCGTAAATTCGAGTGTCCATAATAAAAATCCTATAGTAAGAGGAGTCATCAGGAACCTAATCTAATCAGTTTAAACAAATAAAAATAAAATAAAAACAATTGATGTATACATAACATAATAATGTAATATACATAGCGGTATTACTACGAAGAACAATATCCAGTAGGGACGAACTCCGATGCAGAGGCGCCGAGTCGAGCAGGTCGAGCCGCGAGCTGTATTACTGCGTGAGCTGAGACCGCAGGGACCAGAGTGACACCTGAGTCGCTTTGCTCAACGCTCTGGCTAGAGTCGAGACGTTGAGCGGGCGAGTTCCGAGGGTGGGGGGAGCGGTGAATTCACCCGCTCCGAGACAAATCGTCCGTTCCCTTGCGAGCAGGTTTTTGCAAGTAGTTCCTATGTTATCCGCTAGGTGGCTCTCTGTCCTGTTGCTCGCATCAACTGCCCAGAGGGCAGGACGTGCGACTGAAACGATCGCCGACAGAGTGCGATGCGAAGTTACGCTGTGCCAGACACTGCAGGCGGCAGACGACGCACAGAGACGGCACGGCATATGTGAAACACAAAATCCAATGGGGCACTGCACAATGCAGGCAGCCAAGGTAGAAGCAGGGCAGAGGCCGGCGCTGGCTGTGTTGTGTGGCGTGCACTGTGCTCTGACCAGCAGAGGCGCTGCTGATATGCTCCGTCTCTCTCTCTCTCTCCCTCTCCCCCTCTCCCTCTCTCTCTCTCTCTCTCTCTCTGCCGTGGGAAACGTTTGGAGCTACCATTCTTTTTTTCTGAATCGCTGATTGTTCACTCCTTTGAAAGATTTAACTCTATGAATTAGTTCAAGAGCGGATCCCCCATCTCTAGATAAGACCAAGAAGAGTGAGTTTGTGGCGTTCTGAGGATGAAAATATCATAATCGGGATGTAGTTCGGAATCTATGGACTGAAATCGCAGGTTTATTCGAAACCTCAAATAGGCAAAATCTTTACTGGAAATTTTAGGCATAGATTACAAACTCAAAAAATAATTTGTTCAGGTAAAAAGGGTGGCGTATCTTATATGCTTACAGCTACTGTACCGGATCTTTTTGTGGTAGGTTATCATTAGTTGTCTACAAATTATTATGACTGCTTGCTGGAGTTTCATACCAGTAGGGTAGTGATTCTGTTAATATGAAGTGGTTTACAAATGTGGTGTACACGGTATGTGTCTCCACTCTGAAGTACTGTATCACTCGTGTGCTAAATGACACTGAAGGTGAATTGAAGTACGTCTGCACAACTGTAGACAAATACAGCGAAACAAAGTGTTTATAACTCGCTTTTCAAGGCCACCACGAATTATAACGAGTATGTAACAGAACGTTTCTCCCGTCATCTCATATATTCGTAAAACTTGTCCGATAACTGAGGATGGAATGTCTAGTACTCGCCACGTTCTTTACAAGACAGGAAAGCTCATCCATATGGATTCGGCGTGTCTTTAATAGCAGAATCCGTTATGCACCCATCTTATCTATGCACAGAGGCGTCGTGGTATCCACCCCACCCTAAGAGGTTAAAATCTAATGTGCTTTGTACATAGAATAGATTCTCACCTAACCTAACCAAAACCTCTTTTGACCCTACCAAAACACTGATGGAGATAGGACGCACTAGAATACGCTATCGGCCGACGTTGCTGGGCGACCTCTGGCGACGGTGTCTGACGACCGTTGTCGGTGTCACTGTAAACTCAGCATAAAAGAACAGTTGCAACCCTCCGTCTCGTTTTTGTTACCCATTGTGATTGCAGCGCGCCAAGCGACCAGCAAATTGTACTGAGGAGCTCTGCAGGATCTTGTGAAAGCGAAAGCGAATCGTAATTGTTTGTATTGATTTGTAGACAGGAGCGTCTGTAGCGCAATAAACTGCCGCAACAACAAGACGTCGCCACGTCTGTCTCTATCTTTCCTAAGGACCCTGAGAGGTATGAAACGGAACATTACGATTCCGTTTTAACCTACAGATGCTGAAGGGAGGACGTAAGCGAAATCGACCAGAATTATGGAGAATTCTTTATTGGATCTTCATTTACTACATGCTATTCAAATTTCAATTCCTGAATACTGCATACCAATTTTACTTCTGAGTGCAATAAAAATAATAATTAACAAAAGCTTGCACAGCACCACACCCTTTGTGATCTTCTGTATTTACTTATATTATTTATTCCTGCGGTGTTTTCTTCCAGTTTTATGCAGTCACAATGAATATTTAGGTGTTTAGGAGATCCAGAACTCCCACAAACGTGTGTGCATGGAAAAACTCAAAATCCTAATTAAAGTTACAACTCTCTGACAGGAAAATGACGCCCCAAGACAACATTTGTTTCCACAACCGCTGATAAAGTTGCAGTGTATGATGCTTGTTTAGTTTTTAGCTACGCTAACCCTGGCCGACTACGGAGTCTACGGAGGCTAGGATTTGATCTGGCAGCTTTCACACTGTCGATATTGAAGGTAATCGATAACAGGAGAATCACGTTAACCTAATATGAAAAG